>NC_134355.1:136218251-136859224 GCF_048569485.1 Anomaloglossus baeobatrachus
CTGCATTTATAGTTGGTTAGTGGGAGAGCTGCGCCCCGGAGTGCTCATGAGCCAATCATTACTATTCAGGGCCAGCGGGAAATGACTCCACACACACACACACACACACACACACACACACACACACACACACACACACACACACACACACACACACACCAGCACACACAAACCACCACGCACACACACACACAACAACCCCGCTCATATCAAACGCGTCCCCCACACACACACACAACCACCTACACACAGGCGCACACAAACACCCCTGCACACACACATCAACCCACAATCACACGCCCCCACTCACACACCGCGGCACACTGACAAATACACACACACCGCACAAAACACCCCCCCACAACACACACACATCGCCCCACATACGCACCGCAACACACAACGCAATAAACACACCGTGCAGCACAAACACCGCCCTACACAGACACCCACATACCAGGATGGGGGTCATACAAGGATGGAGACTATACCAGGATGGGACACAGACCAGGATGCTGCATACACAAGGATCCTGCCTATACCACGATGGGGCCACATACCAGCATCAATCCACATACCAGGATGGGGGCCACACAAGGATGGAGACTATACCTGAATGGGTATTTTCATCTTCTTGTTAAACATTCACAATTTTTAAACAATAAAATTTATCTTTGACAAAAAATATATTGTGTCTTCCTTCCATTATTAGTCAAAAATCATACATTAACTACACAATATATTCTAGAATACCCGATGCGTTAGAATCGGGCCACCTTCTAGTATTATATATATATATATATATGTGTGTGTGTGTGTGTGTGTGTGTATGTACTGTAAATATATATATATATATATATATATATATATATATATATATATATAATAGTATTTGTATGCGCATATATATATATATATATATATATATATATATATATATATATATATATATATATATATATATATATATATATATATATATATATATATATATATATTCCAATATATGTATGTATGTAAATAAATAAAAATTAGTGAATGTTTTTTTAAAAAAAATCTGTTTTTGCTCTATGCAAAGGACGTAGCGGTATTGGCCATGAGGCAATGACGAAGCGGAAGGCCGAAGAATATCTTGAAAACTTTAGACAAAAATTTCAGATGACCCAACAAGCTCAAGGGCAAGCTGCTAATGACTTTAGGTAATGGTCCGTTAACTTTTTCACATGCAAAGGTGTTCTATATGACATATACTGTGAGTTATTCCTCCTGTTTGTGAGTGAAATCCCATTTAGGCTGTACTCATTCACAATGTTTAAACAGCATAATAAAATTTTATCCTTTTATTAGTATAAATATTAAAAAAGAAAAAACAATGTTTTTTTCTTTCCAAGTATTGCAATCTTCCCACTAAGCCACCAGAGCTAACAATCTAAGGCTATGTGCACACGCTGCGTTTTTTTGACGCTGCGTTTTTGTGCGTTTTTGGCCGCTTTGGCCCACGCATGCGTTTTTGCTGCGATTTGGTGCGTTTTTGGCTGCGTTTTGCTACGTTTTTGATTTCTGCGTTTTTCTGCATTTTTCCAATGCATTGCATGGGGGGAAAACGCAGAAAAACGCAGGAAAGAATTGACATGTCCATTTTTTTTTTTTTTTTTTTTAAGCTCAAAAACGCAGCTTAAAAAAAAACGTGTGCGGACAGCAAAAATGAAAACTCATAGACTTTGCTGGGGAAGCAAAGTCATGCAGTTTTGAGGCAAAAAACACACCCGAAAAACGCGCAAAAACGCCGCGAAAAATGCACTGTGTGAACTTACCCTAACTAGTTGGGTCCAGTTATATGTCAACTGCCCAACAAATCAATTAGAAGCTAGAGAAGGTCGCTATGACCTTCATACAAAAAAACAATGTCATTCAAAAAAACACAATAGACAGAACAAAACACAGAGCTATTGCTAAAAAGCACAGGACAGCGGTCCTATTAGAAAAACTTAGCAAAACAAACTAATTAAACCCAAATGAATATATGTTTACTCCATGAAGTGCTGACAGTGGTCAAGGACAAGGACGGTCCACAGCTAAATGTATCAAGCTGGACCACTATAATGACCCTAACTGCGTCCCGACGGGTTTCGTCTTTCGTGACTTTTCAGGGGACATAATGCTTTGTATAGGTAAGGTCCTGGCTGCCAGCTATCATACATCCATAGTGCTATGATACATTTAGCTGTGGACCGTCCTTGTTAGGACGGGAGCTTGGGGTAGCAGGTATTCTTTATTTTTGTTCTCCAGGAGCTTATAGGGACAGTTAGGACTGGACCAGGACTTTGGACCCAGAACTCCGATGGAGACCCTGCACACCCTGGCATAGAAGGACACGGTGAGATCATTCCTTGTCCTTATACTATATGTTTTCCTTGTATGTCTGACCACTGTCAGCACTTCATGGAGTAAGCATACATTCATTTGGGTTTAATTAGTTTGTTTTGCTAAGTTTTTCTAATAGGACCGCTGTCCTGTGCTTTTTAGCAATATCACTGTGTTTTGTTCTGTCTATTGTGTTTTTTTCTTGTGGTTTTTTTGTATGACATTTTTGTGGCCATCATAGCAACCTTCTCTAGCTTCTAATTGATTTGTTGGGCAGTTAACATATAACTGGACCCAACTAGTTAGATTGTTAGCTCTGGTGGCTTAGTGGGAAGATTGCAATACTTGGAAAGAAAAAAAACCATTGTTTTTTCTTTTTTAATATTTATACTAATAAAGGATGAAATTTTATTATACTCTTTAAACAATTTGATTTATTTGGTATGCTGTTATTATATGTACTCATTCACAAACTGCATCCTCCTAATGGAAGGTTTACAGCTCTCTAGAGAAGAAAGGTAGTTGTGTGAACATACGAGTATTACAGTATATATATGTATATATCTCATATGCGTAATGACTGTATTCTGTCTTCCACTGAAGATGTCTATTTTTTTTTTTTTTATGTTGCTTGATTTTGCACCAAATTTGGCAAAATGCTGCACAAATTGAATTTTGGTGTGTTTTTTTTTTTATTTGCACCTTTGTGTTAATAAATGTTAGCATGTTTGACTTCATCTGTGCAAATAAAAGACAGTTTGTAATCCACTAGGGTACTAAAGTACAATAGGACCAAAATTTTGCAACATTTTAATATGTCCCAAATTATGAATTAGCCGATAATCTAGATAATGAAAATAATGCTCACATTGCCTAAAAAATGACCAGGACTGAAAACAATTAGGAGAAAGAGTGGGGCAAAGGCCATGATGAATTTGGTGCAAACGTACAAATGCCTAACAAAAAAAAAAAAAATACAAACTTTTGCTCCAAAAAAAGTCCTCCCTGCATAAAAATGTTAGTTTTTATTTTTCCATATAAAATGTTTACATTTGAAAAAAAAAACAAAAAAAAACCCCTACATGAAAAGGAACCTCTAAGGCTGCTTTCACACCTCCGGTTTCTGCAATGTGGCACAATCCGGCACTTTGCAGGAAAATCGCAACCGTTTTTTTTTGCTGCCGGTTGCGTTTTTTCTGCATAGACTTTAATTCATGCCGCATTGTGCCGCATGGCCTTGCGTTCGGTCCGGTTTTTGCCGCATGCGGCAGATTTAGCCGATGCGGCGGCCGGATGGAACGTTCCCGGGTAACCAACCCGATATTTACCTTGGTTACCAGCGCACACCGCTTAGCGCTGGCTCCCTGCACTCCTAGCCACAGTACATATCGGGTTAATTACCCAATGTGTAGTCCGGCTACGTGTGCAGAGAGCAGGGAGCCAGCACTGACAGTGTGAGAGCGGCGGACGCTGGTAACGAAGGTAAATATCGGGTAACCAAGGTAAGGGCTTCTTGGTTACCCGATGTTTACCGTGGTTACCAGCGTCCGCAGAATCCGGCTCCTGCTGCCTGCACATTTAGTTGTTGCTCTGTCGCTGTCACACACAGCAATCTGTGCTTCGCAGCGGGAGAGCAACAACTAAAAAATGGTCCAGGACATTCAGCAACAACCAGCGACCTCACAGCAGGGGCCAGGTTGTTGCTGGATGTCACACACAGCAACATCGCTAGCAACATCGCTGTTACGTCACAAAAGTTGTTCCATAGCAGCGATGTTGCTAGCGATGTTGCTTAGTGTGACGTGGCCTTTAGTTTTCAAGTCCCTGTACATCACACTGGTGCTGCTGCATATATTTCACATAGGAGACACTATGGCTGCTGCCTTCATAATGGGAATGGGACGGGAGCGTAGAGCATGCTAATTCTGCCCACAAAGAACGTCCTGACGCTAGTGTGCTATACACACATTCACCCCTTCACGACCTAGGACATATAAGTATATATACTTCCAAGGTGGCCTCCCTCCCATTATCGACCGATTAGACATTGATGACGTATCCTAAGTATAGGCAATTAATGTTAAAGTAGTAGACAACCCCTTTAAGGACTTACTACTCAAGGCGAGTAGTGCATAGAAAAATTGCCAGGGAGGGAACTCTTGAATAGTCTCCTGAGCTGAATGGGTTTGCAGCTTATAAAACAGTTTTCTCTGAAAACGCTGCATTATTTCAGAGTAAGGTCATGTTGCCACATTCAGTGTTTGTTGAGGGTTTTTTTTATAAATCAGTGGAAGAATGAGAGGGAAAGTAAAATAGAAACATGGGCAACACTTCAGTATTTTTCACGCACTTCTGGTTTTGGTTTACAATCACTGAGGTAATATACTGATTGAATACTCCACGTGTCAATGTGGCCTTAAACTTACCTGCCTGAAACAACAGGGAGGCATGTAGGCAGGATGAGGTGGAGCTCTGCCTCTGGCTCCCTCCCTCTGCCTCTGGCTCCCTCCCTCTGCCTCTAGCTCCCTCCCTCTGCCTCTAGCTCCCTCCCTCTGCCTCTAGCTCCCTCCCTCTGTCTCTAGCTCCCTCCCTCTGCCTCTAGCTCCCTCCCTCTGCCTCTAGCTCCCTCCCTCTGCCTCTGGCTCCCTCCCTCTGCCTCTGGCTCCCTCCCTCTGCCTCTGGCTCCCTCCCTCTGCCTCTGGCTCTCTGCCTCTGGCTCCCTCCCTCTGCCTCTGGCTCCCTCCCTCTGCCTCTGGCGCCCTCCCTCTGCCTCTGGCTCCCTCCCTCTGCCTCTGGCTCCCTGCCTCTGGCTCCCTCCCTCTGCCTCTGGCTCCCTGCCTCTGGCTCCCTCCCTCTGCCTCCCTCCCTCTGCCTCTGGCTCCAACCCTCTGCCTCTGGCTCCAACCCTCTGCCTCTGGCTCCCTCCCTCTGCCTCTGGCACCCTCCCTCTGGCTCCCTCCCTCTGCCTTTGGCTCCCTCCCTCTGCCTCTGGTTCCTTCCCTCTGCCTCTGGCTCCCTCCCTCTGCCTCTGGCTCCCTCCCTCTGGCTCCCTCCCTCTGCCTCTGGCTCCCTCCCTCTGCCTCTGGCTCCCTCCCTCTGCCTCTGGCTCCCTGCCTCTGGCTCCCTCCCTCTGCCTCTGGCTCCCTGCCTCTAATTCCCTCCCTCTCTCTGCCTATCGCTGCCTCCCTCTTCCCTCTGCCATCTCCTATCTCAGTAATGGGAAAGTCTTCACTGAATACAGATTTTACCTCAGTATTAAGAATGTTGATAATGACTGATCAATGCTGGCAGAGAAAGAAGCAGATTTGTCTGATCAGATACATTACACAGTTGCTTATTTTCATGTGCACTATTGATTTATGGAGTAAAAATTAAAATGACAGTTATGCTTTAAGTCCCTTTGAGGCCTGGTCATTGAGGGGTTATGGAAGGGCCTTTACTATTACAGTAATGCATCCTGGAAATCTATAAGACCTCTTGGTACTCTTGATTCTTAAATAATGTACGAGGCTGGATATCGGGAATGGCTGACTTATTGTGGAAGCCATATGAATTAAATACCTGGCAAATGAAGATTCAGATGTGGCCATTATGCTAAATTTATGAAGTAAATTATTTGGCTTTTCTGCTGATTATCGAGTATTTACTGTGTACTGAGTAATGCACATTAAAAATGAATGATAATTCCCGCGATCCGTGGTGTATAGTGCTGGGGCAAGATGAAAAACGCTGGATTTATACACCCTCTGAAAGGCACAAAATTGGCTATAAAACCGGCCTGACGTTTGACAGTAAATGCATTGTTTATTTACCGAAATGTCCCTGTGGTAAATTGCATGTGTGTGAGATGCCCAGGCAATTCAAGGTGAGCCATTTAGAAGACGGAGGTAATAAAGCCTCCAAAACACTGATCTTCATATCTCCCATAGCAACAATCTTTTTCAATCCCATCCCGGTATCAGTCAATGTGCCGCGCTGACAACAAAGACAAGGGATAAAAAACTGTGCACATTACACTTGTAGAAAATGCTGAGGTAACAGCAAAATAATTCTACAGTGTTTTACTACATTACTGTGGCCTTTTAACCCACCAGCAAAGAAAATCAACAGCCCAGCTCTTTTGTTTCGGCTTATCTGTGTCTTTGAGGGATTAAGTTACCAGACCGATCATAAAAGTCTATCAATCATGTGTCTAGTAAATGTATCTGCACAGGCTTATAGAGAAGATAGGGATAATATATTACTTCAAGCCTAATGTGGAAGAAATGCTCAGAAGACTTGAGGAAATTCCCCTTAAATACTGCAGAATTTATACACATAGACAGTAATAACTAGGTGTTAGATAATCCAGACTTATCCCGGGGGTCATACTCATGAATATGCATCAGGATTATTTAAGGTGTGTTGTAATGCTGTGAAAACTGATAAACTTATTATATGGTGTGTGTGTGTGTGTGTGTGTGTATAATATATTTCACAAATGCCTGAATTTGGCCCCGTGCTTCCAAACCACATTCCAAACCTTTTTTTCACAAGAGGAAGTGATGCTATATCGTTAAATTGTGCCATTATTTCATAGAATCATAAAATGTTAGAGTTGGAAGGGACCTCGAGGGTCATAATGTCCAACCCCCTGCTCAATGCATTATTCACAAAACCCTCTCAGACAGATGTCTGTCCAGCCTCAGTTTGAAGACTTCCATGGAAGGAGAACTCGCCACCTCTCCTGGCAGCCTGTTCCACTGTTGATCACCCTCCGTGTCAAAAAGTTTTTTTTTCTAATATCTGTATCTTTTGATTTAATTCCATTACTTCTTGTGTTCCATGTGCAAATAAGAATGTGTGATCCCTCTACACTGTGACATCCCTTCAGATTTTTGTAGACAGATATTAAGTCTCATCTTTCCCTTATTTTTTGCAAGCTAAACATTCCCAAATTCTTTAACTGTTCCTTGTATGACATAGTTTGCAGTCCACTCACCATCCTCGTAAGTCTTCTCTGAACTTGCCCCAGTTTTTCGATGTCTTTTTAAAATGTCTAGAACTGGACACCATATTCCAGATGAGGTGTGCCAAATTGCTTCATGTGATTTAGACTTCATGCTTTTCTTCTTTTTTTTTTTAAACTCGTTTTATTGAAGAATGTACATAACAATAAATTGTCGACATAAGTATACATCAGAATAGAACATATCTCATTAATACCTTCTCACCGTCAATATGAATTGTGAATTTTCAAGTGTGTATTGTACATCCAGATTGTCAATACCACAATGTAGACAAAATTTCAAAATATAAACATATCAAAATGTTGATAAAATTAACTTCTTGACCTATTCATGGGTGTGATCAAAGGAAGAAGGAGAAACAAGAGGTATGGGGCTTGTGAGGCGGCACTAAGAAGCAAGGTCAGGTGCCCACTAATTAACTTAGGTTTGATCTGAGAAACTGGTCAGAACCCTCAGTCATCAAGGAGTCTAGCCAGCCCCCCCAGACCCTTTCATAATCTTGCGGGCAGCCCCTATTCTTATAAACAAAATGTTCAAAAGAAGAGGTGGTGTTTACCAACCTGATCCACAGTGAGCGAATAGGGGTCGACTATCCATCCATTTAAGAATTATCCCCTTGCGCGCAAGAAACACTTTCTTTTCTAAAGAAAAATTTATTATCATGCCATGGCCATTCTTCTGCGTTTAATACCCCCAATAGACCTCTATGCTTTTCTTAATACATCTCAGAACTGTGTTTGCCTTTTTCTTCATCGTTCCTATGGGAGACCCAGACCATGGGTGTATAGCTACTGCCTCCGGAGGACACACAAAGTTACTACACTCAAACGTGTAGCTCCTCCCTCCTAGCATATACACCCCCTGCTAGCCAGTCCTAGCCAGTTTCATGCTTTGTGTCAGGAGGATCACACACACACATGCATCCTTTTTTTTGATTTTTCATTTTTTCTAAAAAGATTTGGAAGAAAAGCGGGTCCACTGGACCCCCGGCATGTCCCTTCACACCCCCCTGGCGGCGGTGCTGTTAAGGTTGATTCAGGGCAAGAGCCCTTCATGCCGCGCTCCTTCACCTTCCCTTAGGGGCTCTGGCTTGAAGTTAGAGCCCACACGGTTCTCACTGCCTTGCAGGAGACCGGCCTCCATCCGCAGCCCTTTGGCAGGACCCTGCTGGACGGAGCACTGGACCCCCACCCCACCCAGGGACTGGGCCCTGCGTCTCAAAGCTAAGTATAGAGACGTTATTCAGAGGGTCCTTCTGCAATGTGGGGCACTTTATTGGGAAGACAGTGATTTACTTTGATAATGCTGCTTTTCACTGTGTTCCGGCCAGTTCCACGGTTTTTACTGTGTACCGCGCCGATGATGCCTGATTTTCGGCCGCATGTATAACTCTAGGCCCCGGCTTCAGCCGCGGCCTAGTTTCGTTTCGTTCCCCTGCATGTTATTCATGCAGGGGGACACTGCAGCGCCGCCCACCGGCCGCTCTGCACAGGGGAGGACACTCCTTTTTAAGGAGATGATTCCCTCCCCTGTACATCTCCTTAGCCCTCCGATTCCTGCTCCTGGGTTAACCCCCGCCCCCCCCCCTCACTCGGGCGCCATTTTCTCAGCGTTCTTAGTACGCTGGTTGGCGCTGGCTGCTCTGCAGTGCAGAGGGAGTGGATATCTGGCTGGGGGTCCAGGCTTGGAACCCGGGGGGCACTCATAATAGCGGCCTGATAAGTCACAACCTCTGGTTGTGCACTTTTATACACTAGCAGGGCATTCTGAAGGAGTTAATTCTTTATTATAGAACCTCCTCCTCAGCAGCATGTCTCACACTAGGAGCAAAGCTCCAAGGCTGTACACTACATGTTCTGCATGTAGGCATATTGTCTGAACTAGCACAGACCCACACTGTAATGGTTCTTATGTGGTGGTACCTCAGCCTGGAGTCTCCCCGGGCTGAACCCCTGTCTTGGGTATTCTAAACATTCTAGACAGAGCTCCCCACCTCTGCAGCATGTCTCACGGAGCGAGGCTGCAGGCTTGGTAGTCTCGTACGGCTCTACCGAGCTCATAACCACTGTGGCCCCTCAGCTTGGGGGCTCATTTATGGTCCCTCCAGCTCCTCCGGTTTCGGTGGCTGACCCCTGGGGGAATCTTTTTTCCAGGGGTCGGCTGTCCCGGCATCTGCTGAGCATGCAGCCCCCTTCTCAGGGCGTTTTCTGCTCGCTCAGCAAAGCTCACAGACCCCGTCCTCCTCACAGGGAGACGTAGGGTCCCCTGTACTCCCCGTCCCGCATACGAGCTGACTCACTGGGCGAGGAGGATGTCTCTACCAGGGGCTCGGACGCTACTTTAGGTACTTTGATCCGTCCGTAGGTGACGCGGATGCGAATGATTGGATTGCGTCCATTATTCTTGTACTGGTCCTCCATCCGCCTATATCAGGGGAGTATTCCCCGCTGGCAGAAAGGCATCAGTATACCTTTAACAGGACGAGGAGCGTGTTCCTTAACCACTCCAGTTTTCAGCCCACAGCCTGTCCTGCAGATCCCACAGCGGGGTTCTGCTGCCTGTCTCCCCCTCCCATCAGAGGCGGTCAAGGAGTGTACTCATTCGCCAGGGGTGGCCACTCCGGTGTCTAGACTTTCAGCCCGGATAGTTGTATCAGTGGCTGACGGCACCTCTATAAGGATCCCACGGTACATTAATTATTGTACTGGACCTCAATCCGCCGGAGTTACCTTATCTAGGGGAACACTATGTGTGTTCCTTAACCACTCCAGTTTTCAGGCCCTGTGACCAGCCCAGGGTCCGCTCTGACAGTCGCTTCCCATGAAGCGTGATTCTGAGGACTGTGTTTCCCCTGTCCACCAATGGTGGTCAAAAGGTGGGCTCATTCACCTCAGGTGGTTCAGCCCGGACCGTTAAGTCAGTGGCTGATGGCTCCTCTGAGGAGATGCTTTCCCTCACAGGGACGCTATGCCCAAGACGGTTGCCTGAACTTCCAAACTTCAGTCTTCTCATCCTCTGCCAGGTCTGCCATGCTGGACCCCGCACGGCGGTGGTCTTGGCTACTTCCTCACTATCCGCAGGCTCCTGTGGCTTCGGAAATGGAAGGCAGATGCCTCTATAGAGGTTCCTTGCTGGGCTCCCCCTTGGTGGGACCAGTCTCTTCGGAACCAACTGTATGAAATTTAGGAAGCTCTTGGCGAGGAGAATTCTTCCTTGCCACAAACCTAAACCAGGGATCCTGTCCAGGGCAGGAATCAGTTGAGGTTTCGGTGGTTTCCGTTCCTCCATCTGATCGTCCTCTAGCTCGGCCTAGGTTCATAGAACCAATTGGCTTGAAGCTGCGTCTTCAGAAGACCGCAGGAGATGCTGCCACATAGTCAGCTTCCTCCGAGCTATCTAGCCACGCCAACCTCCTCCTGGTCGGTGGCAGGCTCCCTCCACTTGGCGACGTATGGTTCTAACACGTCTCCGTTCAGTGGGGGCGGGATATATCTCCCATGGCTACAGGATGGAATTCTGTCCACCCGCCAAACAGATTTTTTCTGTCACCCCCTCCCGGCTCCAAGGCCGCCGCCTTCTCACAGGCCGTGGCATTTCTTGCAGGCCAATGGAGGAATTGTACCGGTTCCCGACTGGGAACGGTTCTGAGATTTTTGTTTAAATCTATTTCTAGTACCCGAAGAGGGCGGTGCCTTCCGACCTGGATCTTTAGCTTTTCAAGCATGGTCAGGTGTGGCGTGTTCACATGGAGTCTCGGTCTTGTTCCGTGTGTTCTTTTCACCGGATCAATCAAGAACCCAAGGAGATTCCCTAGCAGCCATCGGCATCAGAGATGCCTTTCTGCAGGGGTCAATCGCAGTTTCACACCAGCGTTGACTACGTTTTGCCATCGGAGTGGTCCAATTCGTGGCTCTTCCCTTGGGGTTAGCCACGGCCCCTCGAGTATTCTCATTGGGGCTGCTGTGATTAGGGTCCTGCACCCCTAGGGATTGGCAGTGATCGTTTGCCCTGGACGGCCTTCTTCTCGGGGCTTCATCCAGTGCAGACTCTTAGCAGAGTACTTCGCTTACTCTCGCCACTCTAACCTATTCGGGTGGCTTGTCATTCTGTTCAAGTCCACTCTGACTTCGAACCAGAGGTTCTCAGGAACGCAATTCGAGACTCTGTCGGCTCTTGTAAAGCTGCTCTTAGTCGATCAGTAGTCCCTCCGCTGGCGGTCGACGTCGTTCTATCAGACACCAAATACAGGTGCTGGTCAGACGGTGGCGTCAATGGAAGTGATTCCTTGCCCAATTTCTCCTGCGTCCTCTGAGACTGGATGTTTTCCGCTGCACACGCGAACTCCCTCCTTCCACGGGGTGGTGGCTTTGCCACTGACCAGGGGCTCGTTTTCAGTGGTGGTTTCGGCCACTCTGTCTCAGGGACTTCCTGGCCCCGTCCCGGGTGACCCTCACCAGGGTGCTGGTCTTTCCGCCTTGAGAGCAGTATATCTCCATCAATGGGCTGGAAATCAGAGCTGTATTTCTAGCTCTCTAAGCCTTCACCATCTGTTGGCGGCTAGGCACATTCGAGTCCAGTCGGACAACGTGACAGCGGTTTCCTACTTCAACTTCCAGGGAGGGACACTCAGCCGCCTGGCAATCTTAGCGCCTCAACATTCTTCAGTGGACAAGGGACTCCTAGTCCACCGTATCCGCAGCCCACATCCTAGATGTCCAAACTGCGAGGCAGACTATTTCAGCTGTCCAACCGTGGTCCACAATCCTCAGGTTTTGCGGTAGACACACTGGTTCATGTTTGATCCCAGCTTCGTCTCTACCTCTTGCCCAGAGTCCTGCGCAAGATCAGTAAAGGGGGCCGTCGGGTCATTCTCTTACTCCAGACTGACCCAGGCAGGCTTGGTACCCTGACCTGCTCCTTCTGTCCGTTGGGTTGCCATGGCATTTTCCGGACCGTCCAGACCTTTTCTCAAAAGGTCCGTTTTTTCCGTCAGAATTCTGGATTCTCAGATTGACGGCGTAGCTATTGAGTCCTGGATCTTGGCGACTTCTGGTATCCTTCCTGAAGTCATCTCCGCTATGACTCGAGCCCCAAAGTGTCCTTGGACCTTTTTAGCCTTGCCGACCCTCCTGTCCCTTCCACAGTCCGGTCTACAGCTAGGACTATCCCTCATTAAGGGACAGGTCTCGGCTCTGTCAATATGTGCCAGCGGCGTATCGTCCGGCTGGCTCCGGTGCGCTCCTTTAAGGGCGCATCTCACATCATTCCGCCTTTCCGGCGGCCTATGGAGCCCTGGGACCTTAATCCGGTCCTCCCGGTTCCCAGAAACCCCCCTTTGCACCTCTTAGGCAGGTTTCCTTGTTTCATCTTTCACAGAAAGTAGTCTTTCTGGTGGCTAGAATTTCCCGCCAGGGAGTTCTGGCTGCACTCTCTCTGAGTCACCCCCTTTTTGGTCTTTTGCATCAAGACAAGGTGGTCTCCGTCCGACTCCGGACTTTTTTCCTTAAGGTGGTTACTGCTTCCACCTTATCCGGGGCAATTTTCCTGCTTTCCTTTTGTCCGGCTCCTGTTCATCGCTTTGAGGAAGCGTTGCATATCCTGGATCTGGTGCGGGCGCCCCGGATCTATGTGTCTCGCACCGCCGTTATTAGGCGGTGCACCTCTCTCTGGTACTGACTGCTAGTCAACGTAGCGGTCTCTCAGCATCTAAGCCGACCCTGGTCCGTTGGCTTAGGTCGGCCATTTCCGAGGCCTGCCAGTGTACTCAAGTGCCTTCCCCGCCGGGGATCAGAGCACATTTGATCAGACCTGTCGGTGCCTTTTGGGCTTTCAGGCGCCAGGCTACGGCTCAGTAGGTCTGTCAGACTGCAGCTCGAATTAGTCTGCATACTTTTTCGAAGCTCTATCCAAGGCATGCTCTTGCTTTGGCAGACGCGGGCTTGGGCAGACGCATCTTTCAGGCGTCTGTCGCCCATTTGTGAAGTTGGGTTTGCCTGCTTCTCAGTTGTCTGTTTATTCCCACCCATGGACTGCTTTAGGACGTCCCATGGTCTGGGTCTCCCATAGGAACGATGAAGAAAAAGAGAATTTTGTTACTTACCGTAAATTCTTTTTCTTATAGTTCCGTCATGGGAGACCCAGCACCCTCCCTATTGCCTGTTGGCAGGTTTCTTGTTCCGTGTGTCTTCACCGGCTGTTATTGTTGTAGACAGACGTTCCGGTTCTTCCAGATTTTACTCTGTCTCTTCTTGTGGGTGGATGTCCTCCTTCAGCTTTTGCACTAAACTGGCTAGGACTGGCTAGCAGGGGGTGTATATGCTAGGAGGGAGGAGCTACACGTTTGAGTGTAGTAACTTTGTGTGTCCTCCGGAGGCAGTAGCTATACACCCATGGTCTGGGTCTCCCATGACGGAACTATAAGAAAAAGAATTTACGGTAAGTAACAAAATTCTCTTTTTTTTGCTGCTGCATCTCACTGTTGACTCATGTGTAGTCTGTGATCTATTACTAAACCAATTCTTTTTCACGTGCTGTTGCTTAGTTCTATTTGTTTTTGTTGCACAGTTGTAGAATTTTGCATTTCTCCCTATTCAATACCACGCTATTATTCAGTGCCCACTTTCTTCATCGTTCCTTATGGGAGACCCAGACCACGGGTGTATAGCTTCTGCCTCCGGAGGACACACAAAGTACTACACTAAAAGTGTAGCTCCTCCCTCCGAGCATATACACCCCCTGGATGACAAATCTAACCAGTTTCAATGCTTTGTGTTCAGGAGGTCACACACACACATGCATTCTCTGATTTTTGATTTTTTGATTTCAAAGATTTGGAAGAAAAGCGAGTCCAGTCTGGACTCCCGGTATGTCCCTTCTCACCCCACTGTGTTGGCGGTGCTGTTAAGGTTGACTTTACAAGGCTGGAGCCTTCACATGCCGCGCTCCTTCACCATCCCCTGAGGCTCTGGCTTGAAGTGGGAGCCATCACGGTTCTCTCTGCTTTGCAGGAGACCGGTCTCCATCCGCAGCCCTGTCAGGATCCTGCCGGACGGAGCGTTCAACCCCCCCCCAGGGACATGGCCCTGCGTCTCATAAGCTAAGTATTGAGACGTTATTCAGGGGTCCCTTGTACATTTATTGAGGGGGGAGTCTGTTTGTTAACCTTGCTGTGATTTCCGGCCGGTTCTCTGGGTTTTTCCTGAGAACCGCGCCGAGGGTGCCTGCTCGTCGGCCGCATGTAAAAATCTAGGCCCCGGCTTCAGTTGCGGCCTAGTTTCGTTTTCAGTTCCCCTGCATCTCAGTCATGCAGGGGAACAGTGCGGCGCCGCCTACCGGCCGTTCAGCAGAGGGGAGGACACTCCTCTCTGAGGAGATGTTTCCCTCCCCTGTATCTCTCCTTGGCCCTCCGGTTCCCGCTCTTGGGCTAATCCCCGCCCCCCCTCCTCACTCCAGCGCCATTTTATCAGCGTTCTCACACTGATCGGCGCTGGCTGCTGCAGCTGCTGCATCCACTGGGGGTCCGAGCTGTGGAATCCGGAGGGCACACAAAAACCGGTCTGGTAAGCCACAACCTCTGGTTGTGGGCTTTATTATACACTCTCAGGGGGTCATTCTAAAGGAGTGTATTCTTTACTGCAGAGCCTCCACCTCAGCAGCATATCTGTCACTAGGAGCAAGGCTGCAAAGCTGTACTCTATATGCACTGCATGTAAGCTCATTCTGCCTGAACTGAGCACATATCCACATTGTGATGCCTGCTCTAACATGGTGGTGCCTCAGCCTGGAGCCTCCTCAGGGGTCCCTCCGGCTGCTCCGGCCCCGGTGGCTGAACCCCCGGCTTGGGTAGCATCTTTTTCCAGAGCTATCTCCCAGTCTTTTGCCGACTCCATGGGACAACTGTCCCGGACTCTGCTGACCATGCATCAGCCCCCTTCTCAGGGCGCATCTGCCGCTCCGACTCGCTCTGCAGAGCTAACAGAGCATGTTTTAGGACCCCGTCCTCCTAAACGGAGACGCAGGGACTCTTCTCCTTCCTCGTCCCACGGCTCTGATTCACAAGCTGAATTGCAGGGCGAGGAGGATACTTTTACTGTGGGCTCAGACGCTACCTCTATGTACCCCATTGATTTATCTGAGGGTGATGCGGATGTTAATGACTTGATTGCATCCATTAACTCCGTTCTGAACCTCAATCCACCAGCGTCAGAGGAACAAGCCTCTCTGGTAGAAAAACACCAGTTTACCTCACCTAAGAGAGCAAGGAGTATGTTTTTTAACCACTCCAGTTTTCAGGCCACTGTTACCAAGCCCAGGGCCTGTCCTGACAAACGCTTCCCAAAGCGTAGTGCTGATGAACGTTTTCCCTTTCCACCAGAGGTGGTCAAGGAGTGGGCTCACTCACCCAAGGTAGACCCTCCGGTGTCTAGAATCTCGGCCCGGACAGTCGTATCTGTGGCCGATGGCACCTCTCTTAAGGATCCCACTGACCGCCAGGTTGACCTTCTGGCCAAATCTGTCTATGAGGCGGCAGGAGCCTCGTTCTCCCCGTCCTTTGCAGCAGTGTGGGCTCTTAAGGCAGTATCTGCTTCTCTGGCGGAGATACATTCCCTCGCCAGGGACTCTATACCCGAGATGGTTGCCTTAACTTCCCAGGCATCGGCTTTTTCATCCTATGCCATGTCTGCCATTCTGGAGGCTTCTCACCGCACGGCGGTGGCTTCCGCTAATTCCCTCGCGATCCGCAGGATCTTGTGGCTTCGAGAGTGGAAAGCAGACGCTTCTTCCAAGAAGTATCTTGCTGGGCTCCCCTTTGCTGGGTCCCGGCTGTTCGGTGAACAACTGGATGAAATTATTAAGGAAGCTACTGGCGGGAAGAGTACTTCCTTGCCACAAACTAAAACCAGGAAACCTGTCCAGGGCAGGAACCAGTCGAGGTTTCGTTCCTTTCGTTCCTCTAACTGGTCATCCTCTAAGCCCTCAGCTTCGTCCACTAACTCAGCCAAGGATCGCAAACCCAGCTGGCGCGCGAAGCCGCGTCCTCAGAAGAGCGGAGGAGCGGCTGCCACTAAGGCAGCCTCCTCTTGACTATCTGGCTGCGCCAGCAATGTCCTTGGTCAGTGGCAGGCTCTCCCACTTTGGCGACGTGTGGTTTCAGCACGTCTCCGATCAGTGGGTGCGGGATATCCTCTCCCACGGCTACAGGATAGAATTTTCTTCCAGCCCGCCAAACAGATTTTTTTATGTCCACTCCCCCTGCTCCAAAGCCGCCGCCTTCTCACAGGCCGTGTCATCCTTGCAGGCCAACGGAGTAATTGTTCCGGTTCCCGCCCGGGAACGGTTCAGAGGTTTCTACTCAAACCTCTTTCTAGTCCCCAAGAAGGACGGTTCCTTCTGGCCCATCCTGGATCTCAAGCTTCTCAACAAGCATGTTCAGGTGCGGCACTTTCGCATGGAATCTCTGCGATCGGTCATTGCCTCAATGACCCAAGGAGATTTTCTAGCATCCATCGACATCAGAGATGCTTATCTGCATCTGCCAATTGCAGTTTCACACCAGCGTTGGCTACGCTTTGCAATCGGAGAGGAACATTTCCAATTCGTGGCTCTCCCCTTCGGGTTAGCCACGGCCCCTCGTGTGTTCACCAAGGTCATGGCAGCAGTGGTTGCGGTTCTGCATCTCCAGGGGTTGGCAGTAATCCCCTACCTGGACGACCTTCTAGTCAAGGCCTCATCCAGTGCAGACTGTCAGCGGAGTGTCTCGCTCACTCTCGCCACGCTTGTTCAATTCGGGTGGCTTGTCAATCTGCCCAAGTCCACTCTGACCCCGACCCAGGAACTTACGTACCTAGGGATGCAATTCGAGACTCTGCCGGCACTTGTGAAGCTGCCCTTAGTCAAACAGCAGTCCCTTCATCTGGCGGTGCGTTCTCTGTTGAAGCCCCGCCGTCATTCCATCAGGCGCCTCATGTAGGTGCTGGGGCAGATGGTGGCGTCAATGGAAGCGGTTCCCTTAGCCCAGTTCCACCTGCGTCCTCTGCAGCTGGACATTCTCCGCTTTTGGGACAAGCGGACCTCTTCCTTGCACAGGCTAGTGGCTCTGTCGCCACAGGCCAGGAGCTCTCTTCAGTGGTGGCTTCGGCCCCTCTCTCTGTCTCAGGGACGCTCCTTCCTGACTCCGTCCTGGGTGATCCTCACCACGGACGCCAGTCTCTCCGGCTGGGGAGCAGTATTTCTCCACCACCGAGCACAGGGCACTTGGACTCCGTCCGAATCAGCCCTCTCGATCAATGTGCTGGAAATCAGGGCTGTACTTCTAGCTCTCGTAGCCTTTCACCACCTGTTGGCGGGCAAGCACATTCGAGTCCAGTCGGACAACGCGACTGCAGTTGCCTACATCAATCACCAGGGCGGGACTCGCAGCCGCCTGGCGATTGTTGGAGGTTCAACGCATCCTTCAGTGGACGGAGGACTCCAAGTCCACCATATCCGCAGTCCACATCCCAGGCGTAGAAAACTGGGAGGCAGATTATCTCAGCCGTCAAACCGTGGACAGCGGCGAGTGGTCCCTGCATCCGGCAGTGTTCCGGTCAATCTGCCGCAAGTGGGGCACTCCGGAAGTGGATCTAATGGCATCCCGGCACAACAACAAGGTCCCGGTTTACGTGGCTCGCTCCCACGATCCTCAGGCCTTGGCAGCGGACGCGCTGGTTCAAGATTGGTCCCAGTTCCGTCTGGCCTACGTGTTTCCCCCTCTAGCTCTCTTGCCCAGAGTCCTGCGCAAGATCAGGATGGAGGGCCGTCGGGTTATAATCATTGCTCCAGACTGGCCCAGGCGAGCTTGGTACCCAGACCTGCTCCGTCTGTCCGTAGAAATGCCGTGGCATCTCCCGGACCGCCCAGACCTTCTCTCTCAAGGTCCGTTTTTCCGCCAGAATTCTGCGGCTCTCAGATTGACGGCGTGGCTCTTGAGTCCTGGATCCTGACGGCTTCAGGCATTCCTTCCGAGGTCATCTCCACTATGACTCAGGCTCGGAAGTCTTCCTCGGCCAGGATTTACCACAGGACTTGGAGGATTTTCCTGTCCTGGTGTCGCTCTTCCGGCCATGCTCCTTGGCCGTTTTCTTTGCCGACCATCCTGTCTTTTCTACAGTCCGGTCTACAGCTAGGTCTGTCCCTCAATTCCCTCAAGGGACAGGTCTCGGCTCTGTCGGTATTGTTCCAGCGGCGTATCGCCCGACTGGCCCAGGTGCGCACCTTCATGCAGGGCGCATCTCACATCATTCCTCCTTACCGGCGGCCTTTGGATCCCTTGGACCTTAATCTGGTCCTCACGGCCTTACAGAAACCCCCCTTTGAGCCTCTTAGGGAGGTTCCTTTGTTTCGACTTTCACAGAAAGTGGTCTTTCTGGTGGCCATAACTTCTCTCAGGAGAGTCTCTGATTTGGCTGCGCTCTCTTCGGAGTCACCTTTTTTGGTTTTTCACCAAGACAAGGTGGTTCTTCGGCCGACTCCGGACTTTCTCCCTAAGGTGGTGTCTCCTTTCCACCTTAACCAGGACATTTCATTGCCTTCCCTTTGTCCGGCCCCTGTGCATCGCTTTGAGAAAGCGTTGCATACTTTGGATTTGGTGCGGGCGCTCCGAATCTATGTGTCACGCACCGCCGCTCTTAGGCGGTGCACCTCTTTTTTTGTGCTCACCACAGGTCAGCGCAAGGGTCTCTCGGCTTCTAAACCGACCCTAGCTCGTTGGATTAGGTCGGCCATATCCGATGCCTACCAATGTTCTCAGGTGCCCCCACCGCCAGGGATTAAGGCGCACTCGACCAGAGCTGTCGGTGCCTCCTGGGCTTTCAGGCACCAGGCTACGGCTCAGCAGGTTTGTCAGGCTGCCACTTGGTCTAGTCTGCACACCTTTTCGAAGCACTACCAAGTGCATGCTCATGCTTCGGCAGACGCGAGCTTGGGCAGACGCATCCTTTAGGCGGCTGTCGCCCATTTGTGAAGTTAGGTTTTGCCTACTTCTCAGTTCTGTTTATTTCCCACCCATGGACTGCTTTGAGACGTCCCATGGTCTGGGTCTCCCATAAGGAACGATGAAGAAAAAGAGAATTTTGTTACTTACCGTAAATTCTTTTTCTTATAGTTCCGACATGGGAGACCCAGCACCCTCCCTGTTGCCTGTTGGCAGTTCTTGTTCCGTGTGTTTTCACCGGCTGTTGTTGTAGACAGAGGTTCCGGTTATTCCGGGTTTTACTCTATCTCTACTTATGGGTGGATGTCCTCCTTCAACTTTTGCACTAAACTGGTTAGATTTGTCATCCAGGGAGTGTATATGCTCGGAGGGAGGAGCTACACTTTTAGTGTAGTACTTTGTGTGTCCTCCGGAGGAAGAAGCTATACACCCATGGTCTGGGTCTCCCATGTCGGAACTATAAGAAAAAGAATTTACGGTAAGTAACAAAATTCTCTTTTTTCCAGCTTATCTAGATCCTTCTGAAACCTTTGTCTTCTCTAGTGTTAAGGTGGCTTTACACACTGCAACATCGCAAACGACATCGCTGTAACGTCACCAGTTTTGTGACGTAATAGCGACCTCCCCAGCGACATTGCAGTGTGTGAAACGTATCAGCGACCTGGCCCATGCTGTGAGGTTGCTGATCACTATACATCGCTCAGGACCATTCTTTGGTCCATTGTTTCCCGCTGTGCAGCATGATCGCTAGAAAGTCTCAGTGTGTAAAGGGGTCTTTAGCTATCCCTTCTAGTATTGCATTGTCTGCAAATTTGATTTGACCCTCCAGTTTCTTTATGTAGATAATTTATAAAAATGTTTAACACTGGGTCCAAGACAGAGCCTTATAGTACCCCACTTGAAACACTCTTCCAATTGGATATGCAATCATTTATTACCATTCTTTGAGTACGATTACTGAGCCAGTTATGAATCCACCTGACTGTAGCCTTGTCAATCCCATAATTGGTCATTTGTTCAATAAAGATAGTATGATCTAATTTATCAAATGCTTGGCTGAAGTTGAGATAAGCAGAACTATATCCACCGCATTTCCCTGATCCGCCCAGTCAGTGATTCCATCATAGATGGAAATTAAATTAGTCTGTCATGAATTGTTTGCTACGGACCCATCTGGTTAATTACTATATTCTCATCCAAGTACCGTACTTGCATGCAGTTTAATAATTTTGTTCAAAGATCTTTCCTGGTATAGAAGTAAGGCTTACTAGCTGTAAATTCATGGCTCCATCTTATTTCCTTTTTTGAAAATGGGGACGTTTCCTCTCCTCCAATCTTCTGGGACTTCTGTTCTCCAAGAATTTTCAAAGATTATGGCTACTGGCTGTGCAGTTTCCTCTATCTCTTTAAGTACCCTAGGATGTAATTCACCTGGAGCAGGAGATTGAAATTCCTTTTAGTGTTCCCTCACATTCTCTTTGTTTATTGATAGTGGATTCTTTACTTCCTTTGATAGTACAGTGAATTGTGAGGTCTTCTTGCCATCATCCTTAAGGCCCAGTCACACACAACGACTTACCAGCGATTCCGAAAACGATGCGACCTGATAGGGATCGCAGGTAAGTCGCTGGGAGGTCACAGGTGAGATGTCACACAGTCAGATCTTACCAGCGATGCAGGAACAATACAGGTCGCAGTAGCGACCTGTATAACGATCTCAGCAGTCACAGTGTCAAACACAGCGATGTGTCCTGCCCAGCAGGACATCACCTTTGAAGAAAATGGCCTGGACCATTCTGCAACGACTAGAGATCTCACAGCAGGGGCCTGATCGCTGGTAGGTGTCACACATAACAAGATCGCTAACGGGATCGCTACTGCGTCACGGAAACCGTGACTCAGCTGCGATCTCGCTAGCGATCTCGTTATGTGTGACGGTACCTTTAGAATGAAGGGGCTTTTGCTAGTAAAGGGGTCATCCGGTCTAAATCCACAAGTCTGCGGTCAATCTATGTGTCTGCAGACTTGTGAATCCTCACATTGCCGATGTCAGAGCTGGGAACAGCAGTCACGTGGCCATGAGTATGCGATATGCATACTCCTTGCGAGAATCCAATTATATGGGAGCGGCCTGTCTCAGAGCACTTACTGAAATAGCAGACTGAAGAAAAAGGAACGGGTTTCTGAGAGAGACAAATGTGCAAAATTGTGTACATGCCGACATCCATGCTAATATCCTTATGCTGTTAGGTTCATCATGGTGTTAATACCAAAAAACTTTCAAAAAAATTAACAGATTTTTGTGCAACTAAAATGTATAACTATAGGTGTTTTTATACCTGCCCCGGCACTTTACTAAAAATGGGTGGGTTTAACATAGCGGTGGGGTAAAGTACGGCCCAACAGATTCATTATAATTTTTGCTAGAAAGTGGCTAGGAGAAGCTAGTGGCTGGGGTTGAATTGTACGACTGGTGCATGGGCAGTTTGAAGTCATCAGTTAAGGAGATTTTTTTTTTTTTTTTTCCAAGGCTGCCATAACAAATGTCAGTCTTTATTAATCTAGATATAAAGACTGATGGCACTCCCTAATGTGGGCGTCACACGGTACGATCTATTGTGCGATCGCCCCCGTCGTTTGTGCGTCATGGGCAAATCGCTGCCCGTGTCGCACAAAGTCGTTAAATCGCCGTCACACGTACTTACCTGCTGAGCGACCTCGCTGTGGGCGGCGAACATCCTGTTCCTCAAGGGGGAGGGACGTTCGGCGTCCCAGCAATTTCACACAGCCGCCGGCCTATAGAAGCGGAGGGGCGGAGATGAGCGGGACGTAAACATCCCGCCCACCTCCTTCCTTCCGCATAGCCGGCAGGATGCAGGTAAGCTGTGTTCATCGTTCCCGGGATGTCACACAGAGCGATGTGTGCTGCCCCGGGTATGATGAACAACTGGCGCCATGAAAACTAAACGATTTTTTAAAAATAAGCGACGTGTACACGACTCACGATTTGTGACCGATTCGGCGTCGCTCGGAGGTGTCACACAAAATGACATCGCAAACGATGCCGGATGTGCGTCACGAAAACAGTGACCCCGACGATGCACGATAGATCGTCTCGTGTGACGCCCGCATAAGATGCAGTGTGAACAGATGTATAACTGAACATGACATAATTAGACAGTTGCATTCCGTAATGCTAAGCATGCAAACCATGAATGTAAGAATATAGAAATGCATTACTGCTGAAGGAAATCTAAGGAAAAAATGTAGCTTTTTAGCATACAAAAATGTACATTTCTAGATCTGTATAATTCAGAGTGCAGCTGTCTTCTTTTTTTTTTCTTTTGTCTTTATTAGTCAACCTCATAATGTTGAAGTGTAAATATCTCGTATATATCCACTTAGCAATTGTACCTATGATCAATGGTAACATTTGAGTGTGTCTTATTTTGCTCCATATATTTCAACTACACAGTAAACTCACTGTTTTTCCACCTTAAATTCAAGGCTCAGGATGAGGAGTAAGAGAGAGGAGCAGAAACTAGAAGGCGACTTTAGGAGAGGCCAAAGAGCGTGCCTGCAGCTAGATAAGCAGAAGGTAAGCTAAAGCTAATGGCTGCAGCAATGGAAATTGCTTTCCTCAAAATCCACGTGATAGAAATGATGTCTCTAAACCGCAGTGTTTTCAGTGGTGCAGCCCCCTCTGACCTTCCTTTCTAAAAAGTCAATGAATGTATACGATTTCCTGATCAGCAAAATTACCCTTCTGTCTGAACAAGAAACCTTACAAAAAGAGTGCGAAGCTTTAAAGGGTCATTATTATTATTATTATTATTATTTATTTTTA
This sequence comes from Anomaloglossus baeobatrachus, assembly GCF_048569485.1. NCBI lineage: Eukaryota > Metazoa > Chordata > Amphibia > Anura > Aromobatidae > Anomaloglossus > Anomaloglossus baeobatrachus. Next base: position 136,241,443 of record NC_134355.1, read on the forward strand.
TAGCGCCATTCATTCCATGGCGCTTTACAGTGAAAGAGGGCATACGTACAACTATCATTAACAGTACATAACAGACTGGTACAGGAGGAGAGAGGACCCTGCCCGCGAGGGCTCACAGTCTATATCATTTCCAGTTTCCTAGAGGACATTGTCAGCTATTGCATGTAGAAACTTGCACTTTTGCTTTGCAATATATTACTTTATTAGCATTTGCAGCTCCTCTTGAGAGTTTAACACTTTTTTTTAATAGCACGTTGCCTAGGGGACCGACCGCTGCTGCTGACCAGCTGGTAAGCACTATGCTAAAGCTGGCCGGGATTAGGAGGTAATGGTGGTCTCCAGCAATCATGGCCAACTTTAAACAGTGCTTACAAACTCAATAGAAAAGAGATTCTATATAGTTTGCATGTTCTGATGTTTAGCAGCGGCGGTCGGTCTCCAAGGAAACGAGCTGTAAAAAAAAAAAAAGTTTATCGGTAGAATGGCTAAAAATCTTAATAAGCAGTAAATTGTAAAATTGTTTATATCAGTAATATCCATTTATAGGAATAACCCTTTAATATAATCTAACAAGGCTTTGGTCTAGGCCTATTTTATTTTCTTTTAATTACCTAGATTTATTTTACATTTATACTCTATGGAGTAGAAGATTAAAAAAAGTATAAAAGAATTCAGTTATAATACGGCAAAAGCCTTTTTGTGGCTGCAGAAATCTCTAGTTTAACAGCAAACCACTTCTGTCAATAATGAGTCCCTCATTGTGCCTCTCACTAGTGTCTTCCCTAAGGATAGAGATGCACTAGACTGGACTATTAACGCCTTCCCAACACGGGATATAATTGTACGTTCTTTGTTAGGTCACCATCTACATATGGGGTCTAGATGGGCACGGTCTTGCTTAAGGTTAGTGTATTGAGTGAGGTTGTGCCCATCTAGGTGAATGTGACCGCTGTTCCCGACTGACATTTTCGAATCCTCACAGCTTACAGTGCGTGCAATATGATGATTCAGATGATGCAGTCACACAGAGTGATACAAGGAGTGACTGCAGATTTGTGGATTTAAACCAGACAACCCCTCAAAGAGCTGAGTCCAACCCATATGTCAGATGCTGGCTGTGTTACATAGCTATCTTCTGCCAGTGACTGGAGCTTGCTCCTATTACTGCACTTTATACATTTAAATGCCACATTTCTTGTGCATCAGTTTCCATTGGCTCCTCAGCAGTGGCGTAGCAAAGTGGGGGGGGTGGAGGGGGGCGGTCCGCTCCTGCCGGCACGTGTCAGGGGGGTGGCATTTTGGGGGTAAAAAATAGAAAGCTTATAGAAAAGGGCCATCTGCTACTGCATTCCTGAACATCTTTAACCCCTTAGCGAAATCGCGGCCCCGCCCCGGTGGCTGCGATCAGTGTGCAAAAACCTTAGATTTGGGGAGGAGGGGACCTCTGCCTGACCTCAGGAGGGGTTGTGTCCCCCCCCACCCGGACCTACGGAGGCTGTGATTGGCTGAGCGGCGTTCGTCAGCCAATCACAGCCACTGTGATGTTTCAGCCATTGAAAATGGCTGAAACATTGAAATCCAGCTATGATCAGTGCAGTTATAGCACTGATCATTGGCTGTAGCTGGGTGAACTTTGTTTCACCTACCCCTTGTGACCGATCTTTCCAAGCACCTTGGATCTTGGGCCGGTAGTCTGTAGGTGACCAATCCCCTCAGCTTCACTCCATTTGTGAAAGCTGAGGAGAGTGATCCCTGCAAGTGCCATTTGGTAAGTGCCCTCGATTCACTGCTGCGCCCGATCAGCCCTCGCAGCAGTAGTCACCGCCCCCGATCCACTGCCGCTACTGCCTCCGATCTGCCACCGCCTTCCTCAATCTGCTGCCCCCCCTCCATCTGCCACCGCTCTCCCAATCAGCTGCTGCCCCCTCCCCGATCTGCTGCCCACTTTCTCCCACCTCTCACCCTCCTCCATCTGCTGCCTCTTCCATTTGCTGTGATCCTGCTGTCTAGATCCATCCTGTAAGTTAGCTATCCCCAATCTCACCTTCCACCCTCCCTTCCCCTCCCTCCCCCTTGGCCAACGGAAGGGGGCGTCAAATTTGACGACCGCCCTGGGCGGCAAAAGCAGTTGCTACGCCACTGCTCCTCAGCACATGATTGTGAGTTTCCAGTGGGTTATCATGTTGGCTGTGGGCACAACAAAGACCCCCAAATCTGACATCCTGTGGCTGGGTTTCATAGGAAAAGTTAATTTTGTCTATATTCTGCAATACAAGCGATCTCCGCTTCAAGTCCCTTTATGAGTTTTAAAAAGTGTTAAATCTATATCATATATGTAAACATACATAAATATATATGTGTGTGTATGTATATGTGTGTATGTGTATGTGTGTGTGTGTGTGTATATATATATATATATATATATATATATATATATATATATATATATATTAAAATATTTGTGTGTATATATGTATATAAAATTAGATTTTAAATCGTCCCTTTCTCCATTCACAAGATAGAAATAAAAAAATAAAGTATTTCTTATTGCTGTAACAATAAAGGCCTTATCTATAAATAAAATAAATAAATAAATCTTTATTTTTATATAGCGCTAACATATTCTGCAGCACTTCACATACATCAGGAACACTGTCCCCATTGGGGCTCACAATCTAAATTCCCTATCTGTATGTCTTTGGAGTGGAATCAACTACCTGAATAATGCTTGGCCGGATTGCAGCAGCCCCATATTCATATTGAAATCTAAAATTATTAATTTGTACACTCTAAAGAGAAGATTGAACTGACAAAATTCAGCTTTTTTTGATCTCCACACATTTAAAAAAAAAAAAAAAAAAAAATAAGATAAAAAGTGTCAATAAAATCTTAAGCCATCATACAGCTCCATCTGTGAAAAAAATAAAAACGTTACAGGTCTCAGAAAAAGTTGTTTTCTTTTTACACCAGTTAAAATAAGTCTTCATATGGCTATGTTGTCAGGAAAAAAAATAGGTTATAGCTCTTGAAAAAGGCACAGGCAAAAGTGGTGACCAGCAGCTAACATCAGCGTGCCTGCTTTGGCGACACATGATGTCACTACCATGTGACACCAATGTCTGAGGCACCGATGTTAGCTGCCGGCCTCCATTTCCAGCAGTGTGTATTGTGATGCAGGGACTCAATGGGTCTCTGTGCCGCAATGCATTTCAGCTGGATTTGCATCCTCGGACATACATGCAACTGAAGTAGGCACTGGGGTCGGCAGGCCCCATCCACCCCATCGTTACGCCCCTGTCTTTATAGGCAAACATCTAGTTTTAGACATGTTCACCCCTGTACATATCTCCACAATTCTCACTCTATTTCTCAATTTATTAGGGAATAAGCTGTCCACGAGAAGTTTGGTATTGGCCTCCTAGTGATGCACCACAAGAAGATGATTCAGAACCAGAAGAAGATGAAGTGACAGACCAGGAGCTAAGTGTATGTTGTTACATACCATGTAGTAGTGATACATCTGAAATATATAGGGGTTTTTTTTTCTACGTTTTCCTTCAATTATCTGACCTTTTAATTTTTAAAAATATACATTTACATTGCACAGATAAATGATACTGGTTATTTCATCTCTAAGTTATCTGATAACTACTTTTTTTTTTTTTTTCATTTTATACCAATGCGGGGCGTAAGCCTCTTGAATATTGTACGTTTTTTCACGGTTTGTGATTTACATCACTTGTTGCTTTATCATCGCATAAAAAATAAAAAAAAAATCTCCTAAATTACCATAGTCCTTTAGTTTAGCTGTGTTCTGCAGGCCTATGTCTGCTACCTTTCATCAGTGATTGATTGCTTCTTTAGTGGTTTTCATATCCCCCTTTAGTAATATTTGTATATTTGTTTTATAAAGTTGATTCCAAAACTTTGAGCTTCTATTTTCTATAGCACAGTGCTGGATACGTGGCTGTAGGGGAGTAGGAAATACCATGTAAAATGCCGTTTTCTATTCTGCCCATTTCCTTTTTATATGAAGAATTCATAATCCTTCTTTTCTAATAACATGTCTGTCTTATTCTGTATAGATCCCGGAAAAGTCACACATTCTCGCCAGTTATTTAAGACAACGACATTTGTTTTGCATCTGGTGTGGCACTGAATATCAAGGTACTGTCAGTCGGCAATAGTAAATATGTTTAGAAATAAAGTACACCTATACTGTCTTTGTCATAGACGAAATGTAGTGTGTGTCATAAAGGTGAGTTATTTCTCTTTTGTGGAGAAAAGATAGGAATGACTGAGAGCTACATCAGCTGTATACCAACTTTGTCTTCCAACCTTACCACATACACATGCACGCTCAGCTGAGCGTGCATGTGTTCTTAATCGGAAGAGGGGAATAAGCTACTACCAGACAGCCTTGTCAGTGACTTATCTTCCTGACAACAAGTAGATCATAAATATAGTAGAAAATGAAAAACGGGTTTGATGCCGCGCTAAAAACCACAGATGAGGTATACTTAAAAATTTCTCTTATTTCACAGTTCTATGCGTTTCAGAGACATCTCCGTCTCCTTCAGGAAAAAAGAAATCATGCTATCACAAAAAGCAGACCGGTAGGTCCCGTCTGCTTCTTGTGATAGTATGATTTCATTTTTCCTGAAGATGGAGATGTCTCTGAAACGCATAGAACTGTGAAATAAGAGAAATTTTTAAGTATACAGCATCTGTGGTTTTTAGCGCGGCATCAAACCCGTTTTTCATTTTCTACTATATTTAGTATATGCCTTTACGGGGCTGCTGCTGAACCACTAGGACACTCACAAGCGATTTTGTAAGGGGTTGTGACTGGCACAACCTCACCAGGTGAGTGTAATATTCTTTACTTCCTTCTACCCTCATACCGGGTAAGACCCTATTGCGCCTTCTTTCCCTCCTACAGTGTAACAAGTAGATCAGGCAGATAGGAGCAGATAGATCAGTGTCATCAGCATTTAATCAGTTTTTACCATCAGTTTCATCCGTTTTTCTCAGATGTCGGAAACAACTGTTGGAGGCTTCTCCTATCACAGTCAGTAATAATCGAACATCTTGGGATCCAAGTCTGACTTATTTCTTGGACCCATAGACTTCCATTGGTGACTTTGATCTGAGTCTCTGGGGTGGGTGGGGGGAGGAAACACTGACATGACTCTGATCTTGTGTGGATTCGGTCGGGTCTCAAAAATACACGAACATGTGAATAGCCGCTACAGACTAAAATAGCTACCAATACTATTCATGAAAAACAGACACTCATATGAGAAAAACTGACGTCTGAATGAGCCCTTAGATATTTAGCCAGTCCTGCTAAAATCAAAGGGGTCTGTCGATATTCTTCTAATGTGTATGGCCAGCTGTAGAGTGGTGGATGTGTTAAAAAAACAAAACAAAACAACAATTCAGGATGGATAGGTCAGTGGTTTTGTTTGTTTTTTTTTGTTTTTTATTTTTATTTTTTTTGCTCATGTCAAGTGTGTCAGGTTTTTTTCTACTGTTGATCTTATTTTATTGTATGGAAATTCTTGGCATTGTGTGAATTGTTACCAGTGCCATTAGCAACTACTCAGTTTGGAAGATCTAAAAGTGATGGATGTTAAAACTTTTATAGTTAACCTGTCAGCTACAATATGCACCCAGAGCCACGAGCAGTTCTGGGTGTATATTGCTAATCCCTGCCTAACCGTCCCTGTATACACTAACATAGATAAAGAGATCTTTAGAAAAAGTATTTCTAAGGCCCTGTGCGCACTTGCCGGTTTTTGCCGCGGATTTCCTGCATGTTTCGCTGCAGAAAATGTTCATAACATCTCTGCAGTGAATCACCAGCAAAACCTATGGGAGAAAAAAATGCTGTGCGCACTATGCGGATTTTGACAGCTGCATGTTTTGCTGCGGGATTCCCGCAGCAAAAACAATTGCATGTCACTTCTTTTCCGCACGTCGCTGCGGCATTTCACGCCATTGACTGCAATGTAATCGTGAAATCCCGCAGGGAATAACGCAGGCAGCAAATTCTGTGCGGTTCATTGCGTTTTCCTGTGTTATTCCCTCCGGTATTTTACGGTTTACCTGCGGTAATGTTCAGCGTCTATGAGACAGCTGACATGATCAACCCGTAAGTAAAGTGAAAAAACACACACCGAAAAATCCTTTATTTTTAATAAAACACAAATAAGACTCCTCATTCACCCTTTTATAAACCCCCCGAAACACACAGCTCCGGCGTAATCCACGTCCTGCGATGCTTGCATCCAGCCGCGACTGACACTGACATAGCGCTGAATGCAGCCTCGCAGCGAGACAGCAGAGGTAATTACAGGGCATTTCCCACGGCCGGTAATGTGAACTCACTACCGCTCGGGAGAAATGCAGCGATCTGTCCCCTATCTGTCTATATCTCTATCTATCCCTCTATCTATTCTTCTATCTATTTGTCTATTTATCTATCTACCAGCTATCTCAGAAGGAAATGATTTTTTTTTTTTTCAATGTGCTTTATTGCATTGAATGCAGTAAAACACATGTACCAACCCGCACCCAGCAAAACCGCAGCAATACCGCGAACAATACCGCGGCAAACCGCATGCGGTTTTCGGGTGCGGTTTTCCGCGTTTTTTTACCGCGGGTGCGGTAATCTTTCAGACTGTGCGGAATTGTTTAAGAAAATTCCGTTTTCTAGTGCGCACAGGGCCTAAAGTTGTTTTATGATATGCTAATGAGGCCAGGGACTAGTCACAAGGGCGTTAGTTCCTGCACTCATTCTTCCCTCTTAGCATGTTAGCACGCTCATGGGGTCAACGGTGATTCGTGAACCTGTGTCTGTTGTCATCGCTGATTACTCCGGTTTTGGGCTTAGTTGTAGCCATGCACAATAGACCTCTCTGAATCTGAGACGTGTACACACGGCTTCATAGTTCACATGGACCGGAAGTGTTGGGCATGCTGATCAACGGGGACAGCGGACACAGGTACGTGCGTCACTGCTGGTGATTCTGCATTGAATGGGATGTTAGCACGCCCCTGTGGGTGTACTAAAATGCTAAGAGGGCAGAATGAGCGCAGGAACTAACATCCTTATGACTAGTCCCTGCTCTCATTAGCATATCATAAAGAATCTTTAGAAACACTTTTTCTAAAGATCTCTATCTATGCTACTAGATGCAGGGCCGCACAACACAAAACCAGAAAAGGAGTTTAGCACCTTTTTATACCATATCTATAATAATATATTTATACACAATGTACATAAAGGTACTGGGAATATATCTGCATTTTCTAAACTACAATGTTTCTGTTTTTATTACACAGATGAAGAAGACATTCAGTCAAATTGTCCTGGGGACACATTTGAAGACCATGAGTGAGACTCCTTAGTGATAACTGAACATTGAGAGGATTTGAGAATTTACTATTTAATGACACAAGCAGAAGTAAAGCGCAGCTTTTACCTCTCTGAAAAACTTTTTTTTTTTTCTTATATGATAAAACGTCTTTATTGGGGTCTGTGCAAACATAAATATGTTTTATTATTAAAAACCATTGTAGAGGTGATATTTTGTTTTTCATTTTCATGTTTGCTTTTCATCTGTTAGAAAGTATCTTTTCAGCGGACTTATGAATAGCACAAATTTTCCTTATTACAGTTTAAAAATACCAAACTATGTACCGTATCTTTCGGACTATAAGATAGAGACACACGCACTTTCTTCATATTTGGGAGGAAAGTAGGGAGTGCGTCTCATAGTTCAGATGTGCCTGGTTCGCTGTGGGGTGATGGGGGCAGCTGCGGCGGTGGAGCAGGTCAAAGGAGGCAGGAGAAGGATCGCCGCTGCAGGAAGTTGGTGGCTGGGGCGAACACATGTACTCCGTATTAAAGGAAATGATTATTCTCTGCTCCCCAATCCCATAATCCCGTCCACCTCACGACAATGAAGCCAGTGCAGAAAGTTGGGTGTGATTGTGGGGATGGGGAACAGTAAATATTCATTTTCATTTTAATAGTTTGCACACAGTTGCCGGTATACCATGGGTATGGACATGTATACCAGGATAGGGATCATGTTAACAGGATAACAGATAGAGATAATATAATATATATATATATATATATATATATATATTATACTTATATCAGTACAGACCAAAAGTGTGGACACACCTCCTCATTCAAAGAGTTTTCTTTATTTTCATGACTCTAAAAATTGTAGATTCACATTGAAGGTATCAACACTATGAATTAAAACATGTGGAATGAAGTACTTAACGAAAAAGTGTGAAACAACTGAAAATATGTCTTATATTCTAGGTTCTTCAAAGTAGCCACCTTTTGCTTTGATTACTGCTTTGCACACTCTTGCCATTCTCTTGATGAGCTTCAAGAGGTAGTCACCGGAAATGGTCTTCCAACAGTCTTGAAGGAGTTCCCAGAGATGTTTAGCACTTGTTGGCCCTTTTGCCTTCACTCTGCGGTCCAGCTCACCTCAAACCATCTCGATTGGGTTCAGGTCTGGTTACTGTGGAGGCCAGGTCATCTGGTGTAGCACCCCATCACTCTCCTTCTTAGTCAAATAGCCCTTACACAGCCTGGAGTTGTCTTTGGGGTCATTGTCCTGTTGAAAAATAAATTATGGTCTAACTAAACGCAAACCGGATGGAATAGCACGCCGCTGCAAGATTCTGTGGTAGGCATGCTGGTTCAGTATGCCTTCAATTTTGAATAAATCCCCAACAGTGTCAGCAGCAAAGCACCCCCACACCATCACACCTCCTCCTCCATGCTTCACGGTGGGAACCAGGCATGTAGAGTCCATCCGTTCACCTTTTCTGCGTCGCACAAAGATACGGTGGTTGGATCCAAAGATCTCAAATTTGGACTCAGACCAAAGCACAGATTTCCACTGGTGTAATGTCATTCCTTGTGTTCTTTAGCCCAAACAAGTCTCTTCTGCTTGTTGCCTGTCCTTAGCAGTGGTTTCCTTTTGCTTTGATTACTGCTTTGCACACTCTTGGCATTCTCTTGATGAGCTTCATGAGGTAGTCACCGGAAATGGTTTTCACTTCACAGGTATGCCCTGTCAGGTTTAATAAGTGGGATTTCTTGCCTTATAAATGGGGTTGGGACCATCAGTTGTGTTGTGCAGAAGTCTGGTGGATACACAGCTGATAGTCCTACTGAATAGACCGTTAGCTGCTTTTTCCTTGCCGTAATACAAATTCTAAGTAAAGAAAAACGAGTGGCCATCATTACTTTAAGAAATGAAGGTCAGTCAGTCCGAAAAATTTGGAAAACTTTGAAAGTGTCCCCAAGTACAGTGGCAAAAGCCATCAAACGCTACAAAGAAACTGGCTCACATGAGGACCGCCCCAGGAAAGGAAGACCAAGAGTCACCTCTGCGGTGGAGGATAAGTTTATCCAAGTTACCAGCCTCAGAAATCGCAGGTTAACAGCAGCTCAGAAATAGGGACTACAAAGTTCTAGCAGCAGACACATCTCTAGAAAAACTGTTAAGAGGAGACCTTGTGCAGCAGGCCTTCATGGTAAAATAGCTGCTAGGAAACCACTGCTAACGACAGGCAACAAGCAGAAGAGACTTATTTGGGCTAAAGAACACAAGGAATGGACATTAGGCCAGTGGAAATCTGTGCTTTGGTCTGATGAGTCCAAATTTGAGATGTTTGGCTCCAACTACCATGTCTTTGTGCGATGCAGAAAAGGTGAACGGATGAACTCTACATGCCTGGTTCCCACCATGAAGTATGGAGGAGGAGGTGTGATGGTGTGGGGGTGCTTTGCTGGTGACACTGTTGGGGATTTATTCAAAATTGAAGGCATACTGAACCAGCATTGCTACCACAGCAACTTGCAGCGGCATGCTATTTCATCCAGTTTGCCTTTAGTTGACCATCATTTATTTTTATATATATATATATATATAATGTGTGTATATATATATAATAAAAATATAATATATATATATATATACCGTATTTTTCGCTTTATAAGACGCACTTTTGTTCCCCCAAATTTTGGGGGAAAGTAGGGGGTGCGTCTTATAAGGCGAATATACGGGGGGGGGGCTATATATATATATATATATATATATATATATATATATATATATATATATATATATATATATATATATATATATATATATATATATATATATATATATATATATATATATATATATATATATATATATATATATGTATATGTACACTGCAGGGTCCAGGGGAGGTGGGGGCGCTGTGCTGGGGGCAGGTGAACGCTGCGGCGGCGTTTGATCTCCTGCTCCCGCTCATATAATATGCACAGCCGCTGTCCATCTCCGGTGGTGCTGAAATCGCACGCAGTGAGGGGCTGGGGGAGCGGTGCATATTATATGAGCCTGCGCCCACCTGTGATGGCACATGCCCCCCCTGTGTTAGATTTGGCCCCCATGCTGCTGCTCATTCTAAAATAAAAAAGCTTTACTTACCCCCTCCAGCGTTTCTCCCCGTGTCCCTGCTTCCACTGTGATCAGGCAGGCAGAGATCTCAGCCTGCTGTGCCGATCACATGACCGCACTGAGAACCAGGAAGTGGAAGAACAGAAGCACGGAGGGAGACAGGAGGGAGATCGCTGCTGGAGGAGGTAAGGAAAGAGGGTTTTATTTTACTATGAGCAGCAGCCTGGGGGCGATATCTAACACAGGGGGACTTGTGCGATCTATAGGGGCCATGGGCAGCAGCATGGGGGCGCTATCTAACACAGGGGGACTTGTGCAGCACCATGGGGGCGATATCTAACACAGGGGGACTTGTGCGATCTATATAGGGGCCATGGGCAGCACTATGGGGCAGATAGCTAACACAGGGGGACTTGTGCGATCTATAGGGGCCATGGGCAGCAGCATGGGGGCGATATCTAACACAGGGGGACTTGTGCGATCTATAGGGGCCATGGGCAGCAGCATGGGGGGGCTATCTAACACGGGAACGTGTGCAATCCATAGGGGGCCATAGGCAGCACAGGGGAACGTGTGCAATCCATAGGGGACCATAGGCAGCACAGGGGAATGTATGCAATCCATAGGGGGCCATAGGCAGCACAGGGGAATGTATGCAATCCATAGGGGGCCATAGGCAGCACAGGGGAACGTGTGCCATCACAAGGGGGCTATATTCAATATAAGGGGGCCATATCCAGATTAAGGGGGCTAATTTTAGTATGGGGGGCTATGAGGGACATATACCCTATATGATTTGTTAGAGGGACACTGGCATTATAAGATGGACCCCATTTAACATTAAAAAAAAAAATCTCTTTTCCTTCACCAAATTTGGGGGTGCGTCTTATAATCAGGTGCGTCTTATAAAGCGAAAAATACGGTGTATATATATGTGTGTATATATGTGTACATATATAATGTATATAATATATATATGTATATATATAATATATATATGTATGTGTATATATATAATAAATATATATATGTATATTATATATAGGATAGGTGCAGGATGGGGGACATTAGAACAGAATTAGAAAACATTACCCCCATAAAAGTGTCAGCGGCAGATCAAATACCATCCCCTCCCCCTACCTACCATAACAGTGTGTCATGACCACATTTTTTTCTTCAATTTTTGTTTGTATTTTCCGCCTCTAAAACCTAGGTGCATCTCACTGTCCAGTTTATCTTAGGCTATGTGCCCACGGGAGTTTGTACCTGCGGATATAGCTGCAGGTACATCCGCAGGTTTCCCGCAGCTGCTTGCCGGCATCCGCAGCTGTTTTTAGCTGCAGTTGTACAGCGAAATAGCTGCGGTAATCCTGCGGCATTCATGTGACTTACCTGTGGAAGTCCCGGCCTCTATCTCCATTGTGGAGGGCCGGGATTTCCGCAGGTAATTCCACAGAAATAATTGACATGCAATTACGTGCGGCTGTCAGACATCTGCAGCATATTCCGCAGCCGCACGTATCCGTAGCATGGACACAGCACTCCCCATGTCCCATAGGATAACCTGTGGGGTGTCTGTACATGCTGAAACCTGCGGATTTATCCGGAAAATCCAGAAAATCTGCGGATTTTCCGCAGATAAATCCGCAGGTTTAATCTCCCGTGGGCACATAGTATAAAAAATACCTTTTATGTACATATTTAAAATGACACGCATCAGAAACATATCTGGCTCCAATACAAGGACATTTTTCTGACTGTGACAACAATGTAAATTGTTTACTGCAGATTACAAAAATAGGATGAAAAAATATAGAATTTGTAAGCATTTTAGGAGTCACCTTGGAGTTCCCAGACATCAGAACGCTTCTGTTATCATAATTTACAATATTTAGGCACTTTTTCTTTAAAAACTCTCTCTGTAGAAGTGAGAAAGTCATGTTAATAAGTAATTGTGTAATATAGACCCTTTTCTTCCTATTCAAAATGAGACTCCAATAGCAGCAATTCACTAAAAATCAAGAATGTTGCCTCACACAGTGTTTGGTAAAATGTGCTATCCATAGCGGAAGTCCTCGTCCCAAACAGTCCAAACCATTACGTGGCCCGAAAATGCAGTCTATCCCCTGCTGCTCCTCTTTTCCTGATATTTTAGAGTAGAAAAGATTGCAGCAGTTGATACCTTTCAATGGCTCTCTGAAAACATGTTTGCTATTAAAAGGTACCAACCACTGAGCACACTTTAGTTTTAATTATTGTTTATCTACTGGTTAACACAATACAAAGAAATATTTGTCCTGTATAAGACGTCTGTATGAATTCTCCACTGCTAGATGTCCTGTCCCTGTGTATTGCATGTGTATCATTTTAATTCCAGAATTATTTAATGTTAATACAGAAGACCAGTGATAGAGTGGGTGCGAATCATTTCACAGGACCTGCTCCAGCAGTCACTTTGATTTGTGGTCACTGGACGGAGCCCTGAGATCTGCCGCCTACCCTCTGACTCTTCTTTTGATTAGGTGTCCCGGTGTGATGTCATTATTGCAGTGTGACAGTCTATTGACATGAGGCCAGGCCGGCTAATCAAAAGATGAGCCAGAAAGTAGGTGTCTGATCTCAGGGCTCCCGTCCAGTGACCACACATTACTGACACGGCCATTGGACCAGGCCCTTTGAATTAATTTACACTAACTCCAGGTATTGGCTATGTATATATATATATATATATATATATATATATATATATATATATATATATATATATATTATATGAATATAGCACCACATTGATGAGAAACTAGATTTAAGTCTCAGGTCAGTAAATCATGTCAGTTTATACGTGGTCAAAATTTTAATGAAAGAAAAACCCACAATGGTCACAGAAATAACTTGAATCTGACAAATAATAATAATAATAATAATAATAATAAAAAAATCTATGAAAATGAACAAATGAAAGTCGGGCATTGCTTTTCAACCATGCTTCCACAGAATTTTTAAAAAATAACTCATGAAATAGGCCTCGACAGAAATTATGGTACCCCATGAAAATAATATGACAAAAGGGACATGTTAAATCAAGGTGTGTCCACTAGCATCACAGGTCTCTACAATCAGTCAGTGGGCCTGTATATAATGCTACAGATACTCATTGTGCTTTTTGGTGACCTGGTGTGTACCACACTCCACGTGGACCAGAATAAGCAAAGGAAAGAGTTGTCTCAGGAGATTAGAAAGAAAATTATAGACAAGTATGTAAAAGGTAAAGGTTATAAGACCATCTCCAAGTAGCTTGATGTTCCTGTGACTACAGTTGCACATGTTATTCAGAAATTTAAGATCCATGGGACTTTAGCTAACCTTCATGGAAGTGGCCACAGGAAGAAAATTGATGACAAATCAGAGACGGATAATATGAATGGTAACAAAAGCTCAGATAAACTTCTAAAAAGATTAAAGGTGAACTTCAAGCTCAAGGAACATCAGTGTCAGATCGCATCATCCGTCATTGTTTGAGCCAAAGTGGACTTTACGGGAGATGACCAAGGAAGACACCATTGTTGAAAAAAAAAAAATCATAAAAAAGCCAGACTGGAATTTGTCAAACTACATGTTGACAAGCCACAAAGCTTCTGGGAGAATGTCCTATGGACAGATGAGACAAAAATTGAACTTTTTGGCAAGTCACATCAGCTCTATGTTCACAGACGAAAAATGAAGTACCGTATTTTTCGGACCATAAGACGCACTTTTTTTCCCCCAAATGTTGGGGGAAAGTTGGGGGTGCGTCTTATGGTCTGACTATAGGGCTGCAGCTGGGAATGAGGGTGCTGCAGGTCATCGGGGGCACGAGCAGGCAGCAGCAGCGCCTGCTCGTGACCACGTGTGCCCGCTCATTACATATGCACGCCCATCCTCCCGCCCATCTCTCAGCGCTGAAGCCGGCACTGACAGGTGGGCGGGAGGACGAGCGGGGACGCGCGCATAGTAAAGAGCCGGCCGCATGATCACCCCTGGCAATTACAGCCTGGAGTGATCATGTGCGGCTGTATTCACTGTCCCCCGCGCGTCATTACCAGCGCGGGGTGCAGTGAATCAGTACACTCACCCGTCCCCGTGTGTGGAGCCGGCCCCCTGCTGCACGCGATGTCTTCCTGTCTGTGCCGGTCAGCTGATCTGTGCCGGTCAGCTGATCTGTGCTGAGCCGGTCAGCTGATCGGCACAGACAGGAAGACATCGCGATGCAGCAGGGGAACGGCTCCACACACACACAGATCAGCGTGCCAGAGAGGATGATGTGATCGGTGCTGCAGGGAGTGAGGAAAAGGTGAGTATAAACGTTTATTTTTTTCTCTGTGCTATAGGATACAGGCCATATACCAGGATGGTATATGAGCACGATGGGGGCATATAGCAGGATGGGAGTACCGTATATGAGCAGGAGGGATGAGGGGGGTATGTGAACAGGCTGGATGGGGGGGGTATGTGAACAGGCTGGATGGGGGGGGGGGGGTATGTGAACAGGCTGGATGGGGGGGGGGGTATGTGAACAGGCTGGATGGGGGGGGGGGGTATGTGAACAGGCTGGATGGGGGGGGGGGGGGTATGTGAACAGGCTGGATGGGGGGGGGGTATGTGAACAGGCTGGATGGGGGGGGGGGGGTATGTGAACAGGCTGGATGGGGGGGGGGGGTATGTGAACAGGCTGGATGGGGGGGGTATGTGAACAGGCTGGATGGGGGGGTATGTGAACAGGCTGGATGGGGGTTTATAGCAGGATCATATACAAGGCAGGAGGATCATTACCAGGATGGGGTACCTTAGTAGAGAATTTGGGGACATTACCCCCATAACAGTGTCAGCAGCAGATCCTCGCCCCATAACAGTGTGTCATGACCACATTTTTTGCTTAAAGTTTTATTTTCCCATTTTCCTCCTCTAAAACCAGGGTGCGTCTTATAGTCCGGTGCGTCTTATAGTCCGAAAAATACGGTATATAAAAAAAAAAAAGCACACTGTCCCTACTGCGAAACACGAAGGAGGCTCTGTTTATGTTCTGGGGCTGCTTTGCTGCATCTGGCACAGGGTGTCTTGAATCTCTGCAGGGTACAATGAAGTCTCAAGACTATCAATGGATTCTAAAGAGTAATGTGCTGCCTAGTGTCATAAAGCTTGTTGTCAGTCGCAGGTCAGGGGTCTTGCAACAGGATAATGACCCAAAACACACAGATAAAATCATCCAAGAATGGCTAAGCGGAAAACACTAGACTATTCTGAAGTGGCCTTCTATGAGCCTTGACCTAAATCCTATTGAGCATCTTTGGAAAGAGCTGAAACATGCCGTCTGGAAAAGGCAACCTTCAGACACGAGACAACTGGAGCCGTTTGCTCTTGATGAGTGGCCAAAATACCTGTCGAGTGGTGCAGACGTATCATTGACAGTTACAGGAATCAAAGGGTTGTGCAACCAAATATTAAGTTAAAGGACCATCATTTCTGTCCAGGCCTATTTCATGAGTTTATTTTTTTTAAAAATTCTGTGGAAGCAGAAAAGCAATGTCTGACTTTCATTTGTTCATTTTCAAAGATTTTTTATTATTACTTTTGTCAGATTCAAGTTATTTCTGTGACCATTGTGGGTTTTTAATTCATTAAACGAGGGGTACCAACAATTTTGACCACGTGTGTATATCATTATTTCTTTTACAGGCAGCATATGCACCAAACAGATCTGAAATGTCAGATACTGAGCTTGTTTGCAGTCACTAACTCACCAAATGAGCTGCCATATTTTGTTGTCCAATGACGCTCCCCTAATCTCCTGTCTTACTGTTGGTTAGTATGAGGTAGGAGGCTAACCCAGTGGCAGTATTGTCCACTCTATTTCACTGAAAGTTTCCAAAAAGCCCATTGCTTTTAATACTAAAAATATAAAATTCTGGGATATAAAGATGCATTGTCTTATACAGTTTATAGAGTTGGCAGCTAGAAGTCTTATCAGCAGTATGTGCTGTTCATTGCTCATATGTTAATACCAGGATGTATACAATTTTTTATTTTTTTTTTATTTTTTTAAATTCTTTATTTTAATTTTATTTTAAAAGCCAAACTCAAATCAGTACAGGGTATCTCCTGCTCCACACCGGGCAGCAAATAATCATTATAGAAAAATTGACATTTAACAATGACATGAATAGTATCAGTGTGCTCGCAAACACAGCTCTCGACCCCGCATCTGCTAGAGTCTGACCCATTTTAAACTTTTTATAAACCAACCCAACAAAAAGAAGATAGAATACACAGCTGAAAGAAGATAGCAGAGCCAGAAAAAAGCTTAAAGCGAAGAAAGAGAGAAGGAAAAGGAAAAAAGAAAGGGGGTGGGGTAGAAGGAGTTGCGGAGAGGGGAGGAAGGAGGGGAAAGGAGGCGGGAGGGGGGGGTGGTGTTTCTCCGGAGCCTCACGACTGCCGCAGAACAGAGAACAGTCTAGTATAATCCGCCGAATAGGTGAACTCCAACCAGGGAAACCAAGTCCTATGGAAGTCGTCCTGACGGTCATTGATAGAGGATGTCAGGTCCTCCATATACATGAGATCGTTCATCCTAGAGACCCACTGTGTCAGTGTGTGTGTGTGTGTGTGTGTGTGTGTGGGGGGGGGTAGAGGACTTCCAGCCAAGCGGTATGCAAGACCTGGCTGCCATGACCAGAAATCTCAGCAAGGAGCGCTTGTACTTATAGTTATCGGAACTTCCGGCCCCTAATAGAAACAATTCTGGGCCCAATGTAACTTTCGCGCTGGTCACCAGTCAAATGACATTCCCCACCTCTGACCAGAACCGCTGTAGAGAAGGGCCGGACCAGAATTATGTGCACATAATCACCCTCCCCTGAGCCACATCTCCAACAGATGGGGTCAACTGAGGGGAACATCCTATGAAGTCTAGTCGGGACTCTGTACCATCTAGTCAGTAATTTGAAATTGGCCTCCAGCTGTCTGGAACTAATTGAAGTTTTATGCGCCAACAGTAAGATGTTATTTCTTTGCGAATCAGATAGTGTGATCCCTAGGTCCCTTTCCCACTGCAGTAAGTAGGCTGGGGGGGGCAAGTTCCCGGGATCCGATAAGTCGAACATCAGGGAAAGTGAGTGCCGCAGGGCCCCCTCCCCCAGACACAACTTCTCGAATCTCGTAAGAGGCCCGGCGTACCGAGTGAAGCAGGGAAGGGAACACAAAGTGCCTTAACTGCATAGCCCTCCATCTCCCCAGTGGGTCAGAAGGCAGGAGATCACTAAGAGCTGACAGAGATGGCCAATCTCCCTCTCCTCCCAAGTGACAGGCTCTGAATCTACCCTCCTGAACCCAGCTCCGAAACACAGGATCTGAAAGGCCAGGATTGAAATCCGGATCGCCTAGTATGGGTGACATGGGGAAGGCACCGGCAAGAGGAGACGACGAACCTCATCTCTCGAGCAACATTCCAAGGTAGCGCTAATAGTTGGATGAGATCTCAGAGAGGACGGGGGCAAACTCGAGAGCCAAGCAGTGGCCGGAAGAGGGATGTCCGAAGAACTCTGTTCCAGGGCGACCCACGGCTTTATCCTAGCATGGCGGCACCAATCCAGAACCCTTACCATGTGTGTAGCCCAATAATACTTTTTTATATCTGGCATCCCCAGACCACCCCTGCTCTTAGGTCTGCACAAAAGGGAACGGGAGAGTCTCACCGACTTATTTGCCCAGATGAATCTGGTGTGTAGTGAAGCCAGTTCCTTGAAGAAGGAGCTTGGAATCTTGATCTGTAGGGACTGAAAAATGTATATGAGACGTGGCAATATGTTCATCTTCAATATTGCACATCTCCCAAACCAAGTGAAGAGGCCCCTACCCCAATTTGCGCAGTCTGTTCTAATGGACTGCAGGAGGGGGAGATATTTCAGCTTATATAGTTGACTGTTGTCCGCGGCCAGCTATACCCCTAGGTACTTCAAAGATTGACTGGCCCACCTAAACCCGAACGCAGATTGCAATGAGATAACCTGCTCCTGAGGGAGCGATACATTCAGAGCCTCCGAGTTTGACATGTTAATTTTAAAATTAGAGAGGAGGGAGTATGTTTCTAGTTCTCTCAGAAGATTGGGGAGGGAGACCCGAGGGTTAGTTAAAAACAAAAGTAAGTCATCAGCATTCGCCGCGATTTTGTAGGTGGAATCGGCGGCTTTAGGGTCAGAGATGTTAATGTTACCTCTAATTCGGCTAAGCAGAGGTTCCAGAGTCAGAATGAAGATCAAGGGCGAGAGAGGGCAGCCCTGCCTGGTACCATTAAGAATGGGGAAGCTATCTGAGAAAAGACCGTTCACCCTAACCGCGGCCGAGGGATTACTGTACAACGAGCATATCCACTTGAGCATCATCCTCGCCAGTCCCACCGCCCGTAGAACCTCTTCCTTAAATACCCAATTAACTCTGTCGAACGCTTTTTCTGCGTCGATCGACAGAGCATCAAAGGCAACCCACCAGATTTAGACTTGTGTATTAAGTCCAACGCCTTAGTGGTGTTGTCTCTCGCTTCCCTTCCTATTATGAACCCAGCCTGGTCAGGGTGATTGATCCCCCCAGCAGAAGAGAGAGTCTATCTGAAAGAATTTTGGTAAAGAGCTTCAAATCTGTGTTAAGAAGGGAAATGGGTCGGTAGCTGGAACAAGAGGTGGGGATAACTACTATGTTAGCAGCCAGAGAGTCCCTCGGCAAGGGGGCCTTTTCGGAAAGTGGGATATTATTATTATTACTGACTCTTCCTCTCGATGGGGCAGCCAAGAGACAGAGTGATTGTAATCAGGGCGTGATCAGAAAATGATATGCACTCAATTGACGCATCCACCAGAGAATGTAAGTCCCCATGTTTGAGAAAAAAAAGAGGTCCAACCTGGAGTAACAGTTATGGACAGCAGAATAAAAGGAGAAGTCTTTATCTAATGGATGCATCAATCGCCAAGTGTCCACCAATTGGTGATCATGTAATCCCCGTCTCATCCGCCGCAGCGTCAAGTGTGGCAGGCTGGACACCCCTTTTGAACTGTCTCTTGCCGGCTCCAACGCAACATTAAAGTCCCCCCCGAGAACCAAAGTGCCAGCAGTGAATTCCTCTATCTGCTCAAGGTATCGCAGCAACGTGGGGCATTGACCTGCATTAGGTAAGTAGACTGCCGCAAATGTAAATGTCTGAGTTGCAATACGACCCTTGAGCATCAGAAGCCTTCCCTGATCGTCTGACCGAGAATCTAACAATTCCCAAGGGAGCGTGCTAGATAATATGATGCTCGTGCCCCGAGATCTAGGATCAGGGGAGGGTGAATGATGCACTACGGAGTACCTTCTGTCCGAGAGTTTATAGGGTTTGGCTTCACAGTAGTGTGTTTCTTGAAGGAAAGCGACCTGGACTCGATTTTTCCACAGTAAGTTCAAAAGGATAGACCGTTTCTCCGGACTATGAAGGCCCTTAACGTTTAGGGAGCCCACCCGTAGTGTAGCCTGCCTCTGCTTCGCCATTCTCCGTCGTGAGACCCTAGAGAAACAATCAGGGAGGGGGAAAGAAAAAGAGAGATTGGGGGGTGGTCGGTGGGGAGGGAAAGGGGAGAAGGTATGTTAGAGAGAGGGGAAGAAGTGGAGAACCTTTAGAAGGAGAAAGTGAGAAAGAAAAAAGAGAGTTCAGAAAAGAGCACAAGAAAGTGGAAAAGCAGTAAGACTGCCGCACGCAGTACCGGGAACCAGCCCAGGAACTGCTTAGGAAAACGTAGGGACAAGAACTGACACGCCGCCAGAGCGCTGGCCCGTGCCCCACTTATTGATACTAAGTGACCCCATTCCCCAACAATCGGGGAGGGTCAACCAACTATCCTCCCCCGAACCCCCCCACCCAGGACAAGCAAAATAAAGGGGAGCATTACCATGAAAATGAAATTTGCATATACTTAAGGCAATACACTGTGTTCATAGATATAAGTCAATATACTATGTCCGAACAACCTGGTTTCATGGCTAGGGCACTTGCTTCGAGGACGTGGAGGCGTGGATGAATCTCCCAACTCCCAGCTCCTTAACTCCGTGTCACGCCAACACCACCTCCTCCAGAGGCTCGCCTCCAACCCGGTAACTCCTGCTGTGTGCCATGCCCCTCAAGTTTCCCCACCCTGGGTACGACGGGCAACGCTCCTTCTCCTCTGCTGCCCCATGGGTGCCTGGGGTTCCCACTCCATCCAATCCTGAATTTAAAAGTCTGGTATTCCCAGGAAAGCAAAGAGATCCAGAAGCTCCGAGTGTCTCCTTAACAAGAACACAGAGTCCCCCTTGCGAACAATCAAGTGAAAGGGTTGGCCCCATCTGTATGAGGCATGTGCTTCTTTGATGCTGAGCAAGAGAGGGTGAAGCAGGCGTCTCATGTATAGTGTACGGCTGGAGACATCTGGAAAAAGCTTCACCATAACCCCATCCAGCTCCACCGGACCGTGTGCCCAAGCTGCCTGTAGGATCCTTTCTCTGTCTCCATAATAATGCAAGCGACATAACAACACATCCCTAGAGGAGGAGGCAGATCTGGGGCCCGGCCTTGCAACTCTGTGAATTCTATCAAAGCGGTAGGTAGCCTTCGGAGGTTGGTCAGTGACCCGATTGAAGATGGTTAGGACATTAGTGCGCAGGAGATCCTGGGGCCAGTCCTCAGGTATACCCTTCAGCCTGATATTGTTTCTTCTGCTTCTGTTCTCCTGGTCGTCCAGAAGCAGGGCAAGATCTCTGACACGGGCATTGGAACATTCACAGTCTCTTTCAATCCTCTCCATTCTACACTCCAGGGACTCCTGAGCCTGTTCCGTAGCCTCAATTCTGTCCTCCAGCACTACCATCTCCTCCCTTAGGGTGGATAGCGCCATCTGCTGGGAAGATTCAATTCTGGCTACCACATCCTCCAGGTCTTTCTTGCTGGGGAGGGCCAGGATGAGCTCTCTCAGGGCTTGTATGTCCTCCTGTGGAGGGCCAGAGGGCAGGGTATGTGATAAGGATAGGGATTCTGTGTGCCCTGGGGGTGGAGGGGTCCGCTGCATGCGGAGTATGGCAGGCACACCCGGGTCTAGTGCTCCCTCCATGCCCGGGGTCCCTGCTCCATGTACAGCTGCGTGCTGTGAGGCAGACTGAGCTGCTCCCCCCCTCCTCCAGCCCTCCATGCCTGGGCCCGCTCCCTCCGGTCTCACCGCCGACTCTGTCCCCCGTTGCTCACCCGTGCTGATCTTGTGTGCTGCGTTGCGAGCTGTAGGGGAGTGCCGAGCAGTTCCTGGGAGATCCCCTGCTGGAGGACGCCGCGGGCTTGCCGGCGCCATTTTGCTCCGGGCCGACAGTGGAGGCTCGGGTCCTGCCACTGTCAGAAACTTTGTTAAGCTTCCCTGGGGCCTCAGACTTGCCACCGGAAGGCAGGAGCGGGCCCGGCACCCGGTCTCTTCTTAGGGGCCAACCTGGGTAAGCTGCGTCCGCGGGATCTGAAGAAAATTAGCTGCAGGTGCGGGAGCTCTGTAAACCAGCGTCCTCACGCCGCCATGTCAAGGACACGCCCCGGATGTATACAATTTTTGGATCACTCCGGCACATTCTATGCCATGAAAGGTTCCTCAAGGGCCACTAAAGGGTCTTCTTGTAGGCTCCTCTTGAAAAAGTTATTTTTTCTGCATTATCTCACACATAACTTAATAGCCGTTGGTAAAAATTGTTGAAATGAAAACACTCGGGCAGGCCTTCTCAGACATCATATTTGTCCTCATTGAAATAATGGCGCTTATACTCACCTCTGGTGGTGGTGCGGTTCCAGTGGTGTCAACACTCGCGCTCTCGGTGCTCACATGAAGTTTACGTCACACAAGCCACACACACAATCAGTTCTGGCTTCCCTCTCTCCACCTTCGGACAAATCGAACAACAAGGAGAAGTCAGAGCTGCAGCTGGCTGCTCCCTTCCTCCTGATATTTAATACATCTGAATGCGGGGAAAGGAAAGCCAGCACTGATTGTGTGTGGGGCTTGCTTGACGCAACAACCTCACATGAGCCTCGAGAGTGAGAGTGCAGACATCGCTGGTGAGTAGAAGTGTTATTTTGTTATTATTTCAATGGGGGGTCCAGCAAGCTGATTGAGAAGGGGTTGTCCGAGCAGTGGGCTAGCCCTTAAAATGTCCTGCAAATGTCGCACATTGAGGCCATGGTCACACTGAGTTCTTTTGTTTGTTTGTTTGTTTGGTTTTTTCGGAGCAGAATCTAAGTAGAAAGTTTTTTTGAGACGTTTTGATATTTGGAGGAGGATTTTTAAAACTTCTACAAGAACTGTATGCACATAGCCAGACTTGGGAAAATGAGTCTTGCATAGTTTTTTTTTTATCACAATTACACTTGAATTTTGGCTTTTTGAATGCCTTTACACTATATCAATTTAGCATTATTTTAAGATAAACGTTAACTTACAAATTGCAACATTGGTTGTATGAATAAGGACATGGGTCTTGGATTTCTCAGTGCAATACTTTGTCATAATGTATGATTATTAGTAGGTCAGACATTAGCTTTTCATTATAGCTTCAACTTTAAAGGTTAATAATGGCTAGCAAATGCCATTATGCTTAAATAATAATGCCGTTGTGATGAGGTGATTTAACAATATTTTATTATAATTATTGCGCAGATACAAGTGTAGTACAGGCACTTAATAGCATGGATGTTCTTGAGATCTGCCAGCATTCTATAAGCTTTAGGCTGGAAACACATCTATGCGAGTAAAATCGGTCCGACTGGGCTGAAAAAAACTCGGCTGATTTTAGTTCACGTTAGGTGCGAGTGCAACGCAAGTGCAATGCTATTTCTGAATAAATTAATGATTTTACTAGCGTGTGTAATACGTGTGTAATGCGTGTGTAATGCGTATTTTTTACTATGTCATCTGCCATTCAGCGCTGCTACATGGCCGCTGACAGCAGACACAGACAGCCATGTAGCAGAGCTGAATGGCAGATGACAGCAGACACAGAAAGAGCCGCACTGTCAGAATGAACTCGGGTGAACTTCACCCGACTTCATTGTCATGCTGCGGCTCTGTCTGTGCCGCGTCCTGATTAGCGGTCACCAGTGAAGGGTTCACCGGTGACCACTAATCCCCCAAGTGACTGAAGTTAGCTGCCCTCTCTCATACTCACCGATCCCCGGCGCCGCCCTGCACGGCATTCACACTGCTCCGGCGGCTTTTACTATTTTGAAAAAGCCGGCCGCTCATTAAACAATCTCGTATTCCCTGCTTTCCCCGCCCACAGGCGCCTATGATTGGTTGCAGTGAGACACGCCCCCACGCTGAGTGACAGGTGTCACACTGCACCCAATCACAGCAGCCGGTGGGCGGGTCTATACTGTTCACTGAAATAAATAATTAAATAATTAAAAAAAATGGCGTGCGGTCCTTCCCAATTTTAATACCAGCCAGATAAAGCCATACGGCTGAAGGCTGGTATTCTCAGGATGGGGAGCTCCACGTTATGGGGAGCCCCCCAGCCTAACAATATCAGCCAGCAGCCGCCCAGAATTGCCACATACATTATATGCGACAGTTCTGGGAGTGTACCCGGCTCTTCCCGATTTGCCCTGGTGCGTTGGCAAATCGGGGTAATAAGGAGTTAATGGCAGCCCATAGCTGCCACTAAATCCTAGATTAATCATGTCAGGCGTCTATGAGACACCCTCCATGATTAATCTGTAAGTGACAGTAAATAAACACACACACACATGAAAAAATCCTTTATTAGAAATAAAAAACACAAACACATTCCCTCATTACCAATTTAATAAGCCCCAAAAAGCCCTCCATATCCGGCGTACTCCACGGACCTCCAGCGTCGCTTCCAGCATGAAGGTGACAGGAGCTGCAGAAGACACCGCCGCTCCGGTCACCTCCAAGCAGCAACTGAGGTGAGTAGCGCTATCGGCTGAGCTGTCACTGTTGGAGGATCCAGCGGTGGCCGCGATTAACCTCAGTGACAGCTCAGCTGATCGCGCTACTCACCTCTGTTGCTGCTTGGAGGTGACCGGAGCGGCGGTGTCTTCTGCAGCTCCTGTCACCTTCATGCTGGA
Source organism: Anomaloglossus baeobatrachus (assembly GCF_048569485.1). Classification (NCBI taxonomy): domain Eukaryota; kingdom Metazoa; phylum Chordata; class Amphibia; order Anura; family Aromobatidae; genus Anomaloglossus; species Anomaloglossus baeobatrachus. Next base: position 136,266,085 of record NC_134355.1, read on the forward strand.
AGCGACGCTGGAGGTCCGTGGAGTACGCCGGATATGGAGGGCTTTTTGGGGCTTATTAAATTGGTAATGAGGGAATGTGTTTGTGTTTTTTATTTCTAATAAAGGATTTTTTCATGTGTGTGTGTTTATTTACTGTCACTTACAGATTAATCATGGAGGGTGTCTCATAGACGCCTGACATGATTAATCTAGGATTTAGGGTATGTGCGCACGTTGCTTTTTACCTGCTTTTTACCTGCTTTTTTGCTGCTTTTTCTTCTGCGCTGTTTAATGCCAAAATGGATGTGTTCTTCTATTCAAGCAAAGTCTATGGGAATTTGGGTTTCTTGTTCACACTATGTTGTTCAAAATGCTGCCTTTTTGAGGCAGAACTTTGGTCAAAAACTCAGCTTTTCAAAGAAGCAACATGTCAATTGTTTTTGCCATTTGGGTTTTGCACTGCAAAGCTGAGTTTTTGACCAAAGTTCTGCCACAAAAAGGCAGCATTTTGAACAACATAGTGTGAACAAGAAACCCAAATTCCCATAGACTTTGCTTGAATAGAAGAACACATCCATTTTGGCATTAAACAGCGCAGAAGAAAAAGCAGCAAAAAAGAAGGTAAAAAGCAGGTAAAAAGCAACGTGCGCACATACCCTAAGTGGCAGCTATGGGCTGCCATTAACTCCTTATTACCCCGATTTGCCAACACACCAGGGCAAATCGGGAAGAGCCGGGTACAGTCCCAGAACTGTCGCATATAATGTATGCGGCAATTCTGGGCGGCTGCTGACTGATATTGTTAGGCTGGGGGGCTCCCCATAATGTGGAGCTCCCCATCCTGAGAATACCAGCCTTCAGCGGTATGGCTTTATCTGGCTGGTATTAAAATTGGGGGGGACCGCACGCCATTTTTTTAAATTATTTATTTATTTCACTGCACAGTATAGACCCGCCCACCAGCTGCTGTGATTGGGTGCAGTAAGACACCTGTCACTCAGCGTGGGGGCATGTCTCACTGCAACCAATCATAGGCGCCTGTGGGCGGGGAAAGCAGGGAATACGAGATTGTTTAATGAGCGGCCGGCTTTTTCAAAATAGTAAAAGCCGCCGCAGCAGTGAGAAAGCCGTGCAACACCACGCCGGTGATCGGGGATCGGTGAGTATGAGAGAGGAGGGGAAAATGACCGACAGACTGTGAGAGAGGGACAGAGATAGTGACGGACCGACAGAGAGAGAATAGAGACCGAGAGGGAGAGACCGACTGACGGAGAATAGTGATTGACAGACATTGGGAGACATTGCTCGTTTCCAGTGTTTTAGGAAACATGCGAGAAATGTATTTAGAAAATCGGATGTCACTAGGATGGTGTGAGTGCCGTCCCGTGACATCCGATTTTTTACACGCTCCCATAGACTTGCATTGGAGAAAGTCGCAGTAGAAACTCGCAAAAAAGCAGCATGCTGCGATTTTTTTCTCAGTCCGATTTGGACTGAGAAAAAAATCGCAGATGAGAGCTGAATCATTCACTAACATGTGTCCGATTCCAATGCGAGATTTTCTCGCATTGCTCTACTGCGAGAAACTCGCAAGTGAGAAGCAGCCCTTACTTGGACCTAATCAACCTTTTTGTAGCTGTAGAAGGACTTAAGCTCCATTTATCAATGTAAAATATTGGAATTATGAGGTCTAATTTAATGCAAAATCCTTTATTTTAGATTGAGAAACTCCCAGTTCTTCTACAGATTTGTGTCTAAATAGGATAACTTGAAAACCTAGAAATTTAGCTCAACAAATTTCATCAGCAATGGAGGAATACAACTGGGAGAACCCTAAATCAAAAGTGACATGATCATCTTAAGTGAATGACCTCTACCGAACCAAAAGATGTGACATTTCCACCAGTTCTCCAAATCCATCTGTGTTGTAAAGAGGGGGACTAACCGCATAGAGGAAGCTTAGAACTTTTTGGGTCCAACTACTACCTAGTAATCGAGATAAGTTGATGACCATGTAAAAATGTAGGTGGATTGAAGGAGATTGACTATTGAGGATAAATTAGATGGTAAAGGCCCCGTCACACTAAGCAACATCGCTAGCAACATCGCTGGTAACGAACAACTTTTGTGACGTTGCTAGCGATGTTGCTGTGTGTGACATCCAGCAACAACCTGGCCCCTGCTGTGAGGTCGTTGGTTGTTGCTGAATGTCCTGGGCCATTTTTTAGTTGTTGCTGTCCTGCTGTGAAGCACAGATCGCTGTGTGTGACAGCGAGACAGCAACAACTAATGTGCAGTGAGCAGGGAGCCAGCTTCTGCTGAGGCTGGTAACTAATGTAAACATCGGGTAACCAAGAAGCCCTGTCCTTGGTTACCCGATATTTACCTTTGATACCAGCCTCCTCCGCTCTCACTGCCTGTGCTGCCGGCTCCTGCTCTGTGCACATGTAGCTGCAGCACACATCAGGTAATTAACCCGATGTGTGCTGTAACTAGGAGAGCAAGGAGCCAGCACTAAGCAGTGTGCGCTGCTCCCTGCTCTGTGCACATTTAGCTGCAGCACACATCGGGTTAATTAACCTGATGTGTGCTGTAACTAGGAGACTGGGGGCTGGTCACTGGTTGCTGGTGAGCTCACCAGCAACTCGTGTAGCCACGCTCCAGCGATCCCTGCCAGGTCAGGTTGCTGGTGGGATCGCTGGAGCGTCGCAGTGTGACAGCTCACCAGCAACCTCCTAGCAACTTACCAGCGATCCCTATCGTTGTTGGGATCGCTGGTAAGTTGCTTAGTGTGACTGGACCTTTAGAATTGACAGATTATCCAACAAATTAGGTAAGAAGATAGCAAAACAAAGTCATAGAAAGGTGTAATTTATGGCACTGAAGGGTTTTACAATAAAATACTAGGAAAATCTCAGTTAGTCTGGAGTTCCAGGGAAAAGATACAAATAATCGTTACCTCTTTGGCCTTTAAAATCAGTGGAAGAAAGTCCCATGTAGTGCAGAAATCCCCAAAATGCCATCAACCTAGAAAGAATTTTTAGAGACCAGTGTAGAAGGGATAAAGCCAACTGAGTCCATGGACATTAGGATTTGAGACTCAAATGTAAGGCTAGTATTTTGGCACACCAAATACATCCATGATAGTGACTTGGTAGCTTCCTTATATAAAATTCTGAAAAATCCAAGGCCTAGAAACCACCCACCCCCCACATATTTGTTAATTAATCACATTACTTGTAAGTGAACTTACAGAATAAGCCATTATGTATGTCCATGAGTAATAGCATTGTGAAACCAGCAGACATGAGCGGACCCATGGAAGGTCTGGTTCTGTAGGCTTAGCTGGACTGTTCTGGACCCAGACTTGACCTGAACCCTATTGGAAGTCACTAATTGGGCTATTCGGCTCTCCATCCACATACAGTCAGGCGTAAACAGAACATTTCTGGAGGTCAATTGTTTTTGTGTTTTTTGGGGGGGACAACACTACATCTGAAAATGTTTTTATCCTCAGTGACATCGATTCAGAGACTGCAAGCAGCTATCACTGGGTCAAGCACCGAGCATACCCGAGCACAGCTTAATCACGTGGTTATCATACGTGAGGCTCTTAAACTCCGAACTTGTACACCGTTTTGGGTTTTTTTTAACAGTCTGTGTTCAGTATCAACCCCGAACTTTACACTTGTGGGTCGCTCATCTGCAGCCAGCACTGAGGTGAGACAGAAGAACGTTTACTGGAAGCTGTAGCAGTGTCTACATATGTGTCTCTGCCTCAATCACTGTAAAAGAGCTCCATCTTTGCCATCCTTGTCTAGCTGTGGACAGGGCCGCCACTAGGAATTTCAGGGCCCCATACTGGCAACGTTTTCGGGCCCCCTTGGGACTCCGCTCAGGCTCCACTCCAGCTCTGCCTCCACCCCTCAAACCTCCTACAGTCTCACTGCCGCTCTTGGAAAAAACGTGTGTACATATATACAGTCATATGAAAAAGTTTGGGCACCCCTATTAATGTTAACCTTTTTTCTTTATAACAATTTGTGTTTTTGCAACAGCTATTTCAGTTTCATATATCTAATAACTGATGGACTGAGTAATATTTCTGGATTGAAATGAGGTTTATTGTACTAACAGAAAATGTGCAATCCGCATTTAAACAAAATTTGACCGGTGCAAAAGCTTGGGCACCCTTATCAATTTCTTGATTTGAACACTCCTAACTACTTTTTACTGACTTACTGAAGCACTAAATTGGTTTTGTAACCTCATTGAGCTTTGAATTTCATAGGCAGGTGTATCCAATCATGAGAAAATGTATTTAAGGTGGCCACTTGCAAGTTGTTCTCCTATTTGAATCTCCTATGAAGAGTGGCATCATGGGCTCCTCAAAACAACTCCCAAATGATCTGAAAACAAAGATTATTCAACATAGTTGTTCAGGGGAAGGATACAAAAAGTTGTCTCAGAGATTTAAACTGTCAGTTTCCACTGTGAGGAACATAGTAAGGAAATGGAAGAACACAGGTACAGTTCTTGTTAAGCCCAGAAGTGGCAGGCCAAGAAAAATATCAGAAAGGCAGAGAAGAAGAATGGTAAGAACAGTCAAGGACAATCCACAGACCACTTCCAAAGACCTGCAGCATCATCTTGCTGCAGATGGTGTCAATGTGCATTGGTCAACAATACAGAGCACGTTGCACAAGGAGAAGCTGTATGGGAGAGTGATGCGAAAGAAGCCGTTTCTGCAAGCACGCCACAAACAGAGTCGCCTGAGGTATGCAAAAGCACATTTGATCAAGCCAGTTACATTTCGGAAGAAGGTCCTGTGGACTGATGAAACAAAGATTGAGTTGTTTGGTCATACAAAAAGGCGTTATGCATGGAGGCAAAAAAACACGGCATTCCAAGAAAAGCACTTGCTACCCACAGTAAAATTTGGTGGAGATTCCATCATGCTTTGGGGCTGTGTGGCCAGTGCCGGCACCGGGAATCTTGTTAAAGTTGAGGGTCGCTTGGATTCAACTCAGTATCAGCAGATTCTTGACAATAATGTACAAGAATCAGTGACAAAGTTGAAGTTACGCAGGTGATGGATATTTCAACAAGACAATGATCCAAAACACCGCTCCAAATCTACTCAGGCATTCATGCAGAGGAACAATTACAATGTTCTGGAATGGCCATCACAGTCCCCAAACCTGAATATCATTGAAAATCTGTGGGATGATTTGAAGCGTGCTGTCCATACTCGGCGACCATCAAACTTAAGTGAACTGGAATTGTTTTGTAAACCGGAATGGTCAAATATACCTTCATCCAGGATCCAGGAACTCCTTAAAAGCTACAGGAAGCGACTAGAGGCTGTTATTTTTGCAAAAGGAGGATCAACAAAATATTAATATTAATGTCACTTTTATGTTGAGACACCTACGAGCGTCTGTAAATGATCGCAAATAGGTTACGAATCGCGAATCGTTTACACGTCGCTCATTTTTAAAAAATCGTTTATTCTACTTTGCGCTGGTTGTTCATCGTACCCGGGGTAGCACACATCGCTCCGTGTGACACCCCGGGAACGATGAACACAGCTTACCTGCGTCCTGGCGGCAATGCGGAAGGAAGAAGGTGGGCGGGATGTTTACGTCCCGCTAATCGCCGCCCCTCCGCTTCTATTAAGCGGCCGCTGTGTGACGTCGCTGTGACGCCGAACATCCCTCCCCCTTCAGGAACTGAACGTTTGCCGCCCACAGCGAGGTCATCTTGGAGGTAAGTACGTGTGACGGTGGTTTAACGACTTTGTGCGCCACGGGCAACTAATTGCCCGTGACGCACAAATGACGGGGGCGGGTACGATCGCTCGTGCAATCGTACGATAGATCGTATCGTGTGACTGACCCTCTCCATAATATCTCTCCCACACTGCCTCTATGTATATCCCCACACACACTGGCCCTTTGTATAATACCCCCTCCCCCTCACACACACTACTTAAAACACTTTGCTAAGAAAGAAGTAGTGGGCACCACAATGTAATATAAAGGGAGGGGTGCTAACAAAAAACAAAAACTATGCAAAAAAAAAAATGAATTATGACATGAGGAAAAAAAATCTGCAAAGTAAAAAATGTGAACACCCAGCTATTTCTATATAAACATGGCTTTTATTGATGCAAAACATATAAGGCTGACAAAAACAAAGTTTAACCCTTTAGTGACGGAGCTAATTTTCACCTTAATGACCAGACCAAATTTTGCAATTCTGACCAGTGTCACTTCATGAGGTTATAACTCTAGAACGCTTCAACGGATCCCGGTGATTCTGAGATTGTTTTTTCGTCACATATTGGACTTCATGTTAGTACCAAATTTAGGACAATATTTTTTGCGTTTATTTATGAAAAAAATTGAATATTGGCAAAAATTTTGAAAATTTTGCAATTTTCAACTTTTGAATTTTTATACCGTTAAACCAGAGATTTCTGTGACACAAAATAGTTAATAAATAACATTTCCCACATGTCTACTTTACATCAGCACAATTTTGGGAACAAAATTTTTTTTCGTTAGGAAGTTAGAGGGGTTCAAAGTTTATCAGCGATTTCTCATTTTTACATCAAAATTTACAAAACCAGTTTTTTAGGGACCACATCACATTTGAAGTGACTTCAATAGGCCTAGATGACAGAAAATACCCAAAAGTGACACCATTATAAAAACTGCACTCCCCAAAGTACTCAAAACCACATTCAAGAAGTTTATTAACCCTTCAGGTGCTTCACATGAACAAAAGCAATGTGGAATGAAAAAAAGCAAAAATTAAATTTTACCTAAAAATGTTGCTCTAACACAAATTTATTCACTTTTAGAAGAAATAACACAACAAAATGGACCACAAAACTTGTTCCCCACTTTCTTATGAGCGCGCCAATACCCCACATGTGGTCAGAAACCTCTGTTTGGACAAATGGGAGGGCTCGGAACAGAAGGAGCAATATTTGAATTTTGGAAAGCAAATTTGGCTGAAATAGATTGCGGGCACCATGTTGCATTTACAGGTCCGCTAAGGTACCTAAACAGAAGAAACCCCTCACAAGTGACACCATTTTGGAAACTAGACCCCTCAAGGCTTCTATCTAGGGGTATAGTGAGCATTTTAGATCCACAGGTACTTCACAGATTTTGTTAACGTTACGTTGTCATATTGAAAATTTTAATAATTTTCTCAAAAATGTTGCTTTAGCATCAATTTTCTCACTTTTTCAAGAGGTAATTCCAAAAATTTGACCTCAAGGTTTGTTAACCACTTTTTTATGAGTGCGGTGATACCTCACATGTGGTCTGAAACCTTTGTTTGGACAAATGGGAGGGCTTGGAACGAAAGGAGCAATATTTGAATTTTGGAAAGGAAATTTGGCTGAAAAAGATTGCGGGCACCATGTCACATTTGGAGGACCCCTAAGGTACCTAAACAGCAGAAACCCCGCACAAGTGACCCCATTTTGGAAACTAGGCCCCTCAAGGAATTTATCTAGATGTTTGGTGAGTACCCTGAACCCCCAGGTGCTTCACAGAATTTTATAACGTTGAGCCATGAAAAAAAAAAAATTAAATTTTACCACAAAATTGTTATTTCAACCAGGTAGCTTTTTTTTTTACAAGAGTAAAAGGAAAAAATTCAGCATAACATTTATTGTGCAATTTCTCCTGAGTTTGGCGATACCTTATATGTGGTGGAAATCAACTGTTTGGGCGCATGGCAGGGCTCGGAAGGGAAGGAGTGCCATTTGACTGCAAAATTGGCTGGAATCAATAGCGGACGCCAGGTTGCATTTGGAGAGCCCTTGAGGTGCCTAAACAGTGGCTGTCCCCCACAAGTGACTCCATTCTGGAAACAAGACACCTCAAGGCTTTTATCTAGGTGTATAGTGAGCAGTTTGAATCCACGAATACTTCACAGAATTTGATAAGCTTAGGTTGCCATATTGAAAATTTTCATTTTTTTCACAAAAATGTTGCTTCAGCATCAAATTTCTCACTTTTTCAAGAGACAACAACAAACCGTGGACCCAACAGGTTTTTATCCAATGTCTTATGAGCACAGGGATACCCCACATGTGGCCAAAAACCTCTGTTTGGATAAATTGGAGGGCTTGGAATGGAAGGAGCACCATTTGAATTCTGGAAAAGTTGAGATAAATTGCGGGCACCATGTCACATTTGCAGGGCCCCTTGGGTACCTATACATTAGAAACCCCCCACAAGTGACCCCATTTTGGAAACTGGATTTTATTCAGGAGTATAGTAAGCATTTTGAATCCACAGGTACTTCACAAAAATGTTGCTGTAGCAACAAATGTCTCACTTTTAGGCTATGTGGCCATGATCCAGCGACACGGCGTCTAGTACACAGTGTCAGCCTTCCTGCAGAGATGTGAGTGTTGTCCACGGGAGAACGCAGCTGCCCATGCCCACGATTTGGGTTCAGGCCACTGTGGAGCTCTATGCTACCTGCAGAGAACACTCATCTCCGCAGCATAAATTGACATGCGGAGGCTTGGGAAGCTGCACCACAGGTCAGTGTATGCTGCGGAGAAGAGAAGCACAGTGGGCATGGGATTTCTAAAAATCCTTCCACTGTGCTTCTACTGCACAACGCAGCGTTATGGACGCAGGGAAAACACTCTGCGCCCAAAACGCTGCAAACCCTGATCGTGGGCACACAGCCTAAAATGCTACAATGGATGAATGGATAGATGTCAAACAAATATAACGTCCCACCCCCTGCATATTCTAAGCTGGCGCCCTTTAGTGCCTTTCATGTGGCACTAAAGGGTGCCTAGCCTTGTATTTAGCCCCCCAAAAAATTAATAATTAAAATAAACGACGTGGGGTCCCCCCTATTTTTGATAGCCAGCTAGGGTAAAGCAGACAGCTGTAGCCTGCAAACCACAGCTGACAGCTTCACCTTGGCTGGTGATCAATTTGGAGGGCTCCCCAGGCGTTTTTTAAATAAAAAAAAAAAACGTGGGGTCCCCCCCAAATTAGATCACCAGCCAAGGTGAAGCGGACAGCTGGGGTCTGGTATTCTCAGGGTGGGAAGAGCCATGGTTATTGGACTCTTCCCAGCCTAAAAATAGCAGGCCGCAGCCGCCCCAGAAGTGGCGCATCCATTAGATGCGCCAATCCTGGCGCTTCGCTCCAGCTTATCCCGCGCCCTGGTGCGGTGGCAGACGGGGTAATATATGGGGTTGATACCAGCTGTAATGTCACCTGGCATCAAGCCCTGGGGTTAGTGATGTCACGGCATCTGAACAGATACCCGACATTACTAACCCAGTCAAGTAATAGAAAAAAATAAAGACAAAAAAAAAATTTATTTGAAAAAAAAACTCCCCGAAACATTCCTCTTTTACCAATTTATTGAAAATAAATAAATTTCGGTCGCTGTAATCCATTTTGGAGGTCTCACGCCGACTCTGGATCTTCTAGAATATGGGGGGCACGTTCAGGGAACGTATCCCCCATTTTCTGGAAGAGCAAGCTCTCCATGAGCAGTGTGGGTGCAGTAATCTGAGAATACTGCACTCACACTGCCCCGGTCCAACCTAGGGCAGAGTTACCTGCAGTAACCTCATTCTAGAATATGAGGGGCACGCTCACAGAACGTACCCCCCATTTTCTAGAACAGCAGTCTCTCCATGTGAGGAGTGTGACTGCAGATTACCGCACTCACCCTCCCCCGGTCCACAGTGGAGTAGCCTGTGCAGTAGCGACGTCAGCAGGATCCCTGCTTGCAGGGATCCAGCTGACAGCCGCTGTCTGCGCATGCGCCGTCAGCTTTCAAGAAGGAGGCGGCGTGCTGTGATCGCGGGGCCGGAGCAGGAGCACCAGCAGCCAGGTAACGTGAAACCGGGGGCTGGGGGGGACGACGGCGACGGCGACGGCGGGACCTGGGGACAACTTTCTGCCGCATGTGACGTGTCACATGCGGCAGAAAGTGCAGGATGAATGCGGCCGCCATCTTCCACGCTCCGGAGGGGGGAGGGGGGAGGCGGCTCTGGAGACCGGAGGGGGCTCCGGGGACCAGAGATCTCCAGTGGACCGGAGGAGGGGTCAGGGGGACATTTCCCTCCGATCTGAAATGTTTGATCATTTCAGATCGGAGGGAAATGAATGCAGAGCCGGCGGCGGCGGGAGTTTTCAGCGCGCGTCGGCGCCATCTTGGATTTTCCGGAGGGGGGGTAGGGGTGGTGGGGGGACTCTCCGGTACCGGAGGGCTTTGGGGGCACTAAGGGCTCATATTTATTTCTCATCTGACATGTTTGATCACGTCAGATGAGAAATAAATCAATTTTACCGGCCATTTATTTTTTTTTAATGTTGTCGCCGGTATACGGTGTATACCGGCGATCGCATTAACGGGGTCCAAAAAAAACACCCCGATTCATAATCTTGGGGGTCTCAGCTACCTCCGGTAGCTGAAACCCCCGAGATTTTTCGTCACTGGGGGGCGCTACAAGCTTTTTCCGGCCTGACGTCTCAAGACGTCGGAACAGAATAAGTACCCTGTTTTTCCGACGTCTTGAGACGTTAGGCCGTCGCTATGGGGTTAAAATATATGTCCCTTTCTTTGTATATATGTCCCATCTTGGGCCCATCCTGCAATATACATCCCCCTCCTGGGCACATTCTGCAATTCTGCACTCTAGTATATATGTCCTCCTCCTAGTACATATGACCCCTCCCCGGGCCACTCCTGTTATATATATATATATATATATATATATATATATATATATATATCTCCCCATTCTTGTTTATTTATTTATTTTCTTGAATATATGCCCTTCTGGCATATATGACCCCATCCTGGGCCACTCATGGTGTATATGTCTTCCCCCTGGTATATATCCCGGGGGCCTCCTGTGTACATATATATATATATATATATATATATATATATATGTATATGTACATATATATTTCCCCCCTAGGCACACTCTGGTGTATATGTCCTATCCTGGGGGCCTCCTGGTGTGTGTGTGTATGTATGTATGTATGTATGTATGTATGTGTGTGTGTGTGTGCATATATATATATATATATATATATAATCTCTATCCCGGGTTTGTCTCGGTCTGGAGTGCAGGCAACAGATTGGTAAATCATATACATCATGTAGGAGACGCTGAAGGCACATGCACCGGGAGGCAGGAGGCTCACAGCACCGGGAGGCAGGAGGCTCACAGCACCGGGAGGCAGGAGGCTCACAGCACCGGGAGACAGGAGGCTCACAGCACCGGAAGGCAGGAGGCTCACAACACCGGGAGGCAGGAGGCTCACAGCACCGGCAGAAAAGAGGCTCACAGCACCGGGAGGCAGGAGGCTCACAGCACCGAGAGGTAGGAGGCTCACAGAACCGGGAGGCAGGAGGCTCACAGCACCGGGAGGCAGGAGGCTCACAGCAGGGAGGCATGAGACCATGGATCGGAAGTTCCCCACCCCTGATCTAGCTGAAGCAAGACGAGTTGAGGTCGGCGAGCCTGTGGTAGGCGGACGGCCCCGGGCAGAGATCAGCGGGCTTCCCCCTGGCAGAGATCAGCGCGCTGGGAACAGCGGGCCCCCCGGGCAGAGATCAGCAGGCTAGGATCAGCTGTCCTTCCCCGGCAGAGATCAGCGGGCTAGGATCAGTGCCCCCCCCCCCCCCGGGCAGAGATCAGCGGGCTGGGATCAGCGTCTTTTCCCCCGGCAGAGATCAGCGGGCTGGGATCAGCGCCCCCCCCTCCCGGGCAGAGATCAGCGGGCTGGGATCAGCGGGACCCCCCCAGGGCAGAGATTAGCGGGCTAGGATCAGCAGCCCCCCCAGCAGAGATCAGCGAGCGGGCCACCCCACCACCTGATTCCCTTCCCGGCAATCATCTTCAGCTTACAGCGCTTACCTGTCCGGCTGTCCCCGCTGGCTGCCGCATCCCCACCACCTTCGCATTGCCCACAGCACTGTGATGAGGCGCAGAGTGATTACCTCATCACACTGGACTGCGGGATGACGTGCCGCCTTCCTTCTCCACTCGCTTCTGGCTACATGGCTAATTTGCATGCGATGCCCTAGAAGGGCTTCGCCTGCAATTTAGCCGTGTGTACATTGGCTGAAACTACATGGCTTGGCCCCTCTGCGGCTGTGACTGGGGCCCGGTGAAGAGGGGAGGCCTGGCCTGTCCAGGGCTTAACAAAGCTCATTCATTACCCTGGGCCTGTCCGGGCCCCCCTCTCTTCACCGGGCCCGGTACACCAGTCACACTAGTAATGCCCTGATGGCGGCCCTGGCTGTGGGCAACATATAAAGCCAGATTCCCTAGTGTGTGATCCTTCTTCATGCCTGCTTCAATGAAGACTAATTTTTCCAGTTATCCTGAGAGTGAGTGATTAGTGCATGAGACGAGTGGAAAAAAGTAATTGGCTAATTGTGAGTAAAAATACTGAATAAAAAAACTGGTAATACATTACATTATTACATTACATATTGCAAAAGAATGCTTCATTCACAACTGAAAGGGAGTCTGTCAAATCTGTCAGCAGTTTTTTGCTACTTCATCTGAGAGCAGCATGTTGTAGGCAAAGAGATTCTGAAACTAACAATGTATTACTTAGAAAAAATACCCTTTAGACAGGGAAAGATAGAAAGAGACAAACGCGGTGCCAATCTGACTAGTGAGTTTGTTTTATATATATATATATATATATATATATATATATATAATATATATGGTGTTGATATAGTGAAACTCTCACCTGGTTCAGCGGTTAGAAAGCCTGGAATAATCCAAGTGGAGTTGATCCACTTCCCAATAGGATTATGGTGCAGTATGCAGCAATCGCACTGGATACTATAGTGGAGCCCTCCAGAAGGTCCACTTAGTGAAAGAAGTTCAAAGGCAATTACCAGTTTTGCGGCGCTCCTGCTAGCAATGGTGGAAAATATTGGATGATTTTCGGTCATATGACTAGACCAATATACAAATAAGTAAGGAGATATTTTATTTGTACATTAAAAAATGGTTAATTATACAACGCGATCTAATTCTGATATTGTTTGATATTTTTGTTATTGCTGTGTAATTATTAGTTTTTATTAGAAGCGAATCCTATGTAATGTGATTAGAGGCGGGTGGGCTTGTTTTTCTGTTCAGGATGTCTCGACCTTGAAATGAGAGATTAGTCTCCATATAAGCATGCCTCTTCATGAAGTTAGATGTATACATCTTTGTTCTCTCAATTATACCTGAAGAAGGCTGAAGGATAAAACGCGTTGTATAATTAACCATTTTTTAATGTACAAATAAAATATTTCCTTACTTATTTGTATATTGGTCTAGTTATATGACCGAAAATCATCCACTATGTTCCACCATTGGTAGCAGGAGCACTGCAAGGCTGGTAATTGCCTTTGAAAATGTATAACTTAGATCACTATGTGCAGCATAGACTTTATCTAAGAATTGAGTGTAGCAGAGCTGGGAGCTGTCTTAAGCCATGTTAGTCTCTCAATAGAATAGAGATTGTGCATTGACTGTGAGGTGTTAATCACAGCAGGGGGCATGTCTGACTGCCCTGCAGGAGCTAAAGAGTCACACCAATGTTAATCACAAAGCAATAAACCCTTTAGTTTAGATAAACAATAGCTTGCACACAGATAAGAGAAGCACAGTTGTATTTTCTTGTTTAACTCTTGCAGCATGCTGTCCTCAGCGTATATTGCAAAATTCGAGTGTCAGGTTCCCTTTAAAGAGTTATTCCACTTTAAAAAAAAGTAGTCCCGCAGAGCTTGCTCCCTTCTCCTCTGGTCTCTGTTTTGTCTTTAGTGCTGATGTCATGACTGCAAGTGTATCGGTGCTCAGCAGCTCTGCTGATGTAGACGGTACCAGTCACTGAATTCAGTGATGGGCTGCAGTGGGAATGTACATTTTAGTCATGACCTCACCTCTGCAGCTAAACAATAAGAGACTAGAGCAACAGTGGGGAATTAGCACTAGACTGGGTAAAGGTGAGTATTATCTGTTTTTGTTTTTATAAGCGTGGGTAAACTTTTTGGAAGATGGAAAACACCTTTAAATGGTGAAACAAGCAATATTGTACAATAGTATATATTACTAGTTTTCTATTCAGTATTTTGCTATTGATTTATGGGAAGATGTAGAATCAATAGTTAATCTTTAGATGTTTATTACAAGTTAGTGGGGTTGATGCGGATTCCTTGACGTTCTGAGAACCAATCTGGCATTGCTGTCACAGATCTGTTATACATGGAAGATTATGTGAGCCTAAATCTGCTGTTAATACATAATATTGCTGCATTTTTCCTATCCGTATCTCCTGAAAATAAGCAACACTCGCCATGTACAACATTTTGTTCAAATTCACAACTGAACCAAAATCAATACCTGCTAGGGAATTATACAACTGCATTGCATCAAGTTTTAATGGGTTGTTTCAGCTTCTTTCTAGAAGTGCTTCTTGAAGCACAACATTAAAGCTGAACCAATCTTTTTATCTTTATATCAATAGTGACTGGGTTGTAGGATGTTCCCAGCCAATAATAAAACATCTGTAGCAATATCATAAGATGGCCACCAGAGGGCACTGTGTGACAGGTAATCTATATCCTGACGTCTTGCATTCTAATGACACGGAACATTACAGATGTACATTAGTGCTGAAAGCTTTGGTATATAGGCTTTTATACATCGAAGCTCATTAAACTCCAAAGCTGAACGGACACATAGTACTACAAAAAAACGTTCCATCAACCATTCATTTTTATTTTTAAAACTAAGGTGATGGCATCAATTGGGACTAATGGAAGCTTTTATCAAGGTCAAAGGAGACTTTGACATTTCAACAAGATAGTTTGGAAATAAAAATAATGTAGCTGTTTTGTTGACGTGATAAGCCAGTAGCCACGGTAAAAGTGATTAGCCGCTAGAGTGGTTTCATAATACTGTATACATTTAGTTACCTTACTACTGTGGACATTACTTTAGAGCAAAAAAAAATGGTTTAATATACATATACACACTTCTATTTCTGTGCAGTTTGTATCTTGGCCACCTAACCACTGCATCACTCTATTGCAAATTGCTATGAAAATTATTCCCAGACATCCTAATATACATTGAGCGGGTTAGAAAGACATAGGGGACAGATGGAAGACTGAGTCTGCATGCTGTTTGCTGCCATAGAGATACATAGTGTTGTGTTGGAGCTGTACACAAAAAAACCCACCAAACATTGAATATTGTTATGATCCGGAACCGTGGAACACCACCATAAATCCTTGGTAAAAGGTGACAAGAGCATTGGCAACTAATCTGGCCGCCATCCCCTTGCTAACCATCAACACTAGAAGTAGCCGAGGGGTGAACTAGCATCCTGTGCACCGCGAACCCAGCCGGAGAACTAGCTATCCTAAAGGAAGGAAAGATGAATAACTCGCTGCCTCAGAAATTAGATAAAGAATAGCAAGCCCCCCAAATTAAAAGACTGCGGTGATATAGGAAAACACAATACACAGGTAGATGATAGGATTAGCAAAAGGTGAGGCCCTACTGACTAAATAGGACAGGATAGGAAAGGGACTGATGGTGGCCAGAGAAAAACCCTGCAAAAATCCAAAAACCTGATAGTACAAAAGGCCCTCAGATCACTAGATCTGAACTCCGTCCTATACCAGGCGCTCTTGTCATACCAATGAACAGAAAGCAGGAACCATTCCAAATTCAAGAAGCAACAAACACATGGACTAATAGGAGCAATACTCCAAACATAGCTGCAGGTAGCTTCCCAGCTAAGCAACCGAGAGGGAAGATCCCTGCATGCAAATAAGCTGAAAACAACCACAGTAAATGACAAACTCCGATAAGAGCAAAAAGAACCAAACAACAAATAAAAAGCCAAGCACTTATCTGGGGTAGATGTGGTCAGGAGCCTGATGAAGCAGGCTGGTGAACAAAGAACAACTGACATCCGGCATACCCTGCTAGCAGACCAGGGTTTAAATAGGCAGAGAGTTAGCAATGGAAACACCCATTGCTCAACACACTTGGTCTCTGTCCAAACCATTCGTGGCCACAAGAGGGAGCCTCACAGCAACAAAAGCATAACTGACATTCACAACAGAATATATTTTAGATTAAAGGGAATCGTCAGCAGAATTTCACCTCCCCCAAAAACTATATATGCCCATGTAGCTCTTTCAAAGACAAATCCAGCAATACCTTAAACCCATTACGTTCATCCTTTATTGAGAAATCAGCATTTTAATTGATATGCAAAGGAGGCTGTAGTTCTGGAGCCTCTGTCACTCCAGCTCTATCTACCCCTATATTCCATTCTATTCCATCCAAGGCTGCCTCATCCTGCTTGGATGACAGTCTCTATATTGTGTGACTTCATGCAATGGAGCTGTCAGTCAGGCAGGAGGAGGCAGCACTGGACATGAAGTAGAGCTGGAGTGACAGAGGCTTCTGATCTTGTCTTCAGCCAAATTTGTATGTCAATTCAAACTCTGATTTCTCAATAACGGTGGAATGAACTGGCCATGTAAAATTATTGCTGAATTAGTGAATCCTCCTGACAGATTCCCTTTGATATAATACAGTGGACCATTGGTTTATGAGCATAATTCGTATCGGGAGTGTGCTTTTAAACCAAGTTACTTTATATCAAAGCCAATTTTCCCACAGGAAATAATTGAAACACAGATGATTCCTTCCACAACCCAAAAATAGCATAAAGTACAGTACTATATCCACAAATGCAAATTGACGTACAGTATAGTATACAGAAAATAGTGTATACTATACAGTACTGTACAATGGAATTGTAACGTTATACTGAGGAGACACTGGAGCTAACTAAGGGTGTAGTTAGCAGACCCACCACTAGGGGACGATAGGATAGTAAAACAAGCCTGGTCTAATATAACGCTGCCCTGAAGGGAAGCACTGAAGCGCATCTAAGAGAGCAGTAAGCAGGCAAGCCCACTAGAAGGCACGAGGACTGGAACAGGGGCACAGGTCAGAGGGAAATGGGCAAAGAGACAAACAGAGAAGGAATTGAGACTGAAGGGGAACAAAGGAAGAGACAAGGACAAGACCGGAGACACAGGTCGGGTCCAGAGGGAGACAGAGGTCAGATCGGGTCATGGAGGAGACAGAGGTCAGGACGGGAAAGGGCAGAACACAGGTCACTCACGGGAACTTAACGCAACTGAGCAGGACATATCACTGGCGAGGCACTGGAGTTGCAGCGCCAGGATATAGCGGCCTGTACATCGGAACAAGGCAGCAAGGATTAACCCCTCACGACCTCTAACCCTGAGAGGGAATACCGCAATGGCTCAGCAATGACTGAGCTAGGCATGGATCATGACAGAAGTACTGTACTGTACTTTATAGAAAAGGTTACCTTCAGGTTTACACAGAGCCGGGGTGGATTAGAGTGCAGTGACAGGACAGAACTGGAAGTGTGCAAGGTGAGCATTTGCTCGTATTGCAAGTTCCTGCTCGTAAAACAATTTACAAATTTGTGAAAAGCTTTGGTTGTCTAGCGGAATGCTCGCAAACTGGGTTACTCGTAATCCAAGGTTCCTCTGTATTTGGTTGTAGCAATATGCTTCTGCAGCATTAGAGGTTTGTATCATAAAAATAATTTATTGCAAAGTATAAATATTCAGAATATTAGCTGCCACCAAGGAGTTACAAGACCTGTATAATTGTATTTCGCCTGTGGTCTCATGCTTTTATTTGGTAACAAACTTCTTTGCTGACTCTAGTAGTATTCTGATGGTTCACTATAGGTTGTACATTATTCAATGCATCATCTGCATTTTAGGAATGCTTTTGTATTTCTACTGTTGGATAGCCCTCGGAATTCATAGCCTCAATAGCGAGTATGATTACGTCTACTAGAAAACAATTAAATCAAAATACAGGACCAACAGTGCATCACAAATGTAAAAACAGAAGCTTTTGCCCCAGGTTTATGTTATTACAATCCATGGAAATAATCATTGGATGTGCTCATGCTTTCTAAGGCCGTGTTTTCATACATCAGTGCACATTCTTGGGCAGAAATTGTCAACAAAGCTCATACAAACTCATTTCCCAATTCATAGTATGTTCTATTCTTCAAAGGATTCCTTATAGAAACATCCCAGATTTCATCCATTGAATTTTTGTTTTAGAATATGCAACATTTGAACAATGATTAATGTAGTATTTCTAAACAGTAGCACTCTAATTTCTCCAGCATCAAGTAAGCAATACTTTTAAATTATCAGTGTTTCAAAAAAAATTGGAAAAAATCAATAGTATAGGCAAATATAAGAAACTTTGTATTATGCAGTACGGACCAAAACTTTTAGTTTAAGGGGTTATTCTGGATTTTTTTTTAAAAAAAAATAATGTGTCGATCTCTGCCAATACAGAGCAGTCACAGACTGCTCTAGCTGCCCATTCTGTGGCTTCCACTGACTTCACATTGACAGATCAGTAGTGATGGGCAGATTCGCAGATGGAGGGCTGTGGGACCCTCCAGCTGTGCCAGCAACTAACCTCAGTTACGTCACTCAATCTTTGCTTGAACCTTACAGCGGGCAGTCATGTTTCATGGCGTTCGCAGTGAATTCAGATGTAGCAGAGCTGGGATCGTTGTGGGACCTCGTGTGGATTATGACAGACCTGGCTGTTTCGGGGGTTAATAAAGTGGTGAAAGAGGGTGTTTTTTTGTATTTTATTTCAAATAAAGGATTTTTTGGTGTTTATGTTTATTTACTTTCACTTACAGATTAGTAATGGGGGTCTCAGACTCCTCCCATTACTAATCTAGGGCTTAGTGGCAGCTGTAACATGCTACTAACCCCTTATTACCCTGATTGCCACCGCACCAGGGCAATCGGGAAGAGCCGGGTAACATGCCAGGATTGTCACAGCAAATGGATGCGCCAATCTTGGGCGGCTGCAGGCTGCTATTTTTAGGCTGGGGGGGTTCATAACCATGGGTCTCAACAGTCTGACAATACCAGCCCCCAGCTGTTGGGTTTTATCATGGTTGGGTATCAAAATTAGGGGGTTCCTCCTATTTTGATACACAGCCAAGATAGGCGCACATCTGGGGGCTGCAGCCTGTAGCCATATGCTTTATCTGTGCTGGGTGGCATAATATGGAGGGACCCTACGCCAATTTTTTTTTATTTATTTTTACTGTATGATAGACCTGCAGACAGGGTCTGTGATTGGAAGCATCAGACACGCTGTCACTCAACATAGGGGTGCGTCTGACTGCAATCAATCACAGACGCCAGTGGGCGGGGAAAGCAGTGCATATGCATGAGACTAATAAACAGCTCCGGAAGTGAATGAGCAGCCGCAGGAGCAGTTACAGCTGCGCCGGAGCCTTGGTAAGGATTAAGCGCTTACTTCATTTTTTTTATTTCTAAAACGTCTGGATCAATTCCCGTAATTACCTGAGAATTATGGGCCGACACTCGGGTACGTTTGAAACCGCATGGATCCAGTCTATTACAGTCCGGGTCCGCCCATCACTACAGATCAGTGGATTCGTTTTCACTCTGCTCTGTTGATCGGACATGTTTGCCGACATCATGCTGATTGGCAGCCTGCTCCACACTACGAACTGCAGGAAGCCACCACCAGGAGCTGTTCAGAACTAGCACCAGGTTAAACATGCAGGTTATTGCCTGTGTTAGCAACTACCTACCTACGTGTTAGTTTTTAGCACATAGTAAAAAAAATTCTGGATAACCTATTTAAGCGGGGAAAAAATGCTATAAGGTAAGAATCCTTTAAAAAAAAAAATATAAGTGTTAAAGAGAATCTGCCAGCAGGTTTTTGCTATATATTCTGAAGACAGAAAAACATAGGGACTGAAACACAGATTTTAGTGATGTGTTATTTATTAAGCTGTGTGCTTTTGTTTACTTACAATGAAGTTTATAACTAAGACATTATCATTGCTGGGACTAGCTGCCTCATGCCAAGTTGTCTGACCACGGCCCCTTCTCTGATAAACAAAAAGACGTTTTTTGTACAGCTCACCCATTCACTGTGTACGTCAATTCCTTCTGCTGCACGGACTTGTAGAGGTAGCCACCTGTCTGCAATGAAGTAAAGTGAAGGATTGTGCCAACAGGTATAAGATTTCCAAGTTTTATTTTCACAATGTGCACTTAAAAATGACGAATAACATCATGGGCAAGACATCCTCTATACAGAGGAGAGGAGGATATGACAAGGACAACGTGTTTCGGCTACTTGGTGTAGCCTTTGTCAATCCCGTTTTACTTCTCTGATAAACAGCTCACTGTCAATAGACAATGTATTCAGAGAGCTGCAGCATGGGCGGAGTTAGTTTTCTCAGCTCTGCTTCATGCTACATCTTAAAAAAACTGTTTGTCACAACTGCTGCAGCCAGAAAACTAAGTGATACAAAATTGAAATCAGGGTCTCTTCCTACATTATGCTGCTCTCAAATGAGTTAGAGATGTCTTTCTTT
The DNA here is from genome assembly GCF_048569485.1 of Anomaloglossus baeobatrachus. Taxonomy (NCBI): domain Eukaryota; kingdom Metazoa; phylum Chordata; class Amphibia; order Anura; family Aromobatidae; genus Anomaloglossus; species Anomaloglossus baeobatrachus. Next base: position 136,286,637 of record NC_134355.1, read on the forward strand.
TAATAGTTTGTTTGTCAGTTTTTATCATTACTAATAGTAAGCTAAAGGTCAAGTAATTATGAAGAGAGGGGTATAATAATGTTGGTTAGGGTGAGGATGTCCCCCCCTGTTTTGGGGAGTATTGAATTGCCCCATTAATGATTATATTTACTAATTCTATATATATATATATATGCAGAAAGGCACTTTGATGTTTTTTAAATATATCCGGTTTACATTATGAGATCAGTAGTAAGCTCAATCCCCTCCATGTGGCTCCTTTGTTATTAGGAATCTTGTAGCATGTTGTTTGTAGCTTGTGTGCTCTTAGAGGCCTTGGGCGCATGCGCGGCGCTGCGCTATGTGAACTACGCATTGCCGGTTGGAGAATATGGGCGGCTGCGTGGTTGGCGCGGGTCTGCGCATGCGCGGTGGCTTTGATGAAGTATACAGGAAGTAACATCGGATTTGTATATCAAACAGCGTGGAAGATGTGACTGCGCCTGTGCGCGGTCGTAAGGAATAATGGGAGGCAGCTGGGACTGGAAACGTAATGGCGCCCGCTCTCATTTAAAAAGCTGCCGCATGGTTGCTGGCTGGCGTGCCGGCGTCCTCATTTGGGGATTCTTTGTGACGGATGTCATCATGGCGTTTTAGCCAGCCCAGACTGTCTTATCTTATTTTGGACCCCTAAACCATTGCTGTAGTGGTCCGGTTCGGCACATCATGCTTTATTTGAGGTGATTTTGGGGTAAGTGATATTGGTTACATTTAGTATATATTTAAAATCAGCTGACTGATTTAGTCTATGTGGTCATTAATTTGTGTATATGTATACATATCTAGGTACTCCTTTCTATTTTGTAAGGAGTAGACTTATATCGATGTAGGGAATATGTATATTGAATGGGGCAGTTTATATCTGGTGGGACCATTGATAGTCTCATTTTTGAGCAAGACCCTGATGGTGTAGTCTTCTCATATATATGTTGGGAAGTGTATCCTATTATTTTTATTGAGAGATTGTATATATTTCTCTCCTCCTCTTTTAGATCCATATTGAATATTGATATTGAACTCATGGATCAATAAAACCTCCTGATGAACCCTTTGGCCCTATCATACAAGGGGGGAAACGCGTCGAGGTGTAAGGTGTAAAGCGTATCCCAAGATTGTGCAGCTATCAAGCACAGAGTGTCTAACCATTACCAGAAGGAACCTGTGACATATTATGTGTCTGAAATAAGGTGTAAGATGTAAAGTGCATCCTGAGAAGGTTGAAGCTATCAAGCACAGAGTGTGTAACCATCACCAGAAGGAACCTGTGACATATCATGTATCTGAAATCCACTATCTTTATGAAAAGGAATATATCTTTTTAACTTCAAAGGCAGATGTGATTAATATTTCATCTATTGAGAACTTTATCAAGGAATATATTTTGGTCATTGGACTTATCCTGCATAATCTTTTGCATATATGTGTTTGTTGCTTTGCTGAAAAAATCCTTTTTTCTAACAGTTCAGATGGTGGTATTGAGCCAGTATTGGGCCTCTGTTTTGCAGTGAATGACCTTTTGGCATTCTGTTAGGTGCATGATATCTAAAAATAACAGTTCAGTAGATGAATGTACACAAATTTTTGGGTGTTGGTTCTGTTAGGAATAACCTATGGGTATTCCAGAATGTGCCTATTTTTAAAGCTATCCCTGTTTTTTCCTCTGCTAAATTGATCAGCTGTGGATATGATCTGGATGTTGAATAGCGGTCATAAAATACATTACAAGGAGCTATCAGGGATGATATCGCTAATATTGTGGTTATATGGTCTCTAGAACTGGATAGGGGTTGGAACTAGATATAGAGACGAAATATCTTTTTGTCTCTGTTTTCAGTTCCTAAACCACTGTGTTTACAGTGAGTTTAACCCCTTCACGACCGCGGGCCGTAAAATTACGTCCTATTTTAACGTGACTTAACGACCAGGGACGTAATTTTACTGCCTAAACTTCATTTGATTGCCGTGGCCATAGGAACGGCTTTCAAATGATGTCCCCTGCTGTTTCTTACAGCAGGGGACCTTTGCTTGACCCCAGGGGGGGTGGCATCGCCACCCCCCATAGGCGATCGATGTGATTGGCTGTTCAAATCGGAACCGCCAATCACATTGATCACGCTGTTTTCGGCAAAAAAAAATGCCAAAAATAGCGTGATCTTGTAAAATGCAGCTAGGACCGGAGCTGCAGCAGCTCCGATCATTGGCTGGAAGCAAGCAGACACCGTGGCCCCCCCCCTGCAGCACTGATTGGAGCGATCAAGCAATGACGCGCAATCGCTCCAATCAGTGTGCAGTGGGGCGGTCTGATCTGCCGGTGGCCGCCCTCCCCAGGCCTGTGTTGGTCTGGGGACCCTCCCCCAACATGTCTGCAGCGTGCAGCACTGGCTGGTACTACGCCACTGCTGCTGCTGCCGCTGCTGTCACGTCACGTCGCAGGAGCAGGAGCGGTGAGTATTGTGCTCACCTTGCAGCCCCTGCGCGTGCCCCCCTGCGATCTGCCCCCCCCCGACATCCCGATCTGCCCCCCGCCATCTCTATTCTGCAGCTCCTCCGGTATCCCTCCTCCCCTGCTCTCTTGCAGCCCCTGCGCGCTCTTGTGATTTGCTCCTGCGCGCTCCCGTAATGGCCCCTGCCCGTGCCCCCCTGCGATCTGCCCCCCGCCATCCCGATCTTCCCCCCCGCCATCCCGATATTCCCCCCCACATCCCGATCTGTCCCCCGACATCCCGATCTGCCCCCCCCAGACATCCCGGTCTGCCCCCAGACATCCCGGTCTGCCCCCAGACATCCCGATCTGCCCCCAGCATTCCCGATCTGCCCCCAGCATTCCCGATCTGCCCCCAGCATTCCCGATCTGCCCCCAGCATTCCCGATCTGCCCCCAGCATTCCCGATCTGCCCCCAGACATCCCAGTCTGCCGGCCTCCCCCGTGATCTCTATTCTGCAGCTCCTCCGGTATCCCCCTCCTCTGCTCTCCCCCTCCCCCTCTGCTGTCCCCCTCTGCTGTCCCTCTCCCCCTCTGCTGTCCCCCCGACGTCCTCTTACCTGTCTTCACCGGCCGATCACATCTGCCTCCATCGCTGGGTCCTTCTTCCTGGGTCTTCTGCTGAGCTGTCCAACTTCCTGCCTGCTGGCTGCTGCAAAGCTGTTCCTCCTGCAAATCCTCTGGGTAATGTGAGTATAACTTTTTTTTTTTCTTTTTTTCCTCTATCCCCTGTCAATTCTTACACCTCATGCGTCCGTGCGTCCCGCCGAGCGCTGATCAGGGATGCAGATAACGTATCTGCATCCGTGGTCAGTTTTCGGCGGGACTTTTTTTCCCGTATTCCCGACGCTTTTTGTATTGCATCTGTCCGTGCGTCCCGCCGAGCGCTGATCAGGGATGCACATAACGGATCGGCATCCCTGCTCAATTTTTGGCGTGACAAAAAGCATCGGGGATACGGAAAAAAAAGTATCGCATCTGTCCGTGCATCCCGCTGAGCGCGGATCAACATCCCTGCTCAATTTTTGGCGTGACTTTTTTTTTTTTTTTTCGTATCCCCAGCGCTTTTTGTATCTCATCCGACCGTGCCTCCTGCAGTGGCCGATCAGTGCACTGCGTCTGTGCGTTTGAAAAGTCAAATGGCGTTCCTTGTCTTCTGAGCCCCGCCATGCGCCCAAACAATTGATTTCCACCACATGTGAGGTATCTGCGTACTCGGGAAAAATTGCACCATACGTTTTATGGTGCATTTTTTCCTGATACCGTTGTAAAAAAAGAAAAAAAAAACTACCTTGTTGCTGCAAAAATTTAAAACATTTTTTTTAAAAAAAATAAATAATTTTCACGGTTCAACGTTATCAACTTTCAGTGGAGCCCCTGGGGGTACAAGGGGCTCACTAAACATCTAGATAAATTCCTTGAGGGGTCTAGTTCCAAAATGGGGTAATTTGTGGGGGAGCTCCACTGTTTAGGCACCATGGGGGGGGTCTAAAAACGTGACATGGCGTCCGCTAATGATTCCAATCAATTTTGCTGTCAAATGGTGCCCTTCTCTTCTGAGCCCCGCCATGCGCCCAACAATTACTTTCCACCACATATGAGGTATCTGCGTACTCAGGAGAAAATGGACAATACATTTTATGTTGCATTTTTTCCCGATACCCTTGTGAAAAAAAAAGCTACCTAGTTGAAGCAACAGTTTTGTGGTAAAAAAATGTTTTTTTCTTTTCACGGCTCAACGTTATAAACTTCTGTGAAGCCCCCAGGTGTTCAAAGTGCTCATCAAACATCTAGAAAAAATATTTGAGGGCTCTAATTTCCAAAATGGGGTCACTTGTGGGGGAGCTCCATTGTTTAGGCACCTCAGGGGGTCTTCAAACCTGACATGGCGTCCGCTAATGAGTGCAGCTAATTTTGCATTCAAATGGCGCTCCTTGCCTTCCGAGCACTGCCGTGTGTCCAAACATTTGATTTCCACCACATATGAGGTATCTGCATACTCAGGAGAAAATGGACAATACATTTTATGTTGCATTTTTTCCCGATACCCTTGTGAAAAAAAAAGCTACCTAGTTGAAGCAACAGTTTTGTGGTAAAAAAAATTTTTTTTTTCTTTTCACGGCTCAACGTTATAAACTTCTGTGAAGCCCCCAGGTGTTCAAAGTGCTCATCAAACATCTAGAAAAAATATTTGAGGGCTCTAGTTTCCAAAATGGGGTCACTTGTGGGGGAGCTCCATTGTTTAGGCTCCTCCGGGGGTCTTCAAACCCGACATGGCGTCCGCTAATTAGTGCAGCTAATTTTGCGTTCAAAAATTCAAATGGCGCTCCTTGCCTTCCGAGCACTGCCGTGTGTCCAAACATTTGATTTCCACCACATATGAGGTATCTGCGTACTCAGGAGAAAATGGACAATACATTTTATGTTGCATTTTTTCCCGATACCCTTGTGAAAAAAAAAGCTACCTAGTTGAAGCAACAGTTTTGTGGTAAAAATTTTTTTTTTTCTTTTCACGGCTCAACGTTATAAACTTCTGTGAAGCCCCCAGGTGTTCAAAGTGCTCATCAAACATCTAGAAAAAATATTTGAGGGCTCTAGTTTCTAAAATGGGGTCACTTGTGGGGGAGCTCCATTGTTTAGGCACCTCAGGGGGTCTTCAAACCCGACATGGCGTCCGCTAATGAGTGCAGCTAATTTTGTGTTCAAAAATTCAAATGGCGCTCCTTGCCTTTCGACCTCTGCCGTGCACCCAAACAATTGATTTTTACCCCATATGGGGTATCAGCGTACTCAGGAGAAAATGCACAATAAATTGTAGGGTGCACTTTCTCTTTTCTCCCTTGTAAAAATGAAAATTTTATGGCTAAAGTAACATTTTTGTGTTAAAAAGTAAAATTTTCATTTTTTCCTTCCACATTGCTTTGGTTCCTGTGACACACCTAAAGGGTTAATAAACTTCTTGGATGTGGTTTTGAGCAGTATGAGGGGTGCAGTTTTTAGAATGGGGTCACTTTTGGGTATTTTCTGTCACCTCGGCCTCTCAAAGGCACTTCAAATGTGATGTGGTCCCTAAAAAAAATATTTTGTAAATTTTGTTGGAAAAATTAGAAATTGCTGATGAACTTTGACCCCTTCTAACTTCCTAACGGAAAAAAAATTTCTTTCGAAAATTGCGCTGGTGTAAAGTTGACAAGTGGGAAATGTTATTTAGTAACTATTTTGTGTGACATATCTCTCAGATTTATGGCCATAAATTTTCAAAGTTTGAAAATTGCGAAATTTTCCAAATTTTCGCACAATTTCCTAAATTTTCACAAATAAACGCAAAAAATATCGGCCTAAATTTACCACTGACATGAAGTACAATATGTCACGAAAAAAGAATCTCAGAATCACCAGGATCCGTTGAAGCGTTCCAGAGTTATAACCTGTCAAAGTGACACTGGTAAGAATTGCAAAAAATGGCCCGGTCATTAGGGTGTTTTAGTGGCCGGGGGTGAAGGGGTTAATAGTTGGTTTAAGAAAAAATATATCTAATATAAACAACGGTATGAAGCATATGTAAATCCTTGAAAAATTGCAATTTTTCCCTCTGAGGAATTGTTTAGGAGGAGAACTGTATATTGATCTGTGACTGAAGGATGAATTATTGCTTTGTATCTATCCCTGTATTGGTTGATTCCAGTTGAGACAAATGTATGTATTTGTGTCTATGAGTCTTTTTTAGCTTGATTAAAATAAAGGAGAATTTTTTAGAAAATTGGGGTTAATATATTTTTGAGTTTAAATTGACCCCTAGAATATATCTATTTGAATTTGTTTGTCAGTTCGCAATATGCAAAGTGAGGTTTCTCTAAAAGGCAGGGAGGTTGTTCCAAACATCTTCAAGAACGAACCCAAGATCTTCTGTGGATGTAGGCTGGTGCAAAAATCCTTCTGCCTCTTCATGTTATAGACAGATTTTAAGATGATGATGAGATCAGGTCACTGTGGGGCCATATCGTCACTTACAAGGCTCCTTGTTTTTCTTCACAATGAAAATAGTTCTTCACTTTGGCTGTATGTTAGGTGTCATTTTCCTGCTGCAAAATACATTTGGAGCCAGTCATATATCTCCGTGATGGAATTCCATCATGATAACTATTTGAATATATTTCTTAGCATTGAGGACACTTTTAACTTGATCAAATCACCCAACTCATTTGCTGAAGTGCTGCCCCAAAACGTGTATGGAACCTCCACCATGCTTCCCTGTTGCCTGCAGGCAAGTATTGCATCGCTCTTCAGCATTGCAGCAAATAAACTGTCTAAAGGCCCCGTTACACGCGTCGATTTATCGTGCGATTGCATGTGCGATCGCACCCGCCCCCATCGTTTGTGCGTCATGGGCAATTTGTTGCCCGGGATGCACAAAGTCAGTCACCCCTGTCACACATACTTACCTCCCGAACAACCTCGCTGTGGGCAGCGAACATCCTCTTCCTGAAGGGGGAGGGATGTTCGGCGTCACAGCGACTTCACACAGCGGCCGCCTAATAGAAGCGGAGGGGCGGAGATGAGCAGGACGTAACATCCCGCCCACCTCCTTCCTTCCTCATTGTCGGCAGGACGCAGGTAAGCTGTGATCGTCGTTCCCGAGGTGTCACACGGAGCGATGTGTGCTGCCTCAGGAACGACGAACAACCTGCATGCACAAATGTGACCGATACAGTATTTTGAAAATGAACGACATGTCAACGAGCAACGATAAGGTGAGTATTTTTGCTCATTAACAGTTGCTTGTAGCTGTCACACGCTACGATATGTCAAACGATGCCGGATGTGCGTCACGGAATCCGTGACCCCGACGACATATCGCCCAATATATCGTAGCGTGTAACGGGGCCTTTACTTTACAGCCAAATATTTCACATTTTGACTCATCAGCCCAGAGCAGCTGATGACACTTTTCTTCACCCAAGCGCCTATATTTTCTTGTATAGTTGAATCATTTGAAGAAATGCAGCCAAAAAGCCATATCTTCGACTTGGAAATAAATTCAATGAAAACCACTTCTGGACAGACTTCTAACCAACCATGGTTGTAGATGGGTACCACTGGCTGCTGCCAGTTCTCAGTCGATGGCACTGCTGTACATCTTCTGATTTTTCATGTATAGTATAATGTGTCTTTCATCTGCTGCACTGTTTCCTTTTTTTGACCACTGAAACATTGGCCATTTCTTGAAAAGAGCTTGAGCAACATGTCTTGAGATGTCAGCATGCTTTTGTAATATTTGCCTAGGTAGACCTTACTGATGAAGTATAACAACCTTGAGGGCGTGTCCTTGGCATGGCGACGTGAGGGCGCTGGTTCTGAGAGCTCCCGCGCCTACAGTTAATCTTTTACAGTTCCCGTGGACCCTTCTCGCCCGGGATGGCCCCTAAGAAGAGACCGGGTGCCGGGCCCGCTCCTGCCTCCCCAGTGGCAAGCCTGAGGCCCCAGGGAAGCTTAACCAAGCTCTGGACGGCGGCGGGATCCGAGCCTCCATTGTCGGCCCGGAGTCAGGCGGCGCCGGCAGGCGCGCGGCGTCCTCAAGCAGGGGAGCTTCCAGGACCAGCTCGGCTCTCCCCTAATGCTCGTGATGCAGCATGTGAGCCCAGCGCCAGTGAGCAACGGGGGAAAGAGGCTGCGGTGAGACCGAAGGGAGCGGGCCCAGGCATAGAGAGCTGGAGGAGGGGGGAAACAGCTCAGATCTCCTCACAGCACGCTGCAGTAGGGGGAGCTGGGACTCCAGGCATGGAGGGAGCACTGGATCCTGGCGTGCCTGCCATACTCTGTATGCAGGGGACACCTTCACCCCCAGGGCACACGGAGCCCCTGACCTCCCAGAACATCCTGCCCTCTGGCCCTCCACAGGAGGACATACAGGCCCTCAGAAAACTCATCCTGGCCCTCCCCAGTAAGAAAGACCTGGAGGATGTGGTAGCCAGAATTGAATCCTCCCAGCAGATGGCGCTGTCCACCCTGAGGGAGGAGATGGTAGTGTTGGAGGACAGAATTGAGGCTACGGAACAGGCTCAGGAGTCCCTAGAGGGTAGAATGGAGAGGATTGAAAGAGACTGTGAAGCATCCAATGCCCGTATCAGAGATCTTTCCCTGCTTCTAGATGATCAAGAGAATAGAAGCAGAAGAAACAATATCAGGCTGAAGGGTATACCGGAGGACTGGTCTCAGGATCTCCTGCGCACTAATGTCCTTTCCATCTTCAATCGGGTCACTGGCCGGCCCCCGGAGGCTACCTACCTCTTTGATAGAATTCACAGAGTCGCCAGGCCGGGCCCCAGATTGGCCCCTTCCTCCAGGGATGTGCTATGTCGCCTACATTATTATGGAGACAGAGAAAGGATCTTACAGGGAGCCTGGGCACACGGTCCGGTGGAGATGGATGGGGTTAGTGTGAAGCTTTTTCCGGATGTCTCCAGCCGTACACTATACATGAGACGCCTGCTTCACCCCTTACTGCTCAGCATCAAAGAAGCACAGGCATCATACAGGTGGGGCCACCCCTTCCACTTGACTGTACGCAAAGGAGACTCTGTGTTCTTGCTGAGGAGGCACTCGGAGCTTCCGGACCTGGTTGCCTTCCTGGGAATTTCTGACTGTTCAATTCCGGATTGGATGGAGTGGGAACCTCAGGCACCCATGGGGCAGCAGAAGGGGAGGGGGAGGGTTGCCCGCCGTACCCAAAGGGAGGACACCTGAGGGTTAGGGCGCACAGCGGGAGTTGGCGGGTTGGAGGCGTGCCCCCGGCGGAGGTGTGGATGACGTGAGACGGAGTCAAGAAGCTGAGAGTTCGGAGGTTCACCCGCACCTTCATGCCCTTGTCGCAAGGGCCCCTGCCTAGCTTGCTTGGACATAGTCTATTGACTTAAGTACATGAACACTGTGTATTGCTTTAAGTAGTTGAAGATTTAACTTTCTAGGTAATGGTTTGGGGGGGGTGTGCTCTCTTTTGTGTTGCTGTCCTGGGCGGGAGGGTTAGGGGGAGGATAAGGGGCCGACCTTCCCCGGTTTTTGGGGAGGGGGGTCTCTTTGTATCAAATAGTGGGGCGCGGGCCGGCGCTCTGGCCGCGTGTCAGTTCTTGTCCCTATCTTTTTCTAAGCAGTCCCTGGGCTGGTTCCCGGTACTGCGTGCGGCAGTTCTGCCGCTTCTTCACTTTCTTGTGCTCTTCTCTACACTTTCTCTTTCCTTTCTCCTTCCTTCCCTCTAAAGGGCCTCCACTTTTTCCCCTCTCCCTAACTCCTCTTTTTTTGCTCCTTCCCTTCCCCCCGACCTCCCCCCAACTTTCCTTTTTTCCTCCCCCCCCCAGTTTGTTTCTCTAGGACCTCGCGACGGTGAATGGCGAACAGAGGCTGGATACAGTACGAGTGGGCTCTTTGAATGTTAAGGGCCTCCATAGTCCAGAGAAGCGGTCTGTCCTTCTGAATTTACTGTGGCAAAATCGAATCCAGGTTGCTTTCCTCCAAGAAACACACTACTGTGAAGCCAAACCCTACAGACTCGCGGACAGAAGGTATTCCGTAGTGTATCACTCGCCCTCTCCTGATCCTAGATTCCGGGGCACGAGCATCATTTTGTCCAGCGCGCTCCCTTGGGAATTGTTAGACTCTCGGTCAGACGATCAGGGAAGGCTTCTGATGCTCAAGGGAGGTATTGCAACTCAGACTTTCACATTTGCAGCAGTTTACTTGCCTAATGTGGGTCAATGCCCTACCTTGCTGCGTTACCTTGAGCTGATAGAGGAATTCACTGAGGGCACTTTGGTTCTCGGGGGGGACTTCAATGCTGCGTTGGAGCCGGCAAGGGACAGTTCAAAAGGGGTGTCTAGTCTGCCACATATGACCCTGCGGCGGATGAGACGGGGATTTCATGACCACCAATTGATAGACACTTGGCGACTGTTGCATCCATCAGACAAAGACTTCTCCTTTTACTCAGCTGTCCATAACTGTTACTCTAGGTTGGACCTCTTCTTTCTCAGCATGGGGATTTACACACTCTGGTGGATGCTTCAATCGGATGCATATCTTTCTCTGATCACGCCCTGATCACAATCACTTTGTCCCTTGGCTGCCCCATCGAGAGGAAGAGTCAGTGGATCCTGAACACCTCGCTACTCAACGAGCCCGTGACTATGCAGGAAGTTAGGGAGGCTTTGACTGAATACTTTAACTGTAATGGGGGGGATGAGGTGTCTCCCAACATTGTGTGGGAAGCTCACAAGTGTGTGGTGCGGGGTCTGTTCATTAAGCATGGGGCCCGGTTGAAAAGGGAACGAGAGGAGGCGGTTACATCTCTACTGGCAGATATTAGGGAGCTGGAAATGGTACATAAGGGGACTCTGGACGGGGAAGTGGGCGCTAACTTGGCTAGGAAGAAGGAGGAATTACGGTCTCTACTATACCATAAGGCTAAGGGGGCACTGGCTAAGTGTAGGCGACACTTCTATGAGTTTGGTAACAAAAGTGGTAGGACACTGGCTAGAGCCTTGCGGACACAACGAGCGAGGGGATTCGTTCCTAGGGTGCACTCCACTGGGGACAGGTGGGCTACTCTTCCGAAGGACATAGCCTCCGCATTTAAAGACTTTCACTCTTCTCTCTACTCAATAGATGTTGGGCGGTCTGCGGGGGCCAGGACGGAACTGCGCCAGCGGATCAGGACATACATTGCGGACTCGGGCTTGAAACACCTTAAACCCGAGGACGCGGCTGTCCTGGAAAGACCTATCTCGGAGGAGGAATATTGGGCAGCGATTAAAAACTCTCCCTCTGGTAAGGCCCCCGGCCCATATGGGTTCCCCTTGCTGTACTACAAAAAGTTGAACTCCTTACTGCTCTTTCCATTTCTTTCAGCCTTTAATAATATCCCACTCTCTGAACAGGCCCCCCTACAGAGGGATACTCTGGCTGCCAACATAGTAGTTATCCCCAAAGAGGGTAAAGACCCCACCTCTTGCTCCAGTTACCGCCCCATTTCCCTACTTAACACAGATTTGAAGCTCTTTACCAAAATTCTTTCAGATAGACTCTCTCCTGTGCTGGGGGACATTGTTCACCCTGACCAGGCCGGATTTATGCTGGGAAGGGAAGCGAGGGACAACACCACTAAGGCGGTGAACTTAATCCACAAGGCTAAATCTGAGGGTCTCCCTCTGATGCTCCTGTCAACCGACGCAGAAAAAGCATTTGACAGGGTCAATTGGGTATTCATGGAAGAGGTCCTGCGGGCTGTGGGACTGGGGAGGATGATGCTCAAGTGGATATGCTCGGTGTACCGCAATCCCACGGCCGCGGTCAGGGTGAACGGTCTTCTCTCAGATAGATTCCCCATTCTTAATGGTACCAGGCAGGGCTGCCCTCTTTCGCCCTTGATCTTTATTCTGACTCTGGAACCTCTACTTAGTCGAATTAGAGGAAATATTAACATCTCTGGCCCCAGAACCGCTGGCTCCACTTACAAAATCGCAGCGTATGCTGATGACTTACTTTTCTTTTTAACCAATCCTCGGGTCTCCCTCCCCAATCTTATGGGGGAACTGGAAACATACTCCCACCTCTCTAACTTCAGAATTAACATGGCAAAATCAGAGGCTCTAAACATATCGCTCCCTCAGGATCAGGTCTCCTCGTTACAATCAGGGTTCGGGTTTAAGTGGGCCAGTCAATCTCTGAAGTACCTTGGGGCCCAGCTGGCGGCGGACAATAGTCAACTATATAAGCTGAACTTTCTTCCCCTCCTGCAGTCCATTAGAACAGACTGCGCAAACTGGGGTAGGGGCTTCTTTACTTGGTTTGGGAGATGTGCAATAGTGAAGATGAATATCTTACCACGTCTCTTATACCTTTTTCAGTCCCTACCGATCAAGATCCCGAGCTCCTTTTTCAAGGAATTGTCCTCACTTTTTACCAGATTCATCTGGGCGAATAAGCCGGCGAGACTCTCCCGTTCCATTCTGTGCAGACCTAAGAGCAGGGGAGGTATCGGGATGCCAGACATGAAAAAATATTATTGGGCTACACATATGGTCAGGGTACTGGACTGGTGCCGTCATGCTAGGATAAAGCCGTGGGTCGCCCTGGAACAGAGCTTCTCAGATATACCTCTCCCGGCTGCTCCCTGGCTTTTGAGTCTGCCCCAGACTTCTCTGAGATTTCATCCAACTATTGGCGCTACCCTGGAATGTTGCACGAGAGGCGAGGTTCGTCGTCACCTCTTGCCGGTGCCCTCCCCCATGTCACCCATCCTAGGCGATCCGGATTTCCGTCCTGGCCTTTCAGACCCTGTGTTCCGGAACTGGGTTCACTTCACTCGGTACGCCGGGCCTCCTACGAAATTTGAAAAGTTGTGTCTGAAGGAGGGTGTCCTGCGGCACTCACTTTCCCTGACATACAACTTGCTAGCGGACCCTGGGAATTTGCCCCCTCCGGCCTACTTACTGCAGTGGGAAAGGGACCTCGGGATTGCGCTATCTGATTCGCAAAGAAACAACATCCTTCTGTTGGCGCATAAAACTTCGATAAGTTCCAGACAGTTGGAGGCCAATTTCAAACTACTGACTAGATGGTACAGAGTCCCGACTAGGCTCCATAGGATGTTCCCCTCTGTCGACCCCATCTGTTGGAGATGTGGATCAGGGGAGGGTGACTACGTGCACATCTTCTGGTCCTGTCCTTCTCTGCAGCGGTTTTGGTCGGAGGTGAGGGAAGTCATTGGACTTGTGACTGGCACGAGCGGGTCTTTGGGCCCGGAATTGTTTCTTTTACAGTTATCGGAACTCCCGGCTCCAAAGTACAAGCGCTCCTTGCTCAGATTCCTGGTCATGGCTGCCAGGTCCTGCATTCCGATTGGCTGGAAGTCCACTATCCCTCCCACACTAACACAGTGGATCTCTAGGACGAACGATCTCATGCATATGGAGGACCTGACATCCTCTATTAATGACCGACAGGATGATTTCCATAGGACCTGGCTTCCTTGGTTGGAATTCATTTATTCGACAGATTATACTAGACTCTTCTCTGCCCCGCGACGGTCGTGAGCTTCCGGAGACAAACCCCCCCTACTCCCTCTCCCCTCCTCTCCCCCTCCTTACCGCATTTCCTTTTATCCCTCCCCCCCTTTTTCTGTTTCTTCCTTTCCTGCCTTATTTCCTCACTTTAATACTTTTTCTGGACCGGCTTTTTCTTCTCTTTGCTTTGTATTGCATCTTCTTCTTGTTGTGTTGGTTCATATAAAGTTTAAAATGGGTCAGACCTGAGCAGATACGGGGTTGTGTGTTTTGCTAGTGAGCTGCTCGATATCACGTATGTCACTGTTAAATGTGTTTTATCATATATCTATTTCGGCTGCCCTGTGCGGAGCTGGTGATAACCTGTATGGAATCGAGTCTGCCTTTAAAATAAAGAATTTAAAAAAAAAAAGAAAGTATAACAACCTTGTGTCTTGTTACTGTGGTCATTCTTGCATGGTATATTACATGCTTCTGCTTAATTGACAGGCTGGACAAGCGTGAGCGTCATGCCGCTGGCCCAAATTATACACTTGGCAATTCTGCAAGCAGCAGCAGCTTTGCCTCTGCAACGTCGGAGGAGTACAGAAGCGAGATATACATATTTTCAGCTCACCTGTCCAGTGCACGGTTGGAAAAACCCAGCAGTAAGAAGAATCCAAAGGAGAAACCAGCACTGTGACAATCCATAAAAAGGATAACGTTTATTAGATCCTTACATACAAGGCTGACTGGCACATCGGTACAGTATTAAACACAGAAAACACCAGCAAACGTGTTTCTGCCCTCCACGAGCCTTAGTCTTTGCCTGAGTGGTCATAGAAAGTTATGCATATATATGCAATGAGCCACATACTTAACAAACATGTGTAGAATCAAAATGAGTGCAAAACATTTTAAAATCGTGAATATAACTCACATACCAATATCAATAATACAAAAAGAGATCAGTCCTCTTATTTAGTCTCATAGGATTGTCGTGGAAACCTTGCTATACAAAAAAAGCTATAGGAGAAAGACAAATGGTCTCACACGTTTGCCAGTGTTAACTAAAACAAGTTGGTCGATCGATCGGAGAACAAGGACACACACACAGCCAATTGTGTCAGTGTGCTAGGCTTGTCTGAAATCTCAGATGCCCAAGACACTAGTTTTATTACTGTCACAAAGAAAGGGGCATGACCTAATAGATTACCTTAAATGGGTATATAGGTTGACAAAAACAAGATCGTAAATGATGGATCCTGCTGCATTCCTAAAAGTCTAGTTCTGTCCAGTTTTCTGGACATTCATTAACAAAGACATTTGAGACAAAAGCATCTTTATAACAAAGACTACACCCTGTGTTATTGCTTTTATGAATAACACTTATGAAGCTAATATAAAAGTACAAAATTATCAAAGATATATAGATATATAAATTGCTTAAATGATAATCTAACTTAATATAAAATATTAACCATAACAATTCCTCCCTTTTTATTATTTACAGACAATTTATCCACCAGCTATATCCCCATGCTGTGACAGCATGAAGGGGCCAACCCCGTTCACCGATAGATATCTTGTTTGTAAACTTCATCATATATGTTTACCAAGGGAGCACTTTGATGTTTTGCAGATGTGTTAACTGACGGCCTGTGATGTTTGATCTTACGAGTCTCTTTACATAATGTTGTCACAACAAATATACCAATTCTTGCAGCTACATACACTAATAGTACCAACATTCCCATCTGTAGGATGCCTTGCAGAATGCCCATCAGCCACCCACCTATACCCTTAAACCAATTAGCGGGATTAAGAAATGAAAAAGTATTGTTCCACCAAGAGTCCTATGTGTTATGAATTTACCTTCCACAAGGTCTAGCTCATACCAACATTTTAAACTTCCTGTAAGATTTATCTGTAACCATGGGCTCTCCACCCACCCCGCAATTTGGATCGGAACCACATGGCTGCTGGTGAGGTTTCCTCCATTATAGTGGACGGAATCAAAAGTCTCTTCGTGGAAACAGCTATAGTTGAAAACCTAATATGGAGTCAGAGGCACAGCGAGATATGGCATAGAATTAGAGGCTATTGGGCTATGAGTGCATATCCAGCAGTTCTTAGGGCGGTCTCCAGAGTCCATGTCTCGGAGCAAGACTTGGTGATGCTTTATCAGTTTATTATCCCAGTCCTCTTTTAGCTCCTCATTGAGAGACCAGGCAAGGGACACAATTGACATCAGCATGGTCCAGAGGGGCAGGGTCATCATTTCTGCTTTTACCAGGGTTCAGGATCTTTTTGCAGTGGCTCGCATGGATCCAAGTGTCTTTGCCTTCGAGCTTGACAGAAGTGGCAGTGGTCAGTATCACTTGAAATGGCTCACTGTATCTAGGTTCCAGTGGTCTCCTTATGTGTCTCTTGACCACAACCCAGTCTCCTGGTGCCAGTGTGTGTGTGCCACGTATACAGTTGGGGTCTGGGATGGAGGAGAGAACACGTTTATGAGTGACATTCAAATGTTTATGCAACTCAAGGACATACTCAGTGAGAGTACCATATGAAGCCTGCAATTGCTGTGGAAAATACAATCCTGTCTTAGGAACACCACCAAACAGTATTTCATATGGGGACAGCTTCTCTATACCCCTTGGGGCAGTTCGCACTGAAAACAATGCGATGGGCAAACAATCTACCCAGGACAAGTGTGTTTCCTCCATGCACTTCTGGATTTTTAATTTAAGAGTACCGTTAAGGCGTTCCACCTTCCCACTACTTTGTGGGTGATAGGGAACATGGAAAGCCTGTTCTATCTGCAAAGTAGCCATGATCTGTTTCATTAATTCCCCAGTGAAGTGAGTACCCCTGTCACTTTCTATGGTTTCGGGAACCCCATATCTGCAAACCACCTCACTTATCAACTTCTTGGCAGTAGTTTTTGTATTTGCTTTGGATACTGCCCAAGCTTCCGGCCACCCAGAGAAAAGATCAATGCATACCAGGGCGTATTCATAAGTACCCACCTTAGGTAGCTGTATGTAGTCCACCTGCAGTCTCTGAAACGGGTAATCTGGTTTTGGTGTGCATTTCTGTGGGACTCGAATAGGCCTACCGGGGTTATGTTTTGCACAAACAAGACATCCCTGAACATACTTTGCAGCCGCATTCGGGAACCCTGGGGCGCACCAGTTTTGTAACACTACTGCACACATCACACCCTTTGAATTATGCACCGGGGAATGTGCAAGGGCAGCCATCATGGGGAACAGGCAGCGTGGGAGGCAAATCCGGGTGTTTACCTGCCATACCCCTGACTCTGACCGTACAGCGCCCACTTTGACCCACGCATTCTGTTCGTTTGAGGGGGCCTGGGTCTGGAAGACCTGCAACAGTTCACGATCAACGGCCACTGGGGCCGGTACGGTGCCAGCCTCCTTTGCTGTAAGGGGGCACCCCGCACTCGTGGTCACTAAGCTCCCTGAGAGGGCTATGTCTGTTATGGCCAGTATGTCTGTCAGAGGTAGTCTTGCTGCTTCTTTAGCCGCCTTGTCGGCCAGTGCATTCCCTACTGCAAGGGGAGTTTGTTCCCGTGTGTGTGCCGATACTTTGACTATGGCTGCCCTTCGGGGAAGGGTGAGTGCTGTCAGTAGCTGCTCTACCGCCTGCGCATTCTTTATGGGTTTGCCAGCAGAGGTCAGGAAATTACGGCTTCGCCAAATGGCGCCAAAGTCATGTGCTACCCCAAAAGCATATTGTGAGTCAGAAAATACATTAATCTCCTTACCTCTTCCCAGATTGCACGCTGCAGAGAGTGCTTTCAGCTCAGCCTCTTGCGCAGAACTGCTGGAGGGGAGTGGTTCTTTTATTACTGCCTTACCATCGTGGACTACTGCATACCCGGTGATGAACCGTCCTTGATCATTGTCCCAAGCTCTGGAACCATCTACAAAATACTCAGCTGAGGGGTTAGTGAGTGGTACATCAGTGATATTTGCCAAGCCCTTTGTTTCTGCTTCCATCAATGCCTGACAGTTATGTTCATGTGTCATGTCTACCTTAGCTTCCACGTCTTGGCTCACAGTCTCTCCCTTTTCCCCATCCTGAACTTTTCCTCCCTTTTCTAAATCCACTGGTAATAGTGTGGCTGGATTTAGAACATTACAACGTTTGATAACAATATGAGGTACATTCAGTGGACAGACAAACAGAGAAAAAAGCATTGGCCAGATCAATTACTGTAAAACAAGTAGCTGTACTGGGGACCTGATTCAGGAGAGTATGTGGGTTAGGCACAAGGGGAGTATCCACTATGGTTACTGCATTGACCGCTCGGAGATCATGAACCATACGATAAGCGACTGGCTGCCCAGGTGGGGTTTTCTTTTTGACTGGGTACAGTGGGGTGTTAAATGGGGAGGTTATAGGGACAATAAGACCTTTTGTCAGGAGCTCTTGGACATTTTCATGTATTGCTGCATCCTGGGCAGCACTTAACGGGTACTGCTTTATACAAGGGGGCTGGGCACCTGGTTTAAGTTTTACAGTCACTGGGGGAACAGTTAGTTTTCCCACATCAAGTTTGCTATTTGCCCACAGTTTGTTGGGTACATTTTCAAGCCAAGTTGGCAGGGACTGGGGTTTAGAGTGGTCAGTGTCCAGGGTAGTGGGAATAGTCAGAGACAGGAGACTACATCATCAAAGGGGGTGGTCATCTTGGGGCCATTTGGAGTGAATTCTATGCAGGCTCCAATCTTCTGTAACACATCTGTCCCTAACAAATTAAAAGGTACATCAGGGGAGACTAAAACCTGGGTCACAATTGAAAGTGAGTCATGCAAATTCAGTCGGAGAGGCGGAGTCATTTGTAATTTAGTAGGTCGTCCCTCTACCCCTTCGCAAGTCACAAATTCAGGCGACAATATGTCCTCCGGAACATGTTCTTGCATTAATACTGTACGGGCTGCTCCAGTGTCTACCATGAATGTAACAGTTTGTCCCTCCCCCAGAGAAATAGGAACAGTAAGTGTAGGTCCCTGAGGGGTGACAACGGGGCAAAGGGAGACATCTGGATTGCCAGTTTCCTATGGAGGGGTCAGAGTAGTAGCTGTTGATTTCGTGGGACATTTGGCAGAAAAATGCCCTTTTTTCCCACAAGACCAACATTCTACATTGCTGTAGTCTCTATCCCCTGATTGTCGACAGTTTCCTCCTCTCCCCCCCCCTTCCTCTTCTGGGCTGCATAGGGGCCAAATTAACCCTTTTTTTTTTGACATGGCTTCTAGTTCAGCACCCCTGGCTATTTCTTTCAAATCAACCCATTGCATATTGCGCCATTCTGGGCGACTAGTACGCACAGCAGTCTGTACTGTAGGTCTAAGGCCATTCATGAAACACTGCAACAATAATCGGCGATCTTTATCATCATTATGCTCATACCCAAAATCTAACCATGTTTGTTCTAACACAGAGGCATATTCTGAGACTGACTGCGTTTTGTCCTGCACTACAGTCTGCAACAGATCTTGTTTCTTATCCTGTTCTGCACGAGCCCAGTGCAGCAACCTCTGTACAAAGTCTCGTCCTGAATCTGTTGTGTTCTTAATAGCAGGTTCCTGCCCTGGCATCATTTGAGTAATTTCCATGAGTAAGGGGTCGCTCCCTTTCTGTAAAATGACTGAAACAAGATCATCCCACGTGGCCCGATATGCCTCTTGGACACACTGAAGGCGCGTTCTAAATGTAAGGGGTTTTTTTCGGGGATCGGGGAGTTGAGTAGCAAGGGCAATAAGCTCACTGGGGGACCAGGGCCGATATGTTTCTATTGGCCATACCTGAGGGTGATGGTGTACTGGTTGGTTATTCCCATCCACTCCCGGGGGTGTAAACTGTACATGACTTGTGGTCCTCATTGGGAACAGAGGCACCTTGTGCATTATTTCTGGGCGTGGGGACCCACAAGACAAACAATAGTTAGCCCCAGGGGAGTTCTGTTGACCACAAGACCTGCATGCCCATCCCTTTGATCCTGTATAAGGTGGGGGTGCTGAAGGGATTGTATGTTTTACATTCAGTATAGGGACTTCAAGAGTTTCAGGGTTTTTAATACTATCATAGATTTGATAGACAGTACCATGCTTGGTTTCTTCTGATTTATGCTCACTCATAGAGAGACGCTTGGCTACATCTAACCACATCCTAGCCTGTTCAAACTTGTTCTTATCTTTCAGCCATCCTTCCCAGTTGCAAATACACTTCTCCCATTCCCCCTCTTCTAGATTACCCCACTTGCCCATACCAAATTTCTTCAGTATAACTTCACATCCATCTACTGCTTCCTTTCCTTTCAGCCTCTCCACTATCTCACATGCTGGAACTGGGACAATGGCCGTTGAGTTAGTGAATTCCTTACTGTTGCCAGTCCCCATGACTGCAACACCTGTGCCTGTGCTGAGTTAACCGTAGAACTCCTTTTAGCACAGCTTGAGTCTCTCAGACTCTCAATTTAACCCTATGGGGAGATAAGGTATGCACACCAGTGACTATGGAAGGGGAATACATGGAATAGCAGAAACTGCTGTGTGAATACTGACATGAAAAATTCAATAGCTATTTGTAAGAATGAAATGTGAAAAATGGAACCTGCATTACTGCCATGAATATATGAATAAAGAGAAATTTAGCTACTGAATTGATCAATGCAGAAGAGCCCCAACACTACGCCAAAGTATTTCTCTACGTTGGGGTCCCTAGCTTGTGTGTGTCCTCTCATGCAGTTAAAAAACTTACCGTGTATGGGACGCTGAGACCCAGGCTATATATGCGTATAATGTGGATTGGCAATAGGTGTGTATGGGGAGGGTTCACAAACGAAAAACTACTAACATTAAGGAATAACGTTTGGAACTCCATTCTATGTCTGAACTGGGTGCAAAAAACCTAAAAAACATCACTATGGGGAGATAAGGTATGCACACCAGTGACTATGGAAGGGGAATACATGGAATAGCAGAAACTGCTGTGTGAATACTGACATGAAAAATTCAATAGCTATTTGTAAGAATGAAATGTGAAAAATGGAACCTGCATTACTGCCATGAATATATGAATAAAGAGAAATTTAGCTACTGAATTGATCAATGCAGAAGAGCCCCAACACTACGCCAAAGTATTTCTCTACGTTGGGGTCCCTAGCTTGTGTGTGTCCTCTCATGCAGTTAAAAAACTTACCGTGTATGGGACGCTGAGACCCAGGCTATATATGCGTATAATGTGGATTGGCAATAGGTGTGTATGGGGAGGGTTCACAAACGAAAAACTACTAACATTAAGGAATAACGTTTGGAACTCCATTCTATGTCTGAACTGGGTGCAAAAAACCTAAAAAACATCACTATGGGGAGATAAGGTATGCACACCAGTGACTATGGAAGGGGAATACATGGAATAGCAGAAACTGCTGTGTGAATACTGACATGAAAAATTCAATAGCTATTTGTAAGAATGAAATGTGAAAAATGGAACCTGCATTACTGCCATGAATATATGAATAAAGAGAAATTTAGCTACTGAATTGATCAATGCAGAAGAGCCCCAACACTACGCCAAAGTATTTCTCTACGTTGGGGTCCCTAGCTTGTGTGTGTCCTCTCATGCAGTTAAAAAACTTACCGTGTATGGGACGCTGAGACCCAGGCTATATATGCGTATAATGTGGATTGGCAATAGGTGTGTATGGGGAGGGTTCACAAACGAAAAACTACTAACATTAAGGAATAACGTTTGGAACTCCATTCTATGTCTGAACTGGGTGCAAAAAACCTAAAAAACATCACTATGGGGAGATAAGGTATGCACACCAGTGACTATGGAAGGGGAATACATGGAATAGCAGAAACTGCTGTGTGAATACTGACATGAAAAATTCAATAGCTATTTGTAAGAATGAAATGTGAAAAATGGAACCTGCATTACTGCCATGAATATATGAATAAAGAGAAATTTAGCTACTGAATTGATCAATGCAGAAGAGCCCCAACACTACGCCAAAGTATTTCTCTACGTTGGGGTCCCTAGCTTGTGTGTGTCCTCTCATGCAGTTAAAAAACTTACCGTGTATGGGACGCTGAGACCCAGGCTATATATGCGTATAATGTGGATTGGCAATAGGTGTGTATGGGGAGGGTTCACAAACGAAAAACTACTAACATTAAGGAATAACGTTTGGAACTCCATTCTATGTCTGAACTGGGTGCAAAAAACCTAAAAAACATCACTATGGGGAGATAAGGTATGCACACCAGTGACTATGGAAGGGGAATACATGGAATAGCAGAAACTGCTGTGTGAATACTGACATGAAAAATTCAATAGCTATTTGTAAGAATGAAATGTGAAAAATGGAACCTGCATTACTGCCATGAATATATGAATAAAGAGAAATTTAGCTACTGAATTGATCAATGCAGAAGAGCCCCAACACTACGCCAAAGTATTTCTCTACGTTGGGGTCCCTAGCTTGTGTGTGTCCTCTCATGCAGTTAAAAAACTTACCGTGTATGGGACGCTGAGACCCAGGCTATATATGCGTATAATGTGGATTGGCAATAGGTGTGTATGGGGAGGGTTCACAAACGAAAAACTACTAACATTAAGGAATAACGTTTGGAACTCCATTCTATGTCTGAACTGGGTGCAAAAAACCTAAAAAACATCACTATGGGGAGATAAGGTATGCACACCAGTGACTATGGAAGGGGAATACATGGAATAGCAGAAACTGCTGTGTGAATACTGACATGAAAAATTCAATAGCTATTTGTAAGAATGAAATGTGAAAAATGGAACCTGCATTACTGCCATGAATATATGAATAAAGAGAAATTTAGCTACTGAATTGATCAATGCAGAAGAGCCCCAACACTACGCCAAAGTATTTCTCTACGTTGGGGTCCCTAGCTTGTGTGTGTCCTCTCATGCAGTTAAAAAACTTACCGTGTATGGGACGCTGAGACCCAGGCTATATATGCGTATAATGTGGATTGGCAATAGGTGTGTATGGGGAGGGTTCACAAACGAAAAACTACTAACATTAAGGAATAACGTTTGGAACTCCATTCTATGTCTGAACTGGGTGCAAAAAACCTAAAAAACATCACTATGGGGAGATAAGGTATGCACACCAGTGACTATGGAAGGGGAATACATGGAATAGCAGAAACTGCTGTGTGAATACTGACATGAAAAATTCAATAGCTATTTGTAAGAATGAAATGTGAAAAATGGAACCTGCATTACTGCCATGAATATATGAATAAAGAGAAATTTAGCTACTGAATTGATCAATGCAGAAGAGCCCCAACACTACGCCAAAGTAATGTATGTTTTACATTCAGTATAGGGACTTCAAGAGTTTCAGGGTTTTTAATACTATCATAGATTTGATAGACAGTACCATGCTTGGTTTCTTCTGATTTATGCTCACTCATAGAGAGACGCTTGGCTACATCTAACCACATCCTAGCCTGTTCAAACTTGTTCTTATCTTTCAGCCATCCTTCCCAGTTGCAAATACACTTCTCCCATTCCCCCTCTTCTAGATTACCCCACTTGCCCATACCAAATTTCTTCAGTATAACTTCACATCCATCTACTGCTTCCTTTCCTTTCAGCCTCTCCACTATCTCACATGCTGGAACTGGGACAATGGCCGTTGAGTTAGTGAATTCCTTACTGTTGCCAGTCCCCATGACTGCAACACCTGTGCCTGTGCTGAGTTAACCGTAGAACTCCTTTTAGCACAGCTTGAGTCTCTCAGACTCTCAATTTAACCCTGTCCCAGTCTTCTTCAGGACTCGCAAGACGGATTCTAAGGAAGCACTAACACCGGTTGTCCAGCCCTGTGAGCTAGAGAGATTCTGACACACAACCAAATGAACAGCAATACAAACCCTACTGCACCAAAAACAATTGTAACAGTCTCTATGGGTTCATATAACATTTCCTGAGGTAATCTGTAATTATTCAATAGCCGCCTCTGCAGCTTCTCAGTCAACTGAATCAATTCCTGGACAAAAGAAGGATGTCACCCAGGTGGGGGCGTAGTGATGTGTATTTACTACCCAGTTCAAAAGCTTTCCTTCAACTCCCTGTAATGGCACTGCATGACAATTATATCTACAGTAAGTTTTACTTCTTATACTGTATATTTCCTGGTCTGGGTAAATAGGCTGAGCAAAAACTTCAACTACTATGATTTTTCCTCTCTTGAGTTCACACAAAACAGAACACAGACACTGAGGACAACGATTCTGATTCATCAACACAACTTTACAATACGTCAGTTACACAATCCACACTTCCACAGTCGCTGGTATTAATACTCCTACTGTATTCAGGTCAAAGCTGCATTCAGCACCTCTTTCAAGAGAGTACCCTTATCAATTTACAGGAGAGATTCAATACCCTCAGAGTACTACCTTACCATGAAGGATTCCTCTGTTAGAACAGATAGAACAGATACTTCCCTGATCCTGATAAGGACCGATTTTTCTCTTCACCACATGTAAAGGAACACACCTAACGGGATCCCTTATCAATCAGAGACCGTAGTCCCTTATTAGTCACTCAAAGATCAATCAGTCCCACATTCAAGGATCCTCATAGTTTACAACCACATCAGTCCAGACATAACAATCACATAGACAATGGAGACAACATATAACTATCCTCCGACTCCTGAAATATACAGGTAGAATTGCGGAGGTTCCTGTCCAGAATCGTTGGGCAAGGTTGGTTACTTGTCACTTCATTCAATTTTCATTCATCCATCATTCAATTCAATTATACATCTAAAAACACATTGATACATAGAACAGAGAAAAAAAAATAATTCAAACACTGGCAAAGGTTCAACAGAAATTGTCTTGTTAGGACCACCAATTACCCGTCCCAGAGCCCTCTAGGTAACACTGAATTATTTGTAACACAATGGGTTACTCACCGCGGTTTTATTCAGTGGTCCCCAGAGAGATCCTTGTAGTCGGGTCCAAAGAAGGTCCAGTTTGACAATTCCCAGGTTTCAGGCACCATGTAATGTCGTGGAAACCTTGCTATACAAAAAAGCTATAGGAGAAAGACAAATGGTCTCACACGTTTGCCAGTGTTAACTAAAACAAGTTGGTCGATCGATCGGAGAACAAGGACACACACACAGCCAATTGTGTCAGTGTGCTAGGCTTGTCTGAAATCTCAGATGCCCAAGACACTAGTTTTATTACTGTCACAAAGAAAGGGGCATGACCTAATAGATTACCTTAAATGGGTATATAGGTTGACAAAAACAAGATCGTAAATGATGGATCCTGCTGCATTCCTAAAAGTCTAGTTCTGTCCAGTTTTCTGGACATTCATTAACAAAGACATTTGAGACAAAAGCATCTTTATAACAAAGAGTACACCCTGTGTTATTGCTTTTATGAATAACACTTATGAAGCTAATATAAAAGTACAAAATTATCAAAGATATATAGATATATAAATTGCTTAAATGATAATCTAACTTAATATAAAATATTAACCATAACAGGATATACAGTGTTCAACATAAGGATCCCAGTACGCTTCTCTGTTCAAAGGGCTCTCCTCTGATCACCTCCATGAGCTGGTCTATTAACCCGTTCAATAGCACAAAGGGAGAGGTTGGTTGTAACGCCTGCATGCATATGTAAAATATGTTTGGAGACATTAGACAAATTAGGTCTATCAGGGTTAATAGCATCTCTAAGCTGTTCATCCCACATAATATAAATCACAGGTTTTACAATGTACACGGTAAACCACACACGTAGAGTTACAGTTCAGAAATTGTTTCAGCTTGCATGTTTTTCCATCTACGATATTATTTATTTCTTTAGTTCTGCAAATATATTTGCAACGTACATATGATTGATCCACATTTATAGAACCCATATGTTTATAACCATGTCTTACTGCAATTCCCATTAAAGATAATCTGTCAAGTAATTTTTAGTACAATTCTGTTATCTTTAAATAGGGCTTAAGGAGACCTTTCAAGATCAGTACGTTTTATTGCTCTACATTATCCTGTTATCTTGTGGTAAGCTCTGTAGATTCAGTGTGACTAGTTGAGTGTTTGTAAATACAAACTGCATATGCCTTTCTCCCCCCTCCCACTGCTCAGTGCTGGCATCAGTGAAAGTAAACTGAACTACTGCCCCCACCCATATGCCCTCCTACCTCTCAGCAGTGATAGTTAATGCACTGTGAGGTGGGTGGGTGGAAACCGTGAATATGCAAATTGTAATTACATACACTTGAGTAGTGTGCACTAGACACTGAATTCTATAGAGCTTACAGCAAGATAACAGGATAAGTTAAGCTGGGTTCACACATAGCGACAGCGACAACGACATCGCTGTTACGTCACCATTTTCTGTGACGTAACAGCAACCAGCAGCGATCATAACGTCGCTACATGTGCAGAGAGCAGGGAGCCGCGCATACTGCTTAGCACTGGCTCCTTGCTCTCCTAGCTACAGTACACATCGGGTTAATTAACCCAATGTGTACTGCAGCTACATGTCACAGTGCAGAGAGCAGGGAACCGCGCACACTGCTTAGCGCTGGCTCCTTGCTCTCCTAGCTACAGTACACATAGGGTTAATTACCCGATGCGTACTGCAGCTACATGTGCACAGAGCAGGAGCCGGCACTAGCAGCAAGAGCGGCGGAGGCTGGTAACGAAGGTAAATATCGGGTAACCAGGGAAAGGTCTTCCCTTGGTTACCCGATGTTTACAGTGGTTACAGCTTTCCGCAGCTGCCAGACGCCGGCTCCTGCTCCCTGCTCGCTTCATTTCATTGCTCTCTCGCTGTCACACACAGCGATGTGTGCTTCACAGCGGGAGAGCGACGACGAAAAAATGAAGCAGGACATTCAGCAACGAGCAACGACCTCACAGCAGGGGCCAGCTCGTTGCTGGATGTCACACACAGCGACAGCGACGGGACGTCGCTGCAACGTCACAGAAAATGGTGACGTAGCAGCGACGTCGTTGTCGTCGTCGCTGTGTGTGACACCACCTTTAGAGCTATATAACTTACTTATCCTGAAAGGTCTCCTTAAGCCCTATTTAAAGATAACAATAGTATTGTACAAAATGACCTGACAGATTCATTTTAATTATCATGCCAGGTGATAAGACCTTGCTCAATATGGGAGCTTTTTGAACTGAAAAACCGCATCCATTTGACGTGATGGTGAAGTGAAGTATCGGGAATTGGTGCGAAACGGCCGTAGTCTGTGTGCACGCTACCCCAGCACCCTCCCCTATGCCTGAATAAATCAGCACTTTGATTTTTCTACAAACCGGTGAGTGCCCGTTTTTCTTTCTTTTTGGAATTTACGGCTCTTCAGCTTTGTAGCGCACCCCGGATAAGTAGACCCATACTCAAGGGTACTTTACATGCTACGACATCGCTAGCGATCTCATTAGCGATGTGAAATTTTAGATTGCAAGTGCGATCTTTCGAGATCGCACATGCGTAAAATAACCTATGTGCGATCTCGAAAGATCGCACTTGCGATCTAGAATTTCAGATCGCTAATGAGATCGCTAGCGATGTCGCAGCATGTAAAGTAGCCTTTAGGCTCACGCTGAATACCTGAAAAGGTGGAATAAAACAGCAAATTGACTATTTGTCTTCACTGGTGGATTCTGGAATGCAATTGTTCACTCAGATAAAGAAAAAATAGTGCCAGAGGTCCTTCTTTTTATTGGTGGATATTTATGGACAATCCCTTTGTCATGGAGTGTGACAAGGTAACTTGGAAAAAGTGCACCTACACTGACCTTAGAACAAGGGTAGCACTAGTTGTCCCTGTTCCCAAAGGTACATCTAATTGTGATTATATTTGGGCTGACTTCCTAACCCTAGCTCCTGAATAGCCCTGGACCCTGGGGAGGGCTGGGACAGGAGTGGTTTATAACACACAAATAATTCAAAACATACACACACACACACACACACACAAACGTAAGACAATATATGCTCAGTGGGATATAAATAGTCATGGAGGAAATAAACAGACAACGAGAATATTTCCACAACACACCAAATAACACACATGAGATCACCAGGACAAGATCACCAGTGCACAAGGACCAGTATTGCAAATGAAGCTATAAGCGGCATGGGGGAAAATGCTCCGCCATCTTTAAAGGGTGGAGGTGGCCATGATAGGTCTCCTGTAACTTATGATCCTAGGAGCAACTAGATTGAACTGCAAGATTGATCACTAATAGGCATACAACTGGTAGACACCTGAGTCTGACTGCGCAACTCTAAAGCACCGGGGAAACCATAGTGTGACGTGTCAGATTCTCCAGTGTGAAGAGGGTCAGAAGTAGCCATGACACTCGGTGAGTTTAGAACTGAAGACTATGTGACACTTTCTTTGTACATTTTTGATCTTATTTTTGTCATTTAATAAATTCCAATTAGGATAGTTTCGATTTTTTAGTATATTACAAATAAAAACTTGATAAGTGTCATTATCAGTGCAATTTCTGCAAGCACGTGTAAGCTCTCCAATAGTGATGCCCTTGATGGTACTTCTAGAATGTCATGAATCTGCACTGAGAATAGTATTCCCAGATACCTTCTCCTGGTATCACAAAAAGCAAAAATATCCAGCATCCACGTCCAGGTAAAATATAAAAGTTGTATCTTTATTCAGAATCCATTAAAAACATAGGGTGATGAACATCACATCCCCAACAAATATAAAAGTCCTCTTGGACCCCTCATACATCTGTATGAGGGGTCCAAGAGGACTTTTATATTTGTTGGGGATGTGATGCTCATCACCCTATGTTTTTAATGGATTCTGAATAAAGATACAACTTTTATATTTTACCTGGACGTGGATGCTGGATATTTTTGCTTTTTGTGGAATTTCCTGGCGTGGCCGGCCTTTATCCTTGCACCTGTCTCTCATTGGAGTCTCCATAGACCTGGGTGAGCTGATTTTTCTTTTTTCTTCTCCTGGTATGTATATGTTTTGATCCGTTTAGAGGTCACATCGGTAAGTTAATTTCAAATCCAAAAAATATAAATTTCTTTTACCAATTATATGTGAACTTTAGATTGTACAGGTTGTGGTACGGTCATCCCAGACCTTGACGAAATAAGTATACAGTCATCAATGAAACGACCGTACCACACCAAATGTTAAAAGAACGGATTAGAGGTAGAGAAAATATATTCTTCCTTCCATATAGCCACATAAATGGTAGCAGATGATATTGAATAGAGTGGAATGAGTACCTAACTATTCGTACTTGCTATACTCATAACGAGTACTGTCTAATACTCACGTATTGATTCCAAATAACATGTTCAATGCAAGTCAATGGGGAAAAACTCGCAATGTAATGAGTAACCCGAATGCCGTACTATTCGCTACTCGCACAAATAGTACGGCATTCGGGTTACTCGTTACATTACGAGTATTTCCGATTGACTTGCATTGCACATGCTTTTCGGAATGAGTACACTAGTATTAGACAGTATTCGTTATGACTATAGCAAGTATGAATGGTTAGGTACTCGCTCCACTCTATTGGTGAATGTTTAGCACCAATAGGTGATACAACTAACTGTAAATAATCTCCCGCAATCAAAAAAAATAATTATGGGATAGGAAATACTCCAATGACATAATAATAAAATGTTTTAAATCTGGAATATGTATAGAAAATAGATTTAAAAATTCTGAAACAGCCCTTAAGCCCTGATCATACGGTATACAAGAGTCCAGAGACTGCACATCGTAGTTGATCCATGAGTAATTCGATTTCCACAAAATAAACTCCAAATTATTCACAATTACAACATGCTTTGTATCCCATAAAAAACCTGAACAATAGGGTAACAAAGGCTGTAATAATGAATCCACCCATTGACACAGGTCAGGTTTCTTTCAAGGAACATAGGTTCCTTGAATGAAACAGCCACAAATGGGTCTCATGGGTGGCAAAAATTGGTTCTTATGTAATTTAGGTAAAGAATGGAAACAGGATCAACTGTATGTTGTACAAAAATTAAATCATATTGTTTTTCATTGATAAGCGATAATGCCAACCCTTCTCCAAAAGGCACTTTAATTTGTTCAGAAAAAGAGGAGTGTTCTATAGGTATCAGGCTGTATGCCCGTGATCAGGGTTCACAGCATCTTGGACGCAGTGTGTTTCAGCTGTGTCCAAAATGCTGCAATGTACAGTACAAGCACAGTGGATGGGATTCCTAGAAATCCCATGACCAGTGTGTGTGTACTGCCCGCAGTGTAAACTGACCTGCAGTGTAGCTTTCCGAGCCACAAGCATGTCAATTTATTGCTGTGGAGCCACAAGTGTTCTCCATAGGGAGAAGAGAAGAGCGAAACCACAACTGCCTGAGGGCTCCTGCGGAGGAGACTCACTGCCCCGCAGGTCAGGACCCGCCGCCTCCAGGACACTGCGGGTCCTGATCGTGGCCATGTGCCTTTAGAGTCGCTTAGAATAGCTCTATTTAAAGTGATATACAAGGTAGTGTTGAGAATAACAACTGACCCTCCCTTAACTGCAGAACGTATCTTAAGGTCAGAAGGATTTTTTAGGCAAGTACTAGTCCTTTTTTGTTGACACGAAATGTTGCATGAAGCTGTATAATCAATGGATTTATAAAGTTTAATCAATTCAACCTGTACAAGTTCTAGGAATGTATCCATGGGCCCCAGACCTGAATTGGACTGGAGAAAAAGAGGGATTTTTTGTACCAAACTGTTCTGAGTGACTAATAACATGTTTTTCTCTTTAAACTCCAATTCTAAAACATGGAAATCTCTGTTGGAAACCTGATCACAAAAATCAACTACATCTGTGTTCACACAAGTATGGCGTTCGGAACTGATTCAATAGATTCAGAGAAAATAGTATCAGAATCTTCAACATTTAAAAACTATTTCTTGGCTGTTAACAATCTGGTGAATTGATTAAAATCAAGAATGATATCATATAGATTAACCCCTTTACTACCCAGCAATTTTCCATTTTTCATTTTCATTTTGTCCTTACCTTCCTCCAAGAAACATAACTTTTTTATTTTTCCATCAATATAGCCATATAAAGACTTTTTTTTTGCGGGACGAATTGTACTTTTGAACAACACTATTTGCTCTGGCCCATATTGTACTTGAAAATGGGAAAAAAAATTCCAAGTGCGATGAAATTGCAAAACAAAAGTGCAATTGTATTTTTTACTTACCATGTTCACTATATGGTAAAACTGACATGTCTGTATGATTTCCTCAGTTCAGTACTAGTTTGTAGATACCAAACATGTATAGTTTTACTTTTATCTCAGTGGCGAAAAAAAAAAATCAGAAGTTTGTAAAAAAAGAAAAAAAAAACAGTATTGTATTTTTGTTGCCATTTTCCGAGACCTGTAGTGTTCTCAGCTGTATTAGGCTCAGTGACGGCTTAGTTTTTGTGTCTTGAGCTGATATTTTTATTCATACCATTCTTGGGTAGATACGATGTTTTTATTGCCTATTATTGCATTTTAATGCAATGTTGCAGAAATTAAAAAACATAATTTCGGGGTTATGATTATTTTTCTTTCTACGCCGTTTACTGATCAGATTAATTTATTTTATATTTTATTAGATCAGGTATTTCTGAATCTGGCAATACCAAATATGTACACATTTTTTTCGTTTTTTTTCAATGTTGCAAAAGTGGTGTGATTTGAACTTTAAGGCTTTTTTATTCATATTTTTTAAAACATTTTGTTTAGATTTTTTTTATTGATTTTATCTTGAAGCCTGTGTGACGCCCCTGGACTATCAGGGCGTCACAGGGTTTTGTGCAATCTGTCCTACCGTGCAATATCAACCTGTCTTTTGGTTACGGGTCCCTAACTACATGGTGTTGCCTACATCAGCTAATCAAATCCTAGGTACACTCTGCATCACACCCACCAAGCACACCAGTGGACGGCCTGAGTGGAATAGGGTCGCCCACTTGGGGGGTTGGAAAGGGGAGGTTAGGAGTGTCAGGAGAGAGAGGAGTAGTGTTGGAGGTGAAGGAGAGAGGAGGTCAGGAGCCGGGCTCCTAGGAAGCTATCTAGGTGGCCTGGGCCTAGAGGAGTGGACCCCCGGTCACAGGGGATCGTGGCAAGGGGCACGGAACTGTCGAGGAGGACAGCCGGCGGCCTTGCACCATCACCGGGCCGAGACCAAGGCAAGACGGGGTATGTGGACCCTAGGTCAGGGAGTAGCTTTAGGCAAACTGACAATTTACCTGACAAGAACGGAGCCTTCAAGATCCGCTCTCCACCCACTCCAAAATCAAGGTACTAGTGCAACGAGGGGGATAGGACTTTCCACAAAAACGGTCCAGAAAATCCCAAGCGTGAACCCTGAGAACATGCTCCCACACTTAGCCATAGTGGGGAGCGGGACACGGCTAGTTCCAACCTACCAGGAGCAACAGAAAAGTAAACTTAGTTCCAGGAGGCAGGTCACGGATCACCAGGCAACACCATCGGGTACGGGACCCAAACTAGCTCCCCTCAGCAGCAGCGGTGTCCAGAACTTTGGTTTACCCAGTTGTCGGTGTCAGCTTAATGGACTGAGTGAGTACGCAAGTGACCCCTTCACACCCAACGGCACTCCCCAAACACCATCACCGAGTCCCGGGGCATCCCCCCTACCCGTGGAAGGTCCCAACACCTGGCTGCCCCTGTCATCACCCCGGGTACTCCCCAACGGCAGTGGCGGTATCCCCTCTAATTACCGCATACCACGGGTGGCGTCACGAACTTTAACACTATACCCTGTAAATACCCCCTTCATTTCAGTGGCTGCATGACCCCCGGGTCCGGAGACCTATCGAGCCACCGCAGATCCGGATCCGAGCAGCCCGGATGCTGCCACGGGGGTGGCACACCTGCACTATCTGATCTCTTCTCCTGATCAGAGCGATGCTTTAATACCTTCCCCTCAACCACTTCCCCGGTCTGTGTTGTTTGACTGCAGTGGTGATATAATTTTGACTGTACTGCATGAAATGACTGAGGGCAGTAGCTCATACCATCTACATCTTCAGTACTGATGAGCTCAGTGATTGGTTGCAGCTGTGTCAATGTGACTTCACCGTTGCAGCCAGACAATAGAGATTGGGACAGCAGTGGAGACACAGTACTAGAACTAGGGAAGGTAAGTTAATCTAAGTTTGTTTGCTTTCTAAAGCTAATTTTCTTGCAGACAAAAATATTGTGAAAGTGGGCGACCCATTTAAGGTTTTAAAATTGCCTCCTTGATCTGTTTGTGATTTTTTTCAGATCTGATTATAAAACATCCAGAAGGACAAATACAGAAGAATATAAGTAATACTAGTCTTTAAAACTTTTTTTTTTACTACATGGTGTTTTGTGATGCTATTAGTTACATATAGTAGTCTCACAATATATGGACCATACAAATGCAGTTTTAAAATCCCTCTCCATAATTCCCTGTTCGTGATGGGTGGACTCGCAGAGTCCCATTATCGGTGGGACCAACCAGGTTTTAAAACAAAACAAAAACAAACAAAAAACCCCGTTTTAGGCCCAGAATTGATCTCGGATATCTGACCGGACTCCGATCCCCATATATAAGTCTATGGGGATCCGATTTAGGCACTTAAAAATGGTGGTATAAGGAATAGGGGGATTGGAGCAAGCACTTTATACTTACCAGTCTCCACGCAGCTGTAACACTACTTCCAGGGCTGCTCATTATCTTTCATGCATATGCACTGCTCCTACCGCCCACTGGCAGTTCACACATCTCTGCTTGGTTGCAGTCAGATGCATTCCCACACTGTGGGACAGCGTGTCTGACTACAACCAATTACAGGTGCTGTCTATGTTGGTGTAAAAATAAATAAATACAAATATTGGCATAGGGTCCCCTATATTATGATACCCAGCGAAGTTAAAGCACACAGCCAGAGGCTGCAGCCCCCAGCTATACGCTTATCTTGGCTCTGCATCAACATAAGAAGGACTGCATGCTGCATTTTTTAAATTATTTAAATAAGTAATTTAAAAAAATAGGGTGCGGTCCACCCAAGTTTGATTCCCGGCCAAGATAAAGTACAGATGGGGACTGGTAGTCTCAGGCTAGGAAAACCCATGCTTACTGGGTCCCTCTAGCCTAAAAATAGCAGCCTTCAGCCATCCAGGTTTTTTACATCCATTAGCTTTACCAGGCTCATCCTGATTGCCCTGCTGGTGTGGTGGCAATCGGGGTAAATAGCGGTTAATAATAGCTCAGAGCTGCCACTAAGCCCTAGATTAGTAATGAGAGGCGTCTATGAGACCCCCATTACTAATCTGTAAGTGAAAAGAAATAAACACAAACACCAAAAAATCCTTTATTTGAAATAAAATACTAAAAAAACACCCTCTTTTCCCCTGTATTAACCCCCAAAATACCATAATCCATACGAGATCCCTTGATGATTCCAGCTCTGCTACATTACTGAAGGTACATCATGCGGGCACAAAACATGACCGCCCGCTGTGCGCTTCAGGCAGAAACTGAGCCTCAGCGAATAGCGGCGATGTCACTCAGGTTATTTGCGGTCACAGCTGGAGGTTCCCTTGGTCCTCCACCTATGATCGCAGCCTGGTGATTTACTGTGTGTTGTTTGATGTGCTGTGGATTACCTCCTGTCATCTGTTTATTTCTTCCCTGCTTTAGTTTTTCTCCTTATCACTTATTGTCTGATTACTCTGTGTAAGCATGCTGTGCGATAGAGGTTTGGTTTTCTCTGTCACTGTTGGTGTTTACATGCTAATGTTCCAGGGGTAGGGAGGGGGTACTAGATAAGGGCTGGTCAGGAGCAGGGCTAGGAAGGGGGACCAGACATTGTCACCTTCAGATGTATCTCTGGGATCAAGGACAAATAGGGTACCCATAGCCTGAGGGCAAGTTTACGAGCCACGGTCCCCCATTATCCCCTGCCACCCTGTGATATTGGACTGTTCAAATCTCCGCAGACATTCAGCCAGCCATAAATGGAGCAAATCCGGCAGGAGGGAGGGCGGCTTTTTTTTGGGGGGGGGTCACACTACATCCAAGAATGTTGTTTTATCCCCCAGGAGAACCATTCAGAGACTGCAAATGTCTCTCCCTGGGGTGCCTGCTCACATTAGGCAGTAAAACAAGCCTGTGCGTTGTGGTCGTTGTTTCACAGCCGAAATATCAGAGCACCCGCAATACTCAGCCGAGCTCCATGAGCACCCAAGCACATTAATACTCTTATCAAGTATCGAACAGTGCCCAGCATGCCCGCTCATCACTAGTGATTGTCAAAAAATTTATGTTTTACTAATTCCATTCAATTTTCTTTTCATGCTAATATTTGTACAGTACTTTATGAACGCACATATTCTAAATAAATAGTATCTCTTATGAGATTTAAACATTGAACATGCCAATGCTTCACAATATTTATCTGTCTGTGTGAACACAGTGCACGATGTTCGATTTTAGGATCAACTATTTCATTCTCAATCGACCATTTTTTTTACAATTCCCATCCTGTATAAACAGTTGTCTGACATTGTTCGCTTGTCATAACTTACGATCACATCCTTCATCATTTAAACTATTATCTGCTCCCGTAAATGAACCTTTAGGTTCCACGAGATCAGATGTGGATAGTCTCAGTTCTCTATATTCATTGGATTTGGGGCTATTATCATAAATACATTAGTGACACTAGGATGGAAGGAACCCTTATACTTAGGAGTGGTAATTACGTAAAGAAAGGAAAAGTAGTGGATACATTAATATCACGTCATTTTAATGCTCTTTTGTATTGCCTACTTGGGAGTTCACATTTAATATCACAGAAGCACCCAATTCCAAGATATGCATTTAGGTTTAGAAGAAGTCACATAAATCAGAGGAGGCTTTTTGCAATATTCCAGTGATGCTTTGTGTTCAGGGAAGCTGAAACCCTTGGGGGAGATTATATCAGCTACTCTAAATGTTTGCAGTATTTATTCTAACCTTGTGTCAAGTATGTGAAAAAGATGCCAGCCTTATTTTTTTTCTTTGTAACCACGGAATAGACAACACCTTGCAGAATAAAACAGCAAACCGCGCACAAAGGAGAAGGATATTAAAAGATAAATCTAGTTACATCTCTCTACTAGACTAATATTACTTGTATAAATTATAGCATTTTTTTGTCTATTCTGCATTAAACACGGCTAACTTTCACTATGGTAACTGGTGCTTTCTTTCGATTAACTTTTTTAGGAAGATTTTAAAATAATCCTAGTCCATTATTAATATTACTTCATCTTGCTCCAGTCCAGAATGTTGCATGTGTTCTATCATACTCATTTTATTTTTTACTCTGATTGGCATTAGTATAAAACCAAGCTATAGCGCTTTGTTGTAGGCACCATATGGCATGGGAATATCGTGCCTATGGTTATTTGGACCACACACCACATACACCGACGAGCAAAAGGAAAATAATGTTTTGAACTTTTGACTTTCAGACTCCATATCTCATCCTCCACTACAGCTCCAAATGTGAGACTACCATCATTTTATAGACAATCATATTGGCTATCTCATCCATAAATTTGACTTGCAACTATTTAGCATATAATTAGTTATGCCAATTCCTGTCAGGTCACTGCATTGTTACTGTTTAGCTTCTGGTGGTGGAAATAAAAATCTTTTTCTTCCTGTATATTACAAATTACAACCTGTTCTCACATTCCCTAGTAGCTCAGTGTGTTATTAGGTTGATTCCCAAGAGAATGGTCATCGGTTCAAATCGAGGAGCAGCCATGAAGATGATTTTCTAAGAAAAGAAAAACCGCATCATCCAGCTCATCAATAGCAGTCTCTCAGCTAAGAGAATTGCCAAACTGTATCATGTGAATGCCATGATAGCTAGAAGAATACGAAATGAAGACCATCCATCTATTTAAAAGACAAAAGGTGGATGTCCAGGCAAAATATTGAAGTTAACAAGTCGGCTCATCACAAAGTCTATCAGTTCTGGAGCAACAAACACAGCAGTAGAGGCGGCTTGCATGCTTTGTAATAGTGAGATCACAGACATCCATGCAAGTGTGGCACCCCAGTGGTCATGGGAGCCACAGTGGCATTGTTCTCCTCACCGGAAGGCAATGCTTTGCCTGGGAGACCTCTTGGCCAGGTACAATCACACACACAACGCTTCCTAATCCAGGTCAGAACGGGGAGCTCAAGTCCCGTTTGGGGCAAGCTTTCCTGTGCAATTTGGGCTGGGGAGGGGTTAGAGACAGGAACAAGAAGAGAAAATTCAGAACTCTAGTAGTCTAGCAGTGAAAGAGAACAGTCACTGTCTCAAGCTTTCCAGGACCGAGCGCTGAATCAGGACAGCCGTGCTTATTGCAGAGCGATAAGCACGGCCGCTGCTGTCATGTGCATGTCATAGGAGGAATAGGTCCATGTTTGCAGGGATCTGTAAAAGCATGCCGCACAAATGACTCCCCTGAAGAGTACATGAACGAAACGCGTTGGGAGAAATATCTGATATTCACTGGGCTCTATTAAGAGAACGAATGGAACCTAACAAATTGTAAAGAAAACAGCACCTGACAAATTGGGTGTGAAAGTTCCATTTTATTAAGAGAGTATTTGGATTTGTCTAATACTAATGAACTGGTAGCAAAATAATTACAGTTTGGTAATTATATATCCCTTTTTGTCCATCGTTGTATGAAAACGGAGGGACCAAACCTAATATACATGTTGTTTGTTGGTTTGTTTTTATTAACAGGGGTCAGTGGTAGTGACCTAATGTTTTTAGGCGAATTTGAGTAAAGGTTACATTTTAGGACATTATCATTTCATCCACATTTTTTGCTTAATGTATTGGTTAAGGAATGCACAAATCCGGGAGATATTTTTGAGTTGTAGTCGGCAGGAGGTGAAGAGGGCTTGGATGTGTGGCTTGAAGGATAGAGCAGAGTCGAGGGTTACAGCTTACGAGACTGGGGAGAGGGAGCAGCCATCAACTTTGATGGATAGGCTTGTTGGAGGGTTTGAGAAAGGAAGAGGAAAGATAATGAGTTCAGTTTTGTCCACGTTAAGCTTATGGAATGACGCAGAGAAGAATGAAATAGCAGCAGACATTGTGGAATTTTGGTTAGTAGGCAGGTAATGTCAGGTCCAGCAAGGTAGATTTGTGTATCATCAGTATAAAGATGTTACTAAAAGCCGTGGGACTCTATGAACTGTCCAAGGCCAAATATGTAGATAGAGAACAGCAGTGGTCCAAGAACTAAACCTTGGGGAACACCGACAGATAGGAGCCGAGATGAGGAAGTCGTGTGAGAGTGGTAGACGCCGAAAGTTTGGTCGGTTAGGTATGAAGAGATGCAAGTTAAGGCCAAGTCTGTGATGCCCAGAGATGAGAGAATCTGTAATAGGAGGCTGTGTTGAAGGCAGAGTGCAAGTCCAGGAGGAGAAGGACAGAGTAGCGTTGCTTGGCTTTTTTCAGTTAGTAGGTCATTGGTGATTTTATTTAGGGAATTTCAGTGGAGTGATGCAGTCAGAAGCCAGATTGTACCCGGTCAAAGAGGGAGCAGGAGGATAGGTGGGAGGACAGTTCATGATGGACATGCTGTGCTAGTAGTTTTGAGGCATAGAGGAGAAGTGATATGGGGCGATAGCTAGACATAAAGGATGAGTCAAGGGAGGACTTTTTGAGCTTGGGTATGATGGAGGCATGTTTACAGCATGAAGGGAATACACCAGTTGTTATTGATAGGTTGAAGAGATGGGTTAGGGTCGGGATGAGGACTGCAGTGAGATTGGAGATGAGGTGGGACAGGAGCGAGTCAAGTGCACAGGTGGTGAGATCTTGAGAGTAGAGTGGAAAGATTATCTTCTGTCATAGTGGAGAAGCTGGATTTGGAGGAACAGGGCAAAGTAGTTGTGAGGATGGGCTGTGGAGCTTGTGGGCAAAAGCTTGCTTTAATGTTATCAATCTTTTGCTTGAAGAAAGAGGCAAAGTTTTCAGCTGAAATGAGAGGAGAGGAGAGGTGGCACTGGGGTACGGAGGAGAGAACTGAAAGTGTTGAATAGCTGTTTAGCGTTGTGAGACAGGTAGATTATGAGAGATGAGAAGCTCATCTCTAATAACATCCTATTGAATCCACACATTCATAGAAATCAAACCATAGATGTCCATAAATTAAGTTATGTCTAATGAGAAATGATACAGGGAAAAAGTAATGAACATGCGTGCTGAATTTTTTTAATACTTTGTACAAAAGCCTTGTGATTACAGCTTCAAGATGCCTCCTGTATGGAGAAACTAGTCACATGCTTTGCTCAGGTGTGATTTTGGTCCATTCTTCCACACAAACACTCTTCAAATCCTGAAGGTTCCGTGGGCTCCTTCTATGAAGTCTGAGCTTTAGTTTCTTCCAGAAATATTCTATTGGATTCAGGTCAGGTGATTGGCTAGGCCATTCTAGCACCTTTATTTTCTTCCTCTGAAACCAAATGAGTGTTTCTTTGGCTGTGTGTTTGGGATCATTGTTTTGCTGAAATGTGTAAGGGGTGGACGTACCCCTTACACGGAGGCGCAGTTTTCCCCCCTGAAGATACCCCATTGGGGTAGCTAAAGATGTTAATATTAATGTTGATGTTAATTGTGTTTTGTGGTAGTAATGGGTTTTCTCCCCTAGATGTCAGAGTGGGACGGCTGTCCCCATAGGAACAGTACAGGAAAGAGGAGGAGCCGGACAGTCTAGGGGGAGGGTGAGAGGTTGCTGTAGTTTGGAGAGCAGTAGATTCCGGGACGGGGGAGAAGGAGCAACGGGGGCAGAGTGTGGGAGCTATGGTGGCAGATAGCAAAAGAAAGAAAAAGGAAAGTGTCCTGATCGGGAACCAGCAGTGTACAGGTGGGACCCGAAGAGGCCTAGTCGGTGAAGCAGAATTGTGTGGGTCAAGTCTGCAGTAGCCGGAGCGGGAGCCTAGGTGAAGAAAATTAGAGTAGCCGGGCAAGGCCCCTGAGAAGAGAAGACAGGAACAGTTTTCCCCAGCAGGAATTGTGATTTGACGCTACAAGATTTGTGCATTGAGCCTGTTGTGAAGATACGTGTAATAAAATGTCTTTTGGTTCAACTGATGCCTGCCTGCGGAATTTTCCTGAGTCTGTCAGCGTGCTCCCTTCATCCACACTCTGCCTCACAAAACCATCCCCTGTCCCAATAGTGACGGCTGGGCCGGGGGTTAGCCTGTCACCAAAAGGAGCCATGACTACAACCCCCGAGGCACCCCCGGCACCCCGTTACATGTGGCGTAGTCGGCAGGATTCGGACTATCTGCGGAGGGTCCCGACCCAAGAATGTGAAGATCAAGTGGTGCCTAAGGCGTTGGACCAGGCACAAGACGGCGCTAAGATGGCCGCCATCTTCACGAACACAGTGAGCGCGCGTAAAATTGGCGCCAAACGAAAAACCCTGAGCTGGCCGGCGAAGAAAAAGAAGTGCAGAGTGCGCTGCCCAAAGAGGGGAGGTACTGGCCCCGAGATGCTGCTGAAGACTAGGGACGTGGGCAGCGTTACAGAAAAAAAAAGGCGTCGCCTATACTGGGTCGACCTGGTGAGCGAGGCCAGGGGTGGAGTGTATACAAGAGCGGGAAAAGAAGGCCCGCCTCCACCTTCCCCGGCGCCATTACAGGCAGAGCCACAGGAGACGCCAACTCAGCAGCTGACACTAAGTGAGATGGAGACGCAGACGAAGAAGCGAGCTGCAGCGGGCGCGCTGGTGACAGCCAGCCTAGGAAGAGGACGCTCGAGGCAGAGCGTCGCCAAGGAGGCACTTACCATAAAGTTACCAGCTGTGCCAGGAGGTCCGGAGCGGCCCGCAAAAGTTACGTGGGTCACTTCGTGGGATGCCGTGACTGGAGAAACATCCACGGAAGTCCGCGCCACTTACAAGACGCAACTGCAGCCGGGAAGCGAGACACTGGGAACGTCCCTCCAGAGTCCGGAGGTGGTTACGCCAGTCAAGGTAGGACCTCCAGCCCCCACAGAAGTTCCGGCCCCGGGAGAGCAACATGCCCCGGAGTTTGAAGAAGATGAGTGGGGATTTTTCTGGGAGCCGGTAAAGCCGGCGCTTCTAACCCGACGACAGTCCCCGCCGCCTGAGATAGATCCGGTGCAAGAAAGACTTCTGGCCGAGACCGTGGCCAGGGAGATGATGGCCGGACCCCTTAGTGAAGAATTTGACCGGCAGTGTAGCATTGGCACCGTGGTCAAGTTTAATCAGGCCGAGGGATACGGGTTCATAGAAGACGATGAGACCGGGGACCACTTTTTCTATAATCGGGTCAATCTGGACATTGAGGGGTTACCCCAACGTCTCCATACCCTGTACCCGGGGGAGAAAGTGAAGTTCCGGAGAGAAGTAGGATGCCGGGGCCTATTTGCAGTAGGGGTGACCCGGATGCCCACTGCTCAGGAGGCCGCACAGTGGCAACAGGAGCTCGAGTGGGAGGAATGTCAGTACCGGAGATGTACGCAGCAGAGACCGGTGCTGGCTGAAACTTGTCGGCCAAGAAACACTCTGCCGGTGTCGCCAGAAGTAGTTACAGGACCGGTAGCCGAAATGGAAAAGGGAACACCGGCGTTATTAGCGATTCGTCAGAGTATGGTGACACACCCGGTGGTCGTCGTTGGAAGTCCACAGCCGTCCCGTCCAGCTACCCCATCACCCCCGCCGGGGGCCGAGGAGTCAAAACCGGAGACAGAGGAATCAGAGTCACCGGCCAATTATGAACCGTTCCGAAGGCTGCGCCGCTTGCCAGGCCAATCCCTCTCCGATTATGTGAGGGCCCAGCGGGCTGAATGGCTGCGCGCCTACCACCCCGCGTGAACCATAGCGACCGGAGGTGATAGACATATATGTGTTAAAAACCGGTGAAGGTTTATAGTTGTAACAACGTTCAAGCTACCGAGCCCGGAAGGAGCCTGATGCCGGACTGTGCAAAGACTCCTCCGTGATTGTGACGGAGATGTTATTGTTCGTTGCTTCCTGACTACAAAGACCGGGAGTGCTGGGAGAGCCTCCGGGCAGAAGACCAGCAAAGACCGGGAGCGCCTGTTGAGGGCCTCCGGGCAAACATGCTACAAAGACCGGGAGCTCCCTTGGAGGGACTCCGGGCTCCGGACTTGCGTGCCCATTGATTGTGTTTTACGTGAAAGTTTTAAAGTTTTACCAAGAGACTACCTTGCTGGTTAGGTTTTGTCTTATAGATTCGAGCCTTGCCAGGAGGCTAAGGCAAAAAGAGGGAAGGAATGTAAGGGGTGGACGTACCCCTTACACGGAGGCACAGTTTTCCCCCCTGAAGATACCCCATTGGGGTAGCTAAAGATGTTAATATTAATGTTGATGTTAATTGTGTT
The DNA here is from genome assembly GCF_048569485.1 of Anomaloglossus baeobatrachus. NCBI lineage: Eukaryota > Metazoa > Chordata > Amphibia > Anura > Aromobatidae > Anomaloglossus > Anomaloglossus baeobatrachus. The sequence goes on from NC_134355.1 coordinate 136,328,743, forward strand.
TTGTGGTAGTAATGGGTTTTCTCCCCTAGATGTCAGAGTGGGACGGCTGTCCCCATAGGAACAGTACAGGAAAGAGGAGGAGCCGGACAGTCTAGGGGGAGGGTGAGAGGTTGCTGTAGTTTGGAGAGCAGTAGATTCCGGGACGGGGGAGAAGGAGCAACAGGGGCAGAGTGTGGGAGCTATGGTGGCAGATAGCAAAAGAAAGAAAAAGGAAAGTGTCCTGATCGGGAACCAGTAGTGTACAGGTGGGACCCGAAGAGGCCTAGTCGGTGAAGCAGAATTGTGTGGGTCAAGTCTGCAGTAGCCGGAGCGGGAGCCTAGGTGAAGAAAATTAGAGTAGCCGGGCAAGGCCCCTGAGAAGAGAAGACAGGAACAGTTTTCCCCAGCAGGAATTGTGATTTGACGCTACAAGATTTGTGCATTGAGCCTGTTGTGCAGATATGTGTAATAAAATGTCTTTTGGTTCAACTGATGCCTGCCTGCGGAATTTTCCTGAGTCTGTCAGCGTGCTCCCTTCATCCACACTCTGCCCCACAAAACCATCCCCTGTCCCAATAGTGACGGCTGGGCCGGGGGTTAGCCTGTCGCCAAAAGGGGCCATGACTACAACCCCTGAGGCACCCCCGACACCCCGTTACAAAATGTCCACCCTCATTTCATAATCATAGTAACATAGTTTCTAAGGCTGAAGGAAGACCTTATGTCTATCTAGTTCAGCCTATTTTTAGTGCAGCTGTTCTGCAGTGTTGAACCAGGGGAAAGCAAAAACCCACAGAGTAGAAGCCAATTTTCCCCATAGGGAAAACATTTCCTTCCCGACTCCTAAAGCTGGGTCAACTATCTACCTGTAATATTATGTTATTCCAATCCTAACCTTCTATACTGTTACTAACAAGAAAAGCATCCATTCCTCTCTTAAATTCATTCAGTGAGTTGGCCATCACCACTTCCTCAGGAAGAGAGTTCCAGAGCCTCACTGCTCTTACCGAAGAACCCTCTTCTATGCTGGTGCAGAAATTTTCTTTCATCCAAACGGAGAGAATGCACCCTTGTTCTTGTCACAGTCCTTAGTACAAACAGATCATGGGAAAGATCTCTGTGCTGCCCTCTGATATACTTGTACATATTTATTAGCTCTCCCCTAAGTCTTCTCTTTTCTAGAGTAAATAGACCAAATTTTGATAACCTTTCAGGGTATTGTAATGCACCCACTCCATTTATTATTTTAGTAGCCCGCCTCTGAACCCTTTCAAGTTCAGTAATGTCTTTCTTGAACACCGACGCCCAAAATTGCACACAATACTCCAAGCGTGGTCGGACGAGTAATTTGTACAGAGGGAGAATGATGTTTTTATTTCGTGCCCCCAGACTTCTTCTCATGCATCCCATGACCCTATTTGCTTTGGTGGTAGCTGCCTGACACTGGGCACTCCAATTTAGCTTCTTATTGACTAAGATGCCTAAGGCTATGTCCGCACGTTGCTTTTTACCTGCTTTTTACCTGCTTTTTTGCTGCTTTTTCAACTGCAGCGTTTAATGCCAAAATGGTTGTGTTCTGCTTTTCAAGCAAAGTCTATGGGAATTTGGGTTTCTTGTCCGCACTATGCAGTTCAAACTGCAGCCTTTTTGTTGCAGAACTTTGGTCAAAAACTCAGCTTTGCAGTGCAAAACCCAAATGGCAAAAACAACTGACATGTGAATTGTTTTTGCCATTTGGGTTTTGCACTGCAAAGCTGAGTTTTTGACCAAAGTTCTGCACCAAAAAGGCTGCAGTTTGAACTGCATAGTGCGGACAAGAAAACCAAATTCCCATAGACTTTGCTTGAATAGAAGAACACATCCATTTTGGCATTAAACAGCGCAGAAGAAAAAGCAGCAAAAAAGCAGGTAAAAAGCAGGTAAAAAGCAACGTGCGCACATACCCTAAGTCTTTCTCCATGTTTGATTTCCCCAGTAGTTTCCTATTTAGTAAGTAATCGTAGCATCGGTTTCTCCTTCTCATGCGCTCATCAACATTATCATCAACATCAATCATCAACATTAGCAGAAATAAACACTTGAAATAGATCACTCTGTGTGTAATGACTCTATATTTGGGTTTGCCTTTCTGTATTGAATTTCTGAAATAAATTAATTTTTTGATATTCTAATTTATTGAGATGCACCTGTACATAATTCTAGAATACTGTATAAAAGCGCATAGGTCGCTCTGTATTACATAAAAAACAGCTTTTATTATATTTACATGAGGGGCGGTCCGGTCCAATGGCCGTTGCTGGTCTTGATATGGCAACTCCTCTCTGCTTGCTATTGCTGTTCTCCTTCTTGCTTCATGTGGATGAAGCATCCCACGTCATCTACACAGAGGCCTCCATTGCCCTCCTGCGCACGTGTGGCACCCCAGTGATACGGTTGCCACAGTAGCATTGCCCTCCTCACAGGGGGGTAATGTTATGCCTGGAAGCAAGAAGGGCGTCCCCCATGCTAGGTAGCACCAGCAGTCAACACTTTTCTGACTCCAGTCCACAAGGGGGAGCTCAAGAACCCGGTTTAGGGGGAGCTTTCCTATACATTCTGCCCTGGGGGAGAGGTTAGAAACAGAGGAGAGCAGAGCAGAATCAAGCAGACAGTCTCTGGAGAAAGAGCCTGGGGAGCGGAGCAGGATCAGAGCTCGCCCCAGAGCAGAGCGCTAAGAACAGGACGCCGGAGTACTTGGTTGTCCGGGTATTGAAGGCCCGGCAGCTGAATCCAGAGGGCAGGAGACTGCATGTCTTCTGGCCACACAAAACGCTCATGGCACAGCAGCAGACTAGAGCCTGGAGTCGCTACCAGAAGAGCGGCACCTGTAAAAGGCTTGCGCCACCTGCCATACGGGTGAGAAACAGTACCAACACCAGGAAGAGGGCCGCAGCATAGCTTTAAGCAGCAGGGACCTACACAGGACAATGCAATAGGATGGCCTCTGAACCCACCTGGCAAGGTGGATCCCCAATTGCTTCCATGCTGCCTGGACCTCCGTTACCATCTGAACTAGTTTCCCTGGCCTGCACCATTCACTACCAAATAAAAAGGTAAAGGAAACTACAATACCTGTGTCATCCAGTTATTGGCTGCATCTTCGGTCCTGCACCCTAACCTTAATTCCTCCATCATAGACTATAACTGTTACCCTGGGGCCCTGCTCCACCTTTGGAGAGCTGTACCATCATTGCTGCATCATCATCTGCCCCAGTGGCCCCATCCAGCAGCGTTGGCCATACATTGCCGAATACCACAGGCGTCAACTTATCCCCTGTAAATATCCCTCATTTAAACGACACTGCCAGGGTCGTGGATTTGGGCCCTGCCGCCATGACCTCCCAACAGAATCGGCCCAGTTCCGAGTGCCCCACGGCCCTGGTGGGCGTGTCACACGCACACTTCTCTCTGCCCTGATGAGGGAAGATCAAAGTACTGTAATGCATAGGGGCAGAGAAAGGTCAAAGAATGCCCACGCATATGCACTACAATACTTTTATGTGCTCTCACCAAGGCAGGAGCGTAATGGAGGCCTTTGTGTGGCTAATGTAAGATGCATCATTCACATAGAGCAGAGAAGGAGGATGGCGATTGCAACAAGATAGGGGAGCTGGACCAAGACCAGTGATGCCCTTCGAACTGAACCACCCCCTGAAGGTGAGTATAATAAAAGCTGTTTTTTATGTTAAACAGATCGGCCTGGGCACTTATATACAGTATTCTAGAATGCTGTATATAAGGGCTTACTGTTGGTGGCCGCAGTTTATAGGGGGCAAATCTGGTAACGGGTTCCTTTTTAAATGTGTCTCAGCAGATGCCGGGTACTGCAGAACAGCTCCTATTCTTTTCAATAAAATCTGTTCTGCAGTACCCGGCAGCGGTAGCTACACAGTGAATGCAGCTGCACTTTGTAACTCCGGTCAATATGTTTACATTCGGTTGTAGTAACTAATCGATTTGGATGTCACGTGTAAGACTCCTACTGATCCGATATTGATCACCTATCCCATGGATAAGTAATCAATATTTTATGCCTGAATAACCCCTTTATGGGCTAATTAATTTTGTGTCAGGCTTAGGGTATGTGCGCACGTTGCTTTTTACCTGCTTTTTACCTGCTTTTTTGATGCTTTTTCTTCTGCGCTGTTTAATGCCAAAATGGATGTGTTCTTCTATTCAAGCAAAGTCTATGGGAATTTGGGTTTCTTGTTCACACTATTGTTGTTCAAAATGCTGCCTTTTTGTGGCAGAACTTTGGTCAAAAACTCAGCTTTGCAGTGCAAAACCCAAAAGGCAAAAACAATTGACATGTTGCTTCTTTGAAAAGCTGAGTTTTTGACCAAAGTTCTGCCACAAAAAGGCAGCATTTTGAACAACATAGTGTGAACAAGAAACCCAAATTCCCATAGACTTTGCTTGAATAGAAGAACACATCCATTTTGGCATTAAACAGCGCAGAAGAAAAAGCAGCAAAAAAGCAGGTAAAAAGCAGGTAAAAAGCAACGTGCGCACATACCCTTACTTACAGAGTGAATCATTGCACAATGGCTATCATACAGCAACGTTTTTTCTATTTATCGCGTGCACTGCTCCATCTTGCATGATATATTCCTAGCAGTATAGATATTTTTCATCAGACGAAACCTTCCACCTCTACGTAAATGGTGTATTATGCTCTGGTTGTACAGCCTGCAAATAACACATAGCCAGCCACCAATTGCTCAAATGTTCTTTTCTCAATATCCATGCTCTTGTCATTTATCTATCAAGCTAACATTCACTGCAGTCGCACTACCTGACCCTTTGTATGCAATGATTCTTTTATACTCTTGAAAAGTCAGGATTTTCCAATATCTCTGAAGAACGGCCATAAGGGTACAATAAAAGCTATGACAGCCTGTCTAATTCAGTCCTGACACCTCTAATGACTAAACTACTTTAAGCTTATCCTCTCACAACTCACAGTCAACAGTCAACACCACGGCCTCGGTCCCTGCAAAGTTAACACTTCGTAATATAGCAATGTCCGCAGCTGTCACTTCTGTGCTGCAGATACATATTCGGTTTACATTCCAGCCTTTAATCCTGCCTTTCAGACTTGTTTTTTTTTAGAAACATTTAGCGACCAATCAATTATATTTTTACTTTGCTTTTCTTTTCGATATGGGGACCTGTCAAAGTTTTAACACTTTCTTCTAGCAGTTTAGTACATCATACCTTTGTGATTTAACATTTTTAAGCACAAACTGTTCCTGTCTATCTATGTGATGATGGACGTGTCCTTGGTCTTATAGGGTTGAGGATATATTTTTATATTATTCCCTGTAAAAAAGAAATATTGTGTTTGTAAATGTTTGCATATTGGCCACATAGCATATTTGTGCACCCATAAATTAATTTAATACTAAAGGTTTGTGGGCCTTAGTTTTTTTGTAGTATAATTTGGTGCATATGGCCTCCTGCAAGGACAGCACACTTATCTACCCTTAGTTCCCAAACAGTATTTTAATTGTGGGGTGTGCCTGGTTTCCTTTCACTTCCCTTTCATATAAGGCCTGGTTTGGCACAGAAAGACGTAGGACCTTAGTGATAGGGGCCATCCATATTTAAAGGGGTGGTCCACTACTCTGCAGTAGTGACCACATACACTATAGTTCAAAAGTTTAGGGTCACTTAGATATTTCCTTATTTTTGAAACGAAAGCACATTTTTTTTTCAATGAAACTAACATTAAATTAAACAGAAATACAATCTATACATTGTTAATGTGGTTAATGACTGTTCTAGCTGCAAACGTCTGTTTTTAATGCAATATCTACATAGGTGTATAGCTACACAGCTGTGATCACCATAAATACTCACCTCTTGTTACAGGCAGCACTTGGCCAGGTGAAACAGGAGGTGAGTCATGTAAGCTACAGGAGTCATCACATAACCCTTTGCTACCATGGCAACCAAGACTGTCAGTGATCACGTCACGGCATCGCTGATGGAGTCGGGTGAGTAAAGATTATCACAACGGGCATTTAAATGGGTCTGTTACATTTTGGCAGCACAATTTAAGATTTAACAGGTGCGAGTGGATTGCGGATCCACCCGTGCCTGTGAGGCATACATGTCTACTCTTTAAATCAGCTGACATGTGCGCGGATCGCCGTTGGCTGCCCACAGCAGCTGCAGGTGATTACACCTATATGCCTTAGGACGTAATGTTATGGTCCGCGGTTGTTAAAGGGTTAACAAAGAACGATAGTACTCATATTAATCTATATCAAAAACAAACTAGAAAGTTCTGACTCTTGAATAACGGAATTAAATGACAAAGCTCAAATAAAAAGTTGTCTGTCATGGGAAGAGGTTAAAGGGTTTGTCTGCAGTTCTTAAATAGGTAAAATTGAAAACTTACTCCTTATTAAAAATCCTCTGCATCCTGAAGAACAGGGGTATTTTATTATTTTAGAGCATACACCTTGTTTCTTAGATCCTGCTGCTTGAAGGCTTTATGATTAAAGACCTACTTAATGGCACTTTGAAGCTAGCCAGATCTGACCACCCTCAGTCCCCCTTGCTTCCTAGAGGTGTGCCGCCCCTGGAGCAGACGAACTGCTTGGATCCGGGGTTGCCATGGCTTGAGTTCTCCAGACCCGGGGCTTGCGGCCACTTCAAATGTAAAAGGGGGCTATTTACAAGGGATAGTTTGTGACACCACCCGTGGTTCGCGGTAAGGGGAGTGCTGCCGATGGTAGTGCCCAGGGGAGATGGAGTGGGGCAGCCAGATGGTGATCTCTCCACCGGTAAGGGAGACCCCGGGACTCTTAGGATATAGGTGGCAAATAGTGTTGTGCAGGCTATGTGGGCAGGCAGGACGCAGGGTGGGCAGTGTACTCACTCAGGTGGTGTAGACGTTGGTGCAACCATTAAGCAGACTCTGACACAGAAGTAAACCAAGTCTCTGGGTGCTGCTGCCATTCTGGGAAGCTTGTCCGGGAATCCGTCCCCGCTGGTATTGCTTAGTGGTCCGGAGCCTGCCTCCATGCACATGTAGATAGCTGTTTCTGAGTGACTCCTCGGCCTGAAGCGGTCAGGGTCCCGCTCCCTATATTTAAATAGGGGAGCTGTGCTCTCGATGGCTGACACTTGGGATTTCAGTGGGCCGCATAAGCTGGAAAGCCCTATCCCCCTCATTGTGTTGGTCCCTTCGATCTTTGAGCTCTTGGGGAGAGTTCATAAAGAGACTATCCTCCACAGGTGAATTACCAGGTTGCGTGAAGCTACTCCTTGATCTAGGGTCCTGTACCCCGCCGTGCTCGGTACCGGTCCAGTTACTGGACTTTCCAGTGCCGACCGTTCTCCAAAACGAAGTCTGAGCACCCTTCTCCAATACACTGTGACCAGGTCTCCGACTCCTCCGGCCCCAGACCACCGTCTGCGACCCAACCAAAGTCACACAGGGAGCTACAACTCCCTCAGCTCCTCACTCTTTGAGGGCTACTACTCGACTCTAGGGAGCTGCTACTCCCAGCTCCTCACTCTTTGGGAGCTACTGCTGAACTGACTATGTCCCTCCCACCAGTCTGCCTGACCCCTAGGCGCGTGGCTCTTTTCCAGCTAGACCACCCACTGGTGTGCTTGACAGGGTGTGGTGTGAGGTGTGGTTAGGATTTGAGTGCTGATGGAAGCAATACCAGTAGTTAGGATACCAGAACCATGGAGGATGAGTTCTGCACCATAAGAGAAAGGAGTGTAGTCCCCTGTGACACCCTGATAGAGTCAGTGGCGTCACACATGCAGCATATGCAAATCTGTCTTTACTATCAACATGGGGAGCACACACGTTTGACCAAAGAAGCAACCATGCTGCTGGTTCGAACTGTCAATCTTGTGGAGTGCATTCTTCCCAGCAAAGCAGACAATCAGAAGCTCCTGAAAACAGAAGAGGAGAACATCCTTTTATAGCTGGAAAATGTTTTTGATACTGTGCTCGTTCTTTTGGCCTAGGCTTTTATATCTAACTATGTTTTTAGTTAACAATATTTGAATGAATCTCATCAAATTGCAATTATCTAAAAATAAAACATTTCCTGTAAAGTGTGTTCTAAACATAGCATGGATCCAGGGAACGTAGAAACTGAATGAAGATGGTAGAAATAGACATGTCATCTTGGCTGCAGCAGTAGCTCAGGAGTATGCAGAATGGCCCATACCAATATTTCTGAAGATTTTGCCAAGAGATGTTTGTCCTGGAAACAACCTGTAAACAGGATTCTGGTGTAACAAAATACATCTGTGAAAGCTGCTGGCAGACGCAGAATGAAGCTCTGTGCTGATCTAGTTAACAAGTGATGTGACACTAAATGCATCCAGCGTGCTCTGACTGGCTCCTTTCATCAGCTGGTGACATTAGCTTTCATTAAATTGATTAAAGGTGTAATATTTTTAATAAGTAAGTGACACTTACATGGAAAATATTCTGCTCTTCACATATTTTCAAATCCCTGCCGACAGTTATGGGTAACACTTGACCTTACCGATCAATTCTATCTTAATCTGCAGTATGTTAGCATAGATTTTTACATTTTATATATATATATATATATATATATATATATATATATATATATATATAATATCTAATATATATATATATATATATATATATATATATATATAATCTAATATATAAAGCTCAGTGTATGTATGTATGTATGTATGTATGTGTGCATGTATGTATGTATGTATGTATGTCCACTAGAGGAATCCGTACCGTCGCATTTACAATCACGAAATTTTGCACAGACGCCTCATGTGACCCAGGGAGCGTCGTAGACTATGTTTTGACAGAAAAATGTAAACCCGTGCTTTACAGTTAGTCTCTAAAATCCTGCCGCCATTAAACTGAATGGAGGTGGGAGCTATAGGTTATTAATAGCAACTGTCAGTGCTTGCTATAGCAACAAAATAAACTGTTAGTTGACGCTTATGCATGAGGTTATATGATGTCAGTGGAGAGATGGATCGAGAGACAGAAAAAGACAGACAGACACAGACACAGACAGAGACAGATGGGGAAAGAGACAGCCAGGCAAAGAGACAGCCGGGCAAAGAGACAGACGGGCAAAGAGACAGACGGACAAAGAAACAGACGGGCAAAGAGACAGAGGGCCAAAGAGACAGACTTGGAAAGAGACAGACCTGGACAGAGACAGACCTGGAAAGAGACAGACCTGGAAAGAGACAGACCTGGAAAGAGACAGACGGACAAAGAGACAGACGGACAAAGAAACAGACGGACAAAGAAACAGACGGGCAAAGAGACAGAGGGCCAAAGAGACAGACCTGGAAAGAGACAGACCTGGAAAGAGACAGACCAAGACAGATGGAAAAGAGACAGACGTGGAAAGAGACAGATAGAAACACACATAGAGACAGACACAGAGATAGAGAGAGACAGACAGACACAGAGATGGAGACAGACAGACTGATACAAGTACAGATAGAAATAGAAATAGTCAGACAGAGACATTAGACATAGACAGACAAGGAAAGAGACAGACAGACAGCGACACAGAGACAGAGACTGGGAGAGAGATAGAGAGACAGTTACTATCCTGGGCAACGCCCGGCTACTACAGCTAGTATATATTTTATTGAACAAAACCATAAACGCACCACTTTTATTTTTGCTCTCATTTTTCATGAGCTGAACTTAAAGATATAAGACTTTTCCTACTTACAAAAGAGGCTCTCTCAAATATTGTTCATAAATTTAGCTAAATCTATGTTAGGCCCGTTTCTCACATCCGGCATTTCGCTGGATTGCCAGATCCGGCGCACTCCAGTACAGTGTTATACAGTACAATGGCATCGCAGCAACCTCCAGTCACATGCTGTCATGTGACCAGAGCATGTGACCGGAGCTTTCCGCGATGCCATTGTACAGTGTTAACACTGTACTGGAGTGTGCCGGGTCCGGCAATCCGGCAAAATGCCGGATGTGTGAAATGTCCCTTAGTGAGCAATTCTCCTTTGCCGAGATAATCCATCCACCTCACAGGTGCAACATATCAAAATGCTAATTAGATTGCATAATTATGGTATAGGAGTGCCTTAGGTTGGCCACAATACAAGGTCACTCTATTATGTGCAGTTTTACAGTCTTGGTGGGTTCCAGGGAGGTCAGAAAACCAGTCAGCATCTGATGTGACCACCGTTTGCCAGTCTGCCATCTGCCTTGTACAGTGAAAACTAGGAATCATCCATGAAGAGAACACTTCTCCAATTTGCCAGACACCATCGGATGTGAGTGTCATGGCAGAGGATAAAGGCTATACCAGTTGTATAGGACAACCCCAAGGAAAGGGGAAGGAATGCCTTTTTGCTAGAGGAAATGGGGAATTGGTGACCCTTGACAACAACCTGCAGCACACCCTCACTACCCTCACAAACCCTATACAGGTTCTACATCTATTGCTAAGCTGGATACTTGGGGCCCTGTCTTCCCCTATCAAAATGGCCATAAGTAATGATGGAGGGTATGAGCGCTAGTCAGCACCACAAACACTAATGGAAGACACAAGGAAACAGTACAATGGAAACACGGCTGCAATCACCTGAGCCCTGGTAGATAATAAAGGTCCAACACTTTTTTGAGGAGCAGAAACCACAGAAGTCTCTAGAGCAACAGGAGATGACTACTGCAAACCATAGCAAGGCACAAACTATATATATATATATAAAATCTTTATTTTTATATAGCGCTAACATATTCCGCAGCGCTTTACATACATCAGGAATAAACCCACCCACACCACTCCAGGGTGAGGGTAATAGAGGAAGTCAGAGGATAGCAACTAAATGGAAAAACGGACAGTTCTTCAGGGTCATAGAGTCCACTGGTTGCAGAAACATGAAACTGTCAAATAACAACACGTGCCGCCAATCTCTGTGATCTAGCACTCGCTGACACTGGATTGTCAGCCAGCCGTGATATCTCCATGACAGGCTGTGACACATTCGAGACAGTGAGCATTTGCCCACTCAGGTCAGTTATGATGACTACTTGAAGTCAGGTTGAGACCCCGATGAGGACAACGAGCAGCAGATGAGCTTCCCTGAGACAGTTTCTGAAAATTTGTGCAGAAATTCTTTCGTTATGTATAGTGATTGATACAGTAGGTGTCCAGGTGGTTGGTCCTAGACAATCTTAGAGGTAAAGATGCTGGATGTGGAGGTCCTAGGCTGGTTACACGTGATCTGCAGTTGTGAGACCAGTTGGATGTACTGCCAAATTCTCTGAAACGCCTTTGGAGACTGCTTACGATATAAAATGAGAATTCAATTCATGGGCAACAGCTCTGGTGGACATTCCTGCAGTCAGCATGCCAATTGCACAAAACTTGTGACATCTGTGGCATTGTGCTGTGTGATAAAACTGCACATTTTAGAGTGGCCTTTTATTGTGGCCAGTAAAAGGCACACCTGTGTAATAATCATGCTGTATAATCAGCATCTTGATATGCCCCACCTGTGAGGTGGATGGATTATCCTAGCAAAGGAGAAGTGCTCACTAACACAGATTTAGACAGATTTGTGAACAATATTTAAGCGAAAAAAGACTTTCATGTAAATAGAAAAAGTCTTAGGCTCCTTTGACATTTCGTTTTTCCCTACGTCCACAGGTCCCGTCGGAGGATCTGCAAAAATAGCACAAAACAGGGCACACGCTAACGCAGTGCGCTCCATTACAGTGAATGGCACTGCCGGGTGCATGCGTCCGTAACATGCTTTTCAGAGTGGGGGAGGGGCGGTTCGGACAGATCCTCCGACGGGACCTGTGGACGTAGGGAAAAACGCAATGTGAACGGAACCTTAAATCTTTGAGTTCAGCTCATGAAGAATGAGAGCAAAAACAAAAGGTGTTGCGTTTAGATTTATGTTCAATATATGTATATATATATATATATATATATATATATATATATATATATATATATACTTTATATATATTTGTGCAGCATTAAAAATTGATGTCAGCTTCTCCCCTTCAATCCATACCCAACCTGACCAAACCTTTGAGCAATATGTCCGATGCTATATTCGCCATCTTCAGGATACTTGGGTTGATTTGCTTCCTGTTGCAGAGTTTTCATACAAATCTCAAAATGCTTCGACCAAGCAGACACCATTCTTCGCAAATTTGGGTTAAGGCTACCTTACACGCTGTGATATCGATATCGCTAGAGAGTTTTCCCGCTCCCGTCGATTGTGCGTCACGGGCAAATCGCTGCCTGTGGCGCACAACATCGCATACACCCTTCACACGGACTTACCTTCCCTGCGACATCGCTGTGGCCGGCGAACCACCTCCTTTCTAAGGGGGCGGTTCGTGCGGCGTCACAGCGACGTCACACGGCAGCTGTCCAATAGAAGCGGAGGTGGCAGAGATGAGCGGGCGGAATATCCCGCCCACCTCCTTCCTTCCTCATTGCCGGGGGCCGCAGGTACGATGTAGCTCCTCGTTCCTGCGGTGTCACACATACCGATGTGTGCTGCCGCAGGAATGACGAACAACCTGCGTCCTGTGACAGCAACGATATTCGGGAAAGGAACGACGCGTCAACGATAAGGTGAGTAATTTTGATCGTTAACGGTCGTTCTTGCGTTTCACTCGCAACGACGTCGCTAACGAGGCCGGATGTGCGTCACGAATTCCGTGACCCCAACGATTCTCCCTAGTATGTAAAGCGGCCTTTGGTGTCCAAGAACTGGTGGACAGAGACAGAAAAGGGCCCCTGTGCATGAACACTATATAGGCCCTTTGCAGTCCAATAGCTTATTATAATGCACAATTGCACACACTTTGGAGGTAGAAATTTACTCCTTTGCCTCTTGGGTCCTAGTGCGGCTGCACAGGTTGCACCAATAATCTAGATTGCCCCTACAACCAAGCAATTTTCTTAATTTTGCCAAGAAAATGCCTATTTCTGCAGTCACTGATAGAGTACAATCTCTTCAACAGAATCTGTAATAGATAAAAGACAAGTTAAGAATTTCCCAGGGGAAACATAAGCAAGCAGCAGACACATCACATAGATCTCCCACCTTGCAAGTTGGAGATAGAGTGTGGCTTTCCATAAAAAGTTTGAACCTTCATATACTTTTACCAAAACTGGGCTAAAAATGTATTTCAAGATCATTGAACATGTTAACTCTGTATAGCCTTGCGTTTTTCCAGGACAAGAGACATCCAGTGTTCCATGTCTCTCTACTGAAGACATTTTATTTCAAATCCTTTTCCAAGGCATTGCCTATCTCCTCCTAACCTGATCTTATTGAATTGAATGGACAAGAACATTATACTTTTGAAAAGGTCTTGGACTCCAGGATATTCAGAAACAGTTTATACTACTTAATTAATTGGCAAGAGTATAGCCCTGTGGATAATTCTTGGGAACCTGTAGAAATATCAATGCTTATCAACTGCTTAAAAAGTTTCACCAAAGATATCTGTATAAACCAAGTCAAGCATGGTCCAGAGGCCACTGTTGAAAGGGGCAGTAATGTCACTATGCTGTTGTACTTCTGCGGATTGACCACTAATGGCTGCTATTATTCACTTTAAATTGTGAAGCATTTCCACTCCTTACTCCTGGAGGCTGTTATGCATTTCTGCAATCACCCTTTAAGTAAGATGACCAATATTGAACTTGTGGAAGCCATCATGTTTCCTGTTTGAGACTACCTAAAGCTTCATGGAACTTTCACTCATTGCTTGAGTATTGTGTTTAGTATTCAGTCTAGTGCCAGTCTCCAGCTCCATTGAATTGTTTCACACAGACTGTTACCACTCCTTATCGAATTGTTCCTATTCTTTCAATTGCTACTTCCAAGAACTTCAACTACCTCTTGCTGTGCCCCCTCATGCTCCTGCAGCCATTAGATTACAGACAGGCTCCACCATAACAGACAGATAGATAAATGTGTACGTGTATGTATGTATAATATATATATATATATATATATATATATATATATATATATATATATATATATATATATATAATATGTAAAATTTATTATACAGTATGTGTGACACCCCTGGACTATTCAGGTTGTCACAGGGTATTGCACAAACTGCCCTCCCCGTGCAGTATTCAATCCACCATGGTTCTGGGTCTCTAACCTGCAGTACTGCCTCCACCAGCATTTACAAATCCTAGATAAACTTTGCACCACACCTGTCAGGCACACCAGTGGACTGCTTAAGCAGGAATAGGGCCGCCTACCTAGGGGTCAGGCAGTAGTGGGAGGAGGAGTGGGAGGTGTTAAGTCAGTCTGGAGTACCCCCCGAGCTGTGAGGAGCTCTGAGGAAGCTGGGAGTTGGAGCTCCCAGGGGAGGATTGGGGATAGGTGCCTGGAACTCGTCGAGGAGGACGGTCGTCAGCCTGGTCCTATCACCGGTCTGGGACCGAAGGCACATTGGGGTACACAGACCCTTGGTCGGGGAGAAGCTTCGGGCGACCCGGCAATTAACCTGCGGAGGACAGGGCCTTTATGGACTGTTCCCACCAGCTCAGAGATCGGGAACACTAGCGCAACGAGGGGGGATAGGGCTTTCCTAGCAAGCGGCCCACTGAAATCCCAAGCGTGAGCTCCTGAGAGCAGGCTCCTTCACTTAGCCATAGTGAAGAGTTGGGCCCGGACAGCTCCAAGCTACAGGGCCACAATGGACAATCTAAACTTTTGTGCCAGGAGGCAGGTTACGGACCACCAGGCAGTGCTGCAGGGGACGGGACCTGGACGAGCTCCCCTCGAGAGGCAACGGCAGTCAGAGACTTGGTTCACCCTGTTGTCAGCGTCTGCTTCATTGCTGAGTGAGTACCCGACTGACCCCTGTACTGCGTCCCCGCATCACCATCCAGAGTCCCGGGGACTACTCCTACCCGTGGAGGGTAACATTATCTAGCTGCCCCACTCCATCACCCCAGGTACTCCCAACAGGAGCGGCGGTACTCCCAATTACCGCACACCACGGGTGGCGTCACGAACTATACCAAATCCACTGTAAATATTCCCCTTTTGATTTGAGTGTGGCCCTTAAGCCCCCTGGGTCCGGAGACCCTCGAGCCACGAGCAATCACCACCACCGGATTCGAGCTGTTCGATCCGCTGCAAGGGCGGCACATATGTTCATATGGTTTTCATATTTACTTGAATGTCTCATAAATGGATTGTCCATTGATCAGACAATCTCTAAGCATTTACTATATATCCCCGATATAAAATATTGACACTTACCTTACCTCCAGAGTCTGCATTGTTCCAGCATCATCAGCGCCTGATCTCCGAGGTTTTGCATGATATTATGCCACATGACCCTTGCAGCCAATCAGTGGTTTAAGGCGTTTAACCATGAACAAAGTTTATTTTAATCAAGAGATCTTGAAATAATAATTTTTTGCATCCTCTTTTGCATCCTCCCCGCCCAGGAGATGTGGTATGATCAGACTATGTTCCTGTACGGTCAGAAACTTGGAGGAATTGGCAACCATCCATGACCCCAAGGATATCTCTCTGGAACCTATTGGAAACCAGTGCTATGTTTTTCTGCATGATTTTGATTCTTCATCGTCAGAAGGAGTCCTGGTGTCTAATTGCTTTATTAGAGGCTGGGGAATGACCGTGTCTTCTAAAAGAGATCATAGCTTGCACTAAAAAGTTGACAAATATGATTTTATGCACAACTCCATCAAAAACCCAACAATTAAGGTTAGGTACATACAGTATTCTATTACCTCTCCTTCTGAAAAAACAAAAACAAATAACAAAGTCAAGAAAGCAGAGTTCTGGAGTACGGTGTAGACTGTAAAGGGACCTTGCAATAAAGGTTTTCTGTTACATAGAAGGAAAAAAAATATATACAGTATATGTCATGCTAGATATATCATTATTAGAGTTGAGCGCGGTTCGTGGTTCGTGGTTCTCCAGTTCTAGGCTCGAGTGATTTTGGGGCATGTTCTAGATCGAACTAGAACTCGAGCTTTTTGCAAAAGCTCGATAGTTCTAGAAACGTTCGAGAACGGTTCTAGCAGCCAAAAAACAGCTAAATCATAGCTTGGTTTCTGCTGTAATAGTGTAAGTCACTCTGTGAATCAAACTATTATCACATTTCAGTGTATAGTGTGCGTGAACAGCGCCTTCAGATCACTGCTGTTTCTATAATGGCGATCGCCATTTTTTTTTTTTTTTTTCTTGTCTTCCTTCCCTAAGCGCGCGCGTCTTGTGGGGCGGGCCAGCATGTCAGCCAATCACAGACACACACACAGCTAAGTGGACTTTGAGCCAGAGAAGCAACGGCATGTGTGATAGGATCTGCATGTCACATGTCCCTGCATTATAAAACCGGACATTTTCTTCACGGACGCCATTATCTGCCTTCTGCGTCTTTGGTGTCAGACATCACTGTCGCAGCTCCGTCTTGAGTCCTATCGCTGATACAGCTGTATGCGCTGCATACACAGCGTTAGACAGCATAGGGAGAGCACTTTATAGCAGTCCTTTTAAGGGCTCAAACCGGCAGGGTCAGAGTTAAGGTGACAGGTCCTGAAAACAGCGCCAGCGTCTGTGCAGCCAAGGTCAGGGATTTCCTCCCTGCATTTCACCATTAGGAGGGAATAGAAAGGCAGGCTTCCATTCCTCTACCCAGAGCACCACAATCCTGCCACTGTACCCTCTTGTCCTCTGCACACTCCAACTCATAACTAAGCCATTATACTAGCAAACACTCAGTGTACCTAGTGGCATCCTATCTGTGGCTATTGGACTTTGCTATAGTCCCACTAGTGCAAAGACATTTGCAGAGCACGTCTGCCTGCATTGCACACTACAACTAATTATAACTAAGCCATTATACTAGCAAACACTCAGTGTACCTAGTGGCATCCTATACGTGGCTATTGGACTTTGCTATAGTCCCACTAGTGCCAAGACATTTGCAGAGCGCATCTGCCTGCGTTGCACACTCCAACTAATTATAACTAAGCCATTATACTATCAAACACTCAGTGTACCTAGTGGCATCCTATACGTGGCTATTGGACTTTGCTATAGTCCCACTAGTGCCAAGACATTTGCAGAGCGCATCTGCCTGCGTTGCACACTCCAACTAATTATAACTAAGCCATTATACTAGCAAACACTCAGTGTACCTAGTGGCATCCTATACGTGGCTATTGGACTTTGCTATAGTCCCACTAGTGCCAAGACATTTGCAGAGCGCATCTGCCTGCGTTGCACACTCCAACTAATTATAACTAAGCCATTATACTAGCAAACACTTAGTGTACCTAGTGGCATCCTATACGTGGCTATTGGACTTTGCTTTAGTCCCACTAGTGCCAAGACATTTGCAGAACGCATCTGCCTGCGTTGCACACTCCAACTAATTATAACTAAGCCATTATACTAGCACACACTCAGTGTACCTAGTGGCATCCTATACGTGGCTATTGGACTTTGCTATAGTCCCACTAGTGCCAAGACATTTGCAGAGCGCATCTGCCTGCGTTGCACACTCCAACTAATTATAACTAAGCCATTATACTAGCACACACTCAGTGTACCTAGTGGCATCCTATACGTGGCTATTGGACTTTGCTATAGTCCCACTAGTGCCAAGACATTTGCAGAGCGCATCTGCCTGCGTTGCACACTCCAACTAATTATAACTAAGCCATTATACTAGCACACACTCAGTGTACCTAGTGGCATCCTATACGTGGCTATTGGACTTTGCTATAGTCCCACTAGTGCCAAGACATTTGCAGAGCGCATCTGCCTGCGTTGCACACTCCAACTAATTATAACTAAGCCATTATACTAGCAAACACTTAGTGTACCTAGTGGCATCCTATACGTGGCTATTGGACTTTGCTATAGTCCCACTAGTGCCAAGACATTTGCAGAGCGCATCTGCCTGCGTTGCACACTCCAACTAATTATAACTAAGCCATTATACTAGCACACACTCAGTGTACCTAGTGGCATCCTATACGTGGCTATTGGACTTTGCTATAGTCCCACTAGTGCCAAGACATTTGCAGAGCGCATCTGCCTGCGTTGCACACTCCAACTAATTATAACTAAGCCATTATACTAGCACACACTCAGTGTACCTAGTGGCATCCTATACGTGGCTATTGGACTTTGCTATAGTCCCACTAGTGCCAAGACATTTGCAGAGCGCATCTGCCTGCGTTGCACACTCCAACTAATTATAACTAAGCCATTATACTAGCACACACTCAGTGTACCTAGTGGCATCCTATACGTGGCTATTGGACTTTGCTATAGTCCCACTAGTGCCAAGACATTTGCAGAGCGCATCTGCCTGCGTTGCACACTCCAACTAATTATAACTAAGCCATTATACTAGCACACACTCAGTGTACCTAGTGGCATCCTATACGTGGCTATTGGACTTTGCTATAGTCCCACTAGTGCCAAGACATTTGCAGAGCGCATCTGCCTGCGTTGCACACTCCAACTAATTATAACTAAGCCATTATACTAGCAAACACTTAGTGTACCTAGTGGCATCCTATACGTGGCTATTGGACTTTGCTATAGTCCCACTAGTGCCAAGACATTTGCAGAGCGCATCTGCCTGCGTTGCACACTCCAACTAATTATAACTAAGCCATTATACTAGCACACACTCAGTGTACCTAGTGGCATCCTATACGTGGCTATTGGACTTTGCTATAGTCCCACTAGTGCCAAGACATTTGCAGAGCGCATCTGCCTGCGTTGCACACTCCAACTAATTATAACTAAGCCATTATACTAGCACACACTCAGTGTACCTAGTGGCATCCTATACGTGGCTATTGGACTTTGCTATAGTCCCACTAGTGCCAAGACATTTGCAGAGCGCATCTGCCTGCGTTGCACACTCCAACTAATTATAACTAAGCCATTATACTAGCACACACTCAGTGTACCTAGTGGCATCCTATACGTGGCTATTGGACTTTGCTTTAGTCCCACTAGTGCCAAGACATTTGCAGCACGTCTGCCTGCGTTGCACACTCCAACTAATTATAACTAAGTTACATTGTCAGGGATATTTATTCTTTATTATTCTGCTGTTAATAAAGCTAGACCACCACTGCAATCTTCACCACCTCTCAATTTTTACTACCACATTTTCAGTCCACAATCTTGTCGCAATCAACATGAGTGGCAAAATGACAGATGCTGGTGGAAAGGGGAAGAGGCGTGGTGGAAAAGGCAAAAAAGGTTTTGTCAGTGGGGAAGGTGGCAAAGCTCCATTATCATCTGCTGCAGATAGACCATCTACTAGCAAAAGTAAGATGTCTACTACTTATTGTGGACAATCCGATGTGCTCCCTTTTTTACGGACACGAACAAGAGGAACAAAGGTAGATGATGGGCAAAAAAGGAAAATGCTTGAATGGATCTCAAGTGGTCCAACAAGTGCCCTCTCAGCCACTTCAAGTACCGCATCCAAAAAACACCAGTCCTCTGAGTTGTCATCCCAATCACACTTGATTTCTCCCAGCTCTGAAGTCTCCATCAGCCCTGCACAGTATGGTGGAACTGAGATGGCTGAGTCTGCAGAGCTGTTCAGTCACACTATAGCCTGGGAATCAGAGGTCTGCTCCCAAGCTACAGTGAGTACAGAACAGGAAATGGTCTGCAGTGATGCCCAGAACCTTTGTGACTCTGATTCAGGCCGTGAGGACCAAGTTTCTGAGCATAATGTTGATCCTTTGTCACAAACTGTAACACCTGTGGTTATAGACAATGAGGAACATACTGATGAAGATGAGACACAGATACCCGATTGGGATGACAACTTAAATATTCGGTCAGGGCAAGAAGAGGCTCGGTCTGAGGGGGAGGGGAGTGCAAACACAACAATTGATGATGACGTTCTAGATCCCACCTACTGTCAACCCCCAGTCAGGCACTCGAGGAGGTCAACAGAGGCGGTGGAGGAGGATGCAACCGACGACGAAGTTACCTTGCGCCTTCCTGGACAGAGTCGGAGCACTGGTAGCACGTCTACAACTGCATCCTCAGCCACCACTCTGCCTATGAGCATTATTCGGGGTGGATCAACAGGTCGCATGGCCTCTAAGCCTTGCCTAGCCTGGTCCTTTTTTCACATCGAAAAAGATCGCCCAACTCATGTGATATGTAACATTTGTCATGATTCTGTTAGCAGAGGTCAAAACCTCAGCAGTTTGACAACTTCTTCCATGAATCGTCACATGACTAAATATCATAAGTCCCGGTGGGAAGCTCACCGTGCTGCAATGCGGCCTAGCGGAGCGAACCATCCACCGCCCGCCCCTTCCAGTGCATCCGCGCGCTCTTCATCTTCTAGGACTGTGGGGACAGCTGTCACACCTGTTTTTCCACGCAAAACTTCCACCACTGTAACCGCAACAGGCAGTTTGCTTGTAAGGTCGTCAGTTGGTTTGGAAGGGGAAACAAGTGAGTGTGTACAGCTCTCTCAGACATCGATAGCACCAACGTTGGATGAAGGCAACATCATGTCTCCGCCTGCACTTTCCTCACAAACCTGCATTTTTCCAGGGACACCCTACTCAACACCGTCTACACACAGCAGCCAGATCTCTGTCCCTCAGATGTGGTCAAATAAAAGGCCACTTCCTCCGACCCATGACAAAGCTAAGAGGTTGACTCTATCCCTCTGTAAGCTGTTGGCTACCGAAATGCTGCCTTTCCGCCTAGTGGACACACAGGATTTTAGAGACCTTATGTCTGTCGCTGTGCCCCAGTACCAGATGCCTAGTCGCCACTACTTCTCTAAGAAAGGTGTGCCCGCGCTACACCAGCATGTCGCACACAACATCACCGCTTCCTTGAGAAACTCTGTGTGTGAACGGGTGCATTTCACCACCGATACTTGGACCAGTAAGCATGGACAGGGACGTTACATGTCGCTGACTGGGCACTGGGTAACTATGGTGATAGATGGTGAAGGGTCTGCTGCACAAGTCTTGCCGTCCCCACGACTTGTGTGTCAATCCTCTGTCTGTCCACGTTCCGCCACTGCTTCTGCATCCTCCACCTCATCTGGGTCCTCCACCTCCGCCCCAAGCCTGCCTGGTCAGGCCACCAGCGTTCTCACTGCGCAGAAGGAATCACGCACCCCTCATTACTATGCTGGCAGCAGAGCGCAACGGCATCAGGCGGTCTTTAGCTTGACATGTCTTGGTAATAAGAGTCACACAGCTGAGGAGTTGTGGTCAGCTCTGCGGTCCGAGTTTAATAAATGGTTGTCTCCACTCAACCTGCAGCCTGGTAAGGCCGTGTGCGACAATGCTGCAAACCTGGGTGCGGCCCTTCGCCTGGGCAAGGTGACACACGTACCTTGTATGGCTCACGTGTTGAACCTTGTCGTGCAGCAATTTTTAACACACTATCCCGGCCTAGATGGCCTTCTGAACAGGGCACGAAAACTGTCTGCTCACTTCCGCCGTTCAAGCGCCGCAGCTGAGCGACTTGCATCGCTCCAGAAGTCTTTCGGCCTGCCGGTTCATCGCCTGAAATGCGATGTGGCGACACGCTGGAATTCAACTCTCCACATGTTACAGCGACTGTGGCAGCACCGCAGAGCCCTGGTGCAATACGTCATGACGTATAGCCTGGGCCAACGAGATGCAGAGGTGGGGCAGATCACCCTGATGGAGTGGTCTCAGATCAAGGACCTATGCACCCTTCTGCACAGTTTCGACATGGCGACGAATATGTTTAGCGCTGACAATGCCATTATCAGCATGACGAT
Source organism: Anomaloglossus baeobatrachus (assembly GCF_048569485.1). Taxonomy (NCBI): domain Eukaryota; kingdom Metazoa; phylum Chordata; class Amphibia; order Anura; family Aromobatidae; genus Anomaloglossus; species Anomaloglossus baeobatrachus. Next base: position 136,350,602 of record NC_134355.1, read on the forward strand.
TCCAGTCATTTACATGCTGGAGCACACGCTAAACACTATTCGGAGTCAGGGGGTGGGACAACATGAAGGGGAGGAACTACAGGAGGATTCATATGCGCAAGGGACAACAACATCACCAAGGTCCAGACGTTCATCATCACCAACGCAGCAGGCATGGGACCAAGGGGGACAGGGATCGACAAGGGCGCATAGTAGCAGGCGAAATGTTGAGCAAGGTGCAGGAGAACATGAAGAAATGGAGGACGAACTGTCCATGGACATGGAAGACTCAGCGGATGAGGGAGACCTTGGTCAAATTTCAGTTGAAAGAGGTTGGGGTCAGATGTCAGAGGAAGAAAGAACGGGTAGCACCTCTATGCCACAAACACAGCGTGGACTTGGTCCGCATGGCTGCGCAAGACACATGAGTGCCTTTTTGTTGCACTACCTCCAACATGACAGTCGTATTGTCAAAATTAGAAGTGATGATGACTACTGGATTGCCACACTATTAGATCCCCGGTACAAGTCCAAATTTTGTGACATAATTCCAGCCATAGAAAGGGACGCACGTATGCAGGAGTATCAGCAGAAGCTGTTACTAGATCTTAGCTCGGCTTTTCCACCAAACAACCGTGCAGGTGCAGGGAGTGAATCTCCCAGTTGTAACTTGACAAACATGGGACGGTCTCGTCATCTTCAACAGTCTACCCGTACCAGTAGGACCGTATCTGGTGCCGGTAACAGCAATTTTATGGAATCTTTTCATAATTTTTTTAGACCCTCTTTTGCAAGGCCACCAGAGACAACAAGTCTGACACATAGTCAACGGCTGGAGAGGATGATACAGGAGTATCTCCAAATGAACATCGATGCCATGACTGTGCAACTGGAGCCTTGCTCCTTTTGGGCTTCAAACCTAGAAAAATGGCCAGAGCTCGCAACTTACGCCTTGGAGATTTTGTCGTGTCCAGCTGCCAGCGTTGTCTCTGAACGTGTATTCAGTGCTGCTGGGTGTGTGCTGACAGATAAGCGCACGCGTCTGTCCAGTGACAATGTGGACAGACTGACGTTCATCAAAATGAACAAGTCATGGATCAAGAAGGAATTTACTACCCCTGTGTCATCCTGGGGAGAGTAAATGCTTGTTGATTTGGAATGTGCTTGATGCAAATCAAAACATCCTGTTTGCAACTAGGGCACAAGTGCTGCCACTGAATGGGTGGGTGTGTGGGGCCCAATTTTTGGAAAAAAAGGGAGACTCCGCTTGGAGTAACCCTTGCTTACATTGTTTTTAAAAGAAGCCAAGATGAACAGAGCTGGGATCAGGAAAGACTTTGCTACCTACCCTGGTGTCATCCTGGGGACGGTTAATTATGGCGTATTTTTGAATGTGCTTGATGCAAATCTAGCTGTGAAGTGTACAACTGGGGCACAACTGCTGCCACTGAATGGGTGGGTGTGTGGGGCCCAATTTTTGGAAAAAAAGGGAGACTCCGCTTGGAGTAACCCTTGCTTACATTGTTTTTAAAAGAAGCCAAGATGAACAAGTCATGGGTCAGCAAAGACTTTGCTACCTACCCCGGTGTCATCCTGGGGATGGATAAGAATGGCGTATTTTTGAATGTGCTTGATGCAAATGTAGCTGTGAAGTGTACAACTAGGGCACAACTGCTGCCACTGAAGGGGTGGGTGTGTGTGGGGCCCAATTTTTGGAAAAAAGGGAGACTCCGCTTGGAGTAACCCTTGCTTGATGTGTTTTTAAAAGAAGCCAAGATGAACAGAGCTGGGATCAGGAAAGACTTTGCTACCTACCCCGGTGTCATCCTGGGGACGGATAAGAATGACGTATTTTTGAATGTGCTTGATGCAAATCTAGCTGTGAAGTGTACAACTGGGGCACAACTGCTGCCACTGAATGGGTGGGTGTGTGGGGCCCAATTTTTGGAAAAAAAGGGAGACTCCGCTTGGAGTAACCCTTGCTTACATTGTTTTTAAAAGAAGCCAAGATGAACAAGTCATGGGTCAGCAAAGACTTTGCTACCTACCCCGGTGTCATCCTGGGGATGGATAAGAATGGCGTATTTTTGAATGTGCTTGATGCAAATGTAGCTGTGAAGTGTACAACTAGGGCACAACTGCTGCCACTGAAGGGGTGGGTGTGTGTGGGGCCCAATTTTTGGAAAAAAGGGAGACTCCGCTTGGAGTAACCCTTGCTTGATGTGTTTTTAAAAGAAGCCAAGATGAACACAGCTGGGATCAGGAAAGACTTTGCTACCTACCCCGGTGTCATCCTGGGGACGGATAAGAATGACGTATTTTTGAATGTGCTTGATGCAAATCTAGCTGTGAAGTGTACAACTAGGGCACAACTGCTGCCACTGAAGGGGTGGGTGTGTGTGGGGCCCAATTTTTGGAAAAAAGGGAGACTCCGCTTGGAGTAACCCTTGCTTACATTGTTTTTAAAAGAAGCCAAGATGAACAGAGCTGGGATCAGGAAAGACTTTGCTACCTACCCCGGTGTCATCCTGGGGACGGATAAGAATGGCGTATTTTTGAATGTGCTTGATGCAAATGTAGCTGTGAAGTGTACAACTAGGGCACAACTGCTGCCACTGAAGGGGTGGGTGTGTGTGGGGCCCAATTTTTGGAAAAAAGGGAGACTCCGCTTGGAGTAACCCTTGATTGCTGTGTTTTTTATAAATGATCCAAGCTGCACAGAGCTGGGATCAGGAAAGACTTAGCTACCTACCCTGGTGTCATCCTGGGGACGGTTAATTATGGCGTATTTTTGAATGTGCTTGATGCAAATCTAGCTGTGAAGTGTGCAACTGGGGCACAAGTGCTACCACTGAAGGGGTGGGTGTGTGTGTGGCCCAATTTTTGGAAAAAAGGGAGACTCCGCTTGGAGTCACCTTGCGGTGTTTTACATGATTTTAGAAGGGCGTGCCATGCCTATATCTGTGTGTCCTCCTCTTTTTCCTTGTCCAGCTGTTTTGTTTTCGCATGAGTATATGTCCTTGTCACTTTCCAATGTGTTTGAGTTGTTTGTCACCTTTAGGACACCTTTGAGGGTGTTTTCTAGGTGTTTTTCTGTGTTTGTGATTGCCTGCCATTGTTTCCTATGCAGTTCGAGTTCGGTTCGTCGAACGTTCGACGAACCGAACTCGAACGGGAGGTCCGTTCGGCGAACCAACCTCGAGCCGAACCGCGACCGGTTCGCTCATCTCTAATCATTATACAGTATAGCTCTTTTCCAATATCCCTTGTGATTTCCATTTTTAATGGAAACTTAAAAAGCATGTCACAGGGCCTGATCCTTCATACATTAGATACCACTCGAGAACAAGAGACCCTATTAACTCCTGAAAACTATTGTGTATTATCAGTGTGTCCATCATTATGATGGGAAAAATGGCACTACATGCAGCATTATTCGTTCCATCAAAACTCTCCTAATTTGCAATAGAAGCCTCAAAATGTGCCCAAATCTGACATAATAAGGGCTCAACATCACATTTTCGTTAGCTGCAGAACCAACTTTGTGACTGCCTGTCTGTTCCAAATCAGCGTTGTAGGCACAAGGACAGTGTATTGGGTTTGTCACAACAGGACAACCCCTTCCCACATTGCATGTTATGGCATTTACAAACTGATTCATTAGTGAATGTGAACTTTTTTCTTTTCAGAAAAGATATTTCTTTTAGAAACTTTTCTTTCAATTTCCACCTTATTTGTTATTTAATTTGCAGCTTTTCTAGTTAACCTCCGTTTTCTAAGACTGTTACTGTTATTTATTATGCGATTGTACTCCAGTTACCTATTCCAGTAAAAGAAAAAAATCTGTATTTTGTTTTTCTACAGTTGAAGACTAACGTGAAAAATGTTAAGGCATATTGAAGGGATTGTGGCTTTTTTATTACCCTAAGGCCTTTTTTACATGTCTGTGAAAATCACGCACGTGTTTCACGGACGTGTCAGAGGTGCGTATTCCCCTCGGTGTGCTGTGTGCATGGCCTTTGTGTGTTCTCCGTGTGTTATCTGTGATAACACATGGAGAACGGGAACTTTCTACTCACCTGTCTCTGGCTTTGCTGTCCGTGGTGCTGAACTTCGGTCTCCGGTCCTGCCGACTCCCAGCTGCTGCTGCTTCCGGCCGCAGTGAAGTGAATATTCAATTAGCATAATGAGCGGCGGTCAGCAGCAAGTGACAGCAGCGGCAGAGACAGGAGGGCTGGAGAAGGTAATGTTTTGTTTTTTTCTCACAGACACATGGCTTTTCTCCAGTGTGTGTCACACGGAACACATCCGTGGGGTCCGTGTGTGTCACGTGTGACCGGATTGCGTTCCGTGTGACACCCGTGATGCCAAAGATAAAACGGACATATCGGCGTGAGAAACAGAAGGACACATGTATGTACGGAACGGACACACGTTCCGTGCAAAAATACATACGTGTGTCCGACACCATAGCAAGACATAGGTCTACGTGTGTACGTGTGAGGAAATGGACCATACACGTACCGGAGGCACGTACGTGTGAAAGAGGCCTAAAAAGGTGCACAAAAAAGTAAAAGCATCCTCCCCCTCAAAAAAAGCATCTTTGAATTTGTGCCAATTTATCAAACCTTGTGTGATCATTTTGAAGAATTTGACCCAAACTGGCTGCAAATAATGAGAAAGGTAAGCCAAACTCCACTTCCCCTAGAAATGATAAATAAAAAAGAGGGAAGGGCTTGTGGGGGAATGAAATTAAAGGGAACTTGTCAGGTCCCCCATGCCCTCCAACCCAGCAGCAGTCATAGCTATATGCCCAAATTCCCTCCCTAACAAGCCCTGTATAATGCTATTCACTAATATGAATGTTTAAAAAAACTACTTAGAAACATTGCTTTCCCTATGCTAAATAGGGTCTTGACTAGTTGCAAGGATGTTGTTTCCCCAGGCTAGTTGGCCCTCTTGTAATGTTACCACACACCTATGGGTATGATAACATGATTTCCACAAGCCAGCATCACTGCCGCTAATTGAAATCTCGCACATGCATGTGACTTACTTCAGCCATGTAAGTGCACCTCTGTCACAGGTGTGTCATGGGTAACAGACAGCCCTGGGGTGTCTACGTATAGAAAGTCACAGTGTTTGGCTATGCAAACTATTTCCTGACCACCTATTATTCCTGCTTGGTGTATTTGGTATCCTATGTATCTCCTCTGCTTGGTTTTCATCCATTTCCCTTTAGAATCCTGTAGAGTTTTTCACCCTTACAGCTGTTTTGCATCAGAAATTCCCTTGGGGTCTTTATGTACCCTCAATTCTCCTTACTTTGTGCTGATGATAGGTCTAATACCCTCAACAGTCTTCAGTGCAAGCAGTTGGCTTGTATACATCTGGAGAAACTTTGTTGTTGCAGTTCATCTCCATGAGTCATCTGTAGCTAAGTTATTTCTTTTCTTTCTCCCTGTTTGTTATCCCTTTGCCTTCTTTAAAGGTTAGTGGGGTTGACTAAGTGCTCATCCCATCCACTCCCTATCTAGGGCCTACTTCAGGGTCAGCCAGGGCCAGGTATCAGGCTCGGCACATAGGTTAGGAACCTATCTAGGATGGTGAGGGAAGCCAAGGCCCAGTGATAGGCTTGGTCAGAGGTCACCCTCTGCCCCTTCTCTAGACACAAGTTTTCCCTTCCCTTTCACCGTTCACTTAGTACTTCCTAGTACTTAGTGTGACAACCTAAGAAGCAGGGTAGATGCTTCCTGGCTTCATTAAGTGCAGTCCCGCATGATCGGACGTTCAAAAGACGCAAGATTTCTAGCACCCGGCGGTGACACTGGCTCAAATAAATTTTTTATCAGGAACTAATGCCTCTGCGACTAGTCAAGGCTCTAATTAGCATAGGTAAAGCGAGGTTAATAAGACTTTTTTTAAACATTTATGTAGGATTTGACAGGCTTCTTTTAATGAATAGATCCTGTGTACAATGCTATAGATTACTTCAGTGCTATGTAACTAACAAGAAATAATAACTATAAAATAATAAAGGTACACGTGAGTGATATATAGTTCATCTTTTTGGCTCATTATATGCTCAGCTATAGACACTGGCGCACATTGAATGAACAGGCAGTAACTGACAGTATTAAATCAGCTTAAAGGTCACTGACCATTGCTCTCCTTTTAGCTTGGCTTCTAACATGTGTTTTTGCTATTCCTTGGAAGACTACCAAAACTGTCCTCCTTTATTCACAGCTAAACCCTTTAATTTAAGAAAAAGCTTTTTCATAGCTCCAACATCCTCCTATCTGCTTTTTAGCAAATGAGGCCAGTCGTATGTATTATTTCTCACTGCTAGCTATACATTGTGACAGTGATTGACAGGATTAATGTACGATAAAAGAGACACAGGAAAGTTGAAGAGGGTAAAAAGTGAAAATTTACAAGATGGAAATAAGATAAGCTGACACTTCTGCATCAAAGATTGTAGACTATATTAACATTTCCCATAGTCTCATGTATCTTTCTGAATACTTATCCCTTAATGTGAAGGAAATTGGTCTGACATTTAAATAAAGTTACTTGGAGTTGGATACCCTCAGCTATACAGGTATTATACTATCCCCTTACATTATTTTAGCGCATTGGATATTTTTGAATTATTGTAAAAATAATATAATTGATAAACTAATTGGTGATAGATTATGAAAACTTCATGTGTATATCAGAATCTTGAAAAAATGTCATAACATACTACATTAAAATTAAGTACATTGTGGGGAATTTATAGAAACTAGCACAAAGTAATGTAGTAAAGTGGAGCTGTCACCAGATTTTATGATACTAACTGCATGCATTGCTAAAAATCACCTCTCACTGGATTTTTAAATTAAAAATGGGTACCTACATCAATGTGTTTCACTGATTTGGGAAGTTTTTATTTTTTTCTCTGTGCTTCTCATTCCAAAATTATCCTCCCCCTGGTTATAAAGAAGCAAATTTTTCCTACAACCAACTTTGTGGGAAGGATTAGAGCTGATTGCACTGAAATGAGATCTCAAAGTGTTTGTAACAGTACATAGCTAAATTTTGTATCATTACAAAACATTCCAGATCTCATCTCACAGTGTTATCAGCTCTCACCCCTCCCCCACACTGGCTGCCATGAGAGGAAATCTGGTAGGGTTTCCAATGATACATAACTCATCTCTGCTGTATCTCTGCACAGTAGCTGCAGAGATCAGTGAGGAGAGTAGGGTGTGTTATTTTCTCCTATGTATGACACTGCCTTTTTATAATTGGTCAACTTCATGCAGGGGAAGAAGACCACACCCATAGAGAAAACGCTATGTAACACCAATTTGAATTATAGCATAAATTCTGATTTAAAATTTACAAGCTAATACCTCTGCAATGGAAAGGAGGAATTAAGAAGAAAAACTGCATTTTACTCAGCTCTGCAGCCTCAGTTTCATCATGGGACAGTATAACATGCTCAGGTCCTCTTTAACAAAATGCAAAGTAAATAAACAACAGAGACATCTAAATCAAATCAATATCTGTACATAGTATTGGTAGGGTCGCCAAAGGGAGGTTGCTCTAAACATCTTGGAAAACTAACCCAAAAATCTTTTGTGGATGTAGCACAAATCCATCTGTCTCTACTTGTGATCTCAGACAGTCTCTATGATGTTGATGTACCGCCCTGAGAGGGTCTCGGCTACTCCCTCACCGGGCCGAGTCGCTCGATGTCCGGGTTCAAGTTATCGGTGGCTCAAGTGCCTCCGGACCGGGGGCCACGTCGCTCTTTTAAAGGGAGGCAGTGGGGTGGTGGTGTGGGACGAAGTTCGCAGCCGGGGGCCGCGTTGTCGTTGGACGGGTCGTGACGCCACCCACGGGTCGTGGTGACGGAGTGCACCACCGCTGCGGCTGGAGTGAAGGGGGCTCCCGGGATCGGTGTTGAAGGCGCAGCCTGGATGTTAGCCCCTCCGTGGGTAGGGGCGGTGTGTCCTGGGCCCCCATGGGACCGGCGACGATGATGTCGGGGTGCAGGGTGCCGTGCTGCGGTGCAGTGTCGTGCCCGGATGGCACTGGTGTACTCACTATTAATTCACACTCAGAGTCACTGGTAAACCAAAGTTCGGGTATGGCCGGGTCCCGCAGCCGGCTGCTTGTGTCCCTTGTGAGGCTGATGGTGGCCCCTTTCCCGTGCACCTCTTGTTTTGACTGTTGGCTCCCCTGCCTGGACAGTGGTAGCCCGCTCCCTGGCGTTGAGCTGCCGGAAGAGCCCTCGGTTGCCCGCAGGCACTGGCTCGTTGGGTGTTTGGCCCATGGCGGTGGCTCTCACCCGGTATCGGTGGGCTTTTGCCTTCTTTCGGGACTTTGGGTGACGATGAACCCGTGAGGTCCAGACTGCAATCAGTTAATTTGCCTACACTCAGTGGCTTCCAAGCTAGGACGGGGTCTGAGTACCTGGTTTCTGGTGCTCCGGTAAACGGTTGACTCCCCGGTTCAGGGCCGGCGGGCTCCAACCCTGGCCCGGTCCCTACGGTTCTGCCGGTTGCTGTACCGGTACTCCTGCAAGTGGCCACCATCGTCTGCCTGCCTGACGTTACTGGGATCCCAGGCTCCAACCCGGATCCCTGACAGCTCTACTCCTCTACACCTCCTGTCACTGTCACTCTACAACTCAATCTCCAAACTCGACTGTTTGTATTTTCCTGCCTCAGGACAGTAGTCTCCTCGGTGGGCGTGCCTTTCTGCCTGACTCCGCCCAACTGGTGTGCCCTACTGGCCCTGAGAGAGGCATCAAGTCTCCCTTTTGGGTGACGGGTGTGTCCTCACAAAGGATGGGGGTGTGTGTGTGGTGTGCTGGGTGTTGTTACCTGTGACCCCTGGGGTCCAGGGCATCACATTAAGATCAGGGCTCTGTGAGGGCATATCATCACTAGCAGGATTCCTTGTTTTTTACACTGAAAATAATTCTTAATGACATGACCTGTATATTTGGGATTTTGTGCTGCCACTCAGAAATCTATCTGATAATATTGTTTGGTGGATAAGTATTTGCATGTATTTCTCAGCTTTGAGGACACTCATTATTTTACGGCTCTCTCTCCATCCCTTTGGGGAACAAAATGTCTTCTGTTCAAACCAAACCTCTCCGACCTCATCTCTGTCTATCACCCCCTACCCATTCTCTATGCTCCACAAACAACTTTCTACTAACATCCAATCTAATCCCAATCACCCACTCCCAGCTCCAAGACTTCTCCCCAGCTGCACAAATCCTCTGGAATGCTCTACCCTAAGAAACTAGAACAATCCATAACTTGCACAACTTCAGACGCTCCTTAAATCACACCTTTTTAGGTTGGCCATTCACCCTCCCTAATCTCAAACTCCACTGTACTCAAAGCATTACAAAGACTGGCTGATGACTGGCCCATGCAGCCTTTATCTATCCCCCATTTTTTGGATATGGGCTGGACCATTGTTGTAAATAAGCACTTGAACCTTGTCACTCCCACCTCACCCCCTTGTAGATTGTAAGCTCTTACGAGCAGGGTTATCTTTATTTTTGCTTTAATTATTGTATCTTCTATAACTGTTAAGGTACCGTCACACTAAGCGACGCTCCAGCGATCCCACCTGCAACCAGACCTGGCAGGGATCGCTAGAGCGTGGAGACACGGGTTGCTGGTGAGCTGTCGCACAGGCAGATCTCACCAGCAACCAGTGACTAGCCCCCAGCCAGCAGCGACGCGTGGAAGTGATGCTGCGCTTGGTAACTAAGGTAAATATCAGGTAACCAACCCGATATTTACCTTGGTTACCAGCGCACACCGCTTAGCGCTGGCTCCCTGCACTCCTAGCCAGAGTACACATCGGGTTAATTACCCGATGTGTAGTCTGGCTATGTGTGCAGGGAGCAGGAAGCCGACACTGAAAGCGTGAGAGCGGCGGACGCTGGTAACGAAGGTAAATATCAGGTAACCAAGTAAAGGGCTTCTTGGTTACCCGATGTTTACATTGGTTACCAGCGTCCGCAGAAGCCGGCTCCCTGCTCACTGCACATTCAGTTGTTGCTCTCTCGCTGTCACACACAGCGATGGGTGCTTCACAGCGGGAGAGCAACAACTAAAAAATGGTCCAGGACATTCAGCAACAACCAACGACCTCACAGCAGGGGCCGGGTTGTTGCTGGATGTCATACACAGCAACATCACTAGCAAGTTGTGCCTCAGCAGCGATGTTGCTAGCGATGTTGCTTAGTGTGACGTGGCCTTTACTTATGTTTGTTTGTATATGAACCTCTGACATTGTAATGCACTGTGGAATATATTGGTGCTATATGAATAAAGAAACAAAGATTATTATAGAAAGGAAGACTTTGGGCAAAACTGATACACTTTGATGCCTAGTTCAGAGCCTCAGGATGCAAAGAATGGGGGCTAATGGCAACATATGCTTCTCTTAGATTATAGAGGTACATACAATAAATTAAAAGTTAAAGGGGTTGTCCGACATTAGCTTAACAAAAATGTTTGAGTTTATCTGTGCTGTATTGTCATATAAATCACACCTACATTGTTATTTTTTGTTTTCTAACTTTTGTTCCTCTTGAATTATACCTTTATTCTCTGCAGCTTCTTGTTTACATTCAGCTCTAGCAAACTGACCACTTCCTGTGCAAAACCTCCCAGTCACAGCTGTCACCGCCCAGCCTCAGTGTCCAGCCCCACCCCAGTGTCCAGCCGCACCCTCTGCCCGCCCCCTGCACACATTCCCTGTCAGTATATTCTTCCCCAGCACCTGACCTGGTATCACTACAGCATTGCAAATAACAGCCCCACATCGGACTCTGCACCGTACACGCACACACATGGCTCTGCACCGTACACGCACACACATGGCTCTGCACCGTACACGCACACACATGGCTCTGCACCGTACACGCACACACATGGCTCTGCACCGTACACGCACACACATGGCTCTGCACCGTAAACGCACACACATGGCTCTGCACCGTAAACGCACACACATGGCTCTGCACCGTAAACGCACACACATGGCTCTGCACACGCACACATATGGCTCTGTACCGCACACATATGGCTCTGTACCGCACACACATGGCTCTGCACCGTACACACATGGCTCTGCACCGTACACGCACACACATGGCTCTGCACCGTAAACGCACACACATGGCTCTGCACACGCACACATATGGCTCTGCACCGTACACGCACACACATGACTCTGCACCGCACACGCACACACATGGCTCTGCCCCGTACACGCACACACATGGCTCTGCACCGTACACGCACACACATGACTCTGCACCGCACACGCACACACATGGCTCTGCACCGTACACGCACACACATGGCTCTGCACCGTAAACGCACACACATGGCTCTGCACCGTACACGCACACACATGGCTCTGCACCGTACACGCACACACATAGCTCTGCACCGTAAACGCACACACATGGCTCTGCACACGCACACATATGGCTCTGCCAGCCCCCCCATCCCCATCCCCATAGGGAACACATGTGGAGTACATACTCACCTGTCCTCGGTCCCCGCCGCTCCTGCACTCCTCCTGCGTCGTTCGTGCGCTGTCTGTGCTCTGTTCAGCACAGTAGTGACGTCACCGCTGTGCTGCAGATTGCACAGACAGCCGGAGGGACAGTGATGAGAAGCAGCGCTGCGCTGCTTCTCATCAGCACTTTCAAATGTACCGGCATCGGTGATCTGTGATGCCGGTACATTTGAATGTGCGATCCTGGGCAGGGGGCCCGGTGCTGGAGCTGACACCACGGCAGCTGCCGCCAGGCCCCGCCCCCAGGTCACGGACCCCCACAGCAGTGCAGGGGGAGGTTACTGGAGGTGCGGGGGAATGTGTGGGAGGGTGCAGGGAAGGGGGCGGTGACTCCTCGCACTGTAGACACCCAGCAGGGAGGTGACATGCTGCTCCACATTTGCATGTCAACATGGCCCTGCCCATGTAGACGTGCAAAGACCGGAAGCAGCAAAATCGCGGCAGGATTGGTCACATGACCGCTCTGAGCCGGGGGAGAGGGGCTGACAGCAGGGCAGGTAAGTGGTCTCTATCTACTTACCTGCCCCAATGTAGCCCAATAGGGAAATAAAAAAAAAAAGTCAAAGAAGCCGGATAACCCCTTTAATACCAGAGGTAGTTATTGGGGTTTCTATTGATAGTAATTTCTTACCTAGTTTCTTAATAATAATGTAATTTCTGTCCTGTCTAGAAGACACATCTCAGCATTTTCCTTTATATAATTTAATGTTCAAATTTTCATTTGCAGAAGAAATTATTCTTAACTTATTGCATGAAACTAAAATATAATACGTTGATAAATAACTATTTTTTTAATTTCATTTTATAGTAGTTATATAATATACAGCATTAAATATAATTCTAATATTATGCAATATTAAGGCTAGATTACGGCAGATTACATTGTTATTGTTACTAGTAGTCTTGCCAAAGTTTATCATGACACATCAAGAATAGAAGCCATTTTCTTCCTAAATCTAAACCAAGATGAAATGCATTTTTTTTCATTGATTCTTGGCTGTGCTCTTTTGTTTATCCCAGAATGAAATGTGTCCGATATGTTTGGATAGGTGTGAAAATTGAAAGGGTCTCTACTTACCTTTCCTTATCCAGCTGGATCAAGACGGCTTATATGGAATCCTGCCTGGAAGCTTTATGTTTATTAGAGGCTTGGATCTCATTCTCAATGCCTTATTTACAACTGCAAACTAGCCGCATTTGTCCTCCAGATATATTTATTCCTAATGCTGTCCGTAAAGGAAAATGATGGAATGCAATCATATGAATTGTCAGAAGCTTGAGATTTAGACAAAGCACCACTAGAGGCTGAGCTGACACCACTAATCCATTTTACTCAATGGCAAACTCCGTGATCTATAGAAAAGCAAAACGTTTTTCTCCACTAAGTTTGATTTAGTGCTTTCCAATTCCGTCATGCTTACAATCAGAGAGGTGCATGTAATTTGACATTGAAAGAGGTGAGATTTTTTGTCCCATGCGTTATTAGTTTTTGCTTTGACACTTGTGATATTTCCAATATTGGTAGAGAAATCACCTTTGATTTGTAATAAAATGTGTTTTGTTAGGTCACGGATCCCTCGTGGGCTTTTTATGATAAAATAGTTTAATATCAGTTGTGTTATTGTGTTTAGTCATGACAATGGGCTATTATTTGTTTGTGTAACTGCTTTGTTTGGTGTTGGATCTATGTGGGACTTAATGTAACTGTTATTGTTTGTTAGACCTCACTATACAAGACTAATACATGAGGCTAATGTAACTACGCTGTGTCTGCTAATTCAGAGGATACATAATGCACATGAAAGAAAAGCAATCTCCATTTAGTAGAGATTTGCTGGAAGAGCTCATTTAAAACTCTGGGATCTGGGTGCATATTCCTAATTCCTGCTTAACTGTCCCTATATCTCGTAGCATACATAAACAGATCTTTAAAAAAAGTATTTCCAAAGATCCTTTATTGTATGCTAATGATCACAGGGACTAGTCCCAAGGTTGTTATTTCCCTTGGCTAGTCAGCCCCTTTAGCATGTAAGCACACCCCTGTGGGCGTGCTAACATGCTAATGAATGCACAATATCAGAGGCATGGTCACTCTTACCTGCCACTGCTGGTTTTCGGCTTTGTATGTATAATCACAAATCCCCCAAGTTCCAGTTATACGTACTATAAAGCCAAGTGTACGCGTTTCAACTTCAAACTGGTGTAGTGTGCATGACCGAAAGCCCAGGCACTTCTGGTCATGCACACTGAGAAGAAAACCAATGGTGGCAGCCGAAAGGTGAGAGCGACCATGCTTCTGACTCTGCACATTCACTAGCATGTTAGCTCCTACAGAGGCGTTAAAAAAAGAAAAACAATCCCTGAATTGCTGTTTCTTCTTGATTATAACTCACAAAAGTGGATCAAAAAGTGATAAAAAAAATATTATGTGGCCCAAATTGGTCGCAATAAAAACTCCAACTAACCTTCAAAATTCAGTGATGCAAAATACCTTTACTTTGTGGAAAAAAAAGTGGTTTTAGTGTGATAGTAGCCAAACCTAAGAAAATTATACAAATCTGGTATAGCTGTAATCGTACTGACCTAAGGAATAAAGCCGCCTAATAAGTTATACCACAAGGTGAGTGGTGTAAAAAATAAATGAATAAAGCCAATTCTTCAACTGCTGTTGATTTGTTCATTCTGCCTCTAAAAGATCTCATTATGGCGTTGCTCATATTTATCCTGTGCGCTACACTGAGCGCTTACCCCAGGGATTATGTGTAAGGGTACGTGCTCACAATCTAGAATGGCAGCATTTTGGATGCAGTGTATTTTTGCTGCGTCCAAACCACTGCATTGTACAGTACAAGCAGAGTGAATGGAGAAATCTCATGCCCAATGTGCTTCTTTTCTCCTCAGCGTAAACTGACATGCGGTGCATCTTCCCTAGCTGCATGTCAATTTCTGCTTGCTTAGACGCGAATGTCATCAGCTGAGAAAGCAGAGTAAAATTCTACGGTGCCCCAAAATCTGACCATTGGCACAGGCAACTGCGGTATCCTGCAGAAAACACTTGCGTCTCCGCAGGGGAAGACGCGCTGCGTCCAGAACACAGCATGTGCAGATTGTGGGTACATACCCTAAATCTCTGAAAGACGTGATTCTGACAAAATTCTCAATGGAATATTCACTGTAATGAAACAGAAGAAGTCACTTTGAACACCCTTTTGACCTGTGGTACAGGCAAAGTCCATCTTTTTACACCTCTTTTTTAGGTGTGCATAAAAGTGCAATCATCAACAGTTTTGTTCACCTTTGAAAAGATAGACACTGCTAAACAGAGACCAAACAGAATCCGGAGTAACTCTGCTGCCTCACTAGGGAATGGATCCATCGCGGTTTTCACTTGAATCACGTATTTTGAAGATGTAGATGTAAACCCCGATGTAAGCACTCAACATAAAGCACAGGATAAATATGGACTTATTATCCATATCCAGAATGTTAGAATGCTGTATATAAGAGCCCACTGGTGGTGGCTGCAATTTATACGGCAAAAAACTGGTGACAGGTTCCCTTTAAGTTCCAAAATTTGGTCACTTGAGAGGGATTTCTTCTGTTCTGGCACTTAGTGGCTCTGCAAATGGAGTACGCAAACTATTATTAAGAAAATTTATGTTCCAAGGATCAAATGGTACTCTTTCCCTCTCGAGCCCTGTGGTACAGCCAAAACATACAGTCACATGTTGGGTATTGACGCGTTCAGGAGAAATTGCTTACCATATTACCTTTTTTTACCTATTCCCCTTGTGAAAACTGGCAATCTGGGGTTAAAACAACATTTTAGTGTAAAAATGTAATTACTTTTTATTCCCCGCCCAAAAGTATAACATTTTGTGACATACCTGTAGTGTCAATATGCTCACTGCACTCCTAGATGAATTAATTCAATGTGACATGGCACCCGTAAACCATTCCAAATCTATCTGAACTCCAATATGGCGCTCCTTCCCTTCTACACTTTGCACTATGCCTCAAAAGTAGTTTTCAACCACATATGGGATACTGGTGTACTCACGAGAAATTGCACAACAAATTGTATAGTTCATTATTTCCTGTTACCCCAGTGAATTTAAAAAATTTGTGGTAATCACAACATTTTTGAGATTAAAAATGTATTTTTTCATTTTCACTGCTCAACGTTATAAAATTCTGTGAAATACCCAGTGGTTCCAGGTGCTCACCAAACATCTAGATACGTTTCTTGAGGGGTCTAATTTCCAAAATGGGGTCACTTGTGGGGGAGCTCCATTGTTTAGGCATCTCAGAGGGTCTCCAGATGCGACATGGAGTCTGCTAATGACTCCAGGTAATTTTACTTTATTTTACTTTCAAAACTTCAAATGGTGCTCCATCCCTTCCAAGAAATGCAATGCGCCTAAACAGTAGATTTTCACTTCAAATGTGATGTGGTCCCTAAAAAAATGGGCTTGGAAATTATTGGAAAGATGAGATGTTGCTGATAAACTTTGAGCCCTTGTAACTTCCTAACGAAAAAAAGATCTTTCAAAAATGACGCAAAAAATATCGACCTAAATTTACAACTATTATGCAGTACAATATGTCCCAAAAAACAATCTCAGAATCACCAGGATCTGTTGTACTGTTCTAGAGTTATTACCTCATAAAGTGACACTGGTCAACTGCTGCATTTTTTAACAAAGCAGTGTGTCAGTTCTTTCAGCGTCTTTGCAGCTTTTTTTCAGCATTGAAAGCAATGGGAAAGTGCAGAAATGCAGCAAAAATATTACGTGTGATCAAGAGCTGTAGGCGTTTTTTTTGTTTTTTTCTTTTCATTTTTAATTTGCCTTTTATACAAGTGATTATACAGGAAATATTTTTTCCTAAAATTTTGATCTTGTAAAATCCATTTTATCTTCAGTTTTGTATGTTATTTTATCCCTTCCAAAAAGTGACGTATTAATCAAATAACATTGTTCCCAGCAGTGACCTGGGAGTCAGAGATGCGTCTTTCCAATGCTGTCCCCATTCCATTAGAGCGCTGTTTCCATCCATGTCAGATTTTTTTGCGCCAACAGACATCCTGAGAGGGACTTCAGTAAAAATGCTTAGGTTTCCCATTGACTTCCATTATATTTGTTACTTGAGTCGAGCACCCGAGCAGTCCGCCATGCTCGAATCGAGTAATAAGCAACCAAGCATTTTAGTGTTTGCTCATCACTAATAGATATCAGTAGTTCAGAACACGTAAGAAGTTACAGTACTGTTATAGATGGTGACTTACAGCTGATGTTTTTACTATGGAGTCGTTCACTTTTCCCGTCTTTTTTCCATCTGACCCAGACCGACATGACAGATTCTTCCAGTCACGACTCGTCTGCAGTGATTACAAATAGGATATTTAACTTCTCACATTTCGAACACCATCACCATCTATTCCCAACCTGCAAAAACTCCTCATCATACTGATACTCCAATACTGATCCGCTGCTGACATACGTGTCCCATTCCCTTTAACTGATCCTTTAAGTATCGCATATAATGTCCACCACTGTTTTTCTTGCAAAATAAAATGCCTCCTTTGTGCCCTAAGGATCATTGCCCTATTAACAAAAATATTAATGCCCTGTGCAAGTGCCCTAGAAAACAGAACCCACATTTTTCCCCTAGAAAGTAATAATTAGAGATGAGCCACCACCCTAGTGTTCGAGTTCGGATCGGTTCGTCGAACAGCGGGTGTGTTCGTTGAACGTTCGACGAACACCTTCGAACCCCATTGAAAACAATGGCAGGCAAACACAAACACGTACAAACTTGCACAAACACTTACAAACATACACAAACGCACACACATATATTATGCTCACCTTACCTTCCGTTCCATCGGCGGCCTCCTGGGACTTGCAGTTCGCCGGTACAAGATGTGTATCGGGTAAACATCGCGACCGATGCCGGAACTTCTGCTGACAGAGCGCTGACGTCAAAGGCAGGTGCCGCTTGCCTCTGATTGGCCAGCGCGCTGCCTTTGAGTAGCGTCTGACAGAGGAAGTTCTCCCTCCTACCCGATACACGTAGTTAGCCACTACAGGATGTGCATTGGGTAACCATAGCGACCAATGCCGGAACTTCCTCCCTCTGTCAAACGCTACTCAAAGGCAGCGCGCTGGCCAATCAGAGGCAAACGGCACCTGCCTTTGACGTCAGCGCTCTGGCAGCGGACGTTCCGGCATCAGTCGCTATGGTTACCCGATACACATCTTCTACCGGCGAACTGCAAGTCCCAGGAGGCCGGCGATGGAACGGAAGGTAAGGTGAGCATAATATGTGTGTGCGTGTATGTTTGTGTGTTTGTGTGCATGTGTGGAATGGCACAATAGGGGACCAGGATGGGACATTTAACAAGTTGTGGAAGGAATTGTTTGCATTGCAATGATTTCCTATGGGAAATCTTGCTTTGCTAAACAAGTAACTTGGTTAACAAGCACACTCCTAGAACGGATTATTCTCGTTAACCAAGGTTCCACTGTATTAACATTGAATGACAGTATTACTGTGAAAAGCCAGTTACGCTTTTGGTGATCGAACAGTTATCGAACATAACCTCGAACTGTCGAACTTGAAGCTAAGTGTTCGCGTTCGTCGAACATCGCCTAAAACAGGTCGAATTTGAGATTGGCGAACAGTTCGAATCGAACACCGCTCATCTCTAGTAATAATTCCCCCAGTGTGCCCTTTTCACAATCACAATACATTGAGTGTCCCTATAACAACAATGTTTCTTAAGTACCTACTTAACATTCAATAATGTCTCCTGAGTCCCCTGATGCCCCACACAGCTCCTACATAAATAGATACATAGCTCCCTATACACAGAATGATAGGCTCCACAGTAGCCCCCTCCCAATGTATGGCAGCCCTTAGTATCCCCCACTGTATGATGGCCTTCATTAGCCTCTCTCATTGTATGATGGCCCTCAGTAGTCCCTCCACTGTATGATGACCCCCAGTAGCCCCCACCTATATAATGGCCCCAGTAGCCCCACTCACACTCTATGATGGCCCTCAGTATTTCCCGCACACTGTAATATCACCCCTGGTATTTCAACCACACTGTATCATGGTCTCCAGTATTTCACGCACACTGTATCCTGGCCCCCAATATTTAACCCTCACTATATCTTGGACCCCAGTATTTTCCCCACACTGTATCATGGCCCCCAGTATTTACCCAACACTGTAATATGACCCTCAGTATTTCCCCCACACTGTATCATGGCCCTCAATATTTTCCCCACACTGTCATATGGCCCCCAGTATCCCTCTACACTGTAATATGGCCTCCAGTATTTCCCCCACACTGCAATATGGCCCTGTGAGACTGTGACCGGGGTTATCTATGACGGCCGGTATGTCTCACCCCGGTTGTGCTCACTCCATGATAGAAAGTAAATCCACTCTAGGGTTAATGCTGTTCCCCTACAGGCTGAAGGAAGGGTTAAATAGAAACAGGAACGAGGGCAGGTGTGCCGGGTGTGAGGGAGGGAACAGAACTCCCTGAGCTCTCTGCTGGAGAGGCACATGTGTTTTGTTATGGACTTTTGTTTGGACATTAAAACCGTGTGCTGTGAACCTTAATGCCTGGATCCCGTGTCTTCTGCTGCGCAGCCGACCACGCTACCTCACATATGGTGGAGAATCGGCGGGCATGACAGCCGGTGAGGTGTAGCATCCATCCCTGGTGACCCGGTAGCACATGTCCTGGATTCGAGCGGCTATACTACAGCCCAAACCCGGCGACGCCATGGAGGACATACTAAGGCAGCAGCAACAGACTAATGCACAGCTACAAGAGGCTAATGCACAGCAACAACAGGCTAATGCACAGCAGCAACAGACCAATGCACACCTGCTCCGGGCGTTGGAACGTCAGCAGCAAGCCTTGCAAGCGCAGGAAAAAAGGCACCAAGAACAGATGGTTCTCCTGGCCAAGTCGATCCGTGCCGGACCGGCAGCAACAACCCCGGGACCGGGTGACGACGGCAGCGTCCGGAAAGCGGTGAGACAAGTGTTGCAAAAGATGACCCCGGGTGATGATGTGGAAGCGTTCCTGGCGGTGTTTGAGCGGGTGGCTGAGCGGGAAAAGCTGCCGACCCCCCAGTGGGCTGAGGTATTGTCGCCCTATCTGACGGGGGAACCCCAAAAAGCGTACCTGGACCTCTGTAACGAGGACGCCATTGACTATGTGACCCTTAAAGCCGAAATACTGGCTCGGTTGGGGGTGAATACCTATGTACGGGCTCAGCGGGTAAATCAGTGGTTCTATGAGGAAGCCAAACCCGTACGCTCCCAGGCCTATGACTTGTTGCATATTGTAAAAAAGTGGTTGCAGCCTGACATTCTGAGCCCGGCGCAAATGGTGGAAAGGGTAGTAGTGGATCGTTTTGTGCGCACTTTACCCGTCACCGTTCAACGGTGGGTAGGACAGGGCGACCCGAGTACCCTGGACCAATTAGTGTCCTTGGTAGAGCGGCATGTGGCTACGCAGGACTTGATACGGGACACTGAGACTTTGCGTACCGCCCGTCGGTCCGGCCCCTCCAAGCCTAGGGCCAAGGACCCACCGCTGACAACGGTGCAGGAGTCCCCTACCGTCCCGTCTGAGGCCGCGGCCGCCGTTCCTGAGGTCCGGAAGGTTCTGTACCCTAAACGACAACCCGTCAAGGGGGTTTCCGTCCCCATTAGATGTTGGCGGTGCCAGCGGGTGGGACATATGGAAGCCCAGTGTCCACTCACCACGGAGCCCATGGATTGTGGGGTTACCCGGCGGGGTTCAATGTATGCTCAGGTGGTGTGTACCACTGACCTGGTCTCCCCAGAGACGGAGCCCCACTTGTGCCAAATACAGGTGAATGGATGTCCGGTTACAGGATTGTTGGATTCCGGAAGCTTAGTGACCCTTGTGCGATCCACCTTGAGGGCTAAAGTAAAGGCCACAGGACGTACCGTGGGGGTGGTTTGCATACATGGGGACCGCCGCGACTATCCCACGGGGATTGTCACCATCACAGCACCTTGCGGTCAGGTGCAACATGAGGTGGGACTTCTTAACACTCTTCCCTATGACGTGATCCTAGGAAGGGATCTGCCCTATTTTTGGACTTTATGGAAGGGACCTCCTAAGTCCCCTCAGTTATTGGTCAGTCCGGGACCTGAGCCCTACAATCCTGAATCCGGGACGCCTGCCGTAGGGGTCACCATGATAGGGACAGAGTGTGAACCCGATAGGTCACCCCTAGAGGTATTGGCAGGAGAGGCTGAGATGGTCGAGCCCATCCCGGAGTTGGAGGCGTCCCCGGATACGTTTGGGACAGCCCAACTCCAGGACCCTACGTTAATACACGCCCGGAGTCGGGTGACAGTAGTTGACGGGGTGGCACAGCTGCCCGGTGCCCAGGTAAGGTACCCCCATTTCGCTCTTAAGCAGGATTTACTCTACCGGGTAGATGAAATACGGGGCGTGGGGGTAGAACAGTTGGTTGTGCCCCAGCCGCATCGCCGGCGGGTCCTCGACTTGGCTCATAAACACCTGATGAGTGGCCACCTAGGGGTCAAGAAAACGCAGGAGCGAATATTGCAAAGGTTCTATTGGCCCGGGGTCTTTGGGGAGGTAAAACGGTTCTGCGAAACCTGCCCGGAGTGTCAGCTTACCGCACCCCTAACCCATTTTCGCAGTCCGTTGGTACCTTTACCCATTATAGAAGTCCCTTTTGAACGGATAGGGATGGATCTGGTGGGGCCCCTCGTAAAGTCCGCTCGAGGGCACCAACACATCCTAGTGATCGTTGACTATGCCACCCGGTATCCCGAGGCGATACCTCTCAGACATACTGCAGCAAAGCTTATAGCTCGGGAGTTGTTTGCGGTGTTCTGCCGGGTGGGGTTGCCCAAGGAGATCCTTACGGATCAGGGGACCCCATTCATGTCTAAAGTGACCAAAGAGCTATGCCGGCTACTCCAGATCAAGCAGTTGCGTACGTCTGTGTATCATCCTCAAACGGACGGTTTAGTCGAGCGTTTCAATAAAACCCTGAAAGCCATGCTCAAAAGGGTGATCTCCAAAGACGGGAAAGACTGGGATATGATGCTTCCCTATTTGATGTTTGCCATATGAGAGGTGCCACAGGCATCCACGGGGTTTTCGCCTTTTGAATTGTTATACGGGCGACATCCCCAGGGATTGTTGGACCTGGCAAAGGAAACATGGGAGCAAGAGCCCACCCCCCATAAAAGTGTGATTGAACACATTTTGGGTATGCAGAACCGCATAAGCGCGGTCATGCCAATTGTGAAGGAGCATTTACAGGAGGCTCAGGCCGCGCAAAGCGGCCGCTACAATAGACATGCCACCATGCGGACCTTTAAACCCGGGGATCGGGTGTTGGTATTAATCCCCACGGCGGAGAGTAAATTCCTGGCTCAGTGGCAAGGCCCCTACGAGAAAAAGGAAAGAGTATGGGTGGGTAACTATAAAGTATTGCAGCCCGGTAGGCGGAAACCTGAACAAATATACCATGTCAACCTATTAAAACCTTGGCAGGAACGGGAAAACCTGATGGCTGTTTTTTCCCCACCTCCCTCCTCTTCGGGTCGTTCACATCCGGCTCCAGCGACCTCCGGAGAGGACGAACCAGAAGTAAGGATTGGAGAAGCCCTCACCAAGCAACAGATGCGAGAGGCCAGACGGTTGGTTCAGCAGAACCCCGATGTCTTCTCCGAGCTGCCCGGTAGGACCAGTCTGATACGACATGACATTGTCACCGAGCCCCACCTGAAGGTACGCCTGAAGTCATACCGGGTACCGGAGGCTCGACGACAAGCCATATCGGAGGAAGTAAAGACTATGTTACGCCTGGGGGTCATCGAAAAATCCCAGAGTGAATGGGCTAGTCCGATTGTCCTAATACCAAAACCCGATGGCTCCTTAAGGTTCTGCAATGACTTTAGGAGATTGAACGAAATATCCAAGTTCGATCTCTACCCCATGCCGCGGGTGGATGAGCTGATTGATAGGCTGGGACAGGCGCGATATTTTACCACGCTCGACCTGACCAAGGGGTACTGGCAGGTGCCACTGACGGAGTCCGCCAAGGAGAAAACCGCTTTTGTTACGCCGGAGGGTCTCTTCCACTATGTTGTCTTGCCTTTTAGGTTACATGGCGCTCCGGCCACGTTCCAGAGGTTGATGGACTTAGTACTGGAACCCCACCAGGCGTATGCATCAGCGTACCTTGATGACATCATTATTTACAGCTCCGATTGGCAGACCCACTTGGAACAGGTATAAGCGGTGGTGGACGCGCTTCGAACAGCCGGATTGACAGCCAATCCCAAGAAATGTGCATTGGGACTCACGGAAGCCCGCTACTTGGGCTACGTGATAGGCCAAGGAGTGATTAAGCCCCAAATTAACAAGGTTGAGGCGATCCAGAAGTGGCCTAGACCCCTGACCACGAAGCAGGTTAGGGCCTTCCTGGGTATCGTGGGGTACTACAGGAGGTTTGTAAAGGATTTTGCGGGACTGTCAGCCCCCTTGACGGACCTTCTCAAAGGCAAGAAGTCCGTCATGGTGCGCTGGACTCCGCAGGCCGAGGACTCCTTCCAGGCCCTGAAGGGGGCCTGTGCGGACAGCCCGTTCTTGTACACCCTGATTTCCGGAAGGAGTTCATAGTACAGACTGACGCCTCAGAGGTCGGCCTGGGGGCAGTGCTGTCTCAGGTGGTTCAGGGGGAGGAACACCCCGTCACCTTCTTAAGTAGGAAGCTCACCCCTCCCGAGCGGAATTATAGCGTAGTGGAGAAGGAGTGCCTGGCGATCAAGTGGGCCTTGGAGTCCCTACGCTATTACCTGCTGGGACGGCAGTTTCGCTTGGTGACGGATCACTCTCCACTGGTCTGGATGAGGTCCGCCAAAGAACGGAATGCCCGGGTTACCCGGTGGTTCCTTTCTCTGCAGAACTTCCAGTTTACGGTTGAACACCGGGCCGGTAGGTTGCAGGGCAACGCCGATGCCTTGTCCCGCGGCCTGTGTTTGATGGCGGGAGTTCAACCCCGCTCGCTTGAACTGAGGGGGGGGTATGTGAGACTGTGACCGGGGTTATCTATGACGGCCAGTATGTCTCACCCCGGTTGTGCTCACTCCATGATAGAAAGTAAATCCACTCTAGGGTTAATGCTGTTTCCCTACAGGCTAAAGGAAGGGTTAAATGGAAACAGGAACGAGGGCAGGTGTTCCGGGTGTGAGGGAGTGAACAGAACTCCCTGAGCTCTCTGCTGGAGAGGCACATGTGTTTTGTTATGGACTTTTGTTTGGACATTAAAACCGTGTGCTGTGAACCTTAATGCCTGGATCCCGTGTCTTCTGCTGCGCAGCCGACCACGCTACCTCACAGCCCCCACTATTTTTCCATATTTTAATATGACCCCCAGTATTTCCCTCAGATTGTATGAATGACCTCCAGTATCACCCACACTGTAATATAGCCCAAGTATCCCCCCCCATTGTATCATGGCACCCAGTAGCCCCCCCCACACTGTAATACGGCCTCAAGTATCCCCCACACTTTAACATGGCCCCCAGTATTTCCTCCACACTGTATAATGGCTCCTACTATCCTCCCACTCTGTCTCATGGCCCTCAGTATCCCACCATACTGTAATATGGCCCCCAGTGTTTCCCCCACCAGCAACAAAAAAATATGATACTCACTTAGCCCATGGATCCTGAGGAGTCTGCCGGCAGACAGGACTAATGTGGTGATGTCATCATGCCAGGGCACGCAGAATACCAATGAGATGACATCATCACGCTGCACCATGTCCCCGCCTCATTAATGAGTCTCTCTGCTGTTCTGTAGACTGCAGGCCTAAATCAACCTGCTGTCTATAGAATGGAGAGCAGAAATGCAGGGTGATCATGTCTCCTTGCTCTACCGCAAAGTGTAACTGTATTGGTGCTGTGAGCGCCAAGACAGTTAAAAGTAGCATAGCTCCAGATTGAACACACTCTCTGCCCCCCTGGTAGCTACTACAACCTCTCCGCATAGAAAAACACATACCTAAATGCCAAACCAAGAGTGCATGTGTATGGAGAGGTTGAAAGAGGTAACTTGCAGCAACAGAGTGTTCAACTGATAGCTATCTCTTGCATATCCACCTCATAGGTCTCAAAGAAGACAGCAGTCTTATAATTGGCACTTAGAAGTTGAAGTGGGAGGGGAAAGAGGGTAAAGTTATAAATTTTGCAGTTCAGTCCAGGAGCTTTCTATTATACCTCTGTGTGGTTATCTCTTTATACCGATTTTAACTGTCCAAATCAATGGTTAAAGACCAAACCTAATGTGAAATCAGTGTTGATAAATGCCACATGTTGTTCCTGTCGTTTGGTACCGCCTAGTAAATTGTACATCTCAGCATACTATTTGGGTGAGCAAGTGCTAGAAATGACACAATGACAAAATATACAGAAAAAAAAGCAAAAATCATAAGATTTCATAGTAAGCGTAGAGAACGAATAGCCCAGATAGGATCTGTATTTGCTTTTATTTTAAAAAAGGGATATCCTTCCAGGAACTAACAAAAAACCCCCCAAAAAACTTCACAAACAACTAGTAAGGATACAGCATATAATATTAAGAATGGGTATGATCCTGTTGAAAATAGATAAAGTCAATATTCTTTGGAGCAGGCAGATAGTGGAGCAGAGAGACACTAAAAAGTTATCTATTCTAATCACTCAATATTGTTCCAAGAATTCGTTCACTTATCATCAACCTCCAGATCATCCATATGCTTTGTCCACTTTAGGTAGATGTTAGCTGGTTAATGCTTCTTTATCTTTACACCTTTCAAATCACTTTCTTCTCCCACTTCACAATGGAAATGATCTCTATCACTGCAAGTTGTTCATTGGCAAGCGGCAATCTCTGTAAGCCAGTGAGGGTGACCAGAATTAAGGCCCAGTCACACTAAACAACTTACCAGCGATCCCAACAACGATACAACCTAATAGGGATCGCTGGTAAGTTGCTAGGAGGTTGCTGGTGAGATGTCACACTGCGACGCTCCAGCGATCCCACCAGCAACCTGACCTGGCAGGGATCGCTGGAGCGTCGCTACACGGGTTGCTGGTGAGCTGTCACACAGGCAGATCTCACCAGCAACCAGTGACCAGCCCCCAGCCAGCAGCGCAGCGTGGAAGCAATGCTGCGCTTGGTAACTAAGGTAAATATTGGGTAACCAACCCGATATTTACTTTGGTTACCAGCGCACACCGCTTAGCGCTGGCTCCCTGCACACCTAGCCACAGTACACATCGGGTTAATTACCCGATGTATACTCTGCTACGTGTGCAGGCAGCAGGAGCCGGCTTCTGCGGACGCTGGTAACCACGGTAAACATCGGGTAACCAAGAAGCCCTTACCTTGGTTACCCGATATTTACCTTCGTTACCAGCGTCCGCCGCTCTCACACTGCCAGTGCCGGCTCCCTGTTCCCTGCACTCCTAGCCACAGTACACATCGGGTTAATTACCTGATGTGTACTGCAGCTACATGTACAGAGAGCAGGGAGCAGGCACTGACAGCGTGAGAGCGGCGGACGCTGGTAATGAAGGTAAATATCAGGTAACCAAGGTAAGGGCTTCTTGGTTACCCGATGTTTACCGTGGTTACCAGCGTCCGCAGAAGCCGGCTCCTGCTGCCTGCACATTTAGTTGTTGCTCTGTCGCTGTCACACACAGCGATGTGTGCTTCACAGCGAATGAGCAACAACTAAAAAATGGACCAGGACATTCAGCAACAACCAGCGACCTCACAGCAGGGCCAGGTTGTTGCTGGATGTCACACACAGCAACTTCGCTAGCAACATCGCTGCTACGTCACAAAAGTTGTTCCTTAGCAGCGATGTTGCTAGTGATGTTGCTTAGTGTGACGTGGCCTTTAGTCCTAGGCAGATCTTGCATGCACCAAAATAGTTTATTATACTCAAAAGCAAGATAAAAAGTAGTGCTTTGAACAATTAAACCTTGAAAAACAGAAAAACCCATATTGCGCCATGAGACCTAGGGTTACACCTTAATGGGTCCTTCATGGGCAAATAGGAGTAAATCAGACCACTTAATGACCGCGGGCTGTACTGGTATATCCTAAGTGGTCATAATTAGTGTTGAGCGGACCCGGATCCTCAAAATCCGGATCCGCACGGTTTGAGAGCCCGATCCGAGTCCGACCAGTACCCGGGATTCGGGGTGCACGATCCGGATCAGTTTTTTTTTTCTATCTCTCTCTCTCTCTCCCTCCTTTCTCTCCTCTCTCTCCTCTCTCTCTCTCCGATCCGGATCCGCCGGACCCGGATTACGGCCGATCCGCTCAACTCTAGTCATAATGTAATCACCTGCAGCTGCTGCGGGCAGCTGCCGACAATCCGCCCACATGTCACCTGATTTGAACAGCTGACATGTGTGCATCACAGGCACGAGTGGATCTGTGATCCATCCATGCCTGTTAATACCTTAAACCGAGATTTCAAATTTTAACATCACAATTTAAATCCCCCCGTGGTAACTCTTCACTTACCCGGCTCAATCGGTGGTGCTGTGACGTGATCACTGTGAGTTGATGTTTGTCATGGTAGCACAGGGTCATGTGATGACTCCTGTAGCTAGCATCAGTCCCTTCCTGTTTCACTTATAGTCTCATAGGGGAACTAATAAAATAAAAAAAAGTTTTAAAAAATTATAAAAATAAAAAAAATAAAAGTTCAAATCCCCCCCATTCGCCCCATTGAAAATTATAGGGTTAAATAAAAATAAAAAATATACACACATTTGGTATTGCCGCATTCAGAAATGCCCGATCTATCAAAATATAAAATCAATTAATCTGATTGGTAAACAGCATAGAGGCAAAAAAATTCCAAACGCCAGAATTATATTTTTTGGTCAACACAAATTTTGCACAAAATGCAATAACAGGCGAACAAAACGTATGAATCTGCACAAAAATGGTACCATTAAAAATGTCAGCTAGAGACACAAAAAATAAGCCATCACTGAGCCATAGATCCTGAAAAATGAGAACACTGCAGGTCAAAGAAAATGACGCAAAAAGTGCGCCACTTTTGTTGGACACACTTCTGATTTTTTTAACCCCTTAAGATAAAAGTAAACCTATACATGTTTGGTATCTACGAACTCATACCGACCTGAGGAATCACAGCGACTCATCAGTTTTACCATATAGTGAACACGGTGAATAACATATCCTCTAAACAATCATGCAATCACACTTGTTTTGCAATTTTTCCGCACTTGAAATGTTTTTGTAGTTTTCCAGTACACTATATGATAAAACTCATGGTTTCATTTAAAAGTACAACTCATCTCACAAAAACAAGCTCTCATAAGTCAAGATTGACAGAAAAGTAAAAAGTTACGGTTCTCGGAAGATGGGAGCAAAACCCCACCCACAAAATCGGCCAGAAGTGAAGGGGTTAAGAACATTTCTATAACCCCATGTGTAACACTTTCTAAAACATTACATTACCATGTTTTACACTAATATATATTTGTTTTTATAAAAAAAAATATATCACATATACATCTATTATGTGTATGTGAAGCATTCTAAGGAATGCCAAACTTTACATTGAACAGTCAACTCTCAATTTACATAGTTGACATTATCAATGAAATTTAGTTGATTTATGAATTTTCAAATAAGAAAATAGCCTTAGTAGCAAGTGACTGACAGTCTAGTGCTTACTTTTGGGGCCCATTGTTGTGTCACAGGGAATCTCTGCTGTGGCTCAGTGGTTAGCACTGCTGGTATGCAACACTAGGATCCTCCAGTTACAACATTTACAAGGAGTTTGTATGTTGTTTGCATAGGTTTCATCCCACACTCCAAAAACATACTGATGCACAAATTAGATTGTGAGACCCAATGGAAACATGCTATACAGTCATGGCTTAAAGTGTTGGCACTCTTGAAATTGTTCCAGAAAATGAAGTATTTCTCCACAAAAATTATAATTATAAATTTTATTATAAATTTGTAATCCCTTTGTGTGTATAGGAAGAACACAAAAAAGGAGGAAAAAGGCTAATTGGACATAATTTCACACAAAACTTAAAAAACTGTTGCCACTTTTCCAAAATTTTGGCTAAAAAAACCCCTTTGTTTTATGCCTGTAAAGCTTGTTCAAACTCACCTGGGAAGTAACAGGTGTGGGCAATATTAAAATCACACATGAAACCAGATAAAAACGGAAGAAGTTGACTCAGTCTTTTCAAAACTATTTTGAATCAAAATTGTTGAAAAATATCAAGATTCTCCCAATGAAATTTCAAAGAAATTCAAGCTCTAATGCAGGCTTAGGGTGCATCAGTGTCACATCAAATATCTCTTGACAATTTTTAGTTAAATTAAATGCTATGACTGATGACTCAGAAGGACCCAACTGTTAATACAGAGATATTAAAAAGCTAGACTGCCATTTTCCAAAATGTACATGAGTAAGCCAAAATCCATCTGGGAAGGCATCTTGTGGACAGATGAGACCAATATAGAGCTTTTTGGTAAATCATTCTACTGTTTACCAAAAATGGAATGAGGACTACAAAGAAAAGAACACAGTACCTACAGTAAACTATGGTGGAGGTTCAAAAATGTTTTGTTGTTGTTTTTCTACCTCTGGCACTAGGTGCCTTGACTGTGTGCAATGCATCATGAAACCTGAAGATTACCAAAAAATTTTGGGTCGCAGTGTAGTGCCCAGTGTCAGACAGGTTTGTGTCCTAGGTCATGGGTCTTCCAGCAGGACAATGACTCCAAACATACTTCAAGAAGCACTCAGCAATGAAAAGAAACAAAGCTCTGGTGAGTTTTGCAGTGGACAGAAATGAATTCAGATGAAAATCCCACTGCACACCTGTGGAGAGATCTTAAAATTGCTGTTTGGAAAAGGTGCCTTCACATATGGGAGACCTGGAGCAGTTTGCAAAACAATAGACGTCCAAAAATCCAGTTGATAGGAGTTAGAAGCTTATTGCTGATTATAGGAAGCGATTAATTGCAGTTATTTATTCCAAAGGGAGTGTAACCAAATATTACTTTTAGGGTGCCAAAAATTCAAAGTTAGTTTTAAAAAAATCTGCAGGAACATTAGTGCAACTAGTCCAACCTTGATCACAGTGCGTTACAGATTATCTTATTGCATATTAGACAATACTTCCTTTGCATCCATCATTTTTCAATTATAAATATTTACTGAGTGACCACCCAAGTACGGTGTTGTAAATTTTGTGAAGGCAAGAATTTTGTGAATATGCAAATGGAGACCAAAAAGTACATAAGAAACTAAGATCTTTCAGAGAGCGCTGTTACATTGACCATACATTTTCTATATATTCACTATGAATAAGGGTACTTAATGTACCAGAAATGCATTGGTTCTGCTTTTTTTTTCAACTAATCACAGCCTTAGTGGATCTATGTGGACTAATTTATAATATTTTTTATTTTATTTAATCAGTCTTGAGCCAGATTTACACTTTTCTTTTTGATTTATCGCTTTGTTTACTTAAAGGGGTTATCCGGATTATGTTAAGTTTTTTTCCTTATTACCCTATTGGACTACATTGGGGCAGGTAAGTAGATAGTGAGCACTTACCTGCCCTGCTGTCAGCCCCTCTCCCCCGGGTCAGAGTGGTCATGTGACCGCTCCTGCTGCGATTTTGCTGCTTCCGGTCATGTCATGTCAACATGGGCAGGACGATGTTGACATGCAAATCTGGAACAGCATGTTGCCGCCCTACTGGGCTGTACAGTGCGTGGAGTCCCCGCCCCCTTCCCTGCACCCTCTCACACATTCCCCCTTACCCGCACTCTTCCTGCAACCTCCCACACACTCCGTAGTCTCCCTCTCCCGCCTCCTGTGCCCAGCTACGTGCGCCCTGAATTCCAGCCGATTCAGTGTCCTGTTCAATAAGGCAAGGAAAAAGAAAGTTGCCCACTTGCTTTCAGATACACTGTCAGCGCTGTGTCCCCTGTACTTTATCATGTTTACTGACTGACGCCCTGGGAACTGTCTCCCCCCCCCTCCCCCGTGCGCGCTGTCTGTGTCATGTGTCATCTGTGTCTGTGCATCAGTCTTTGTCCCGCGCCATCCCCACGGCTGCTCGCACTGCAGCGTGTCAGTGTTTGCCCCCCTCTGCAGTGTATCAGCAGCTTCTCACCCTGCAGTTCTGGCAGCCACGGGGATGACGAGCGCTGCTGTCGGGAGGTTAGATGAGATCATTACCTGCTGTGACGATCTCCTCCTCTGCCGACGTCACTGCTGTCACTGCCTTCTATGCCCGCGCGTTGTCACATCACGTCTCGCGGGCGGCCCGAGACTGTCACTAGCGGTGACGTCACGGGCTCTCGCGATACTGCTGAGAACACGGCGGGCATAGAAGGCAGTGACAGCGCTGACATCAGGAGTGCAGGAGATTGTCACAGCAGGTAATGATCTCATCTAACCTCCTGAAGTCAGCGCTCGTCATCCCCTGCAGTGACCTGGGCTGACCTATTGATGTTAGCTCAGGTCACTGCACTGGTCTCCCAGCCAATGGGGAACATTTTGTTCTTCATTGACTGGGAGTCTCGTTGACTATGGTATGGATCACCGTGGGACCCCCTTATTGGATTGCGCTGGACCCGGATTTGATTGTTCTTTTCAATAAATTGGTTAAAGAGGGAATGTGGGGAGTGTTTTTTCAAATAAAACTTTTTTTGTTGTCAATTTTTTTTTTTCTTATTGACTGGGTTGGTGATGTCGGGTATCTGATAGATGCGTGACATCACCAACCCCAAGGGCCTGATGAGTCACGAACTACATATCAACTCCCCTGTAAATATTCCGCCTTATATTTCAGTGGCCGCACGACCTCCGGGTCCGGAAACCCTCGAGCCACAGCGAACCTGGATCTGAGCAGCTCGGCTGCTTCCATGGGGGCATCACAGCTATATCAGGAAAACTTTACTACATTTCTTTAATTAGAGCTATTTGCTAATATTATTACTACACCTACTACATATTGGGATAGGAGCTTGGATTACCCCTTCAAATTTGCAATCTTGACTTTTGTGCCTCTTTAAGTTCATAACTGTGCGCACCCACCTTCAAAGAAATCTCCCCCCCACCCTCTCTCTCATTCCCACTAAATCCCAGGGATCCAGGGGGAAATGTTCTCTTTTTGAAGAGTGCTAAGCCATTGTAAGGGGCTTATAAGCCATGCAGTGCTCTTTTGGGAATTTAAATATTCAAATAGCACCTTTTATGCAGACCCCCAACCCCCCCCACCCCCCCACACACACACACACTTAAAGCAGTTTGCTGTTAAATCCAGGGGATCCAGGGGGAAATTTACTCCTTTTGGAGAGTGCTAAGCCAACGTAAGGGGGCTTGTAAGCCATGCAGTGCTGTTATGGGAATACAAATATTGAATACACCCACCCTCACAGAAAGCTCACCCCCCCACACAAACACACTTAAAGCAGTTTGCTGTTAAATCCAGGGGATCCAGGGGGAAATTTTCTCTTTTTGGAGAGTGCTAAGCCAACGTAAGGGGGCTTGTAAGCCATGCAGTTCTGTTCTGGGAATTTAAATATTCAAATAGCACCTTCAGAGAAGTATGTGACATGAACTCTAATTCCGCCTATCGGGGTAACAATCCTAAAAGTTAATATTGACCTTGACTTGACTTTCTGTTGTATGTCATGTTGCACGGCCACTTGAAGGATCTATGTTGATTCTTCTTAAGGATTATTACTTATTACTTATTACTTCCAATACAGTTTCTTCCTCTCTGAAGCTATTCGCACCTTTAAATCCATGAAACAAGATGAAGATAAAATAAGCAATAAACCTGTATGAAGTGTAACAACATATATTCACATTTATCTTTGGGGGAGAAATAGAAAACTATTTGTTACATAAAATATCTGTGCAGATTTCAGCAGATTAAGGGAAACATTCCTATTTTATGTTTTGACTCCTATTTGCAGGACATCGGTGAGGTTTATGCGGCGGCTGATAGCACAAATCACTCGGACAAACAGAAGACGAGACTGTCCTGACAGCTCGGTGATTTGCTTTGTCTGCATTTCGAATCCCAGAGCTCAGTATATTCTTGTACTCCTTTCCCAGCCTACACGCTATCATGTTTGTTTCTAAATATTTTTCAAGCGTTCAGGTGAAGAAGATGTCTCGAATAGACGAACAAGTTTAGATTTACTGCCAGACGGTGGAATGGGCCTCTAAATATAATTTCTGGCATCCAGGATGGGGTCCCTTGCATAGTGCGATTTCTTGCTTATGGAAACATGCCTGAGATTTTGTTTACAGAGCATCTTTAAAGCTAATATTAACCACTTTAAAGACAGATATTTAATGTCAGTTCAGTGAAATTTCTGTAAATGTTTTTCTTGGAGACATATAAATGTGCCATTTTGATGGGAATGTTCTTCTACAGTCAGCCTTTTAGGAAAATACAGGAATATCAGATGAACGTGGATGAAGGCTGTTCTTGTATTCATGTCTAAAGCTAACTTTGATGCATTATTTATTATTTAGGTATATATTACACTTTCTTTGCTTTCGTACATGTATTTTCCTGCCCTGATTTTAAAACATACACAGTAAGTCAGCTATGTAATCCGCACCTGTCCGGAAGAGGGGGCGTCAGTTCAGACTATGAGGACATGTATTTAATAGAAATAGCTAAAAAATGGGTCACTGGGTATACAGTAAGATTGTGTATGACGGTGGGCAGAGCAATGGGCTCCGGTTTCACAGGTTCGAGTGCTGTTGACTGTGGTAGGTGGTTTATGAATGCAACGAGGAAAGGAAATAGCTAAGTATTGCTTCCTAGGACAAAACACAGACATTATTACTCAAGTGACATGAAGGAGAACTGCATCATAGACCACAGGTGTCTCCTAAAATAAAGTGGTTGATATTTCACACTGGGTTCTGTTCCGTTGCAGGTAATCCCAGATAGGTCAGCTAGAACTACATTCATCAACATCTTTTCTGAAGGTCACTGGGGACACTAAATATAAAAATTGATGAAGCATTCTCTTTATGAACTTTTAGACCTTTGTTTATTTTTAGTGCATGTTAGGAAAGTTTAAATTTCAAAATCTTGTGGCAAGAATATATATATGGATATATTATGGATATATATACTATATATATATATATATATATATATATATATATATATATATATATATATATAAAATATATATATATATCCAAAGGAGAAAGAAAGTCGCACTCCAGATGATCACCATATCACTCCGTCTTTATTGCAGGGGAAACGTGAAGGTACAAGCGGTGGGGAGGGTGAGACAAGCCATACAGCGCCGGACTCTTACCTCTTTCATATATATATATATATATATATATAACATTATTTTTATATATATATATATATATATATATATATATATATATATATATATATATATACGGTATATAGTTCTCTGTGGAATAATTCAGAAGTAGAATAAATCAGAATGGGCTGTGTCATTGTGCGGTTCAAAATTGAATGCTCTTTAATTTTGTAATATGTCTGTTCTGACTTGATAAGTGATACATGCAATATGAACACCTACGCATCACACCCATATTGTTGAATTATTAATCAATCATTACTATAGTATTAATTGAAGGATATACTCCAACAAAAAAACAGTGAGTTCAAAAATTATTTTATTTTTTATTCAGAAATATTAAAAATATTAAAACCATGATAGAAATAATATATAGTGGTGCAAATAGGAGGGACTAGATATCAGCTTGTAGTTTACATAATGATATAAATAGTTATACATGTACAGGTAAAAAATGTAGCCTATAAAATTGATTAATAAATATAGATTTATCAGAAATGTTAAGCCAAAACTACATATGGTTAATTTAAACCTATTTAATATATATAGCAATTGCTGATAGAAACAATTATTTATACAGAATAATGATCCTACTGAGTGTTAGTCAGTGAACACTAATTAAAAGTGCATAAAGTGTAAAGGTGTTTAATAGTTCCAGTGAACTAGTAGTGAAACATTGTAAATTAAACGTTAATATGGTGAGCCAAGGAAATGATAAAGTGCTCCTGTGCTTGTAAATAAGTAATTACCTGTGGTATGTAGCTGAATCGTCCCTTCACCCCAACGTACATTTCTATTATTTCTATCATGGTTTTAATATTTTTAACATTTCTGAATAAAAAAATAAAATAATTTTTATTTTTAAAAAAATATATATTTTTTTTTAATCCAATCAATTTTTATTGTAGGAAGTTACATTACAAAAAGGAGAAATTCAGGTATCATTGGCAATAATACACAAAGAGGACAACGCTGTAACATGTGGTAGTATCCTCTTTGATTATGATTCACATTTCCTGTCACACCACCACCAATCATGTCTGATGCAAGTTGCAACTTTTTTAGGTTAATCAATACCCAATACGTATAGAGTCAACCTACCAATTTACTCTTTAATCCTCAAAATGAGGGATCCAAACAACCAGAACCAGAGAGTAAGAAAGGAAGATAAGGAAAGGGAGGGGAGAGAGAGGTGGGGGAGATGGGGAGAACCATGGATGGTTGCAAGGAAGCAACCAGGGAGGGGGAGGGGGGAGGGAGGGAATTGGATGGCGTTTCGGGGTAGCCCGAGCAGTAACAACAACAGAGATTTAAACACCTTGACTATTGACATGTGGTATGGGTGAACTCCCTGCGTAACACACTCTTTGACCCTATTTGACCCGTTTTTAATTATCAACAGTCTGCCCTGGAACAGATGCTTGACAGGGGATGCATATACAGAGTTTAGCCACGTGTTCCAAATCTGAAGTATTTTGTTTTTGGCACGGATGGAGTGAGCCAGACAGAACTCGTATTGGCATTGGAGATTAATTCGGTTATATAGTTCAACTAATGTAGGCGTCTTTGGGGATTTCCAGTGCAAACTTATGCAATATCTGGCAGCTACTAGAATGTGAACTAATAAACCCCTGAACTCCTCTATACCCACGTTTAGCACTGCCAGAGCCGGATTCGGATTAATACGATTGCCTGTCAGCTCACCCATCAGGCCAAATACCTCCAACCAGAACGAGAAAACCTTGGGACAAGCCCACCAGCAGTGACCAAGAGTACCCCTTTGGAGGCAGCCCTTCCAACAATGTGGCGAATAATTTGGGAGGAACTGTGCTAAGTTGGCTGGGGACCGATACCATCGCAGGTGTACTTTTTTCAGTTGCTCCAGATGATTTATACACTTGGAATATTTTTGGATATTTGCTGATGCCGAGTGCCAGTTTGAAGGAGAGGTAGAGACACTCAACTCCACGTCCCATTTATTCATATAAGGAGATTTTTGCTCTTCGGGGGGGTTATTGAGCCATTTGTATGTCGAGGAGATACCTTTGGATTTAATTATCTTTTTAAATACCAAAGCTTTTGTTGTAGGTAACAGAGGCTTTGACTTTGGAGGAAATTTAGAGGCCATAAAATGACTAATTTGGATGTGTTGATAGAAACAGCCCTTTAAAGAGGGGTGTTCCCGTACTATTTCATTAAAGGGGTTAACACCCATATCAGAGTATAGATCCGCCAGCACTGTAATGCCCGATCCCTCCCACCTGGTCAGATTCAAAAAGGGGATTTGAGATTCCAACGACTTGAGGGAAATCTCTGAAAGAGGAATCTGAATCTTATGAATCAAGTCATTTCGCCAGACCTCCAGGGAGGCTGACATGGTGGGAACACACGGGGAGAACCGTGAACGGCTCAAATATTCTGCTTCCATCATTCTTCTGACCGAGCCCTGGCGGGACAGGAAATTTTCAATCTGAGCCCATCTATGTGAATTACCTGGACGCCACCATTCCTTTAGTGATTCAATTAGTAAGGCTTTATAATATGCCGTTATGTTTGGGGTGCCCAATCCCCCTAAGTCATATGGGGGGTATAACACTTTACCTGCGACCCTAGCCCTTTTATTACCCCAGACAAATTTGTTAGTCAACGATTGAAGTTTCATCAGGGTTTTGTGAGAAATTTTGATGGGAAGGCATCTGAGCACATACAATATTTTGGGTAAGAAAACCATTTTAAAGGACTGTATCCTGGCCATCCAGGACAATGATATTTTTTCATACCTTCCCAATTCCTTTTCTAAATTTTGGATCAGAGGTTCCAAATTTTCTTTAATTAACATCTGCGATGGTGTCAGCTTAATACCCAAATAAGGTATCCCCCTGTCGCACCATTTGAATTGAAAGGCCCCCTCCAGCACACTCCTGGCCTCCACCGGTACATTAAACGGCAGTATCAAAGACTTTGCCGCATTAAGCTTATAATACGACACTTTAGAAAAGTTTGATAATGTGTTCACCACTGCTGGAATCGACACTGCAAGGTTAGAACAGGAAATTATCACATCGTCTGCGTATAAACCAAGTTTATGTTCAAATTCCCCAACTCTTATACCAGAAATGGCTATGTTTTTTCGTATAGCTTCCGCCAGAGGTTCTACCACTAAAGCAAAAATAGCGGGAGACAATGGACACCCCTGGCGGGTGCCATTACTTATTTGAAATTTAGATGACAGAAACCCCGATGCCAACACTGACGCATTTGGGTAAGAGTAGAGGGCTAGAATGGATGACCTGATTTTCCCCAAGAACCCGAATTTTGTTAGAACTCTCTCCAGGTATCCCCAGTGCACCCTGTCAAAGGCTTTTTCAGCATCAAGAGACAGGAATGCACTGGGTTCACCCGATATCTCCACCAGTCCAATCAAGTCAAGAATCCGTCTGGTGCCATCCTTAGATTGCCTCCCTGTCACAAACCCAACTTGGTCTGGAGCCACTAAGGTCGGGATCACTTTATGAAGTCTATCTGCCACTAGTTTGGCATAAATTTTAACATCACAATTTAGGAGTGAAATGGGCCTAAAATTACCCGGGGTGTCTGCAGGTTTCCCTGGCTTTGGTAGCGTGATAATTATCGCTTCTAAGTTGTCTGGGGAAATTGACCCTTTATTTTGCCAAAAATTGAAGGTTTTTGACATAAAGGGGGACAGAGTGGATGTAAATTGTTTGTAATATTCGTATGGCAGCCCATCGGGGCCCGGGGCAGAGTTAGACTTAGTCATTTTGATGGCACCTAGGATTTCATGTGTAGTAAAGGGAAGATTAAGTTCCTCTAATTGCTCATCTGAGACCCGGGGAAGATCCAGGGTGTCTAGGAAACCCTGTATATCCACTTGAGTCGGCTGTGACGTATTGGAATCATATTTTAGATTATACAGGGCCTCATAGTATTTCGCAAATGCTTCTGCTATTTCAATGGGATGTCTAGTGATTGTTCCGTTCGGGTCCCTCAGGAATTCTATTTTAGATTGGATCTCACGTTTTTTCGTCCTTCTTGCCAATAAGGACCCCGCTCTATCCCCTATAGCATAAAATGTCGATCTATTTTTTTTAAGATTATGTTCGTATTTTTGCAGGAGTAGGGATCTTAATAATATATATTTAATATCTGCGTCTTTTTTCCGTTTTTGGATGGAGGCTATTTTTATGAGCTGCCCTCTGACTACGGCTTTATGAGCAGCCCACAGGGTCTCGTCAGAAATTTCCCCATTATTATTAAGTTTAAAATATTCTGTTAACACTGACTCTACTTCATCATGTACCTTCTGCCTACCAAGCAAGCTGGTATTCAGTCTCCACCTAGGGGAATTTTGAACATTAAAGCTACCCTGAACAGACAAAGAGATCGGCGCATGATCTGTCCAAGTAATTAAACCAATATCAGCTGCCACACAATTACTTATAGATTTGCTGTCGACCAAAAAAAAATCAATTC
Source organism: Anomaloglossus baeobatrachus (assembly GCF_048569485.1). Classification (NCBI taxonomy): domain Eukaryota; kingdom Metazoa; phylum Chordata; class Amphibia; order Anura; family Aromobatidae; genus Anomaloglossus; species Anomaloglossus baeobatrachus. The sequence continues at coordinate 136,389,186 of NC_134355.1, forward strand.
TACTGTATGAGCGATGCCTGGAAGAGAAGAATGTATAGTCTCTTTCTGATGCGTGCAAATATCTCCAGATGTCATGAAAATGGAATTCATTGATGAGATGCTTAAGTTCCTTAGCATGTGGGATGCTGGTGTTGGAGCAATCCATGGAGCGTATTACAGGTATTTTAAAGTCTCCACAGATGATTTCCGCCCCTGTGGCAGTATCTTTGAATGCTTGGAAAAATTTCCTAGCAAAGGTCAATTGTGATGAATTTGGGGAGTAGACCGTTGCCAAGGTATAAGGGACGCTGTTGATATAACAAGACACAATAATATATCTTCCATCCGCTCCATAACTGACATTTATCAATTTAAAGGCCACTGAGTTCTTTATTAAAATGGCCACTCCTCCTCTTTTTTTTGAGTCATTAGCAAAAAAGGTGTGTTGGAACCTTGGATGAAGTAGCCGTTTATTATCTGTGGAAAGAAGGTGGGTCTCCTGAATGCACGCTATATCACAGTTAGATGCCTTCACCTCTCTCCACATCATTGACCTTTTTGCTGGGGAGTTGAGTCCGTTCACATTAATAGACAATATCTTAATTCTCATATTGGAGCCGCAGGGGGGTTTGAATTCCTAGGAACGCCATCAGGGATGAGAGGGGCTAGACCAGCCAGGAATTGAGAGAAATTTCCAGAAAAAATTAAGGAACATTTGTGAGAAGAGGAACAAAAACAAAAAAATTCCAACAACACCGGTTTGCCCCGAGTAGGGTGTCCGGTGTATAACCGCTCGCCATAGGCGAGAACATCAGGGGGGCTGCGTGACATCCCGTGTCACAGGAGCAGGGGCAGCAGGTGCCATAAGCAGGAAGGAATCCCAGCTAAGCTACTGACCATTCAGGGTTAATCCTGTCTGGAGGGCCTCTATGATTCTCCTGCCCACCAGGGTTTGGTGGGTGGGCTATTCCCCAGTCATCCAGCAATTTGCCCAGCTGAGAAGGAGTATGACATATGTGAGTGCCTCCATCTTTAAAAATTATCATCTTCACCGGAAAACCCCATTTGTACTTGATGTCTTGATCTCTAAGGAGTTTAGAAAGGTGGGCGAACTCTCTTCTTTTATTAAGAGTTGCAGCAGAAAGATCTGGGAAGATTTTTAGTCCATTGAAAGTGTCTGGCAGGGCTGGATTTCCCCTCAGTGTGTGAAGCACAGCTTCTTTCGTTTTATAGAAATGAAGTCTAGCCAGGACATCTTTAGGCAGAGCTGGATCTATGCCTTTGGCTTTAGGGACTCTATGAATCCTGTCCACTATCAGGTCTCTGGTGTCCCATCCAGGGAGTATAAACTGCAGAAACTTGTGGAAGTATTCCTTGAGGTCTTTATCTGCTACTGATGAGGGAATCCCTCTGATTTTTAGGTTATTTCTTCGGGATCTGTCCTCTATATCACTGATTTTAAGTTTTAGTGCCTCCACCTCCTTTTCCAAAGCTGTGTTAGCATCTATCAGATTGTTATGTGATGTTGCAAATTCAGCCATTTTAGTTTCTACATGCTCTGTGCGATCCCCTAGAGACCTGATCTCTTCCTTCAGCTCTCTTACTATTTCTCTGAGATCAGCCTGCAAGGAAGCCCTCAGCGTTTTCAGCAGAGATTGCATTGTTTCCTCTGTCAGAGGAATGGCTGTGCAGCCTCTCAAGCAGCCTGTATCTCCTTGTGAGGAGTGGGAAGAAGCTGAGTGGGAAGCCATCTTGCTTGGTGAGGAGAGATCCCTATCCAGGGGGAAGAAGTCTGTCAGTTTGGCTGGAGTGCCAGTTTTTTTAGGTCTCCCCTTAGGCATAGCTGGGGGCTGGGGTTACTCACACCTCCTGTAGCTGGTAATCCTGTTATCTGTGAGCTGATAAGAGCCGGTTTATCCTGACTAACTGACTAAGAACCATCTGGTTCGAAACGCGTCCTCTCTTGCATAGGACCCTGTCTGGATATTTTATTTATGTTTTTTTAAAATGAATTAATAAAGAAAATTTGATTTTATTATCCATTGGACTTTGCTGCTGGAGTTTCTATCTACACTTACTTGGATTGCCGGTTTTCCTTTCCGTGCACAAGTCCTGGATGTGGTGGTTCCCTCTTCGGCTACAGGTGAGCGGACATCGTATTTTTTTCTTGGTTCCGGTTTATCCTGCTGTCAGCACAGAGCTCTCCTTCAAGCAGCCGTCGCCATCAGCGTGCAGGCCACGCCCCTTTAAAAAAATATTGAACTGTGAAATACTATCCAGACGCATTGTTGTTAATTATTAATTGAAGGAGTTGTGCTATTGTGTTAATGCTGCAGAAGTCTATTAAATGTATAACTTTTCAATTTACATGCATTAAAAATTACACCTTATTCAAAAGATAATAACTTTTGATATTTTGTAAGGCACTCTCTGGTGTTTGTATGTTCATTGTTCATCCATCTAAACTGCACTATTAGTGGCCAAGCAACAGAGAACAGAGGCAAAATATAAATACATCAGTACATTTTTAAAATAGAATAGTATTAGAGGGATAAGTGGTCCAACATTGGACTGATGGAAATGAGTCACCGAAAGCTAATGGTCCACATTTAGAGGGCACAAAATACTTGCTTTGCCCTGGGTGCTGGTATTCCACACGATGCTATTGTGTGCAAGCACTGGCGGACACAGACATAAAAGTGCCACTTTGCAAAAACAAAATGCGGGCCCTTTGAAGTCCAAAAGCTTATTATAATGCACAATTCCACCTGTTTGGAGGTAGAAATGGGCCCCCTTACCTCTTGGGCCACTGTGCAGCCGCAGAGGCTGTACCAATGATATGTCCCTTGTCCAAGCATTTATAGATACATAAAATCATCTCCCCATTAATGTCTTAGAGAAAAACCTTTAAAAACACAGACATTAGCAGCCTTCTTCAGATTTTATAATCTGCACTGCAGGTCAATTTACAAGTGGCTAAATTGCAAGGAGTATATGACATTTTATAGAATCTCACTTACTCTGCTGATATTTTATCCTCCATTTTTGTTAGAAAAAAAGTACATTGTGTGCATCAAGCTGCAGATTTTGTTGCAAAAATTTCTGCAATTGAAATTAGTTGCATTCGTTTGAATGAGATAATAGGCTGGAATGCAGGAAAGGACTATTGGAACACAACAGTGGGGAAGGGGCTGTAAGGCCATGTGCGTACTTTGCGTTAAGTTACTTGCAGTTCTAAACGCATCCTCTGGCAGAAATGGTCTTTGTCAAATTTGGTTTTGACCACAAAAACGCTGTAAATACGCTTGCATTTTAGCCGTGTTTTTACCGTGATTTACATGCTTTTTCATTGCTTAAAGACAGATGCGTTTTGAATACAAATACACTGCTAAATAAAGTTTTATCATTCAAATACTATGAAAAAAAGGGAAAAAATGATAACAAGTATCATGATTAAAATCATACACAAAATGGCTTATTTTTATTAAAATGATAACTGTGAACTAATATTTATGTATAAAATAACGTTAAATTATTGATTTTCATTAATTTAATTGTCGGACTGTGTGTGTGTAAAGGGACATATCATGTCCTTAATCTAATGTCAAAAACACATGCATTTAATTGGTCCAAAAAGCATGCTTTCTGCATCAAAAAAGCATGTTAAATGCAAGGATTTTGAAGCAGATTACGTTTTGATATTTCTCATTGACTTCAATGTTAGCAAAGCGCAGCCAAAATGGCAAAAACAATTGACATGCTGCTTCTTTAAACGCTGAGTTTTTGCCAAATTTTCTGCAACTAAAACGCAGCGTTTTTAAAAACATTGTGCGCACAAGAAATCTCCATTTTCCATAGACTTTGCTTGAAAATCAAAACGCATGCATTTTGGCATTAAAACGCTGCAGTTCAAAACGCTGCGGAAACGCAGGTAAAAACGCTAAGTGCGCACATAGCCTAGAGGCAGCTATGTGGAGCCTGAACGGGCCTTCTTTTAATCTCTTGTGCTCCGTATGTAATAAAAGGGATATAGAAAAACAATTATAAAGGTATTTTTTTAACTCAAATTATCTCACAATAAACATAATATATGATCATTTATTCCTGTTTAGGAGTTTTTTTCCCCAGCATCTTTCATAGCGCTATCCTTTTAAATATTTTATTGCAACATTGTGTTGCTATTATCATTGTTATTATAGGGGAACCAAAACACTACACGTGTCTGAACATTTACACAGAACATTCTAAATTCGTAGACACATTACATAGAGCTGGCTCCCTGCGACATTCGGGGATGCAGCCAGGGCCGGCCTTAGCCTGAATGGCGCCTTGTCCAAAACTGCCCTTTGGTGCCCCCCTACTAATTTTTTACCCAGTTTCCCAGAAAACAAACGAGGACCAGAGGCCATTTTTTTATATCCTAAGTAAATTGATCTCTTCAAATATACAATAAATTACAAATTTGTGCTGGAGAATCTGCACCTCAAATCCACCACGTTTTTTTAGAGGTCTTCCGATTTCAACCATTTATGCCATATCCATGAATATTACACCCCACCCCAGCTCCGACTCCACCCCTCAAGCCCGCCACACTCACCACCATTCTTGGAAAACGTATGTGTGTGTGTGTATGCCCTAGAAGGACTTTGCACGCACCTTAGTCATGTGCAGACTGCAGTTGTGGCTGAAGCGACACCACCGGGCCCCTCTGCTGCAGCTGTGACTGGGGCTCGGTGAAGATGGTGGGCCCGGCTGGCCAGGGGCTACATAAAGCTGAGTAATTCACCGGTGGCGGTTACAGTAAAAACGCAGTGCTGGGACCAGAGGAGCCAAAAAAATTACGACTTCTTACCTCTCTGTTGCACCCCCTCTGAAGCATGGCCGTTGGCGCCCTGTGCGACCGCACAAGTCGCACATGCCTAAAGCCGGCCATGGATGCAGCTTCCATCAATGGACAACATTCATTGTGCCTTTGTTAGCGGCATTATGGAGCAACAGCATGGAGAGCCTGTTTGATTCTCTGGGATTTGTGGTGCCGTTCTGACCTGGAGCTTGAGAGTTAACTTTTGTCTTTTAAGTTTCAATAATTTATATTAGTTTAGTAACTTTTTGTCATTTTTGCTGTTAATACACACATCATATATTTCTCTGACTTTGCCTTCGCAAGGAGTTTCCTGTTGTTTGACCTTAGCCCATATTCTAACCATCCACCTGTCTAATGTTTCTGCTCCTGTTCCTTGTTTTGATGTGGCCTCCCAACACAATAAGCCAGCCAGCTCCAACGGCCAAAAAAACACATACTAACTACTAATGTAATTTTTTTTTCTAAGACTGCTAAACCATTGACTAATTTAAGTAATAAAGGGTCTGATGTGATAAACTGTAATCATTAGACAATCTGTGCCTTCATGATGTTAAAGAATTCTCTTTGTCCGATTCTGTATTGGTTCAAGTTCATTTAAGACTGTCACGCTCGCTGGGTGTAGCAAGCGTGGAGGGCTGAGTTCAGACCTTCGTGTCTTTGAGGCACAGCAAACAATACACAAAAAGGGGGGCACCAGGGACACAAAAACGGGAGGCCCTGAAACTAGTGAGAGGGGTAGGTAGGCCCCTCCTAACCTCACCTGCAACTGTCCCTTCTCTCCTCACTAGTCCCTATACAGTCTCCACAACTGTCATCGAACAGGAAGCTGGGACTCTAGGAAGACCCTATAGTAACCCTGACTAGTAAGGGGCAGGGGGGGTTCACTAGACCTCACCTATGCACTAACAACACACCAGGTAAGTTAAGAGAAACAAAGGGAAACAAAGGAAAAATTAACAAACAAAAGGATATAGCCTGAGCAGAGGAACCTGATTTGCTGAACCTTCCTCAAAGGCGGCCAGGACACAAATGACTTTGTATCTTCAGCAGAGATTGCTGGGATACACCATTATTTAAAGCTGAAGTGCGTGACTAATTAGTATCAGCAAGAAACTGCTTTGGAAAAGCTGCAGTAGAAAAATTGGCACTTAACCACTTCAGTGCCAAGAGAAATGAAACCCATTTAAATGAAGAGAGCCAGATGAGAGGCTCCAGTCCAAAGGCTGTCACTGGTCACAACATGCAGTGAGACGATTGTGACAAAGGCATCCCTTTATAGTGGAGGTTAATGCCACTGACATTGGAATTGGATTGGTGCTATCGCAAAGTCCCCTTTCTCTTGCTGAAATGTTTATGCACATTCTATTCATGAAATTTTTCATCTGCCCAGAGGATTTATGACATTGATAATTGTGAATTATTGGCAATAAAGTGGGCCTTTGAGGAATCGTGCTACTGCCTTAAGGGTGCCAAGCATAAAGTCACTATTATCACTAATCACAAAAATGTTACTTTTATGAAATCAGCCAAAAAACAGAATCTTATGCATACAAATTAGTTTTATTTTTTTCTAGGTTTGTTTATATGATGCCTTTAAAAGGTTACTCTGGGGAGATAAAAAAAATTTATTCTAATGCCCCTGCCCTCATAAACTCCAAAGATAACATCCATATTGTTTAGCATCCTCACACTACCTCTAATCCCTTGTAATGCTGGAGCAGTCTCTTGCTGCTCCCCCTCCTTTCTGGGACATTACATCACACATTACGGTGCATGGCAAGCTTCATGTTGTTAGTAGCTGTCAGTTCCCTGATAATATGTCCTTTTATACAGCCAGAGGAAAAGGTGGTATGCTCCCTGCAAGTAACTGGCAGCCCCTTGATAATATCTGCTACCCTGCATTCCTAGATAAGGGAGCATGGCCTTGCCACCACCACATCCCCTGATCTCAGACTGAATAAAAGCAGAAATTATGAAGGGGCTGGCAGCTACTAGCAGGGAGAGCGTGACAACTTTCCCCTTTCCTTGGACTTAATAGAAGAAGAAATTATCAGGCGGCTGGCTGTTACTAACAGCAGGGAGCAGGCCACATCCCCTAATGTGTGATGTAACATCCCAGAAGGGAGGGTGAGCACCAAGGAGCAGTTCCAGTGTTAAACTGAAAGATGATGTTATTTATTAGTTAAGCTGCTTTCACGCTACATTTTTTTAGCATGCATCATGAACGTATTTTTGCTGCAAAAGCGGATGTTATTTTGCAGGATCCTGTCACTTGAAGTTTATGGGCGGGCATTGGAGTCATGTGATCGGGAGTGAGGGGAACTGAACGTGAGACTGGGAGCTGGCATCTGACAGCTGCGGAGGCTCGTAACCAAGGTAAACATCGGGTAATTTGCTTGGATACCCAATATTTACCTTGGTTACGAGCTTCTGCAGCTGCTAGGAGCCGGGCTCCCTGCACACGTAACCAAGTTAAACATGGGGTATCCAAGCAAGTTACCCGATGTTTACCTTGGTTATGAGCCTCCGTAGCTCTCAGGCGGGGGAGAGAGGGAGGGGGAGAGAGAGGGAGGGGGAGAGAGAGACTGATCACACCAGGCTGGTTTATGGGCATGCTCAGTAGAGCAAGCAGGATCCTGTCTATCAGCATGCCAGCGTTCACATATGTTTGCGTGAAGTATAGTCAGGATCCAGCAATTTGCAGTATTTGGACGCAGCTCAAAAATGCTACAAGTAGCGTTTTTGAAAAAAGTTAAAAAACTGCAAGTCGCTGGATCCTCACTATAACGCACGCAAACGCAGGTGAGCGCATGTTGACGCGAGTCCATTGCAAATGCATTGAAATGAAAACGCATTTGCACTGGATCCGTTTTTGCGTTAAAAAAACGTTCAGGACGCATGTTAAAAAAACGTAGTGTGAAAGTAGCCTTACATTTACTGACATGCCCTTAGCTACATTTGAGCCCTGCAGAAAATTCCCAATCGTATTGCACCAGGTAATTTCAATTTGGGTCTTGCTACACTTAAGACCCATAGTGTACAGTATCTGTGTTGCTTGACGTATGTGTTTGACAATATTTTCACAGACATTTTTAGTTAAATTGTTTTTTTTGTCCCTTACTAATCAGTCATTAGTAATTTTTACTACAGAGTATTAGGAGTTTGCTTGTCTGAAGACTAAATAGTTTGACTAATAACACTGTTGCTCAGCAGTGCATATGAGGTGACATGACAGACAAATTAGCTACCAGTGTGACACCCCTGGACTAGTCCAGGGTGTCACAGGGAACTGCACCATTCTCTATCCTTGGTGCAGGGCCCACCCTCCTTGGTTCCGGGGTCCGCAACAGTGATTCTGTACTAACAGCACAAATCCTAGTCACCCAAACACTACACTTGTCAGGCACACCAGGGGCGTGGTTCCAGCTGGGAAAGGAACCGCCCACCTATGAGTCAGACAGGCTGGTGGGAGGAGTCAGTTAGACAGTTGGTAGTAACTGAAAAAGAGAGAGGACCTGGGGATTAAGAGCTCCCTGAGGAGAGCCTGGCTGGGTCGCAGACAGTGGCCTGTACTTGACGGCTCAGAGATTAGCGGCGTCAGCACAGCGGAGGGATAGGACTTCCCACACAGAGCAGTCACAGAAAATCCCACGTGCCAGCTGCTAAGAGCAGGTCCCAATTAAAAAGAGGGACAGGACCCGAAGGTTTCAAGCCAACGGGGCCAGGGACACACACAGTATACAGTGTATGGAGGAAGGCTCCAGTCCACCACAGAATCACTGAAAGGGACCACCGCACGTGCAGTCACCGAGTGCAGCAGTACCAAGAGACTTTGTTTACCTCAGAGTCTGTGTCCACTGAATGCGTCATCACACCTGAGTGAGTACCCTGGCTCCCCAGCGCCCTGCCGGCCCTATATCAATATAGACTGTTCCTACCTATTCCCTACCCTGAGTCCCGGGGCCCCTACCTGCGGAGGGAATCACCACCAGGCTGCCCCAACACCATCAGCCCCGGCACTCCCATACAGCAGCGGCGGTATTCCTTATTACCGCACACCGCAGGTGGCGTCACAAATATTCTCCCCCGTAAAAAACCTTTTTGTTTTTCATCAAAGTGTCTGCCGAGCAGTCCGACTGCTGCTAGGGCGTCACACATTGATTTTTGGCGTCACGAACAGGATTTCTTTCTGTTGGACGGAGTTTCCTGCTGGCGTATGCAATCACCTTTTCCTTGCCATCCTGTACCTGGGATAGAACAGCTCCCAGCCCCACGTTGCTGGCATCAGTGTACAGCACAAATGGGAGGTTATAGTCAGGATATGCCAGAATCTCATCTCCTGTCAAAGCTGACTTCATCCACTTGAAGGACTTCTCCTGCTCCTCACCCCATGTGAATGGAGAGCCAGAAGTCTTGCCGTGCTTTCTTTGTCCGACTAGGAGATCTTGTAAGGGGGATGCCATCTTGGTATAGCCTTTCACGAACCTCCGGTAGTACCCCATCAATCCCAGGAATTGGCGCACCTCTTTGATGTTCTGAGGCCTGGGCCAGTTCTGGATAGCTGTGATTTTCTCAGGGTCCGGAGCCACACCTTCGGCACTTACCACATGCCCCAGGTATTGGACTTTGGGCTTCAGCATCTGGGACATCTGGCAGAAGTATTTGAAGCCCTTTCCAGGTACGGGATGAAACTAAAACCCTCCACCTTGATCTTGAGGGGGCATAGAAAGATGTCGGCGCCGGGTGAAGCGAGCGCAGCGGCAGTTCCCCCTCAAGATCAAGGTGACATGGACGCACAAACAAATGGGATGTGTGAGAAGATGAACTATGTAGTCATCAACCTGCTGAAAACTCTACCCCTTGAGGAGCGGAACGAGTGGCCTGAAAAATTGCCAGATCTTGTGGACATGTACAATAGTATTCCTGTGAGTTCCACTAAATGCACACCCGCTTATCTCATGAGGGCTAGACCTGGGAGACTGCCAGTGGATCTGGAGATGGAAGTTGAGATGCCTGAAGTTTATTCCCCAAATGCAGATTGGGATACCAAGCGTAGAGCTCAATACAGGCAAATTCAAGAGTATGTCGAGGAGAATCTGGACCAAAGTAGGGAAAAGCAAGAAAGAAGCTTTAACAAGCAAGCCCAAGCCCCTCCATTTTCACCAGGAGAAGTGGTCTTAAAAAGAAAAAGAAAGATGCATAAACTGGACGACCAGTGGGAAAGAGAGCCATATGTGGTCCAGCCTTCCAATTTCAACAACCAGAAGACCTGTCTTGTCAGCAAGGACCAAGGAAGAACCACAGCTGTAATTTCCCGTGACCACTTGAAAAAGTGCCCTGAACCCCTGAACATCCAGAAGGAAGAACAGCCCCAACCTCAAGTGACTGAGAAAAAGAAGAGAGTGATCCACACCATCCTAGGTGACTTCCCGGAAGATTGGCCTATGTACAATGGAGCAGTGATTGTGCCTGTACTCACATTCCCGCAACCCGCGGAAGAACCAGAACCAAGGAGGCCTGAAATCATTGCACCTAGAGAAGTACCCATACCAGCACCACGAACACGTAGATTACCACCTACAACACCTAGCACCAGTAGTGGGGAACAGGTAGTAGCAAACACCACAGTACAAGGGTTAGAGGGAAGCCAGGAGCTGAGAAGGTCCACCCGTGTGAACTTTGGTCAGCCCCCACATAGGTTCAGAGATGAGGAATGGTAGCGGAACCCGGCTACTCTACCCTAATGTAAATAGTCTAAATATAGAGTAAATTTAAAAATGTTTAGTATTTTCCATGCTTTTAATTCTACTATTTTCCATGCTAAAGATAGTCATGTAAGACATGTTGATATAGAGTGTTGATAAGAAGAATGTTGATTTTATTTTAATTACCTGGATTCATGACCTGATTGACGACCAATGATAAGTTTTATTGAAAATGGACCTTTGGCTACAGGACTGGTGGTAGCCAGCACGAACTGGTGCTATTGTAAATGGTTATTTCCCATTCATAGCCACGGACTGCATCCCCACCTACAGGAGAAGACACAGGTGGAGGAGAGACCTGGGAGACATATGGCCCAGGTCTGGCCACCAACAGGAGCGGTGGCTTGCCTCCTTTTGGAACTTTGGGGGTGGGATGAAGGATTGGGAAAGCGAAACGTTGGGTTCAAGTGCCTCCCCTGCGTGGGATGGATAGATATGTTTTTCTTATTAAAATGTTCACTTTTTGCAGATAAAAATAAACACTCTGGGTGCACTGTAGCTCGGGGACGAGCTACGTTTAACCAAGGGGGAATGTGACACCCCTGGACTAGTCCAGGGTGTCACAGGGAACTGCACCATTCTCTATCCTTGGTGCAGGGCCCACCCTCCTTGGTTCCGGGGTCCGCAACAGTGATTCTGTACTAACAGCACAAATCCTAGTCACCCAAACACTACACTTGTCAGGCACACCAGGGGCGTGGTTCCAGCTGGGAAAGGAACCGCCCACCTATGAGTCAGACAGGCTGGTGGGAGGAGTCAGTTAGACAGTTGGTAGTAACTGAAAAAGAGAGAGGACCTGGGGATTAAGAGCTCCCTGAGGAGAGCCTGGCTGGGTCGCAGACAGTGGCCTGTACTTGACGGCTCAGAGATTAGCGGCGTCAGCACAGCGGAGGGATAGGACTTCCCACACAGAGCAGTCACAGAAAATCCCACGTGCCAGCTGCTAAGAGCAGGTCCCAATTAAAAAGAGGGACAGGACCCGAAGGTTTCAAGCCAACGGGGCCAGGGACACACACAGTATACAGTGTATGGAGGAAGGCTCCAGTCCACCACAGAATCACTGAAAGGGACCACCGCACGTGCAGTCACCGAGTGCAGCAGTACCAAGAGACTTTGTTTACCTCAGAGTCTGTGTCCACTGAATGCGTCATCACACCTGAGTGAGTACCCTGGCTCCCCAGCGCCCTGCCGGCCCTATATCAATATAGACTGTTCCTACCTATTCCCTACCCTGAGTCCCGGGGCCCCTACCTGCGGAGGGAATCACCACCAGGCTGCCCCAACACCATCAGCCCCGGCACTCCCATACAGCAGCGGCGGTATTCCTTATTACCGCACACCGCAGGTGGCGTCACAAATATTCTCCCCCGTAAAAAACCTTTTTGTTTTTCATCAAAGTGTCTGCCGAGCAGTCCGACTGCTGCTAGGGCGTCACACCAGCATGTAGAGAATTATAGTATGCAGTATGTACAGGATGTATTCAAAATAGCAAGGCAGGCACGTCCAAGTGTAAGATTCGGCGAGTTGTCATTGATTCTCCTGCGTCATTTGTTAAAATGAAAATTGGTTCGGAAACCGATAGAATGCAGGATGGCAATCTTTTTTTTTAAATCAGATACATTTTTATTGCATTTTAAAACTTTCATAAACATAACAACAAATTGTGAGGGTAGTCCTCACACATACCCCCTCCCCTCCCCTCTTTCGGTCGACAGTCTCACCCCTCCACTCTCTGCATCCCTCTTTATTCACCTAATGACCTGCCCTCCTTATTTCTCAGCCACTGCGATCTTTCCTTTCCTACCTATAGCCTAAATATCCTATCTTTCAGTAGATCAAATGACGCTAAGGCTCTGTGCGCACTAGAAAAGTGATTTTTCTCAAGAAAATTTCTTAAAAAACTTCTGGGAGATGAAGATTTCCGCACCTGCGGAAAAATCCGCGGGAAAAACGCATGCGGATTTGCCGCGGATTTGCCGCGGATTTACCGCGGATTTACCGCAGGTTGGTCCCTGCGGTTTTGCAATAAATAATATAGATAATCGATAAACAGATAATGGATAGAGTGAAAGATGGATAGATGAATAGATAGATAGATAGATAGATAGATAGATCAGAAAGACCTATATAATGTCCCACTTCCCTGCATTTTCTAAGCTGGCACCCTTTAATGACTTTCATGTGGCAATAAAGGGTGCTTAGCCTTGTATTTAGGCATAAAATAAATAAATAATTAAAAAAAAAAACGACGTGAGGTCCCCCCATTTTTTGTAGCCAGCTAGGGTAAAGCAGACGGCTGCAGCCTGCAAACCACAGCTGGCAGCTTCACCTTGGCTGGTAATCCAAAATAGAGGGCACCCCACGCTGTTATTTTACATTAAATAAATAATTTAAAACAAAAAACGTGGGGTCCCCCCCAAATTGGATCACCAGCCAAGGTAAAACGGACAGCTGTGGTCTGGTATTCTCAGACTAGGGAGGTCCACTGTTATTGGACACTCCCCAGCCTAAAAATAGCAGGCCGCAGCCGCCCCAGAAGTGGCGCATCCATTAGACGTGCCAATCCTGGCGCTTCGCCCCAACTCATCCCGTTGCCCTGGTGCTTTGGCAAACAAGGTAATATATGGGGTTGATGCCAGATGTGTAATGTCACCTGGCATCAAGCCCTGGGGTTGGTGAGGTCAGGCGTCTATCAGATACCCGACATCACCAACCCAGTCAGTAAGAAATAAAAAATAGACAACAAAAAAAGTTTTATTTGAAAAAACACTCCCCAAAACATTCCCTCTTTAACCAATTTATTGAAAAGAACAATCAATTCCACATTCGGCGTAATCCAATAAGGGGCGGGGGCACAGCGATCCATACCATAGTCGCTGTCCCAGTCAATGAAGAACAGAATGTTCCCCATTGGCTGGGAGAGCAATGCAGTGACCTGAGCTAACATCAATAGCCCAGGTCACTGCAGGGGATGCCGAGCGCTGCTGCCAGGAGGATAGATGAGATCATTACCTTCTGTGATCATCTCCTGTACTGCTGACGTCAGCGCTGTCACTGACTTCTATGCCCGCCGCGTTGTCAGAAGTATCGCGAGAGCCCGTGACGTCACCGCTAGTGACAGTCTCGGGCCGCCCGCGAGACGGGCATAGACAGCAGTGACAGCGGTGACCTCAGGAGATCGTCACAGCAGGTAATGATCTCACCTCCTGACAGCAGCGATCGTCATCCCCGCGGCTGACAGCACTGCAGGGTGTCAGTGATACTGATACCCTGCTGTGCAGTGTCAGTGTCTGCCTGTGTCAGTGTCTGCCTGCGCTGCAGCGTGACAAGCTGCCGATACTGCGGGCACACACTGACACTGCAGGGTGACAAGCTGCTGACATTGCGGGCAGACACTGACACCCTGCAGTGCAGGCAGCTGCGAGGCTGGAGCGGGACACAGACTGCACGGGCACCTGGAGGTCGCACGGAAGTGCTTCTGTGCGGCATCCAGGCAGTGTGACGTGTGTGTTTACTCTGCTCTGCTTCCTCTTCCTGGCATAATGACATCGCTTCCTGCAAAACCGCAGGCAGCGATGACCATTACCGCAGGTAAATCGCGGCTATACCGGGGGGGTATACCGCACATCATTTGCTACCTGCGGTATACCCCCGGAATTTCGCGATTACATTACAGTGAATGGAGTGAAATTCCGGGGGTATTCCGCAGGTACCTGCGGAAAATAATGGACATGCTCATTTTCTCAAGAAAGTTTCTCGAGAAAATTTTCTCAAGGAAATTTCTTGAGAAAAATCCGCAGCGTGCGCACAGCTATTTTTTTTTCTCATAGGATTTGCTGGGAAATGTCTGCACAAAGATTGCAGACATTTCTCAAGAAATTTCCGCAGCAAATCCGCGGGTAAATCCGCGGGCAAAACGGCCTAGTGCGCACAGAGCCTAATCCTGGAAAGTCCAGCCACTTGCTCCAGATCTTCTCATATTGAGTTCTCCTTCCCCTTTTAATATAAACATTTTTCTCCATATACATAATATAATTCACTTTTTCAACAAATTCCTTACGTGTCGGTGCTTTTTCAGATAGCCAATACAAGGCAATTAGTTTCCTTGCTGCATACAACAATCGTGCCACTGCCAGCAGGATGCCAATCTAGTCCATTGGTGTCTGCATTCAATTCTGTCTGCATCCTAAAATGGAATTTATGACCATATTTTTGGTCCTCAATATGAGAACAGCATGATGTAGGGGAAGAAACCCTTATTGAAGTGATCTGTCACTTACTGGTGTACTTGCTGCACGTATGACAAAGTCACTGTTTTATCTGCTGCAGATCTAGCAGTTTTCTGAATGCTGAGCTCTGTCTGTTTAACTCCACATGCACCACTGATTGACAGTTTTCTGTGTACATTTTGCATAAGCAAGAAGCTGGCAATCAGTAATGGGGGTGGGGTTATATATATAATTCATGCATACATGGTACCAGTTTTAATCCTCAAATGATATCACGCTAATACAATCGTGATTTTGTCAAAACTACAGCAAGCAGCTCAGTAAGGGACATCACTGTAATCAGGGTCTCTGCCTCTATTTTATGCTGATGTCAGCTTAGGTAGCAGATTAGGAGACAGATTCCTTAAAGATGCAAATACCATTGAAAATGTTATCCTTGTGAAGAAATTGACCCAGGTAAAATGCTCATCAGACCAGCGTAATCACAAATACATTTGGAGCAAGCTCCTGTTGCTAGGCAGTCCTTAAAGGGGCTAACTTTAATCAATAGATCTTGGAATAATAACATGTTTCACAATTGGATGCGTTTTAATTTTTTTCCCTTTGCTGAGATAATCTTATACACAGTATGTGTCCCTGCTGTGTACAGTATAATGGCTGATTCTGACCTTACAGGGACATTGTCTGATCATACCACAGCTCCTGGGCTGGGGAGGAAGTAAAAAAAAGTATACAGACATTACAGCACTGGATAACATTCTCTCTTTGAGGTAAAATATTTTTTAAAATCATGCAAGGAAATGTTTCACCTCACAAAAAGAATCAGCTATCATCTCCTGCTGTAATGTCTGTATACTCTCTTTTGCATCCTCCCCGGCCCAGGAGATGTGGTATGATCAGACCATGTCCATGTACGGTCAGACACAACCATTACACAGTACATAGCAGAGGCACATATATAAGATTATCTCAGCACAGGAACATTTTTTAAACACATCCAATTATGGAAATTATTATTATTCCAAGATCTATTGAGTAAACTGAACTTTAAAATTAACTTTGTTCTTGGAAAAATTCATTTAAGGGCTGGGATGATTTTCACCTGCTCTCGATATAGGGAGGGGAGCTTTGGCAGAGCAGACGATATCAGAGCAGGTAACGAGTGTGTCCAACCCAAACATCGCAGTACAAAATCAGAATAGGTAAAGGGAAAACCAGTGACTATAGCCAGGGATGAAGAACCAGAAATAACTGCCAACCAATGCCGGGAAACAACCATACCGGAAAACACTCACCACACCACTGTGCAAGGAAACTGAATAAACAGCAGTGGGCTGGGTTAGGAGTAGGGAAAAATTAGCCAGCCCAATATGATAGATTAAACTCGGGTGCTGCATCCCTCCCAGTCATCACCAGGAAGCCACTCCCTGCTTACCTGTATGGCTGGGTGCATGCATTCCCACTAGTGGCTTACACCAGGCAAGCCAGCATCCTGCATTGCCTGACAACTGGGAAAAACAGTGACATATGTCTTCTGGGCCACTAAACAAGTGGGAGGCGAGGCACCACAGTGCATAGCCTTACAACCAAGGTGCGCAAAAGCTACACCCCCGGAGAGGACAGAACAGCGGGGAAGTCTGGGAACCAGAGGAAGATGATTGTGATCATGGCAGTTATTCCTAACAAAATAAGAGTGTGGGTTCTGGAAGGGCAGACCGCTAATCAGTGTGGCAGTTATAGTTCATAAGGGGCGATGGTGGGCATCATAGTTCATAAGGGGGAACACTGTGGCAGTTAGAGTTCATAATGAAGACACCAAGGTAGCTATAACTCATGAGAGAGGATAGCGGGATGTTTGTAATTCACAAGGAGAGGATTAACATTGTGATGGTTGTAGTTCTTAAGGGAGGATGATTTTGCAGTTTTAGTTCATAAGGGGGCAATATTTTATAGGAGAGGACATTGTGAAGGTAAGTATTATAAGGGAGACAGTGTGGGATCAATTTTTTTGCAGGGAACACAATGCAGGACAATTATTTATTTGGGGCTAATTATTAATTCAGGGGCATAGCAGGGCAGAGTTTTACTCATGGGACACTAAAATGACGCTTTTATTCTTCAGGGCATAGATAGTGTATATAACCAGCTCACCTATGGTATATAAGCGATGTAGTCCTCAGTTCAACAGAACCTGTAGTGATCATGCATGCTTAAAGAGGACAAACCACCAGGATTTTCCTATATAAACTAAAGCCAGTGCTATACTGGCACTAGAATGCTGATTCTAAACATACCTTTACTTGTTTGATCGGATGTATAATTTCTGATATGCAGGCAAGTAAAGTTTGTGAAATTCACTGTTACTTGATTGATAGGTGCTGCAGAATATCTAATAGGTGGGTCTGGTTTTGCTAGTTATTCCTGCCCCTGTCTGCCTGTCTGTCCTTCTTCCCCCTTCCTACCCCTGTAGTAACAGAGACAGGGGGAGTAAGGACAGGGAGGCAGATAGAGGCGGGAGTAACTAGCAAACCCGACCCACCTATTAGATATTCTGCAGCACCTGTCAATCAAGTAATAGTGAATTACACAAAACGTACTTGCTTATATTTCAGAAACTATACATCCAATCTCACAACTAAAAGTATGTTTAGAATCGGCATGATAGTGCTAATATACCACTGACTTTAGTTTATATAGGAAAATTTTGGTGGTTGGTCCTCTTTAATGGCCAAAAATGAAGAAAAACCCAGTTCCAGCTTTTGAGGATAAAACCATCCAATTTATTATGATGTATAAGTTCATTCTTCTTTCCCTTGATCAGAATCATTTTTTATAGGATAGGGGAGTTTCTATGAAGGCCAAATGCAAACCATCTTTTGCCAATTTGGGTGTCTTATTGAGAGGAACAATACATCTTTTCCATCAATAATGCATTTTCTAAATCAATATTCTGCTTTGGCTGGACCTGCTATTTATCTGGCGGAGTGGTGTACCTGCCAAAGTAGACTTTTTTAAAATTTTTGAATAGTAATCATTTTCATTTAAACTTTACACCTCAAAATAGTTTTTTTTTCATGCTTTTATATTGACATTAAATGCATTTTTTCACTATACCCATTGATATCCATGGGAGTGACCCATTATTACCCACAGCAAGGGGAGTTAATGGTTAGGCAGCTACGTTACTAATCTGCTGACCCAGTATTCTGACAGCACATGTAGAGCTGAATGCTTCACACCACATTCAGTGGGCGGGCAGCAGTGTGAGCAGCCATTTCTATCTCCTGCACATATTTCCAACAGATGCTGTCTTTTTCAGAACCCTTTTTTTTCCTTTGTGTTTCTGACATTGTAATTGATCACTATACTAAGTTTGGTTTTGTATTTATGTACTGATGTTGGTTTTGGTGCCATATGCATGTACTGATAATGGTTCTGGTGCTGTGTTTTTTTACAGCACTCTCATGGTAAACAGTATAGACAGCACCGGAAGAATGTTGGTCTGTGGCACAGGATGCTGCTCACTGGCGTTACTGTCCTCCTCACCAAACTCCAACATGACTCCCCTTACAATTGAATGAAGTGTTTCCGTGGTGGCTCCTTGCTGTAATACACACCCTTAGCTTTTCCTTCTGTTCATAGACAGCATCTCCAAGTCCACACCCGAAGACCGTTTTGCTATTGCTATAGTGACCAAACAAACAAAGGCAGATCCAAAAAAAAGCAGCCCCTTGTGTGTAGTCTGCAACAATGCATGCAATGAATGGCAAATAAGCATGTTGCATTGACAGTGGCTAAAGCTGAGCAATACATCCTCATGCTATCAATTCATATCCATGTGACACTTCATGGTGGAAGTACTCAAAGTTGTGAGTTTTTGCCTTCTACTTAGAGATTGTTATAGATTACATGACTTGGGTGATCCTTTGCTATGTCAGAAAAGTCCCTGGCTAGGCAAGACTTACAGCCCATGCGACCTGCATAGCCAACATGACATGCTCAGAGGCAGAGTTGTGGCCGAGGATTCAGTTGTTGACGTGCTTTCAGTACTTTATCTCTGTCCAGGAAGACACAATGTAAACTCATCGTCAGTAGCATCCTCCTCCACCTCCTCTGCTGACGTCATCGACTGGCTGACTTTGGTTTGACAGTAAGTGGGGTCTCCAACCTCCTCATCACCCTGTGTGTTTTCATTTCCCTCGTCCTGAGTCCTCCATGACAACCTCTTCCTGCCCTGACCGAATAGTAAAGTTGTCCTTCCAATCAGGTATCTGAGTCTCCTCATCATGTTCCCCATTGTCTCCACCAGGATGATGTATGGTTTGGAAATGAGAGTGTACATTATGCTCAGCACCTTCTTTATCAGGGCCCGTATCCGACTCACAAAGCTTCTGGTCATCTGTGCAGATCATTTCCCCTGTCTCCTGGAACTCGCTGCCTCAACACGTCAGATTATCTGCTACACCAGCAAGCTTCAAATGAAACCTGAAAGTCATCTGTTCAGAAATGACTATAACCTTCAATGACCCCACCACCGTGCGGAGCTGCCGCCCAACCTACACCCCACCTACTGTCTCCTCCCCAAAATACTTTACAATGTAATCCCGCAAGGGCTGGGCCCTCTTCCCTCTGTACCAGTCTGTCTATAGTTACTTGTATATGTATTGTGTATGTAACCCTCTTCTCATGTACAGCACCATGGAATCAATGGTGCTCTATAAATAAATAATAATAATAATAATAATAATGATAACTTCTTTGTCTGTACTCACTGCAGCTTTTGAGCAGACCTCTGATTCACAGGCTATAGTGTGACTGAACTGTGCCTCAGGTTGTCCAGCTGGCTGCTTTCTCCTCCACGTCTAAGTGTGGAGAGGCGGCTAGTGCGCATGCGTGTGCCGATTTACCCCAGCCGCAGCCTAACTCCAGTGTTTCACCTACTGAGTATGCTCAGCCTGACTGTGCCATTCCTGAGGCTAAGTTTTCATTTCGGGCTACAGCGCATGCTCGTTTGGACTGTGCCTGAGTCATTCTGCGACCTGTGGTTCCACACACTTACACAGCGCCCTGGTGCTTGCCTCACTCTCAGGAGGCCACTACAACTAACTGCACCCAACATCAGCCCCATGTGTCCCCTTACACTGCAGTAGCGGTCCCCACTGACCGCAATACCGAGATCGACGTCACGAAACTACATATAAAGAAGCAACCTACCTGTGACCAGACTGTTCCTCCACATGGAGTCCCTGAAGGTAACGCACCGACACAACACCTGTGGGGCTTCACACTTAGTGCGAAAAGCTTCTTTGCACAGGTACTTGCACTCCGTGCTGGGTCTAAGTCCTGTGTTGTGCCTAGTCAGCATGCTGAAGCGGATAGTCTTTTTTCGGAGACTGTATTTCATGCTACTGAGCATGCTCAGGCACTTACTGCATCAGAGGCTAGGTCTGGTAATGAACTCTTTGGCCCTTTCCCTGATGTGGGGGCCCATATAGACCACAGGGCATCAGGTGTCCTGACGATGTGGACAGACCACTCCCAACTGGCTTGCAGAGGCCCGCCCCTATGACTTGTCACCTCATTATTGTTGGTCAGACGATGACTGGTGAGGTGTTTGGGTCGTGGCAGCCATGAGGTCATCATTGAAGTGGCGGTTCCGAATAGGACGCTAGTTATGCCACTCATGACATGTCACTCTGCTTTTGTCTCCAGGGGGTGCATTGTGGTTCACCCTGGTTTGGGGCGGACCCAGGTTATAAAAGGGGCTGGAGCCAACAAGGAGGTGCGCAGTCTTTTATTATGCTCCGAAAGAGCACACCTCCATGTGTTGAACCCATTGCCGCTTTAGACCAGAGGTAGGCAGGGATAGGGCGTCGATGCAGGCCGCCACCACAATTGGTAACGCAGAACGGTTAAGACCAGCTCCTGTCCTACCAGTCCTGCTAGTGCAGCCCAGTGGCATTAACAGGACTGCTGCTGCTGATGCGCCTGCTGTCCAGAGGTGTGGCCCCTACCCACACGGACAACATACCCAATGTCCCCTGTGTTGTTAACAGGGAGTTCCTGGGCTGGATGGGCGTGTGGACCCTGTGACGCTAACAGGGCTCCCACTCTCCAAATCCGAGTGGCGTCTAACTCGGTTCAGGCTACTATTAGTTTCATAGCCACACAGCTCTGTATCCTCCACCAAACCTTACAGTTGCCAGCCTCTCCTTTTCCATCTGGGAGCACGGTGGACACCGACTGTCGATGGGGATATGTACCTTTCTCTTTCTTTTCTTCTTAATTTTTTTATATAGCGGTAACATAGTATATACCACCTTATCCAAATCTGCCATTCCCACCATAACAGATGTTGTTTCTTCAGCAAATGTTATTGTTGCTTAACCAGCAAACCCACGGACACAAACTTTTTTCCCCTTTCCAACACACCTGTTCCCCTTTCCACCAGTATCTGTCCTTTTTCAACTCATTTTGTATATGACCAAAAGTGCAACTCTGCGGGGACACCGTACTCAATGCCATCTCAGCACAGCAGCCAGCCCTCGGTCCCTCAGATCTGGACAAGTAAAAGACCATTTCCTCCTATCCATGACAAAGCTTCACTCTGTGCAGCACAGGTGTTTAGTGGAAAATCAAATCTAAGATTGCGTACCACCTTCTGCTGATACTCCTGCATACGTGCGTCCCTTTCTATGGCCGGAATTATTTTGCAAAATTTTGTGTTGTACCGGGGATCTAACAGTGTGGCAACACAGTAGTCAGCATTACTTCGAATTCGTACAATCCGAGGGTCATGTTGTAGGTAGTCCAGCAAGAAGGCGCTCATGTGTCTTGTGCATCCAGGAGGACCAAGTCCTTGCTGTGTTGGTGGCGGAGAGGTGAAAATCGTACCTCCTTCCTCTGCCCTCTCCCCCCAACCTCGCACAACCGAAATGTGAGCAAGCTCTCACTCATCTGCTGAGTCTTCCATGCCCATCGCCAGTTCGTCCTCCATTTCTTCATGGGCTCCTGTACCTTCCTCAACAGTTTTGCTGATTCTATGCGCCCTTGTTAATCCCTCTCCCCCACCGTCCCATGACTGCCGCCTAGGTGCCGCTGACCATCTGGGCCTTGTAGATCTTGTTATCCCTTCCGCATATGACTCCTCCTGTACTTCCTCCCCTTCCTCTTGTCCCAGCACCTGACTCCGAATAATGCTTACAGTGTGCTCCATCAAGTAGATGACCAGAATTGTCACGCTGAGAATGGCATCGCTAGTGCTAAACATCTTCGTCGACATTTGTAAACTGTGTAGAAAGGTGCATAGGTCCTTGATCTGACACCACTCCAGCAGCGTGATCTGCACCACCTCTGGATCAAGTTAGCCCAGGGTATACGTCATAACGTATTTCAGCAGGGCTCTGCAGTGCTGTTACAGACGCTGCAACATGTGCAGATTCAAATTCCAGCATGTCGGCACATTGCATTTCAGGCGTTGACCCGCCAGACCAAAACACTTCTGGAGCGATGAAAGTTGAGCTGCAGGGTGCGAACGATGGAAGTGAGCACATAGCGAGCGTGCCCGATGCACAAGGCCATGTAGGCCGTAACCTCTTAGGCATGTCATGCCCTTCGAAAATCATGTAAAACACAGCGAGGGGACTCCAACCACAGTCTCCCTCGTTTCCACTAATTGGGCCACACACACCCCACTTGACTGGCATCAGTTGACCCCCCTTTTCAAAATGAAAAAGATGCTTTGCATAAAGCACTCTCAAAAATACGCGTGCCTTTCGCCTCCCCTGGATGACCCAGGGGAAGTAAAGTCCTCTGAGAGCCATGACTTGTTCATCTTGGTTCTTTTAGAAACACAGCGAGGGGACTCCAACCACAATCTCCCTCGTTTCCACTAATCGGACCACACACACCCCACTTGACTGGCATCAGTTGACCCCCCTTTTCAAAATGAAAAAGATGCTTTGCATGAAGCACTCTCAAAAATACGCGTGCCTTTCGCCTCCCCTGGATGACCCAGGGAAGAAAAGTCCTCTGTGACCCATGACTTCCTCATTTTGGTGAACCTTAGTATGTCCACATTGTCAGTGGACAGACGCGTGTGCTTATCTGTCAGCACACCCCCAGCAGCACTTAGGAAACGTTCCGAGAGAACGCTGGTTGCGGGACACGACAAGATCTCCAAGGCGTACGTGGTGAGCTCAGGCAATTTATCCAGATTGGAAGCATAAAATGAGCAAGGCTCAAGTTGCACAGTAATGGCATCGATGTTCCCTTGCATATACTCATATATCTGTGTCTTCTCCTCTTTTTCCTTGTCCAGCTCTATTGTTTTCGCATGAGTATATGTCCTTGTCACTTTCCCATGTGTTTGTGTTGTGTTGTCAGTTGTTTGTCACCTTTTGGACACCTTTGAGGGTGTTTTCTAGGTGTTTTTATGTGTTTGTGATTGCCTCCCATTGTTTCCTATAGGGTTCGAGTGGTTCGCCGAACCGAACTTGAACGCGACCTCCGTTCGGCGAACCAAGCTCGAGCCGAACCGCGACCGGTTCGCTCATCTCTATCCACATGGTCATTAATAAAGAGATTAAAAAGAATCAGTGCTAGCACAGATCCCTGCAGCACCCCACTGCTGACTATAGCCCATTTAGAGAATGTACAATTTATGACTACTCTTTGTTTCTATCTTTTAGCCACTTCCTTATCCATTTGCATATAGTTTCCCTAGTCTCTGCTTCTGGAGCTTTTGTATAAGACTATTATGTAGTACAGTATCAAATGCCTTTGCAAAGTCCAAATAAATCACATCAGCTGCATTACCAATATCCAGATTTGCATTTTTAGAACCCCAACATGTTGGTTACACACGACTTATCTTTCATGAATCCATGCTGTCTGTCAGTTACTATATTATTTTCTGCAATATATTTTTGCATGTCATCCCTAAAAAAGCCCTCAAAAACTTTGCACACTACTGATGTCCAACCCTGTTACAAGTGAGTCTAAAGGTGGCATCACACGCTATGATATATCGGGCGATACATCCGGCATCGTTAGAGATATTGTAGCGTGTGACAGCTACGAGCGACTGTGAATGAGCAAAAATACTCACCTTATCATGGCTCGTTGACACGTCGTTCATTTTCATAATATCAGTCACATTCCTGGATGCAGGTTATTTGTCGTTCCTGAGGCAGCACACATCGCTCTGTGTGACACCCCGGGAACGACGAACACAGCTTACCTGCGTCCCGCCGGCAACGAGGAAGGAAGGAGGTAGGCGGGATGTTACGTCCCACTCATCTCCGCCCCTCCGCTTCTATTGGGAGGCCGCTGTGTGACGTCGAACGTCCCTCCCACTTCAGGAAGAGGAAGTTCACCGTCCACAGCGAGGTCGTTCGGGAGGTAAGTTCATGTGACGGGGGTAAATGACTTTGTGCGCCACAGGCAACAAATTGCCCGTGACGCTCAAACGACGGGGGCGGGTGCAATCACTCATGCGATCGCACGATATATCGTCCCGTGTAACGCCGCCTTAAGAAGATGAGATACAGCAGTCTGTCAATTACTGAGCTCAATTCCCTCAGTATCCATGGATGAATGCCATCTGGCCCTGGGGATTTGTCAATGTTTAATTTACTCAGATGCAGGCGTACTTCTTCTTGTGTTAAATTAATTATATCTGATGGTGAACTTTGATTTTTGCCTTGTTGAATGATCCCTGGAACAGTCAGTTCCTTGGTGAACACTGATGAGAAGTGCCTGTTTAATATCTCAGTCTTTTCTTTGTCCTATAACTAACTTGTTATTATGTGTTAAGAGGACGATACTATCCTTTGTTTTCCTTTTGGCATTAATGTATTTATAAAAGATTTGGGGATTTATTTTATGCTCCTTGGTGATTTTTGCTTCATAGCTAATTTTGCTTGTTTGATTTCTTTTTTACATTTCCTATTGATATCTTTATTCTCCTTAAATGCTATTTCTGTATTCTGTATTTCTGTAGCCTTCAAGATTTTAAACTCCCTTTGTTTTTCTTTTATTACACTTTGTACAGTCTTATTTATCCATAGTGGTTTCTTTTTATTCCTGGACATTTTATTACCAGAGCGTATAAGTATTTTACAGGACTCTAGTAGTATATCCTTAAACTTGCCCCATTTATGTTCGGTATCCCCAGTTACCATGACATTGTCCCAATCTACACAATTTAGCTTTTCCCTTAATTTGTTGAAATCATCTTTCCTAAAATTCCAGGTTTTAGAATTTCCCCTTTCGAATGTTCTATTGAATATTACTCTGAAGCTTACCATATTATGATCACTGGTGCCCAAGTGCTCCCAGACCTGTAGATCTGAAATTGTATCTGGGCTATTTGACAGGACCAGATCTAGAAAATTATCTCCCCTTGTTGGTTAATCTACCGTCTGAGAGATGTAATTGTCTTGAATAGTAGATAAGAGCTTACAGCTTTTAGCACAACCAAAAGATTCTATATTTCACTGAATGTCTGGATAGTTGAAATCCCCCATAATAAGGATCCAAATATTATTAGTATAAGCTGCCATTTCAATTTGTTGCAGCATTTCACCCTCTACCTGTTCAGGTATGTTAGGAGGCTTATAGCAAACTCCAATTAGCAGCTTTCCATTATTCCCCTCCCCATGTACATTTATCCATACTGACTCTACCTTGTTGCAGTTACCCTCAATGTCATTATTAAATACAGGTCTTAGGTTAGATTTGACAAATATACAGACCCCTCCACCTTTTTTGTCTTTCCTGTCCTTCCTGAATGTAGTATAACCCTATATTTTGTCACACAGTCATGGCTCTCATTCAGCCAGGTTTCCATAATGCCCACCACATTATAATCCTTGGTTGACAGAAGAGTCTCCAATTCATTCATTTTGTTTGCAAGACTTCTTGCATTTGCCAATAGACATTTAATACTATTAACACTAGAACTACTGAGGTAGTCATTTTGACTACTTTGCACCATGTATTTCTATATAGGTCTCACGAGTCCAGTAGTTCTACTGTTAATGCATTTCTTACTCCTAGCCTCCCTACTTTCCTTGCATGTCCCAGGACCCTAAACCTTTATTGACTCCTACTGTCTCACTGTCTCCATCTGCTCTATTCCCTTATTTGCTCCACTACCCACCCTCCCCCTAGGCCATAGTTTAAAAGCTCCTCCATCCGTCTGACCATTTTCTCCCCAGAACAGCTGTACCCTCCCCATTGAGGTGCAGCCTGTCCCTAACGTAGAGCCTGTAGCCGACTAAGAAGTTGGCCCAGTTCTCCATGAACCCGAACCCTTCCTTCTTGCACCAATTTCTAAGCCACATATTTATCTCCCTAAGCTCCCGCTGTCTTTCTAGAGACACTCGTGGCACCGGTAGTATTTTTGAAAACACCACCTTGGATGTCCTGGACTTCAGATTCTCTCCTAGTTCTCTGTAATCATTTTTAAGGATTTTCCACATGCCTCTAACTTTGTCATTAGTACCAATGTGCACCATGACCGCTGGGTTTTCCCCATCCCCACCCAGCAATCTGTCTATCTGATCCACAGTATGCTGAACCCGAGCACCCGGCAGACAACACACTGTTCAGCATTCATGGTCTCGGCGACAGATGACCCTCTCTCTCCGACTAATTTTAGAGTCCCCTATCATCAACATCTGTCTGGCCTTTGCTGCACTCCTATTTCTCTGCTTCCTACAGCAGTTGTTTTCCTAGTTGCTAGGAGCAATGTCCTGCTGTAGTGATCCTAGTCCTTGGCCTGCATTCCTAATATCAGCCAAACATGCATATTTACTAGGTTGGGCCACATCAGGACTAGGCTTCTTGACACTTTTCCCTCTACCCCTTCTTCTGTTACCCAGCTACCTACCTTTTGGTCCTGACCTTCTCCACCTCCACCCTCCTCCATAGCACTGGCCCCAGCCAGAGAAAGGTCAGTGAGCTCTAAACTCCTCTCCAGGTTTGCAATGCTCCAGTGTTGCAAGCTGCATATTTAGATCAGTTACCTAGGCTTCCAAATATGTAACATGCTGGCACTGAGTGCAGACATATTCACCCTCGAACGGCTGCTCAAGGCAGGCATACATCATACACTTGGTAGCATTGTCCATGGAGCACCTATTAAATTGGGATAAACAGAACAGGTAAAAGTAGAAAAACAATGAAAAACTTGCAAGGAAAACTCCAAACTATGCTCCTGTTTCAAACTATGTTTTTGTGCTTAAACTATGGACTTACCTGCTCCCTCGCAAGCTCAGTGACCCTTGCTTACTGACTGGGATATGTAGTTCCGGAACAATCTAGAAACAGGTGTGACTACTACTAACAATTAAATCACAAGACACTTTTTTTTCTCTTTTACAGTATCAGAGACAAACAGGCACACAATTCCCTAAGGAAAGTACGCTTAACCAGCCTACACACTGGAGCTAAGACACAATTCAAGTGACCTGCATATGTGCGCTGCATAACAAAGCATAGCACACTCCACTGTTGAAGGCTACACGACGAAACACGTGTAACGTCCTGATGTCAGCACAGCTGCGGTGGATCATGGCCTCAGGTATACACCCTTGACTTTGGATGTTGTTTCTTTCTATACATTGTGGTGCTCTGCCTGTCTTGCGTACTCTGCCATGTCTACCTTTTGGGCAGCTTTCTTGCTTCAGGTTAACATACTGTTCCCTGTTAGGCTCACATATTTGCATTTGTATTTGTCACGCTTCCCGGTCCCCGTGCCCCGCTCTCCGGTCCCCGTGGCCTGCTCCCCACTTCCCGGCGGCGTCCCCGACTCACCACTCCGGTCCCGGTCTCCTCTTCCTCGCCTGCGCCCTCCATGCGTCCAGCTCCCCGCTCCCGGCGCTCCTCAGCGACGTGGGACACCCTGCCGGGCACCCCTGCTTCCTCTGCACCGCTCCCTGGACTGGCTTCTGGCACACGGGCCTCGCGCATGTGCATTAGGGCGCGCGCGCGGTCATTGACCCTTTCTTAAAGGGCCAGCACCTTCAAACAGGAAATTACATAGACAGGTACAGGGTATATTAGGATTCTCTTTCCTGGTGGGCGGGGCCTGTTCTACGTGTTTAGTAAGCTAGGAGTTCAGGTCCCCGTATTGCTTTGCCCTGTAATTAACCCTGTCTGTCTCGCAGAGCCTGTCCTGCCACGCCAGCCGCTCCGAACCACGTCCATTCCTGACGGTGACTACGGCGGATGTTCCACCACCTCTGCAGCTCCGCCAGTCTCCAGTCCCTAGCCCCGTTGGGTGACCCGTCTCATCGCTCAGCAGGTTCCGGATCCCGCCTGACCCTTCAACCCGGCCTTGGACCCTGAGCCTCGTCACCCGGACTACCATCCAGAACTCCGTGTGTTCAGCAACATCCACCTTTCCAGCTCCCTTACGGACTTTCTGGCTACCAATAGTGCTTCGGCTGCTGTGCATCAAGACCCTCTGGCGGGGTGACCGGCCTGGCTGCCTCCTCAGGGGAAACCGGTGTACGGTCCAGAGTTTCCACCACCCGGACGTAACAGTATTTATACATTGGCTTGGGAGAATTTGATTGACTAACTCTTTTGATCAATCCAATTTTATTATGCACCATTATAGTTTTGATATATAATGGCTACGCAATTTGTATGCACTTTTTGGATTTTCTATACACCCTCTTAGTAATATTTCTGGATTGAAATGAGGTTTATTGTACTAACAGAAAATGTGCAATCCGCATTTAAACAAAATTTGCCGATGCAAAAGTATGGGCACCCTTATCAATTTCTTGATTTGAACACTCCTAACTACTTTTTACTGACTTACTAAAGCACTAAATTGGTTTTGTAACCTCATTGAGCTTTGAACTTCATAGGCAGGTGTATCCAATCATGAGAACAGGTATTTAAGGTGGCCACTTGCAAGTTGTTCTCCTATTTGAATCTCCTATGAAGTGTGGCATCATGGGCTCCTCAAAACAACTCTCAAATGATCTGAAAACAAAGGTTATTCAACATAGTTGTTCAGGGGAAGGATACAAAAAGTTGTCTCAGAGATTTAAACAGTCAGTTTCCACTGTGAGGAACATAGTAACGAAATGGAAGAACATAGGTACAGTTCTTGTTAAGCCCAGAAGTGGCAGGCCAAGAAAAATATCAGAGAGGCAGAGAAGAAGAATGGTGAGAACAGTCAAGGACAATCCACAGACCACCTCCAAAGACCTGCAGCATCATCTTGCTGCAGATGGTGTCAATGTGCATCGGTCAACAATACAGCGCACTTTGCACAAGGAGAAGCTGTATGGGAGAGTGATGCGAAAGAAGCCGTTTCTGCAAGCATGCCACAAAGAGAGTCACCTGAGGTATGCAAAAGCACATTTGGACAAGCCAGTTACATTTTGGAAGAAGGTCATGTGGACTGATCAAACAAAGATTGAGTTGTTTGGTCATACATAAAGGCGTTATGCATGGAGGCAAAAAAACAGCATTCCAAGAAAAGCACTTGCTACCCACAGTAAAATTTGGTGGAGGTTCCATCATGCTTTGGGGCTGTGTGGCCAATGCCGGCACCGGGAATCTTGTTAAAGTTGAAGGTTGCATGGATTCAACTTAGTATCAGCAGATTCTTGACAATAATGTGCAAGAATCAGTGACGAAGTTGAAGTTACGCAGGGGATGGATATTAAGCAAGACAATAATCCAAAACACCGCTCCAAATCTACTCAGGCATTCATGCAGAGGAACAATTACAATGTTCTGGAATGGCCATCCCAGTCCCCAGACCTGAATATCATTGAACATCTGCGGGATGATTTGAAGCGTGCTGTCCATGCTCGGCGACCATCAAACTTAACTGAACTGGAATTGTTTTGTAAACAGGAATGGTCAAATATACCTTCATCCAGGATCCAGGAACTCATTAAAAGCTACAGGAAGCAACTAGAGGCTGTTATTTTTGTAAAAGGAGGATCTACAAAATATTAATGTCACTTTTATGTTGAGGTGCCCATAGTTTTGCACCGGTCAAATTTTGTTTAAATGCGGATTGCACATTTTCTGTTAGTATAATAAACCTCATTTCAATCCAGAAATATTACTGAGTCCATCAGTTATTAGATACATGAAACTGAAATAGCTGTTGCAAAAACCCAAATTGTTATGAAGAGAAAAGGTTAACATTAATAGGGGTGCCCAAACTTATATATATATATATATATATATATATATATATTTCTGTGTATTTTGCCATGTCTACTTCCTCAGCAATTTATTTGTCTCAGGTTAACATATTGATTCTTATTAACCAAATATATTTGCATTTGCATTTATACATTGTGGCCTGGGAGCTTCTGATAAATATATTCCTTTTTTGCTTATACTCACCATTGTATTTTTTTACATATAGGGGTTACGTCATTTGTATGCACTTTATGGGTGTTTTGTATACCCTTTCAGGGACACTACCCATAGCCATATATTTATTTCTATATTGTGTTGTGTAATATAGAAAAATTGCTCACTGCTCCTTGTCTGTCTGTTGTCATTTTTTGTGGTGCTTTGTGCACTTTTTCCATTACCTTCTACCTTGCCATTTCTATAAAATATTTTTTGATATTGTATCAATATACTTTGTATATTCGTTGGTATTGGCTATTTTCTTTATAGGGTTTGTTACTGATTTTTCAATAGCCTTCTCTCCATTTATACTTTTGAGATATTGGTTGTGCATTGTCATCACTGGATATAGTTTTCTCATATCTCTAATATTGACACTAATTGGGTACACACAAAGGGAAAGGCGAGTCCTGCACCACTCGGACACGTCTGTTACCCGATTAGTAAACTCACTTTCAGGAAGGTACAGCACCAGCATAGGTACTACTCCGGCCGCAGCGTGCTGGTCAGATGAGGAGAAGCCTTCCAGTCATCAAAGGTAAGAAGAAAATGACCGCAGAAACAGCTGCTGTGCCGGATGATCTTTATTCAGACTTCAGTGCAGGGTAAAAACAATGGCGGGAGGAGACCTGGATACCGGCCCCTCACTGAGGACGACGGCTGTTTCGCCTGTAATTAGGCTTCCACGGGTCCACATGTGAGTGCAATATGGCTCTCCTTAAATAGGGGAGTGTATCCAGGTGCCATCACCGCACATACAAACAAAAGGGAATGTCAAATAATTTATATAAACATACAAACAGTTAAAAACCGTATGTCAGCAGTACATGCTATAATTAAAACCAACCTTGGATAAACCAGAGTTTTACAGATTTTTTTGAACCGAAGGCAAAACTAATCATAACATAATGTGAGGAATTACTCTCAAAAATTGCACGATTACTTTTTACATTTTTCAATTTTATGCATACTAATTGGGTTCATAGAAAGATATTATACTAAATCAAAATATATATATTTGTGCACATCACAAAAAAAAAAAAAAGGTCAAAAGAATCATCTGTACCTCACAAAAATACGGCCAAATCATTCCGGTCATTAAGACGCAAACTGCCCTGTGCTCCATATTTTATTATTAGTTTGGCCTCTGTTTGCAGTAATAATTTATGGAGATCCCCTCCCTGTGGGGGCAAAGTTGTTCTCACTAGGCCAGCGAACTGCAGGACATCAGGTCGACAAGCATGGGTTTCACGTATGTGCTCTATTAGTCTGGGAGAACCCTTGCCCGTGAGGATTGAATTATAGTGTTCTTTGAAACGGACGTATAAACACCTAATGGTTTTACCAATATAAAACCTTCCAGATGGGCACATCACTACATAGACCATATATTTCGTTTTACATGATATAAATTGTTTCACTCTATGTGCATGGGAGCCAATCTGCAGAGATTTGCCTGTGAGGTGCAGGTTAAAAAATCTGCATTGTCCACATCGATAATTCCCCACTGGGGATTGTGTATCCAACCAAGATCTAGGACTCATTAACCTGTTCCTGACTAGCACATCTCTTAGATTATGGCATCTCCTATATGTGACTAAAGGCCTGGAACTGGTCATGCTCATTAAATCTGAATCTTTCTCTAAGATATGCCAATTTTTATCCAAAACTCTCTTTATTGCATCATGCATTGGGCCAAATTTAAAGCTAAACACAAATCTTTTGTTAGCGTCTCTTTTTTCTTTCCACTATTCCCGCTCGGTGGACATATACTCGGCTCCTGAATCATAGTTTTATTATACGCTGCACCAATGACCGCATCAGGATAGCCACGGTCCTGCAGTCTATGTTTTAAATCGATCGCCTGTTCCGACAATCCCTCCCTGGTACTGTTAGTTCTTTTTAATCTCAAAAACTGGGCATAAGGTAAGGCAGTTTTACTATGATGGGGGTGGGCACTTTGAAAATGTAGTAGAGAATTGGAGGCAGTAGGTCTCCTGTAAACCTTGGTAGAAATTCTACCTTCCTCCACCCACACCTCTACATCTAAAAAGTTGAGGGATTTTCCTCCAAATACCGATGTGAATGACATGTTCATGGTGTTGCTGGTGTTAAGGAAAGAAACGAAGTCGGAAAAAACTTCCTCCGTTCCATCCCACACCATGAACACATCGTCCACGTATCTTAAATAATGCCTAATATGTTTCAAATATGGGTTGGAGTTATTGAAAACAAATTTGCTTTCAAAATGGCCCAAAAAAAGATTAGCCATGACGCAAGATACGGGGGTACCCATTGCGGTACCCCCGCATTGTACGTACCACTGCTCCAAAAACATAAAGGCATTTTTAGACAAAACGAAATCCAAAGCTTACCCAACAAAATCACAAAATAGAGGATTTTTACCACTCCGTGCAACTATATCTTTTACTGCCTCTATACCCAGGACCTGTGGAATTCGAGTGTATAAATTTTCCACGTCAATAGATGTCAAACTAAATCCCTCTTGCCACGAAATCCCCTTTAATAGAGATATAAAATCTCCACTGTCTTTTACATAGGAAGGGATGTGTTGTAGTAAAGGTCTTAAGAGCCAATCTAGATAGTGGGAGAGTGGCTCAGTAAGTGAGCCAATCCCTGCCACTATCGGGCAGCTAGGGGGATTGTTAATATTTTTGTGGATTTTAGGTGTACAGTACCAGTGGGGTTTCGTTGGAAAAGGTGGAATCAATTTTTCAGCCTGTATATGAGAAAGGAAACAAAGAGCCACGTATCTGTCCTGCAAACGGGTGAGTTGTTTTTTATACTCGTTAATGGGATTAGATGATAATGGAGTATAAGTGGAACCATCCTGTAGCTGTCTCAAACGTTTCTGCATATACATTTTACGGGACAAGAGTACTATGTTGCCTCCTTTATCTGCTTCGCGGAAAACTGTATTGCTCCAAGAGCGCATAGTTTGAACTGCAGCCATTTCATTTTTGTTCAAGTTCAAATCACTACTGGGATATAATAGAGCTTCCACATCCCTGAGAACCGTATCTTGGAACAAATCAATGAGATTGCCATGTGCCGTGGGAGGGCAAAAATTAGACTTATTACCCTTTGTGAACTTTATTGGTTTACTAACCAATTCATTTCGATCGGTATTCAGATGGTGTGCAGGGTCATTTAGACTTAGCAAGAGCCCAGCGTCCTGGACTGTAGCCAAGTCAAAAGTCCCCGTCACATCAAAATTCCCATTTTCCACCGCACATGGTTGCTCACCCTCTAAACCGGTCCTCTCCGGTGCAGATACCTGATGAAAATGTTTAAATAGATGAATCTTCTTTACAGCCTTGAACAGATCAATCTTAAATTCCACAAAATCAAATCCTTCCGGGACACAAAAGTTTAACCCTTTGGATACAACAGATAACATATCATTTGAGAGTTCATGATCAGACAAATTCACTATCGTGTTATTAACCTGGGTACTCATTGACTCATTTATTAATTCCTCCAAGACACAGTTTTTCTCTTGCGACTTTTTCCTTTTGTGATTCTTGCTGCCCCCCCCCCCCCCCCCCCCCCCCCCGTCGGATCCATTTCCTAAAGGGGCAGAAGTCATTGCCAGGGTAGGGACTACATTTGAGGGGCCAGGAACCCCATCCACTAGACTCTTAGGGCGACTTTGCATACTACGACATCGCAGGTGCGATGTCGTTGGGGTCAAATCGAAAGTGACGCACATCCGGCGTCACTTGCGATGTCGTAGTGTGTAGATCCTAGATGATACGATGAATGAGCGCAAAACCGTCCTTATCGTATCATCGGTGCAGGCTCCGACATTCCCATAATGCTGGTGCCGTGACAGGTACGATGTTGTTCCTCGTTCCTGCGGCAGCACACATAGCTGTGTGTGAAGCCGCAGGAGCGAGGAACATCTCCTTACCTACCGCCGGCGGCTATACAGAGGAAGGAGGTGGGCGGGATGTTTACATCCTGCTCATCTCCGCCCCTCCGCCGCTATTGGCCGCCTGCCGTGTGATGTCGCTATGACGCCGCACGAACCGCCCCCTTTGGAAGGAGGCGGGTCGCCGGCCAGAGCGACGGTCGCAGGGCAGGTGAGTGCATGTGAAGCTGGCGTAGCGATAATTTTCGCTACGCCAGCTATCACAAGATATCGTACCTGCGACGGGGGTGGGGACTATCGCGTGCGACATCGCAGCATCGGCTTGTGATGTCGCAACGTGCAAAGCCCGCCTTAGTCTGTCGTCCAGTACCCTCTGCCCTGAAACCTAGTTTTTTTATTTTTCAAATAGGATTGTTTTTTACACACCCTGGTCTTATATTTAGTCCAGAAAAAGATTTGATTAGTGTCATAGTCATTTTTATCTCTTAGGAATTTTTCCCTTTTTTTATTTTTAATATCAACTTGTGCATCAATTAATTTCTTATCTAATTTTTGTGAGAAAGCAAGCCAATAGTCCTCTGTCACCCTTGCCCAAATGTCAAGTTTCAACGTTTCCAGTTCAGCATTTACAGTCGAATAATCCTCTTCATTTTTCTTTAACACTAGCTGTAATAATTTCATGGAACAGTCTAATTGAATAGCCTCCCATTCTTTAGTAAAGTTCATATCATGCTGGAAATGTGAAAGTGATTTAATCACCCGCAGGCCCCTAGGGACCCTATTACAGTCCACATATGAACGGAGTGATCTTACAGTCCAAAATAGCCGTATCTCCCTTTCAGAAAGGGAGTAATTTTTTTTACCCTGCACTGAAGTCTGAATAAAGATCATCCGGCACAGCAGCTGTTTCTTCGGTCATTTTCTTCTTACCTTTGATGACTGGAATGCTTCTCCTCATCTGACCAGCACGCTGCGGCCGGAGTAGTACCTCTGCTGGTGCTGTACCTTCCTGAAAGGGAGTTTACTAATCGGGTAACAGAAGCGTACGAGTGGTGCAGGACTCGCCTTTCCCTTTGTGTGTATACAGGACTTGCTCTATTTGGGTCTTTTTGTGCACACTCGTTTCTTGATACGTTACCGTTATTTGAACCTGCGGACCATACTTCACCTGCGGTTTTCTCACCATGGAAATAATGGACAGCACCAGTGCACCATGAGTGACTGCTTCAGGAGTACAGGCAGGGCGAGCGGATGCTGACTCCTTTTTTGTGGAATGTAACCAGAGGAAAAAGACAGAGGTAATGGGTGTGAAAGCACTCGAACAAAAAATTTACTCCCTTTCTGAAAAGGAGATACGGCTATTTTGGACTGTAAGATCACTCCGTTCATATGTGGACTGTAATAGGGTCCCTAGGAGCCTGCGGGTGATTAAATCACTTTCACATTTCCAGCATGATATGAACTTTACTAAAGAATGGGAGGCTATTCAATTAGACTGTTCCATGAAATTATTACAGCTAGTGTTAAAGAAAAATGAACAGGATTATGCGACTGTAAATGCTGAACTCGAAACGTTGAAACTAGACACTCGGGCAAGGGTGGCAGAGGACTATTGACTTGCTTTGTCACAGAAATTAGATAAGAAATTAATTGATGCACAAGTTGATATTAAAAATAAAAAAAGGGAAAAATTCCTAAGAGATAAAAATGACTATGACACTAATCAAATCTTTTGCTGGACTAAAGATAAGACCAGGGTGTATAAAAAACAATCCTATTTGAAAAATCAAAAAACTGGGTTTCAGGACAGAGGGTACTGGACGACAGACTCAGAGTCTAGTGGCCCTGAGGATGTGGCTCCTGGCCCCTCAAATGTAGCCCCTACCCTGGCAATGACTCCTGCCCCTTTAGGAAACGGATCCGACGGGGGGGGGGGGCAGGAAGAATCGCAAAAGGAAAAAGTCGCAAGAGAAAAACTGTGTCTTGGAGGAATTAATAAATTAGTCAATGAGTACCCCGGTTAATAACACGATAGTGAATTTGTCTGATCATGAACTCTCAAATGATATGTTATCTGTTTTATCCAAAGGGTTAAACTTTTGTGTCCCGGAGGGATTTGATTTTGTGGAATTTAAGATTGATCTGTTCAAGGCTGTAAGGAGGATTCATCTATTTAAACATTTTCATCAGGTATCTGCACGAGAGAGGACCGGTCTAGAGGGTGAGCAACCATGTGCGGTGGTAAATGGGAATTTCTCTGATGCCTCATTGGGGGACACAGGACCATGGGTGTTATGCTGCCTATCCATAGGAGGATACTAAGTAGATGCAAAAGCATAGCTCCTCCTCTGCAGTATACACCCTCTGGCTGGGCCAGGCAGTCTCAGTTTTAGCTTAGTGTCTATAGGAGGCACTTCCTTTCAAGGTTTGTTATTTTTTGAGGGCGATGGTTTCCTTTTGGGACCGATCTCCCACTACCATCAACGGGCGGGAACGTGAAGTGTTGCCTACACGTACCCCCTCCCGCGACGCTGGATCCTGGGCTGGACGATGGGTTCCATAGACACAGATTTTCCAAAGCCCAGGGCAGAGGCACAATTCCTCAGCACCTCTTTGCAGGCTCTGAGTTGAATATGACATCAATT
Source organism: Anomaloglossus baeobatrachus (assembly GCF_048569485.1). Classification (NCBI taxonomy): domain Eukaryota; kingdom Metazoa; phylum Chordata; class Amphibia; order Anura; family Aromobatidae; genus Anomaloglossus; species Anomaloglossus baeobatrachus. Next base: position 136,425,968 of record NC_134355.1, read on the forward strand.
CCTCAGCCCCTCTTTGCAGGCTCTGAGTTGAATATGGCACCGTTGTGACCGGATACAGCAAGCTGACTCTGCTTTTGTCACTGCCTGGATTGAAGCAGTGTTTAAGGTGAGATCCCCCCTGACTGGTTTCCCAGACAAAGGGAGAAAAGGCTGTGCAGGAAAGGCTCCCAGGGCTGAATATACAGTATTTATTATGAGAAACTCCCTGGCTAATGCAGGGAAGAGAGCCCCAGGAATCCTGAACACACAGTGTTAACTTTTCCCTAGCTTGCTGGCTGGAGGAGGGGGGAAGTCCCTCCTGTTTGCAAACTCCTGCACAGATAATTTCCCGGTGGCAGGGGGGGAGGGGGTGGCTAGAGAATCACAGAGCTCAGGGACTCACGCTGTTTATTATCTGCTCTGTTTATTTGATCTAGCAGAAAAGCCGGCTGATAACCACCAGTGACATGCTGTGTGCTGACTAGAGGGAGAGGGAAGAAAACTATCAGAAGCTCCGAAGCTCCGTTCCCGCCGTTTTTTACTACCTACAGCGGGGGGGGGGGGGCACACTGACTACTTCTTCGCGCTCTTTTAGCGCTAAGCCCCGCCCCCGCGGCTGCTATAAGCTCCGCCCCCCAGGAAAGCGTGGGAAGATCTCCAGCCATCGGCTGATTCTGGTAAGGTGCTGTTCACTGTAGCTCTGCTGAGCATTGCTCCCCCTCCTAGCATACTCCTATCAGGAACATGCAGAATTCAAAAGGCACTAAGAGGGCTAAGGCTCACATAGTCTATTATTCAGCCTGAACTGCCTGCCACGTTGAGCTACCACGTAAACACACCTCTTCTCTCTGTGAGTCCTGTGCCCCTATAGCCCTCCAAGACCCCCCTGCAACCACCGCCGCAACTGTCAGCCCAGAACCTAGGGCTCCCAGCCCACCGGAATGGGCACAGTTTCTGTCCCAAGCCATGGAAAAACTGTCACAGAACCTGGTACTGGCTATGCAATGTCGTCCTCCACACCCTTCTGGGTCCCTGGACGGAACGCAGCCTGAGGATACCCCTATGGAGGATCCTTCTGAGGTAATCCGGGCACATGCTTCACCGGTTGCAGGGATCAGAAAAAGAGCACACGGCTGGGTGTCTCCAGCGGGCTCTTCCTCGGGAGCACACAGGGCAGGCTCTCCCACACGTTCCACGGCTTCTGAAGAGCTGGAGGAGGGAGAATACTGTTTGTACCAGGAGGATTCCTTGGTTTCAGCCTCCCCAGATGATCAAACTGCAATAGACTCCCTTATAGCAGCAATCAACCAAACTCTGCATGTGGAGGATCCCCCATCCACTACCACTGACCATGCGGTCTCCTTTAAGAGGGCAAGGAAACCCCAAAAGGTTTTTGCTGATCACCCTGAGTTTCAGGATATACTCACAAAGCAAAGGGAGAAGCCGGAGAGGCGCTTCGGTTTCCGAAAACTCATGGAGCCCGGTACCCTTTTGCCTCACCTGCCCCTAAGGGCTGGGCCGATACGCCCTCGGTCGACCCCCCGGTCTCCCGCCTTACCACAAAGACGCTCCTGTCTTTACCCGATGGTTCCTCCATCAAGGACCTGACAGACAGACAGGTGGAGCACCTCGCTCGCTTTGCTTTTGAGGCTGCGGGTTCCTCCCTCTCGCCCTCCTTTGCCTCTGTGTGGGTCGCAAAGGCGATCTCGGTCTGGGCAGAATCCCTTAACACTTTGCTTGAGGAATCCCAGTTCACTCATACCTTCACAGAGGTAACAGCTCAAACTGCCGCTGCGGCGGAGTACCTCATGCAGGCCTCCATGGACGCTGCTACCTGCGCAGCGTTTGCCGCCTCAAATACCATAGCCATCTGTAGAGCTCTCTGGCTCCGACAATGGCGAGCAGACTCTGCCTCCAAGAAGTCTCTCACAGGCCTCGATTGTTTGGCAAACATCTGGACAAGCTCATTTCTGACGCCACGGGAGGAAAGAGTACCTCCCTCCCCCAGCTGAAGTCCAGGACGTCCTTCCCCAGACGTCCACAGTCCTCGTTCCGCTCCTTTCGGAACTCATTTGGTTGGTCGACACCCCGTGCTGTCCACGCCAACAGCAGCGGACTACGCAGGGACCGACCTTCTCAGCTCTCCCCGAAACCTACTTCGTCATGGCAGCCTAGACCGAAACAGTCCAGGACTAGACAGACTCGGCCATGATGTTTTCCCCCCTCATGACTCCTTCGGCGCCCTGGAAGACACACTCATTGTAGGAGGTCGACTGCGGCTCTTTCAACACATCTGGGCTGCCGCCTCAGATGACAAATGGGTGCGAGACCTTGTGTCTTCCGGTTACCACATAGAATTTCGGACCCGACCCCCGAGTCGGTTCTAACAGCAGGAGTGATAATACCTGTCCCAGACAACGAGAAGGTTTTTATTCCAACCTCTTTGTGGTCCACAAAAAGGATGGGTCAGTTCGACCCATCCTGGACCTCAAACACCTAAACAAGCATGTGCACGTACGGAGATTCAGAATGGAGTCCCTAAAGTCCATTATTGCATCCATGGTCGAAGGGGAATTCCTCGCATCCATAGACATCAAGGGCGCGTACCTGCACATATCCATTGCCCCAGATCACCAAAAGTTCCTCCGCTTTGCAATTCAGGACTCCCACTTTCAATTCGCAGCTCTACCCTTCGGCCTTGCCACCGCACCAAGGGTCTTCACCAAAGTCATGGCGGCCGCCATGAGCGTCCTTCACGCCAGGGGAGTGGTCATTCTCCCTTACTTGGATGACCTCCTCATCAAGGCCCCCTCCTTCTGCGACTGCTCAACCAGCGTACAGATCACTGTGGACAACCTATCCCGCTTAGGTTGGCTAGTGAATCTGGACAAATCATCCCCGGTCTCATCACGATCCATCACCTTCCTGGGCATGTCCCTGGACACCCATCGGGGCTTGATCCTTCTCCCTCAGGATAAGGCGATCGCTCTTCAACGAGCGGTACGTTGCCTTCTACGTCCCCCGTCTCGCTCCATTCGATTCAGCATGATAGTGCTCGGCAGGATGGTGGCGGCTATGGAAGCAGTACCCTTTGCTCAACTGCACCTCCGCCCACTGCAGCTAGCCCTTCTAGCGGCCTGGGACAAGAGCCCCTTCTCCCTGGACAGACATCTTCACCTGACGCCTTCAGTCAGGTACGCACTCCGCTGGTGGCTTTGGTCCTCATCCCTATCAAAGGGGAGATCCTTCCTCCCAGTGAACTGGCTGGTCCTGACCACGGACGCCAGCCTCCTAGGCTGGGGAGCAGTGTACCGGCACCACACTGCTCAAGGACGTTGGACGCCCCAGGAGTCTTCCCTACCCATAAACACCCTGGAACTCCACGCGATCTTCCTCATGCTCAGAGCGTTCTGCCCTCTGCTAGCGGGTCGTCAGATTCTAGTCCAATCGGACAATGCGACAGCTGCAGCCTATATCAATCGGCAGGGGGGCACCCGCAGCAAAGCGGCTTATCTCGAGGCCCACAAGATCCTCAGCTGGGCCGAATCGACGGGATCAGTGATATCAGCGGTACATATACCGGGGGTAGAGAACTGGGCAGCAGACTTTCTAAGTCGCCAAGGCCTGGCCGCCGGAGAATGGTCTCTCCACCCAGATGTGTTTCTACACATCTGCACTCGCTGGGGCACACCAGATGTGGACCTAATGGCCTCAAGGTTGAATGCAAAGGTACCCGCGTTCATAGCCAGGTGACACGACCCGCAGTCCATCGGCACGGATGCTCTAGTCTGCTCCTGGCACCACTTCCGCCTGCCTTACATATTTCCACCTCTACCCCTGGTGCCGCGGGTGATCAGGAAGATCAAGGCAGAGGGAGTCCCGGTGATACTGATAGCACCGGACTGGCCCAGGCGCGCCTGGTATGCCGAATTAGTACAAATGCTCACAGACGCACCGTAGCGCCTTCCAGACATCCCAGACTTGCTGACCCAAGGGCCCATTTCCCATCAGAACTCCAGAGCTCTGAAGCTGACGGCATGGCCATTGAGACCTGGGTATTAACAAGAGCGGGATTCTCCCCCGCGGTTATTTCCACCATGATCAGCGCCCGAAAGCCTGCTTCATCCCGCATTTACCACCATACGTGGAAAATCTTCCTTTCATGGTGCAGGGAAACTAACGTCCAGCCTATGCCTCTGTCCATCCCCAGAATTCTCGACTTTCTACAGTCTGGCTTGCAAGCGGGGTTGGCTCTCAGTTCCCTTAAAGGGCAGGTCTCAGCGCTCTCAATCTTCTACCAATGCCACCTGGCTCAAAAACCGCAAGTCAAGACCTTCCTCCAGGGCGTTTCCCATCTAGTTCCCCAATACAAACGGCCGCTGGACCCATGGGACCTCAACCTCGTTCCGGACGGTCTCCAGAGGTCTCCCTTTGAACCCCTCAAGGAATCCTCCCTTGCTCTTCTGTCCTGGAAGGTAACATTCCTGGTGGCAATTACGTCCATCAGACGGGTTTCGGAGCTAGTAGCACTCTCTTGCCGCGAGCCTTTCCTGATCTTTCACCAGGACAAGGTGGTTCTGCTTCCCCTTCTGGATTTCCTTCCAAAGGTTCTTATCCCATTTCATTTGAACGAGGACATTGTTCTGCCTTCATTTTGTCCACACCCAGTTCATAGGGTGGAAAGGTCTCTGCATTCGTTAGACCTCGTCAGAGCTCTCAGATATTACATATCCAGGACAGCCCCCTTTAGGAAAATGGACTCTTTGTTCGTCATTCCTGAGGAGCCTAAGAAGGGACAGGCAGCTTCAAAGGCGACTCTGGCTCGCTGGATTCGCTCTGCGATCCAGGAAGTCTACCGCCTGCAACTCAAGCCCATTCCTAGTGGGCTGCTGGCTCATTCCACGCGAGCAGTTGGCGCTTCGTGGGCCATTCGGCATCAGGCTTCAGTGGAACAGGTGTGTAAGGCTGCGACCTGGTCTAACCTGCATACTTTTTCAAAGCATCACAGAGTCCATACCCAGGTTTCAACTGAGGCAAATCTGGGTAGGAAAATTCTGCAAATGGCAGTAGAGCACCTCTGTCAGTAGGCGCTCCAGGCTGTCTGGGACTGGTTCCTAGTCCTTGGGTTGTGTTGTCTTCTTTTATGTTTCCCACCAATGGACTGCTTTAGGACGTCCCATGGTCCTGTGTCCCCCAATGAGGCGTCAGAGAAAAATGGATTTTTGTGTACTCACCGTAAAATCGTTTTCTCTTAGCCATCGTTGGGGGACACAGCACCCACCCTGTTGCCCTGCGGGGCCTTGGTTCTCTCAGTACCTTATTTGGTTTTGACTCTTCTTTTCTCATGTTCCTCTGTTGAGCAGTTTTTTACTGCTTTTTTCTCTTACTGCTTGTGTACTAAAACTGAGACTGCCTGGCCCGGCCAGGGGGTGTATACTGCAGAGGAGGAGCTATGCTTTTGCATCTACTTACTGTCCTCCTATGGATAGGCAGCATAACACCCATGGTCCTGTGTCCCCCAATGATGGCTAAGAGAAAACATTTTTACGGTGAGTGCACAAAAATCCGTTTTTGACTTGGCTACAGTCCAGGACGCTGGGCTCTTGCTAAGTCTAAATGACCCTGCACAGGATCTGAATACCAATCGAAATGAATTGGTTAGTAAACCAATAAAGTTCACAAAGGGTAATAAGTCTAATTTTTGCCCTCCCACGGCACATGGCAATCTCATTGATTTGTTCCAAGATACGGTTCTCAGGGATGTGGAAGCTCTATTATATCCCAGTAGTGATTTGAACTTGAACAAAAATGAAATGGCTGCAGTTCAAACTATGCGCTCTTGGAGCGATACATTTTTCCGCGAAGCGGATAAAGGAGGCAACATAGTACTCTTGTCCCGTAAAATGTACAGTTAGGTCCAGAAATATTTGGACAGTGACACAAGTTTTGTTATTTTAGCTGTTTACAAAAACATGTTCAGAAATACAATTATATATATAATATGGGCTGAAAGTGCACACATATGAGAGTTTTCACATCCAAATCGGAGAAAGGGTTTAGGAATCATAGCTCTGTAATGCATAGCCACCTCTTTTTCAAGGGACCATAAGTAATTGGACAAGGGACTCTAAGGGCTGCAATTAACTCTGAAGGCGTCTCCCTCGTTAACCTGTAATCAATGAAGTAGTTAAAAGGTCTGGGGTTGATTACAGGTGTGTGGTTTTGCATTTGGAAGTTGTTGCTGTGACCAGACAACATGCGGTCTAAGGAACTCTCAATTGAGGTGAAGCAGAACATCCTGAGGCTGAAAAAAAAGAAAAAAATCCATCAGAGAGATAGCAGACATGCTTGGAGTAGCAAAATCAACAGTCGGGTACATTCTGAGAAAAAAGGAATTGACTGGTGAGCTTGGGAACTCAAAAAAGGCCTGGGCGTCCACGGATGACAACAGTGGTGGATGATCGCTGCATACTTTCTTTGGTGAAGAAGAACCCGTTCACAACATCAACTGAAGTCCAGAACACTCTCAGTGAAGTAGGTGTATCTGTCTCTAAGTCAACAGTAAAGAGAAGACTCCATGAAAGTAAATACAAAGGGTTCACATCTAGATGCAAACCATTCATCAATTCCAAAAATAGACAGGCCAGAGTTAAATTTGCTGAAAAACACCTCATGAAGCCAGCTCAGTTCTGGAAAAGTATTCTATGGACAGATGAGACAAAGATCAACCTGTACCAGAATGATGGGAAGAAAAAAGTTTGGAGAAGAAAGGGAACGGCACATGATCCAAGGCACACCACATCCTCTGTAAAACATGGTGGAGGCAACGTGATGGCATGGGCATGCATGGCTTTCAATGGCACTGGGTCACTTGTGTTTATTGATGACATAACAGCAGACAAGAGTAGCCAGATGAATTCTGAAGTGTACCGGGATAAAAAAGAAAAATTGACGTGTTTCAGCTACATATTGTAGCCTTTGTCAAGCAATGTTCCATCAGGAATGAGAGCTATTTAAGAGTCCAAAGATTCCAAATCCTCTGGGTAATTAATCAGGTGAGGAAAGTCCTTTTGTTCGGGAGTTAACACTTCGTTGTAATTAGGAAATTTCTCATACAGATATGAAGCAGTGGGTAATAACACCATTAGAAAAAACATTATACGGTACTTCAAAAAAGTAGAATACATACGAGAAAATATGGTAAAAACATATTAAATATCATATGCAAAGGAACTTATTACGCAGGATATAATCACATACATTTTATTAATCAATATTAAACCATTTTATCTATAATAAATTCCTTTAGAGAATTTATATTGAATATATATGCAGTGTATTATAAAACATACATGCTTTCAAAAAGTGTATTTAGCGATGTAATTCGCAAGATGTAGACAAAACATAACAAATGCTTTTTACCATGCGGCATTAGTAGCCAAACTTAAAGTGCATCTTTCACATATATTTGGATCTGTTAGGTATGAATGTGCCGCCCCCGTGGCAGCAGCCTGCCGCTGCTCGGGTCCGGACCTTCCGATGGGTGGCTCGAGGGTCTCCGGACCCGGGGGATCCCGCAGACACTCCGAATGAAAAGGGCGGAATTTGGTGGTTGGTGGACGTATATGTACGGGCTGGGCCGTACTAGGTTTGTGACGACACCCACGGTATGTGGTGATATTAGACACCACCGCTGCAGTTACGGGGCACCCGGGGGAGATGTTGCGCAGCAAGTTGTTAACCCCTCCTGTTAACCCTGTCCCGGTCCACCTCGGTTCCACCGAGCTGTTTTCCCGGCTTCTGCAGACGGAGTCCGCCGTCTGCCTCCTAGCCAAGGGCACCAGGGCTCCAACCCTGGCACCTTTCAATTTGGGGTATTCGCCTCTGCTGTAATGTAAATGTAATAACATTTTTATTAACCGGGACAGGACCGGGTCCTTTTCACCTTAAGCCCACCCAAACAAACCTAACCCTGGTGCCACCGCTAAGCACTGGTGTGCACCCCTTTTCCCCAGTCCAGGAAACGGGTTCGGGTCCGGATGTTGCCCATACGGGCCCGGTAATAAGTTCCTTACCCGGCAGTCTCTCTCAGAGGCCCCATGTGCAGGGGACCCCTGGCCCGGAGGGTAGTCACCGGTTTCCATGGTGACGGGACCTCGGCCTACTCTGCCGCAGGCCCTTCCTCCAACCAACCTCTCCGGAGACTGCGGCATGATGAAAAGGGTGGTCTGGGGCTATTTACACACTTAACTCACTGCTGGTACAGCTTCCTATGGCAACTGTCCCACGGTCCACCAAAGGGCAGCATGGGTCCCCAATGCCACCATCACTCACGGGCGACACTGTCCACAAAGACCCCGTCTTCCACTGCCTGCAGTGCGGGTACGATTGCTCCTCCAAACCGGGCTCTGTAAATGAAACTGTCCTCACTCCAACTCAACTTCTTGTCGTCCTCCACCAGGGGCTCCGACCCCCGATGGCGTCCTCTGGGGCTCCAATCGCAGTGGCGTTCAACAAGTCGGACAAGATCTTCCTTTCCTTCCACCCATGTGCTGGATGGCATCTCCCGGGGAACTTGGAGACGTTCAACAAAGGTCAGGGAGTCAGTATAACGGGAGCGAGTCCTATGCTTAAAACTTCTTAACTTCAGAACTTGTGGCAGGTTCTCTCAGAATCGGGCATTCGCAGGGCACACACTGGCAAAATGCCAGAGTTGTCTGCAGTGTCTACAGATTGGTATTATTACACCCCTAGCGGCAGTCGGGGTTTCGTCCTCCAAGAACCACTCCGTATCACCCTCGGAGCCGCTGTCATCCATCTCCCAGCTAGGCGCCGTTCCTATTACGGCCGGGTGGACTGCCGGGGCCGACATCCTTTCTGTGGCAGGCGTGTCACCGCCAGCTGCTACACGGGGAGTCACCACCGGAGTCTCGGGGTTCACCTCTCCTATGACCGGAGCGAGAGCCGCCACATTCCCGGTGTCAGGCACATCTGCAGGCACCACCGCTCCAGCAGCCGGCGCCTCTCCGCCATCAGGGTTAGGTGCGGACATCTTCCCGCTTCTCCCCCTTGGTCTTTTCCTGGCACTCTTCTCTCTGCCCGGTCAGTTTCGTTTTGCGACTTCCGGCTTTGCTTTTTGGCCGTGTTCCCAGGGGGCGGGGCTTCAGCTTTCGCACCCTTTTTTCGGGGAAGAAGACTTTGGGCGGGAATCTTCGCGCCAAAAGATGGCAGCATGATGGCGGTTTCTGGAGATTTTTCAACGGATCACCGCTGACTTCAATACAAGGCGCACTTCCACAAGGTAAGTGGATAGGTAAGTATCCTGTTCGTGATGTCAAGATTTCAGGATGTGCCGCCCCCTGCCAGCAGCCTGCCGCTGCTTGGGTCTGGACCTTCCGGTGGGTGGCTCGAGGGTCTCCGGACCCAGGGGGTCCCGCGGACACTCTGAATGAAAAGTGGGGAATTTGGTGGTTGGTGGACGTATATGTACGGGCTGGGCTGTACTAGGTTCATGACGCCACCCACGGTATTTGGTGATTTTGGACACCAACGCTGCAATTACAGGGCACCCGGGGGAGATGTTGCGCAGCAAGTGGTTAACCCCTCAGTGGTCAGGGATGGTGGCCCCAGGACTCGTTGGGGTTGGTGGTGAAGGGAGATGAGCGGCCGCAGGGTGCTGGTGTACTCACTATTAAGAAAACACACGAGTCTCTGGTAAACCAAGGTGATGGTGGTCGGTGCCCACTGCCGGCTGCGTTTGGGTTCCCCCACCCGGCTGGTGGTCTCTGTCTTTCTCCTGCACCTGTTTAGAATGGTGGACTGCCTGTGCTTGCAACTTCAGGAGTCCGCTCCCGGCTGGTTGTCACCTAAGGAGCCCTTGCCTGCAGACGCTGGCCCGTGGGATCTCTGAGCCGTGGCGGTGGCCTTTTATCCCCCTCGGCGGGCTATTGCCTTCTATTAGGGACTTTGGGTGGGACAGGACCTCTAGTCCTTGCCGCAATCAGTTAATTAACCAGTTCCAGTCGCTTCTGGACCTAGCTTCAGAGTTTGAGTACCCCCCTGTGTGCTCCGGTTTCCGAGCCGGTTCCCCGGGTCGGTACCGACGGGCTACAACCCTGTCCCGGTCCACCTCGGTTCCACCGAGCCGTCTTCCCGGCTCCTGCAGACGGAGACCGCCATCTGCCTACTAGCCAAGGGCACCAGGGCTCCAACCCTGGCACCGTTCAATTTGGGGTATTCGCCTCTGCTGGAGCTGGGCACAGCTCCAGCCCACACTCCTCTCCAACTTGAACTCTAAAACTTATCTGAACTGTTCAACTGTTTTCCCGCCCTCAGGCAGTCTAGACTCCTTGGTGGGTGTCTTCCAACCGCCTGGTTCTGCTCCCTGGTGTGTCCATCTAGCCCTGAGGGGGGTGACTAGGGTTTAAAAGGTTGGCTGATGTCACCTGTGAGGGAAAAGTGTTGTGCAGGGGCCCTATTTGTGACTACCTGGCCCGGCCAGGGCATTATATAAACACTAGAAGGTGGCCCGATTCTACGGATCGGGTATTCTAGAATTTACGTATTGTGTAGTTAATGTATGATTTTTGTTATATATATATATATATATATATATATATATATAGATATAGATATATAGATGTTGTTGTGTGTAGTTGCCAAGTGTTTGTGTAGGGCGCTGTACATGTTCTGGGTGAGGTCTGGGTGTGCGGGGAAGGGGGGGGGTGAGAGCGGTGTTGTTTGTGTGTTGCGTTGTGTGTGTTGCATTGTTTGTGGAGCGCTGTGTGTCTGTAGCGTTGTGTGTGTGGTGCTGTATGTGTTGCGCGATTTGTGTGGGTGTGACTGTGGGGTGCGTGTGTGTGTTTTGGGGGAGGTATGTTTTGTGCAATGTGTGTGTTGTGCGGTATGTGCGTATATTTGTGTGTGCCGCGGTGTTTGTGTGTTGGGTGTTGTGTGTGTGTGCGGCAATGTCTGTGTGTGTGTGGGTGTCTGTGTAGGGCAGCGTTTGTGGTTCCCAGTGTGTGTGTGGTGTGTTGTGCAGTGTGTGTGTGGCGGTGTGTGTGTTTTGGGGGGAGGTGTGCACCCCCCATGGTGCTCCATTCCCCATGCTGCACCCCCCATCGTGCTCCATCCCCCATGCTGCGCACCCCCCATCGTGCTCCATCCCCCATGCTGCGCACCCCCCATCGTGCTCCATCCCCCATGCTGCGCACCCCCCATCGTGCTCCATCCCCCATGCTGCGCACCCCCCATCGTGCTCCATCCCCCATGCTGCGCACCCTTCATCGTGTTTCATCCCCCCATTCTGGGCACCCCCCAACGTGCTCCATCCCCCATGCTGCACCCCCCATCGTGCTCCATCCCCCATGCTGCACCCCCCCATCGTGCTCCATCCCCCATGCTGCACTCCCCATCATGCTCCATCCCCCATGCTGCGCACCCCCCATCGTGCTCCATCCCCCATGCTGCACCCCCCATCGTGCTCCATCCCCCATGCTGCACACCCCCCATCGTGTTTCATCCCCCCATTCTGGGCACCCCCCATCGTGCTCCATCCCCCACGCTGCACCCCCCATCATGCTCCATCCCCCATGCTGCACACCCCCATCGTGCTCCATCCCCCATGCTGCACTCCCCATCATGCTCCATCCCCCATGCTGCGCACCCCCATCGTGCCCCATCCCCCATGCTGCACCCCCCATCGTGCTCCATCCCCCATGCTGCACACCCCCCATCGTGTTTCATCCCCCCATTCTGGGAACCCCCCATCGTGGTCCAACCCCCATGCTGCACCCCCCATCGTGCTCCATCCTCCATGCTGCACACCCCCCATCGTGTTTCATCCCCCCATTCTGAATGGGCATCGCGTGCGGGGGGCGTGGCTGAATGGGCATCGCGTGCGGGGGGCGTGGCCTAGCGGACATTGCGTGGGGGGCGTGGCCTAGCGGGCATCGCATGCGGGAGCGTGGCCTAGCGGGCATCGCGTGCGGGGGGCGTGGTCTAGCAAAAACCGCGTGCGGGGCGTGGCGGAATGGGCATCACGTGTGGGGGACGTGGCCGAATGGGCATCGCGTGCGGGGGCGTGGCCTAGCGGACATCGCGTGGGGGGCGTGGCCTAGCGGGCATCGCTTGCGGGGGGCGTGGCCTAGCGGTCATCGCGTGCGGGGGCGTGACCTAGCGGACATCGCGTGCGGGGGCGTGGCCTAGCGGGCATCACATGCAGGGGGCGTGGCCTAGCGGGCATCACGTGCGGGGGGCGGGCCTGGCCAAACGGTTAATCCATGCGGGGGCAGGGCCGAGCCGAGCGGCCAATCCGTGTGGGGGGGCGGGGCCAGGCCGAGCCCAGCGGCCAATCCGACGGTTGTCACTGTAAGGACACAATTTTGGAGCAAGACAGACAGACAGACAGAATAAGGCAATTATATATATAGATTTAGCGATATAATTCGCAAGAAGTAGAAAAAACATAGAAGATGTGTTTTACCATGCGGCATTGATAGCGAAGTTAAGGTGTATCTTTCACAATTGTCTAAATCAGCTAAATATAAACACTGATTTTATATAAAGGACATCACATGTAGGTGAATCACAGAGAAAATTATGAGGTATAAACAGACCAAGATAAATACATTCTACGTTATAACAGTAGCAGCGACAGTGAAAAATGTCATTTACAGTGATTTGAAAGAACTGATATAGAAATTATTTTTATATAATAGGCATATTGTAAATCATTTTTTATATATATGTTCTCCCCATGTTTAAATCAATTGATGTAGATAACAATGTGATTTATAATCACACATGCTTATAAAGGTATATTTAGTGATATAGATCGCAAAATGCAAGCAAGTCATGAGAGATGCGTTTTACCATGCCGAAATTGTTAGCAAAAATTTAGATGCATCCTTCACATTTGCTAGAATCTATTGATTATAAACTGTTGTTAACTAGAAAAATAAAGAGAATTCAGCTCACCCGATCCACGTGGAGACTGCAATGAGGGACAGGTGCACGGAAGGAAAAGCTGTATTATCCAAGGCAAAAAGAGGAATTTCCAGCATCCATGTCCAATGATATAAAATTATTCTTTTATTGGATATACATGAAAAAGATTAAAGGAGTCATCCTAGGTAATACAAATTCCCATGGTGATATGGGATATAGTAGATGGAGGGCAAGGTGGAGATTTAAAAGAAAAAAGGTTTAGAGGATGTGACATCACAAAGGGTGAAACCAGCGGCTTTCAATATAGTGTGATTTGGCATGAACCACACATATAGACACAAATGTACTATTAATAAGCACAAAATACTAATTGAGTATATTCAAATAGGTTCAGGAAAACACCAATAAAAATAAAAATAAAATAAATGAAAAAATAAAAAAATTTTTTTCAGCAAATATTTTTAAGTTCATCTCTTAGGTTCATTCCTGAAGGTGATCGAGTCTCCAGTAAGAAGATCCATTTTTCTTCTTTTTTGCGCATTATTTTCATTATGTCTCCACCTCTGTTTGGTAGAAAGATTTTTTCTACAGCGTTTACTTTAAGGCTGTCTGTATTGCCTCCATGGATGGAGGTGAAATGCTGAGATGCGCCTGATGGACTCCTACTGCTTTTGTTGTTAGCGTCACGTAAATGCTCCGAAATTCTGCGTCTCAAGCTATGACCAGTGCTGCCCACATATTGGATGTCACATGTGGTGCATGTTATGACATATATGACATGGGTCGTCCCGCAGTTAATAAGAGATTTTATATCATATTCTTTTTTCGTGACGCTGGAGACTGTTTTTTTTGTGCTTAGCATATGTTTGCAAAGACCACAGACTTTTTGTCCGCACTTATACGAACCCGTGGTGGAGAGCCACTCATGAGGGATTTCATTGGTGCGGTTTATGTGGTCACTAGGAGAAATTGTTGCTCAAATTGTGCAACCGCACGTTTAGGTACAAATCTGACTCCATTGTCTATTCAAAATTTATTCATTATTGTAAACTTATGATTAAAAATCCATCATGGAGACCCCAAGTTTGAATACCGATATTTCTGCACTTTTGGATGAATTTTTTAATTTGAATTGCCAGACCAAGCTGAACAAAGCGGCAAATCTATTCATGAACAAAAACAATAGTGCCATTTCTCAGGAACAGAATGATTTGAATATATTATTGTGGAAACTGGAGAAGCAAATGTCCACACGATTAAAAACTTGATGGGACAATAAAACACTACTAGCATACCTGGACAACAGTATGATACCAAGAGGACTAAGAATAAAAAAAGTCCTACAACAGAATTTGATGACGATTTCCTTAAACAATGGGACTTAATCCTTTCAAAATGATCATTCAAATTAATTCGACTGATTGTGGAAAAAGAACAACATAAACTAAATGACTCTGAACAAAATATAAGGGAAATTGAAAATTAATTGAAAAAACATTCTGATAATATCCAATATGGAATACTTAAAGAAAAAATTAACATCAATTTAACCAAACTAGAGGATTCCATTACTGTCATGAAAGAAAAGAAATTCAAACGAGAAACCTTTGATTATGAAAATAAACAAGTTTATAATTGGCCACAAAAAAAGAGAAACAAACATTATTTTGGACCTAGATCAATCATGAAGAAAAAAGTGAGTTTTTCATCTACAGATATAGACTCATCAGAGGTGAATACTGAGAATTCTGACTCTGAGCCTAGCTCTTTAACAGGTGCACGGGATTATCAGCCCAGCTATTCAAAAATTGCCCAAGTAAAAACCTCGAAAAAAAAATAAGGGCAGTAGAGCAATGCGAGAAAATCTCACATTGGAATCGGAAACATGTTAGTGAATGATTCAGCTCGCATTTGTGTTTTTTTCTCAGTCCAAATCGGACTGAGAACAAAATCGCAGCATGATGCTTTTTTGCGAGTTTCTACTGCAAGTCTCTCCAATGCAAGTCTATAGGAGCATGTAAAAAATAGGATGTCACGGGTAGAGATGAGCGAACCGGTCGCGGTTCGGCTCGAGTTCGGTTCGCCGAACGGAGGTCTCGTTCGAGTTCGGTTCGGCGAACGTTCGACGAACCACTCGAACCGCATAGGAAACAATGGCAGGCAATCACAAACACATAAAAACACCTAGAAAACACCCTCAAAGGTGTCCAAAAGGTGACAAACAACTCACAACACAACACAAACACATGGGAAAGTGACAAGGACATATACTCATGCGAAAACAAAAGAGCTGGACAAGGAAAAAGAGGAGGAGACACAGATATAGGCATGGCACGCCTTTCTAAAATCATGTAAAACACCGCATGGTTCCCTTTTTTCCAAAAATTGGGCCACACACACCCACCCCTTCAGTGGCAGCACTTGTGCCCCAGTTGTACACTTCACAGCTAGATTTACATCAAGCACATTCAAAAATACGCCATACTTAACCGTCCCCAGGATGACACCGGGGTAGGTAGCAAAGTCTTTCCTGATCCCAGCTCTGTGCATCTTGGATCATTTTTAAAAACAATGTAAGCAAGGGTTACTCCAAGCGGAGTCTCCCTTTTTTCCAAAAATTGGGCCACACACACACCCACCCCTTCAGTGGCAGCACTTGTGCCCCAGTTGTACACTTCACAGCTAGATTTGCATCAAGCACATTCAAAAATATGCCATACTTAACCGTCCCCAGGATGACACCGGGGTAGGTAGCAAAGTCTTTCCTGATCCCAGCTCTGTGCATCTTGGATCATTTTTATAAACAATGTAAGCAAGGGTTACTCCAAGTGGATTCTCCCTTTTTTTTCCAAAAATTGGGCCACACACACACCCACCCCTTCAGTGTTAGCACTTGTGCCCTAGTTGTACACTTCACAGCTAGATTTGCATCAAGCACATTCAAAAATACGCCATACTTAACCGTCCCCAGGATGACACCGGGGTAGGTAGCAAAGTCTTCCCTGATCCCAGCTCTGTGCATCTTGGATCATTTTTAAAAACAATGTAAGCAAGGGTTACTCCAAGCGGAGTCTCCCTTTTTTCCAAAAATTGGGCCACACACACACCCACCCCTTCAGTGGCAGCACTTGTGCCCCAGTTGTACACTTCACAGCTAGATTTGCATCAAGCACATTCAAAAATACGCTATACTTAACCGTCCCCAGGATGACACCGGGGTAGGTAGCAAAGTCTTTCCTGATCCCAGCTCTGTTCATCTTGGATCATTTTTAAAAACAATGTAAGCAAGGGTTACTCCAAGTGGAGTCTCCCTTTTTTCCAAAAATTGGGCCCCACACACACCCACCCCTTCAGTGGCAGCACTTGTGCCCCAGTTGTACACTTCACAGCTAGATTTGCATCAAGCACATTCAAAAATACGCCATACTTAACCGTCACCAGGATGACACCGGGGTAGGTAGCAAAGTCTTTCCTGATCCCAGCGCTGTGCATCTTGGATCATTTTTAAAAACACAACAAGGGTTACTCCAAGAGGAGTCTCCCTTTTTTCCAAAAATTGGGCCACACAGACACCCCATCAGTGGCAGCACTTGTGCCTTAGTTGTACACTTCACAGCTAGATTTGTATCAAGCACATTCAAAATACACAAGCATTTACTCTCCCCAGGATGACACAGGGGTAGTAAATTCCTTGTGGATCCATGACTTGTTCATTTTGATGAACGTTAGTCTGTCCACATTGTCACTGGACAGACGCGTGCGCTTATCTGTCAGCACACACCCAGCAGCACTGAAGACACGTTCAGAGACAACGCTGGCAGCTGGACACGACAAAATCTCCAAGGCGTAAGTGGAGAGCTCTGGCCATTTTTCAAGATTTGAAGCCCAAAATGAGCAAGGCTCCATTTGCAAAGTAATGGCATCGATGTTCATTTTGAGATACTCCTGTATCATCCTCTCTAGCCATTGACTATGTGTCAGACTTGTTGTCTCTGGTGGCCTTGCAAAGGAGGGTCTAAAAAAATTATGAAAAGATTCAATAAAATTGCTGTTACCAGCACCAGATACGGTGCTACTGCTACGGGTAGACTGTTGAAGATGACGAGACCGTCCCATGTTTGTCAAGTTACAACTGGGAGATTCACTCCCTGCACCTGCACGGTTGTTTGGTGGAAAAGCCGAGCTAAGATCAAGTAACAGCTTCTGCTGATACTCCTGCATACGTGCGTCCCTTTCTATGGCTGGAATTATGTCACAAAATTTGGACTTGTACCGGGGATCTAATAGTGTGGCAAGCCAGTAGTCATCATCACTTCTAATTTTGACAATACGAGGGTCATGTTGGAGGTAGTGCAGCAAGAAGGCATTTCTTCATGTTCTCCTGCACCTTCCTCAACATTTCGCCAGCTACCATGCGCCCTTGTTGATCCCTGTCCCCAATGGTCCCATGCCTGCCGCGTTGGTGATAATGAACATCTGAACCTTGGTGATGTTGTTGTGTCTTGCGCATATGAATCCTCCTGTAGTTCCTCCCCTTCCTGTTGTCCCTCCCCTGACTCCGAATAGTGTTTAGCGTGTGCTCCAGCATGTAAATGACTGGAATTGTCATGCTGATAATGGCATTGTCAGCGTTAAACATATTCGTCGCCATGTCGAAACTGTGCAGAAGGGTGCATAGGTCCTTGATCTGAGACCACTCCATCAGGGTGATCTGCCCCACCTCTGCATCCCGTTGGCCCAGGCTATATGTCATGACGTATTGCACCAGGGCTCGGCGGTGCTGCCACAGTCGCTGTAACATGTGGAGAGTCGAATTCCAGCGTGTCGCCACATCGCATTTCAGGCGATGAACCGGCAGGCCGAAAGACTTCTGGAGCGATGCAAGTCGCTCAGCAGCGGTGGTTGAACGGCGGAAGTGAACAGACAGTTTTCGTGCCCTGTTCAGAAGGCCATCTAGGCCGGGATAGTGTGTTAAAAATTGCTGGACAACAAGGTTCAACACGTGAGCCATACAAGGCACGTGTGTCACCTTGCCCAGGCGAAGGGCCGCACCCAGGTTTGCAGCATTGTCGCACACGGCCTTACCAGGCTGCAGGTTGAGTGGAGACAACCATTTATTAAACTCAGTCTCCAGAGCTGCCCACAATTCAGCCGCTGTGTGACTCCTATTTCCAAGACATGTCAAGCTAAAGACCGCCTGATGCCGTTGCGCTCTGCTGCCAGCATAGTAATGAGGGGTGCGTGATTCCTTCTGCGCAGTGAGAACGCTGGTGGCCTGACCAGGCAGGCTTGGAGCGGAGGTGGAGGACCCAGATGAGGTGGAGGAGGCAGAAGCAGTGGCGGAACTTGGACAGACAGAGGATTGACACACAAGTCGTGGGGACGGCAAGACTTGTGCAGCAGACCCTTCACCATCTATCACCATAGTTACCCAGTGCCCAGTCAGCGACGTGTAACGTCCCTGTCCATGCTTACTGGTCCAAGTATCGGTGGTGAAATGCACCCGTTGACACACAGAGTTTCTCAAGGAAGCGGTGATGTTGTGTGCGACATGCTGGTGTAGCGCGGGCACACCTTTCTTAGAGAAGTAGTGGCGACTGGGCATCTGGTACTGGGGCACAGCAACAGACATAAGGTCTCTAAAATCCTGTGTGTCCACCAGGCGGAAAGGCAGCATTTCGGTAGCCAAGAGCTTACAGAGGGATAAAGTCAACCTCTTAGCTTTGTCATGGGTCGCAGGAAATGGCCTTTTATTTGTCCACATCTGAGGGACAGAGATCTGGCTGCTGTGTGTAGACGGTGTCGAGTAGGGTGTTCCTGTAAAAATGCAGGTTTGTGAGGAAAGTGCAGGGGTAGACATGATATTTCCTTCATCCAACGTTGGTGCTATCGATGTCTGAGAGAGCTGTACACACGCACTTGTTTCACCTTCCAAACCAACTGACGACCTAGCAAGCAAACTGCCTGTTGCGGTTACAGTGGTGGAAGTTGTGCGTGGAAAACCAGGTGTGACAGCTGTCCCCACAGTCCCAGAAGATGAAGAGCGTGCGGATGCACTGGAAGGGGCAGGCGGTGGATGGTTCGGTCTGCTAGGCCGCATTGCAGCACGGTGAGCTTCCCACTGGGACATATGATATTTATTCATGTGACGATTCATGGAAGAAGTTGTCAAACTGCTGAGGTTTTGCCCTCTACTAACAGAATCACGACAAATTTTACAGATCACATAATTTGGGCGATCTTTTGCTATGTCAAAAAAGGACCAGGCTAGGCAAGGCTTAGAGGGCATGCGACCTGCTGATCCACCCCGATTAGTGCTCAGAGGCAGAGTGGTGGCTGAGGATGCAGTTGTAGACGTGCTACCAGTACTCCGACTCTGTCCAGGAAGGCGCAAGGTAACTTCGTCGTCAGTTGCATCCTCCTCCACCGTCTCTGTTGACCTCCTCGAGGGCCTGACTGTGGGTTGACAGTAGGTGGGATCTAGAACTTCCTCATCAATTGTTGTGTTTGCACTCCCCTCACCCTCAGACCGAGCCTCTTCTTGCCATGACCGAATATTTAAGTTGTCATCCCAATCTGGTATCTGCGTCTCATCGTCATCAGTGTGTTCCTCATTGTCTATTACAACAGGTGTTTCAGTTTGTGAATAAGGGTCAACATTATGCTCAGAAACTTGGTCATCACGGCCTGAATCTGAGTCACAAAGGTTCTGGGCATCACTGCAGACCATTTCCTGGTCTGTACTCACTTTAGCTTGGGAGCAGACCTCAGCTCTGCAGACTCAGCCATCTCAGTTCCACCATACTGTGCAGGGCGGATGGAGACTTCAGAGCTGGGAGAAAGCAAGTGTGATTGGGATGACAACTCAGAGGACTGATGTTTTTTGGATGCGGTAGTTGAGGTGGAGGAGAGGGCATTTGTTGGACCACTTGAGATCCATTCAAGCATTTTCTTTTTTTGGCCATCATCTACCTTTGTTCCAGTTGTTCGTGTCCGTAAAAAAGGGAGCACATCGGATTGTCCACGGTAAGTAGTAGACATCTTACTTTTACTGGAAGATGGTCTATCTTCAGCAGATGTTAATGGAGCTTTGCCACCTTCCCCACGGACAAACCCTTTTTTTCCTTTTCCAACACGCCTCTTCCCCTTTCCACTAGCATCTGTCATTTTGCCACTCATTTTGATTGCGACAAGATTGTGCACTTAAAATGTGGTAGTAAAAATTGAGAGGGGGTGTAGATTACAGCGGTGGTCTATATTTATTAACAGCAAAATAAACAACAATAACTATCCCTGACAATGCTACTACGGCCCTTAAACTGGCAGCATAGTTTGCTAGTATAATGGCTTAGTAACAATGAGTTTGAGTGTGCAATGCAGAGGTGCTGCACATAGGTTTGCCCCAGTGGGACACTAATGGAAGTCCAACAGCCACTTTTAGGGGGGCTTTGCACACTACGACATCGCAGGTGCGATGTCGGTGGGGTCAAATTGAAAATGACGTACTTCCGGCATCGCATCCGACATCGTAGTGTGTAAAGGCTCGATGATACGATTAACGAGCGCAAAGCGTCGTAATCGTATCATCGGTGCAGCGTCGGCGTAATCCATGATTACGCTGACGCGACGGCCCGATGTTGTTCCTCGTTCCTGCGGCAGCATACATCGCTGTGTGTGAAGCCGCAGGAGCGAGGAACATCTCCTACCGGCGTCACTGCGGCTTCCGTAGGATATGGGGAAGGAAGGAGGTGGGCGGGATGATTACATCCCGCTCATCTCCGCCCCTCTGCTCCTATTGGCCGCCTGCCGTGTGACGTCGCAGTGACGCCATACGACCCGCCCCCTTAATAAGGAGGCGGGTCGCCGGCCAGAGCGACGGTCGCAGGACAGGTGAGTCCATGTGTGAAGCTGCCGTAGCGATAATGTTCGCTACGGCAGTTATCACAAGGATATCGCCGCTGCGACGGGGGCGGGGACTATCGCGCTCGGCATCGCAGCATCGGCCTGCGATGTCGCAGCGTGCAAAGTGCCCCTTAGGATGCCACAAAGTTTACTCAGTGTTTGCTAGTATAATGGCTTAGTAACAATGAGTTTGAGTGTGCAATGCAGAGGTGCTGCACATAGGTTTGCACCAGTGGGACACTAATGGAAGTCCAACAGCCACTTTTAGGATGCCACTAAGTTTCCTCAGTGTTTGCTAGTATAATGGCTTAGTAACAATGAGTTTGAGTGTGCAATGCAGAGGTGCTGCACATAGGTTTGCACCAGAGGGACACTAATGGAAGTCCAACAGCCACTTTTAGGATGCCACTAAGTTTACTCAGTGTTTGCTAGTATATTGGCTTAGTAACAATGAGTTTGAGTGTGCAATGCAGAGGTGCTGCACATAGGTTTGCACCAGTGGGACACTAATGGAAGTCCAACAGCCACTTTTAGGATGCCACTAAGTTTACTCAGTGTTTGCTAGTATAATGGCTTAGTAACAATGAGTTTGAGTGTGCAATGCAGAGGTGCTGCACATAGGTTTGCACCAGTGGGACACTAATGGAAGTCCAACAGCCACTTTTAGGATGCCACTAAGTTTACTCAGTGTTTGCTAGTATAATGGCTTAGTAACAATGAGTTTGAGTGTGCAATGCAGAGGTGCTGCACATAGGTTTGCACCAGTGGGACACTAATGGATGTCCAACAGCCACTTTTAGGATGCCACTAAGTTTACTCAATGTTTGCTAGTTTAATGGCTTAGTAACAATGAGTTTGAGTGTGCAATGCAGTGGTGCTGCACATAGGTTTGCACCAGTGGGACACTAATGGAAGTCCAACAGCCACTTTTAGGATGCCACTAAGTTTACTCAGTGTTTGCTAGTATAATGGCTTAGTAACAATGAGTTTGAGTGTGCAATGCAGAGGTGCTGCACATAGATTTGCACCAGTGGGACACTAATGGAAGTCCAACAGCCACTTTTAGGATGCCACTAAGTTTCCTCAGTGTTTGCTAGTATAATGGCTTAGTAACAATGAGTTTGAGTGTGCAAAGGGAAGGAAGGTACATTGGCAGGGTTGTGGGTCTGGGTAGAGGAAAGGAAGCCTCCCTTTCTATCCCTTCTAATGGGGAAATGCAGCGAGGAAGTCCCTGACCTTAGCTACACAGACGCTGTCATCTTGTGTAGCTGTTAAAATCTGTTTTCACGGACCTGACTGTCACCTATGGCTCTGACACTGCCGGTATTAGCCCTTACAAGGACTAATAGAAACTTCTATCCCTATTCTGTATAGCGCTGTGTATAGAGCGTACACAGCAGTATCGGAGACAGGAGCTACGCCAGTGGTGACTGACACCAAGACGCAGAAGGCAGATAATGGCGTGCTGGAGGAAAATGTCCGTTTTTATAATGCATGGACATGTGACATGGACATCCTATCACACATGCCATTGCTTCTCTGGCTAAAAGTCCACTTAGCTGTGTGTGTGTCTGGGATTGGCTGACATGCTGGCCCGCCCCACTACACGCGCGTGCTTAGGGAAGGAAGACAAGGGGGGAAAAAAAAAAAAATGGCGATCGCCATTATCCAAACAGCAGTGATCTGAATGCGCTGTTCCCGCACACTACACGCTGAAATTTCATAATAGTGTGAGTCACAGAGTGACTTACACTATTACAGCGGAAAGCCAGCTAGTAATTAGCTTGTCTTTTTGCTGCTAGAACCGTTCTCGAATGTATCTAGAACTATCGAGCTTTAGCAAAAAGCTCGAGTTCTAGTTCGATCTAGAACAGCCCCCAAAATCACTCGAGCCGCGAACTGGAGAACCGCGAACCGCGCTCAACTCTAATCACGGGACGGCACTCATACCATCCTAGTGACATCCGATTTTCTAAATACATTTCTCGCATGTTTCCTAAAACACTGGAAACGAGTGATGTCTCACAATGTCTGTCAATCACTATTCTCTGTCAGTCGGTCTCTCCCTCTCGGTCTCTATTCTCTCTCTGTCGGTCGGTCTGTCGGTCGGTCTGTCGGTCACTATCTCTGTCCCTCTCTCTCTGTCCATGTCAGTCTATCCCTCTCCCCCCTCTCTCATACTCACCGATCCCCGATCACCAGCGCGGCGCTGCTCGGTGTTCACACTGCTCCGGCGGCTTCTCCTCTTTTGAAAAAGTCGGCCGCTCATTATTCAATCTCGTATTCCCTGCTTTCCCCGCCCACCGGCGCCTATGATTGGTTGCAGTCAGACACGCCCCCACGCTGAGTGACAGCTGTCTCACTGCAACCAATCACAGCAGCCGGTGGGCGTGTCTATGCTGAGCAGTAAAATAAATAAATAATTTAAAAAAACGGCGTGTGGTCCCCCCAATTTTAATACCAGCCAGATAAAGCCATACGGCTGAAGGCTGGAATTCTCAGGATGGGGAGCTCCACGTTATGGGGAGCCCCCCAGCCTAACAATATCAGTCAGCAGCCGCCCAGAATTGCCGCATACATTATATGCGACAGTTCTGGGACTATACCTGGCTCTTCCCGATTTGCCGTGGTGCGTTGGCAATCGGGGTAATAAGGAGTTAATGGCAGCCCACAGCTGCCACTAAATCCTAGATTAATCATTGCAGGCGTCTATGAGAAACCCCCAATGATTAACCTGTAAATTAAAGTTAATAAACACACACAGTGAAAAAATCCTTTATTTGAAATAATAAACAATAACAAAGACCCTCGTTCACCACTTTATTAAGTACACAAAAAACCCATCCTTGTCCGACGTAATCCACGGAGGTCCCGCGTCGCTTCCAGCTCTGCTACATGAAGGTGACAGGAGCTGCAGAAGACACCGCCGCTCCTGTCACCTCCACGCAGCAACTGAGGTAAGAAGCGCGATCAGCTGATGTCAGTCAGGTAACTCGTGGCCACCGCTGGATCCTCCAATAGTGACAGCAAGTCGCCCGAGTGACAGCAATGAAGTCACAGGTGAGTTGCGGTCACGGGGGGAGGATCCAGCTAGCCGCGGTAACCTGAGTGACGGCAGCGCTAATCGCGCTGCTCAATTCAGTCACTCAGGAGATTAGCGGTCACTGGTGAGTCCTTCACGGGTGACCGCTAATCAGGACGCGACACAGACAGAGCCGCGGCATGACAATGAAGTCGGGTGAAGTTCACCCGAGTTCATTCTGATCCTGTGCCGAGCTCTGTCTGTGTCTGCTGTCATCTGCCATTCAGCTCTGCTACATGGCTGTCTGTTTTTGCTGTCAGCGGCCATGTAGCAGAGCTGAATGGCAGATGACAGCTGCTGAGAAAAAAAAGGATCACACACGGATCACACACGCATTGCACACGCACTGCAATCATGAGAAAAATCTCAGGATCACAGTGCAGTTGCATTGCACTCTGACCTAACGTGAACTAAAATCAGCCGAGTTTTTTTCAGCTAACTCGGACCGATTTTACTTGCATAGATGTGTTTCCAGCCTAAGAAAAAAAGCGGCGGAACAGATGGGCTGGAAGAAAACACCCCCACAGAGAAAAATGTTTTTTTATCACCGCACCCGCAGAGGGAACTAATAGAAAAACAACAAGATCTCACTGTATTAAACATGTCAGCTACAATATTAAATAAAGACCAGATCAGTGTTCTACAGAAAGGGTTAAATTTTGTTCCTTCCACAAGATTTAATGTATTCGATACTATTCTGGACGTCAACAAGTTCATAAGACGCTTTACTATCAAGAAACATTTTTTCCAGGACAAAACCCACCAACAACGATCTTATTCAACGCCCGATTTTCAGGAATTTAATCCACTGTCTTTTTCTGAACAATTGTCATTAAAAACTCTGAGGGACCTCTCAGATACAGGAATGAAGCTACCGCATCTAAGGGATGATAATTTCTCAAAAAGAGTTCCATACCCTGATTATTACCCCATTCAATCTAAATATGTCAACATGGAGGATTTTCAGAATGTGGTTGAATCTGAAATAATCAAACTACAGAAAGAAAAAAAGAATGTACATCATAATCTGACCATTCATGAAAAATCTGCATTGACTCAATTGAAACAAAATAATATTATTGTAAAAAGCTCTGATAAGGGTGGTTCAATTGTTGTGCTTGACACAGGACTCTATGAGGGAGAATTGAAAAAAATGCTGAAGGAAAACTCCATATATAAAAAAATTCCATCTAATCCTAGTGAAGAAACTAGAGTTTCCTTAGAAAGAATCCTAGCAGAAGGAACACAATTAGGTATTATCACTAAGAAACAGAGTGATTATTTGAATCCATCCTGTCCGTCTATACCATTATTCCATGCACTACCTAAGATGCACAAAAATTCTTTTCCTCCCAATTTCAGACCCGTAGTTTCTGGTATTGGGTCCCTGACAGAGCGATTGTCCGAATGGTTATATTCTCGATTGCAGGTGTTAGCTCAGATTTCACCCAGTCTCGTCCAGGACACAAAACACATTCTGAACGTTTTTTCTGAATTTTCATGGGAAAGTGAATATAGCTGGCTAACTTATGATATTGCCAGTCTCTATACTTCTATCCCTCACAATTTAGCCATATTATCACTGGAACAACAGTTGTCTAAATATAGTAACTACTCAGATGACCTACAAAAATATATTTTAGAGGTCACACATTTTTTATTTAAAAATATTTTTTTTATTTTTATGGGCAGTTACTATGTTCAGACACAAGGATGTGCCATGAGTGCGAAATTTTCACCTTCCCTGGCAAACATTTTCCTGTCGTGGTGGGAAGAAGAATATATTTTTTCCACTGAGAACCCCTTCTCACATGATATTGCAATATTTTTAACGTAGAACGATGATGTCATTATTGTTATTGTTATTATTGTTTTAATCTCCCTCAGAAGTAGTGATGGGGAGACTTGTAGATAAAGAAAAAATTAAAAAATCCAGTTTGGGCCCGTAATTGATCTCGAATATCTGGCCGGACGCCAGTAAGTCTATGGGGGACCAGAATCTGGTGCTTTAAAATGGTGGTAGAAAGGATAGGGGGATTGGAGCAGGCTTGTTATAATTATCGAATCTCTGCGTGGCTCTAACGCTACTTCCGGGGCCGCTCATTATCCTTTGTACATATTCACATCTTCCCCAGCCCACCAGCAGTCCTCTAGTCTCTAATTGGTTGCAGTCAAACACGCTCTTATCCTGTGTGATAGCGTGTCTGACTGCAACCAATCAGAGATGCTGTTTGTGTGTCTCTATTGTTGTAAAAATAAATAAATAAAATAATTGGCATAAGGTCCCCCTGTATGATACCCAGCAGAGATAAAGCATACGGCTACAGGCTGCAGCCTCCGGCCGTGTGCTTTTCCTGGCTGTGGACCAAAATAAGAGAAACACATGCGGCTTTTTAAATAAAAATATTTACATAAATAATTGTAAAAAAAAGGAGTGCGGTCCCCCGCAATTTTGATACCCAGACATGATAAAGCCTGACAGCTGGAGGCTGATATTATCAGGCTGGGGAGACCCATGCTTATTAAGCCCCCCAGCCTGAAAATACCAGCCTGCAGCTGCCTAGGATTGTCACAAATATTAGAGGGGTAATCAGGATGAGCTGGGTAAAGTTCCAGGATTGTTGCATCTAATGAATGTGACAATCCTAGGCACCTGTAGGCGGCTATTTTTAGGTTAGGGGGCCCAATAAGCATGGGTCTCTCCAGCCTGAGAATACCAGTCACCAGCTGTCGGGCTGGGTATCAATGTTTGGGGGACTGCACACCGTTTTTAAAATGAAATGTATATTTTTTTTTTCAAAAAAGCTGTATGCGGTTCCTCTTATTTTGATAGACAGCCAAGATTAGCATGCGGCTGGGGGCTGCAGCCTGTAGCTGTATGCTTTATCTGTGCTGGTTATCATAATATGAAGGGACCATACATGAATTTTATTTATTATTTATTTTTACACCAATATAAACCTGTAGACAGGGTCTGTGATTGCAAGCAGTCAGACACGCTGTCACACAGGCTGGTGGCGCGTCTGACTGCAACCAATCACAGACACTAGGTCACCAGGACTCCCTTATAACTCCAGGCCTGGTGTTTGGGTACTTTTGAACCTGCACAGATCCAGACTTACAGTCCAGGTCTGCCCATCACTACTCAGAAACCTTAGCATGTTTGGATTCTAATGAATAGTCTCATGAGAAAGGAGCTGAATGAAGGGACTTCCCATGTGATATCTAGTGAAAGGACTTTTTCTTAGCTAATGAATTGAAGAACTTTTTTCCTGTTTAATTGTTTTATCTATGAACATAGATGTGGAGTAATTACAATCTTTCAACCCT
Source organism: Anomaloglossus baeobatrachus (assembly GCF_048569485.1). Lineage (NCBI taxonomy): Eukaryota > Metazoa > Chordata > Amphibia > Anura > Aromobatidae > Anomaloglossus > Anomaloglossus baeobatrachus. The sequence goes on from NC_134355.1 coordinate 136,453,209, forward strand.
TTCTCCCACCTTTTTTCCGCTCCTTTTCCTTCTCTTTTATCTCCTCTTTCTTGTTTACTCTAGTTCTCTCTATTTTCTCCTTTGTTTCCTTCTTTTCTGAATCCTGACTGGCTAACAGCTATCTTTTTTTATGCTCTGCTGATCATGAGTGGGAGGATGCTATTTGAAACGAGGGTAACGTTGATGAAAATGTATATTTTTGGATACCTTCTTGGGGTGCGCTCATGGTGTTGACTGCCCTTATGTTTCCTAATGTAAGAGGAATTTCTCAGTGTTCTTGTTTGTATAATTTTGAGTGGGTTGGGAGGGAATTTTCCAGAGAAATGCTGTCTACTGTTTGCTGTGGTTTGTCTGAATGACGGACGGGTAGAGAGGATATGATATATGCTTCAAAGAGTTATTCCCTGACTTAATAATGCACTACACTTGTTATGGCAACCATAATTAATATCATAGCATGGAATTTTAGAGGGCTCCAGTAAAGGGGTGCTCTGTGTTTTCAAGGCTCCATCAATTTCAGGCATGGATTATATGTCACTCTGAAACACATATGATGGGAGATCGAACCAGATTTTTTAAAAAAAGCCTTGGTGAGCATGGAGTATCAATCAGTATTTACTACTAATGTAACTAGAGTTTGATGGGCCCCGGTGCATAGTTCGGACCTGGGCTTCCCTCCACGTACACCGACACTTGGGGTACAGGATAATGACACTGACACTCGGGGTACAGGATAATGACGCTGATACTTGGCTCTTACCTTCAGCACCCAGGTTTCCCATGCTCTGAAATCCCTCTATCAGCACCCAGCTTGCCTATGTTCTGATATCCATCTTGTCCTCGGCACCCAGCTTCCTCATGCTCTGCTATACATCTTTCCCTCAGCACCCAGCTTTCCTATATGAGAGCAGGGGAAAGCTGGGTGCTGAAAGATGTATAGCAGAGTATGGGAAAGCTGGGTGCTGAGGGAAAGAGCCTTTTTCCCTCAGCACAAAATGTTTCCATGCCATGCTTATAGCTTTGTACCCCCTCATATATAGTTCTCCAAAGACTATAATGGCCCCCACATAGCCTTCCATATAGTATAGCGGGTCCCATATAACCCTTCATATATTAGAATGCACCTCCATAGTCCTCCATGTAATAATGCACTTTCCATAGTTCTCTATGTATTATAATTTACCCCATAATACTCCATATATTATACTGCACTACATAGTCCTCCATGTTTTATAATGCACACCCATAGTCCATGCATAAGGTAGCCTCCATTGTCCTCCATATATTATAATGTAGCCCCCATAGTCCTATATGTATTTTAATGCAGCCCCATAAACCTTCATTTTGTATTTTGCAGCCCCATACTCCTCCATGTATAATGCACGCCTATATTCCATTTATAAGGTGTCCTTCATATTGTATTATGCAACCTACTACTCCTCCATGTATAATGCACCCCTATAGTCCTTGTATAAGGTGTCCTTCATGTTGTATAATGCACCCCCATAGATCTCCATGTATAATGCTGCCCCATAGACCTCCATGTATAATGCAGCCCCCCCTGGCCTCCATGTATAATTGTGCCCCCTAGACCTCCATGTATAATGCAGCACCCCAGGCTTCCATGTATAATGCATCACCCCCAGGCCTCCATGTATAATACAGCCCACCAGGCCTCTATGTATAATGCAGCACCCTCAGGCCTCCATGTATAATGCAGCACCTCAGGCCTCCATGTATAATGCAGCCAGCCCACTAGGCTTCCATGTATAATGCAGCCAGCCCACCAGAACCTCCATGTATAATGCTCACCCCCAGGCCTCCACGTATAATACAGCCCCACAAGCCTCCATGTATAATACAGCCCCCCCAGGCCTCCATGTATAATGCAGCACCCCCAGACCTCCATGTATAATGTAGCCAGCCCACCAGGTCTCCATGTATAATGCAGCCAGTCCACCAGGCTCCCATGTATAATGCAGCACCCCCAGGCCTCCATGTATAATGCAGCACCCCCAGGCCTCCATGTATAATGCAGCCAGCCCACCAGGCCTCCATGTATAATACAGTACACCCAGGCCTTTATGTATAATGCAGCCCCCCCAGGTCTCTGGCCACTCACTGATTTATCTGAAAAAAAAAATAATAAAAAAAATAAAAAGTACTCACCTCTCTCCTCGTTCCCCTGCTGCTCCGGTCAGCATCCTCCCGTCATGCATTCTGCATGCCTCAGCACAGCAGTTGCACAGGAGTGACATCCGCACCGAGGCTAGGGGGAGAATGATGGAGCGGCACATGTTGCTTGATGCTTTATCATTGCTGTGTGCGATGACAGGGGAGGGGGCTCTGTGCTGCCACTGGTGCCGGTGTCATATAGCGGTGCGTACTGAGCCTTTTTCCCTCAGCACAAAATGTTTCCATGTCATGCTTATAGCTTTGTCCCCCCTGATATATAGTTCTCCAAAGACTATAATGGCCCCCACATAGGCTTCCATATAGTATATCGGGTCCCATATAACCCTTCATATATTAGAATGCACCTCCATAGTCCTCCATGTAATAATGCACTTTCCATAGTTCTCCATGTATTATAATTTACCTTTACCCCATAATACTCCATTTATTATACTGCACTACATAGTCCTCCATGTTTTATAATGCACACCCATAGTCCATGCATAAGGTAGCCTCCATTGTCCTCCATATAATATAATGTAGCCCCCATAGTCCTATATGTATTTTAATGCAGCCCCATAAACCTTCATTTTGTATTTTGCAGCCCCATACTCCTCCATGTATAATGCACGCCTATATTCCATTTATAAGGTGTCCTTCATATTGTATTATGCAGCCTACTACTCCTCCATGTATAATGCACCCCTATAGTCCTTGTATAAGGTGTCCTTCATGTTGTATAATGCACCCCCATAGATCTCCATGTATAATGCTGCCCCATAGACCTCCATGTATAATGCAGCCCCCCCTGGCCTCCATGTATAATTGTGCCCCCTAGACCTCCATGTATAATGCAGCACCCCAGGCTTCCATGTATAATGCATCACCCCCAGGCCTCCATGTATAATACAGCCCACCAGGCCTCTATGTATAATGCAGCACCCTCAGGCCTCCATGTATAATGCAGCACCCCAGGCCTCCATGTATAATACAGCCCCCCAGGCCTCCATGTATAATACAGCCCCCCAGGCCTCCATGTATAATGCAGCACCCCCAGACCTCCATGTATAATGCAGCCAGCCCACCAGGCCTCCATGTATAATGCAGCCAGTCCACCAGGCTCCCATGTATAATGCAGCACCCCCAGGCCTCCATGTATAATGCAGCACCCCCAGGCCTCCATGTATAATGCAGCCAGCTCACCAGGCCTCAATGTATAATGCAGCACACCCAGGCCTCTATGTATAATGCAGCCCCCCCAGGTCTCTGGCCACTCACTGATTTATCTGAAAAAAAAATAATAAAAAAAATAACAAGTACTCACCTCTCTCCTCGTTCCCCTGCTGCTCCGGTCAGCATCCTCCCGTCCTGCACTCTGCATGCCTCAGCACAGCAGTTGCACAGGAGTGACATCCGCACCCAGGCAAGGGGGAGAATGGTGGAGCGGCACAGGTTGCTTGATGCTTTATCATTGCTGTGTGCGATGACAGGGGAGGGGGCTCTGTGCTGCCACTGGTGCTGGTGTCATATAGCGGTGCGTGGTATGCGACAGAACAGCGCAGCTCCTCTCTCACAAGAAAGAGCTGGCTGCTGATCTGCAGGGCGGCCGCGGGCCCCTAATCTGCCAGGTCTGGTTGCAGTGGCGACCTCTGCGACCGCCGTAATTATGCCCCGGATATACTATATTTCCTACTAACGCCCTTTTGTCTGTTGGGTCCACACCTCTTAACTCATATGGTTTGGACTCCAGCCTTTAGTAGAACGGTAGTACTTATTTGGTTGTCTTTTTTTCCATTATCTGACAGATCTGGACACGGAATCTGTCCTCTACCAGCGGCTACTTCCATTTAATTTTTTGCAATATAATAAAAAGTATAATTACTTTTCACAGCACTCATGGAATTTATTTATTTATTTATTTAGCGTTTGAAAATAACTGGTAGCCACACATAATATTGATACTTTGGGCACAATTTGGCAATTTTCACATAGGGGTGTACTCAATTTTGTTGCCAGTGGTTTAGACATTATTGGCTGTGTGTTGACTTAGAGTGCACATTAAATTTACACTGTTATACAAGCTGTACACTGACTACTTTACATTATATCAAAGTGTCCTATCTTCAGTGTTATCCCATGAAAAGATATAACACAATATTTGCAAAAATGTGAGGGGTGTACTCACTTTTGTCACATAAAGTATTATAGCCAGGGGGGACTGACTGCAGGAGAAAAGCCAAAAGGGACCTCAGTGCTCTGCCCCCTGATTGGACCCCAATGGTCTCATTGCTATGGCATCTCCATGCTATATGTAACAATGTTCTGTGATGGAAATACGACAGAAAGTTGATAGGAACACTGAGAAAAAAATACTTAGATTTGTTCTGAACATAAAACCACAATTTTAGGCCCATTACAGACACTTCCAGGCCTTCTTTATGCACGTACAATTGACAACACAAGTAATATTACCCCAGATATCTCTACAGCTCTTCTAAGTAAATGGGCATAATTTATGAAGAGATACAGGAGCGTCTGCCCACACATTATCTGAGCAGCTCCATGTAATATACAGGGTTATATGAAATCTATGGTAAAATGTACTATAGCGCAATGACTGCATACTGTCCCTTTAAATCTGCAGATGCCTCTGTCACCATGGTAACTGCATTGATAAACAGCCAATAGCACTGCTCACTTTGAATGAGAGAAAAAAAAAAAATTGTTTATCCTCAGTTTGTTACACCTCATCAGAGAGTGAAGACAGACACCAGCGATCAGCGAGCGATATCAGGTATAAGACATAAGATACCGGGCGGCGACACATCCATCACCCGCACTCACACCAGATACCGGGCGGCGACACATCCATCACCCGCACTCACACCAGATACCGGGCGGTGATACATCCATTACTAGCACTCACACCAGATACCGGGCGGTGATACATCCATCACTCGCACTCACACCAGATACCGGGCGGCGATACATCCATCACCCGCACTCACACCAGATACCGGACGGCGATACATCCATCACCCGCACTCACACCAGATACCGGGCGGCGATACATTCATCACCAGCACTCACACCAGATACCGGGCGGCGATACATCCATTATTAGCACTCACACCAGATACCGGGCGGCGATACATCCATCACCCGCACTCACACCAGATACCGGGCGGCTATACATCCATTATTAGCACTCACACCAGATACCGGGCGGCGATACATCCATCACCCGCACTCACACCAGATACCGGGCGGCGACACATCCATCACCCGCACTCACACCAGATACCAGGCGGCGATACATCCATAACCTTCACTCACACCAGATACCAGGCGGCGACACATCCATCACCCGCACTCACACCAGATACCGGGCGGCGACACATCCATCACCCGCACTCACACCAGATACCGGGCGGTGATACATCCATCACCTTCACTCACACCAGATACCAGGCGGCGACACATCCATCACCCGCACTCACACCAGATACCGGGCGGCGATACATCCATCACCCGCACTCACACCAGATACCGGGCGGTGATACATCCATTACTAGCACTCACACCAGATACCGGGTGGCGATACATCCATCACCCGCACTCACACCAGATACCGGGCGGCGATACATCCATCACCCGCACTCACACCAGATACCGGGCGGTGATACATCCATTACTAGCACTCACACCAGATACCGGGTGGCGATACATCCATCACCCGCACTCACACCAGATACCGGGCGGCGATACATCCATTACTAGCACTCACACCAGATACCGGGAGGCGATACATCCATTACTAGCACTCACACCAGATACCAGGCGGCGATACATCCATTACTAGCACTCACACCCAGGGCCGTATTTACCATTAGGCACTTGAGGGCACGTGATAACAGCAGCGCTTTCCAGGGGGCGGCGCTATGACCGAAACTAAAAAAAAAAAAAAATAATTTTTTTTTTCTCCCACCTCATCCAAACTCTTTATTGGAGGAGGGAGGGGGCGCCGCAGTGAATTATATTCGTGTCTATCAGACACCCAAATATAAATGAAGCTATGAGCGCGCCAGTACTTCCGGGTCAGCAAAGCTCCAATCAGCTCCCTGCCCCAATGTACGGCAGTGCGCTTGCTCTGCAGAGGTCACAGCAGCGTGAAGCAGCGCAGCGCAGAGGAGGACGGGATGCCGCCGCCAAGGAACGGAGATTCAGCCGCCGCTATCGCCGCCGAGGACTGGAGATTCAGCCACTGACGCTCAGGACCGGAGATTCAGCCGCCGCTCCCGCTGAGGACCGGAGATTCAGCCTGGAGTAGGTAGGCGCTTTACAGCCGAAGACAGCGCCGAACAAACAGCCTGGGGGGGCGCAATATAGAGGATGGGGGATGGAGCGTGATGTGGGGGCGCAATATAGAGGATGGGGGGGTGTGGAGAGTGATGTGGGGGCGCAATATAGAGGATGGGGGCGTGGAGAGTGATGTGGGGTCGCAATATAGAGGATGGGGGATGGAGCGTGATGTGGGGGCGCAATATAGAGGATGGGGGGCGTGGAGAGTGATGTGGTGGTGCAATATAGAGGATGGTGGGCGTGGAGAGTGATGTGGGGGCGCAATATAGAGGATGGGGGCTTGGAGAGTGATGTGGGGCTGCAATATAGAGGATGGGGGGCGTGGAGAGTGATGTGGGGGCGCAATATAGAGGATGGGGGGCGTGGAGCGTGATGTGGGGGCGCAATATAGAGGATGGGTGGCACGGAGCGTGATGTGGGGGGCGCAACATGGAGGATGGGGGGCGCGGAGCGTGATGTGGGGGGCGCAACATGGATGATGGGGGACGCGGAGCGTGATGTGGGGGGCGCAACATGGAGGATGGGGGACGCGGAGCGTGATGTGGGGGGCGCAACATGGAGGATGGGGGACGCGGAGCATGATGTGGGGGGCGCAACATGGAGGATGGGGGGCGCGGAGCGTGATGTGGGGGGCACAACATGGAGGATGGGGGGTGCGGAGCGTGATGTGGGGGGCGCAACATGGAGGATGGGGGGAGCAACATGGAGGATGGGGGGTGCGGAGCGTGATTTGGGGGGCGCAACATGGAGGATGGGGGCATGGAAAATGAGGGTCGTAGACAGTATAGCGAATGGGGGTTGCAGTATGGAGAATGGGAGGCATGGTATGGAGAAGGGGCACCATGGTGGGCTTGGTATGGCGGGGACTTGATATGGAGAAGGGGTAGCATGGGGAGCGCTCAGTTAGGACCCTGGGAGGGCTGGGTATACAGAATGCAAAGCATAAGGTTTATTATAGAGTGTGGACAGCATGAGGGGGCAGTGAAGTGGGGGCTGCATGGAGAGGTGGGGACAGTGGGGGTCATAGTTCATAAATGATGAAGGTCTGGAGGGTATAATTCATAGTGGGGAGGACAGTGGGGGTTTTCATTTCAGGGGACAGTATAGTGGAAATGTTATAGGAGAGAATAATGTAGAGGCTGTATACTGTAAGTGACACGGTGTGGGGTCATTTTTTGTGCTGTGAGCTCAGTGCTGGGCAATTATTTATTCTTGGGCACAGCCTTGGGCTTACTTAGGGTGGTTACTCTTTAGTGAGCAGCATTATATTGACACAGTTTGTCGTAAAGAGAATCTGTCACCAGGTTTTTGCCACCTATTCTGAGAGCAGCATAATGTAGGGGCAGAAATCCTGATTTCAGCAATGTATCACTTACTGGGCTGCTTAGTGTAGTTTTGCTAAAATCACTGTTTAATCAGCAGTCGCTTACCATTACAGGACTACTTGGTGTGCTGCAGGTAGTCCAGCTTATTCAGGAGCTCTGTATAACTGCTATATGTGCAGCAGAGGAAATGACAGTAAACAGCTCAGTAAGTGACACATCACTGGAATCAGGGGCTCTGTCTCTACATTATGCTGCTCTCAGATGGGGGAGCAAAAACCTGGTGACAGATTCCCTGTACGGGCACCGTTTCTGTATGTGCTGTAGCAGACCAGACAAGAGGGAAGTCTTGGGAGACGCAGGACAATGTGTTGCTAAGAGCAATGACATTTTAAAGAAATCTTTTACTCCCAAAATGCCAATTAATCTGCAGACACATTTATACAGGGGACGTCGCTCTGGCATATACAGTTTTAACTTAATATTTTATTTCTGTCAGTTCTGTCCCCCCTGGTGCGGTCGATGTCTTGGTGCTGTGGTGCACCCTCCTATTTGCATACTAAAGACAGTCCCTCTTCTTAACTGACAAACGTCCTTTGGTGAGAGTCAGTGCTGTCTAAAATCACTTAGTATTTCTGCACGTGTCCTGACACTGGAGGAGCAGAGTAGCACTCCAAGTGTCAGCGTGTGTGCGCACGCATTGTGACTGCAGTGTCGGTGTGAGTGCACACACAATGTGACTGCAGGTATGTTCTGACATCTGGTTGCTGCCTGTATTTGACTGCAGATTTAAGGATGAAGTTTGTTGAAGTGAGCAGACAGCACATCACAGCACCGTGTCCCCCTCCCCACTGGAGCCGCTCACTTGCTATACTTCCTGGTGCATCAAGTGGCAGCTGCAGACACAGGATCCAGGCATCAGAACACAGCACTGACACTGGAGTATGCAGCTGTGCTCCTCCTGTGTTGTGTGCACACCTGCACTGACACTGGAGTATGCAGCTGTGCTCCTCCTGTGTTGTGTGCACACCTGCACTGACACTGGAGTATACAGCTGTGCTCCTCCTGTGTTGTGTGCACACCTGCACTGACACTGGAGTATGCAGCTGTGCTGGTAATACAAAACAGAGGGCACCCCATGCTGTTATTTTACATTAAATAAATAATTTAAAACAAAAAAACGTGGGGTCCCCCTCAAATTGGATCACTAGCCAAGGTAAAGAGGACAGCTGGGGTCTGATATTCTCAGACTAGGGAGGTCCACTGTTATTGGACACTCCCCAGCCTAAAAATAGCAGGCTGCAGCCGCCCCACAAGTGGCGCATCCATTAGATGTGCCAATCCTGGCGCTTCGCCCCCAACTCATCCCGTGCCCTGGTGCGGTGGCAAACTGGATAATATATGGGGTTGATGCCAGATGTGTAATGTCACCTGGCATCAGGCCCTGGGGTTAGTGACGTCAGGCATCTATCAGATACCCGATATCACTAACCCAGTCAGTAAGAAATAAAAAATAGACAACAAAAAAAGTTTTATTTGAAAAAAAACACTCCCCACATTCCCTCATTCACCAATTTATTGACAAGAACAATCAATCAAATCCTGGTCCGGCGTAATCCAATAAGGGGGGGAGGGGTTCCCACGGCGATCCATACCATAGTCACTGTCCCAGTCCATGAAGAACAGAATGTTCCCCATTGGCTGGGAGAGCAATGCAGTGACCTGAGCTAACATCAATAGCCCAGGTCACTGCAGGGGATGACGAGCGCAGCTGTCAGGAGGTTAGATGAGATATCATTACCTGCTGTGATGATCTCCTGCAGTCCTGCCATCAGCGCGGTCACTGACTTCTATGCCCGCCGTGTTGTCAGCAGTATCGCGAGAGCCCGTGACGTCACCTCTAGTGACAGTCTTGGGACGCTCGCGAGACGGCCATAGACAGCAGTGACCGCGGTGACGTCAGGAGGCAGGAGATCGTCACAGCAGGTAATGATCTCATCTCACCTCCTGACAGCAGCGCTCGGCATCCCCGTGGCTGCATGTACTGCTGTGTGTCAGTGTCTGCCAGTGCTGCAGGGTGACAAGCCGCTGATACTGCGGGCAGACACTGACACACTGCAGGGTGAGAAGCTGCTGATACTGCGGGTAGACACTGACACACTGCTGTGCAGGCAGCCGCTGGGCTGCAGCAAGACACAGACTGCACGGGCACCTGGAGGTCACACGGAAGTGCTTCTGTGTGATGTCCAGTGAGTGTGACGTGTGTGTGTGTGTGTGTGTTTACTCTGCTCCGCTTCCTCTTCCTGGCATAATGACATCACTTCCTGCAAAACCGCAGGCAGCGATGAGCATTACCGCAGGTAAATCGCGGCTATACCGGGGGTATACTGCACATCATTTGCTACCTGCGGTATACCCGCGGTATTTCGCGATTACATTACAGTGAATGGAATGAAATACCGGGGGTATACCGCAGCTACCTGCGGAAAAGAAGTGACATGCACATTTTCTCAAGAAATTTTCTCAAGAAAATCTTCACAAAGAATTTTCTTGAGAAAAAAACGCAGCGTGCGCACAGCTATTTTTTTTTTCCCATAGGTTTTGCTGGGAAATGTCTGCAGAAAGATTTCAAACATTTCTCAAGAAATTTCTGCAGCAAAACCGCGAGTAAATCGGCCTAGTGCGCACAGGGCCTTAGGTGGTAATGGTGCACCAAAGCTTAGGCTGCGCTGAGGGTGCGCAGAAATGTCCTCATTTTCATACTAAATAAATGTGGCTTTTTCAGTAAATAATAAAAGGGAACCTGTTGCACAGTTTTTCGATATTAAACTGCCCCCAATGTCTTGTTAGTGACGCAACGTAAGTGATGCACATTTTCTGACTAACAAGATATTTGGGGCACTTTAATATTAAAAAATGACGTGACCGGGTTCCTTTTAAACTAAACTCTATATGGGTGGGATTATTTCTCCATGGACCACGTCCCACATATTAATATTTCTGCAGTCTAGGTGTCATTTTGGGGTGACAGATCCCTTTCAGTCAGCTTAAAAATCATCTCACCTGACGAATGTAAGTTTTTGCTCGTGCATCGGGTGATTGACACTGTTTAGATAAATCAGTTTCCCAGCTTTGGCTGCAGTGTTAAAGCTGCTTTAAAGGGGTTTTCTCACATTGGAAACTTACCCCCCTATCCTTGAGATGGGAAATAATTTTCCAATTGCTGGGGGTCCGACTACCGTGGCCCCGAGTGTTTCCAAGTACCAGAACATGCAGACAGAATGGATGCCGGGAGTAGAATTTCACAGTCCTGTCTCCTGAGTTGTGCACTTAAGAGGTCTTTTGAGCAATTGGTGGGAGTCTCAAGTACACCCCATGATGCCCATCTCTGCCCTTACTAATCTCCTCAGAATTAATGGACCTAAACATATAAGATATCCTCCAAAGGTTACGTCTACTGCCTTCGACTAATTAGTATTGTAGTTCCTATATGGTCCACAATCTAATGATGGCTAGTAACCACTACCAGCATCTCCTTACCATTGTTAAGGACATTTTGGGATTTGTACGTTCATGCAATGCATATGTGTATATGGGTCTAACCTGACACTACATTGCCAACTGTGTACAGCAATCAAGTGCAGTCATGTACTGATGGTGGGTTTGGTGATGTATTATAGTATTTAGGGTGGTTTTGATGATGTATTACTGTATTGACAGTAGTTCTGGTGATTTATTACTGTACTAACTGTGGTTTTGGTGTTGTATTCTTGTATTTAGTGTGGTTTTAGTGATATATTACTGTACTGATGGTGGTTCTGATGACAGTCATGTGGATGTTATAATATTTACCTTTATCTGTCTTGATCCTAAAACATAGGACAGTGTGCTGGACTAAAAATACAGCAATCTGCATGTCTGTCAGCCTAAGGCCTAAGACACACGGCAAGAAAAACGGTGCGAGCGGAGTGCAATAAAAAAACGCATTCCACTCGGACCAATATTAGCCTGTTTGTCAGCGCACATGAGCGATTTTCTCAGCCCTAATCGGACCGAGAAAACAATTGCAGCATGCTGAGACTGTAATGCGATCCTGTTTTCTCTCGCACCCATTCAAGTCAATGGGGCGAGAGAAAAATCGCACTGCACTCGCGGTACACCGGTGTCCGATCGGACCTCAGTCACAGTGACACTCGGCTCTGCTGTACTGCCAGCGTGAGCCGAGTGTCATGCGAGGGGATCGCAGTAATCCCCGTGTGGCCCCGGCCTAATAAGTAATATACTAAAGCCCCCATACACTATCGTCTGATCTTTCGTCCAACACCTATCTTGCTCGGCTCTCCCATATACAGGAGCCCTCATTCTGCCAAGTGTTATAAGTGCCAGCAGCTTATCATTTAGAGGATAATCGGATCTACACTCTATTTGGACATGCTGGATCCTTATTCCCCCCGACAATCAGAATTGAGAGCCCCATACACATTGGGCTGTCAGCAGAACCTGTCGATATTGACTGGTTTAGACAACTTTAGATTAATGTGTATGGAGGTCTTAACTACTCTCTGAAGGCTCTGGGCAGTCTCGGGGCATGTGCACACGTCTTGTACTTTTGAGTTATTCAGACAGAATACACTTCAGGACAGTAATCATTTTATCCTGAAGCAAATATTTTTTTTTTTTTATTTTTTTTTTTTGCTGTGGCTTCTTGTTTTTTTTCCAACATCTTTTAGCTACTGGATTTTACTTATTTTTTTAAATAAACTAGTAAGTGGCATATAAGCAGAAACCGCCATATAATGGACCGGTCACTTTTAGCGGCTTCATGAGGAAACCTGACGCGCTTAAAAAAAACCCAAAACTCCAAAGACTGAACATATGGAGAGCAAGTCGTTTTTACATTGCAGTGTATAAGTTCATTCTTTTTATTTTTTAGAGTTTGTTTTTTTTGGGTGGGTTACAGGGCAGATCTGGCTGAAAACAAAATGCTGTGGGCACATACCCTTAATCTGACTGATCACAAGGGGGCGCCACCACTGACAGTGCCTAGGGCAGCATGAACTCTAAATACGGCCCTGCTCACACCAGATACCGGGTGGCGATACATCCATTACTAGCACTCACACCACATACCGAGCGGCGATACATCCATCACCCGCACTTACTCCAGGGGGATCGGCCATCACTTGTCCCATCAGGCAGCCCCTTTAGTGAAATTGATCTCATATGTAACAGGAAATATCTTTCCATCTCCTAATCTCGCCCGTCCACAACAGCCCCTGAATATAGAGACAATGTTCTTCAGTGTTTTCAGGAACTGTCACCCAAGTCATACAAATATGGATCAGGTCCCTACAACCTCTGCTCCTTTTTTATAGGATTTTGATACATTTCAATAAAACGAAGATGTCATCAGATGCCATTAATTGGACTGGATCTTGTGCCAACGTTGGACCAGGTAGTATCATCAGTCTGTGAGGGACGACTGTTTCCTAGATTTAGGTTTTCCACTTTAAAGGGGTTATCCATTCATTGTTAGACTTTGGACCTTTGAATTTGTCATCAGAAATCCCCTATTATTTAAATCAGGTTTTTGTGCCTAATCTATTTTTTAATAATATTTGTCATTGTGTTTTTTTTTATCCATATCACAATCTTTAATGGAAACAGCACTTAAAAATCTTGCAGTTCTCACTGTGGCTTTTTTTTAAGGGGGGCCTTTAGTCTCTAATCAGATCCTAATATCTGGTTGTTTCCTTTAGTTTACATTACACCGGAGGAAAAACTAAGAAGATTGTCCTATTGTATGATGCTGCTACCATCACCGATCTTCAAGAAGGAGGTCAGTGAGAAAACTAAAGGCAACATTGTTGTTTCATTTATTATAAGGTAATGTATATTCGGATGTTCCTATTAATCCTTGTAACGTAATCTCTTGTCTTCCTAGCGCCTGATGCCGACAAGCCCCGAGGCCCAGAAAATGTATAGAGTTCGGCGAGAAGAACAGCCTAAGCCATCGAGAATAATCAATGTCAGAGAAAAAAGGAAGAGGAGAGAAGAATATGAAAAAAAAAAATTTTGGAGAGAATTATGCAGCTACCTGGATGAAGAAGAAGAAGAAGATCACATGCCAAAAAAGTCGGTAAAGAAGATAAAACTGGACATCAAGATCCCTGCACAGAGGAGTCAACAAAGAAGTATCCAGCAGGACAACAACCGCCAATACGTCAACTGGTTCCTGAGAGGAAGGAGGAACATCATATGGACAATCCTGCTGGGGCCTGAACACTGAAACATCAAAGATGGCAGGGGTAAGTATAATAATAAGAACAATAATATGAGTGTTAAAAAGAAAGTAGTAAAAATATGTAAATATCATAGAAAATTGTATGTAGAAAATAACAGTAGTAATAGGTAGAACTGCAGTTTGATCCAGGGTTCTAGAACTGATCGCCTTTTGCCGGGGTCGAGAAGGAATTTTTCCCCTGTGACACAAATTGGCTGAATGCGTCACAGGGGTTTTTGCCTTCTTCTGGATCAACATTGTAGATTAGTGTAGTACAAATAGTTATAGAATAGTTAGAATTCTGCTGTAATAAAATAGCAGGATAATAATAGTAATAAAATCGTTATATCTATTAAAATAAAACACTAACTTAGAAAAAAAATATAAAAGTTAGAAAAATACTGTAATAAGAGAGCAGGATAAGAATAGTATAACACCTAAAATATATAAACACTATAGTACTAGCTTAATTAGCAATGCAATATTAATTACTTAGCTAGAAATAACATCATTAGCTTTGATCCAGGGTTCTAGGACTGATCGCCTTTTCCCGGGGTCGAGAAGGAATTTTTCCCCTGTGACACAAATTGGCTGAATGTGTTACAGGGGTTTTTGCCTTCTTCTGGATCAACATTGTAGATTAGTGTAGTACAAATATTTATAGAATAGTTAGAATTATGCTATAATAAAATAGCAGGATAATAATAGTAATAACATAGTTAGATCTATTAAAATAAAACACTAACTTAAAAAAAAAATATAAAAGTTAGAATAATACTGTAATGAGAGAGCAGGATAAGAATAGTATAACACCTAAAATATATAAACACTATAGTACTAGTTTAATTAGCAATTCAATATTAATTACTTAGATAGAAATAGCATCATTAGCTTTGATCCAGGGTTCTAGGACTGATCGCCTTTTCCCGGGGTCGAGAAGGAATTTTTCCCCTGTGACACAAATTGGCTGAATGGGTCACAGGGGTTTTTGCCTTCTTCTGGATCAACATGGTAGGGATAGAGTAGTATTAATAGTTTTAGAAAAGTTAGAATTATACTGTAATAAAATAGTAGGATAATAATAGTAATAAAATAGTTATACCTTTTAAAATAAAACACTAAATTAGAAAAAATATAAAAGTTAGGATAATACTGTAATAAGAAAGCAGTATAAGAATAGTATAACAGCTAAAATCCATAAACACTATAGTCCTAGTTTAATTAGATCCTTAATATTAATTACTTAACTAGAAATAATATAAAAAAGCAAAAAAGAGGAAAAAATATCATTACTTACAGCAAAGATGGAACTGCAGCTGTACATTACCTAGGCCAAAAACTACTACTCCAGCAGGATACAGCCAATCCCCCACTAGGTGGAAGCATCACAGGTGCAGGAGGAGCAAATCACACACACGCTTCCAAAACAGGGAGGGGGCGATTGCTGGATGGTAAAACTGCACACTGATGGCTTGCATAGAGCACTGTTCACACTAGCAGATGCACAGACACAAACCTGCAGCCTATTAGGCAACGTTCCCGTGACAAGGGTTGTAGGCTTTCGTCTTATGGCCATAACCCCAACTAAAAACCTAATTTTTTTGTACAGGATACAGCCAAGCCCCTTTTTGTTAGGCCTTGCTGTTAGAGTTCCTGTCCCTATGTGGTGCGCAGTTGGAGTATGGCTTTGCAGCCCACCTGATCTAATAGTATGGGCGTCGCTTAATAAGCTGCGGGTTTGTGACTGTGTGTCTGCTAGTGTGAACAGCACTCTATGCAAACCATCAATGTGCAGTTTTACCATCCAGCAATCGCCCCCTCCATGTTTTGGAAGCGTGTGTGTGATTTGCTCCTCCTGCACCTGTGATGCCTCCACCTAGTGGGGGCTTAGCTGTATTCTGCTGGAGTAGTAGTTTTTGGCCTAGGTAATGTACTGCTGCAGTTCCATAATTAACTAGAAATAGCATCATTAGTTTTGATCCAGGGTTCTAAGACTGATCGCCTTTTCCCGGGGTCGAGAAGGAATTTTTCCCCTGTGACACAAATTGGCTGAACGTGTCCTGGGTTTTTGCCTTCTTCTGGATCAAAAAGCATTAGGCATAATTTATTAGGATCTTTTTAATACAATTTGAACAAAGGTAAGAAAAATAATAAAAAAATAAAGAAAATTATAATAACAGATGGACATTTAAAAAAGTAATAGTGTAGTAATAGTAAAAGTGGTAGTAATAATATCAGATGTGACTTAGTCCCAGTTAGTTAGTAGTTTAGTGATAAGTTAGTGTAGGGACCCATCTGAAGAGGTCGCCTTGACGTTGGCAGATGGGCTCACACAATTTGATAATATTGTGTGCTAAGAACCTCACATGCATTTTTAGAGAAAATATAGTATCTATATAGAGCTCCTGGCAGCTTAATCCCTCAGATGTGCAGAGAAACAAATATACAGCTCACCCCAAGACGTCCACACTCTTGGCGGTGTTGAAGCACGAGATCCCGCTGCTGTTCAGCGTCTGAGGCACAGGTGAACAAAGGAATGATCCAGCTTCACGTTTTGTATAAAAACACAGCTTTAATGAAGAACTTTTTTAAAATACAAAGAATATTTTTCTTGTAATAAAGATAATCCACAAAAGTATACCAAGAAAAATATTCTTTGTATTTTAAAGAAGTTCTTCATTAAAGCTGTGTTTTATGCAAAACGTGAAGCTGGATCATTCCTTTGTTCACCTTAACCCCTCATATGCCTAAGGGGTACTTCTCACATAGCGAGATCGCTAGCGAGATCGCTGCTGAGTCACAGGTTTTGTGACGTACCAGTGACCTCATCAGCGATCTCGCTGTGTGTGACCCTAAGCAGCGACCTAGCCCCTGCTGTGAAATCGCTGATCGCTACACACTGTTCTGGTTCATTTTTTGCTTGTTGGTCTCCGGCTGTGCAGCACACATTGGCGTGTTTGATGGCGGGAGACCAACGAGCACTGACTCTCTGTAAGCAGCGTACACTGGTAACCAGGGTAAATATCGGGTAACTAAGCAAAGCGCGTTGCTTAGTTATCCGATATTTACCCTGGTTACTAGCGTACACCGCTAAACGCTGGCTCCCTGCACACGTAACCAGGGTAAATATCGGGTAACCAAGAAAAGCACTTTGCTTAGTTACCCGATATTTACCCTGGTTACCAACGACTCTGCGCTTGGTAACCAAGGTACACATCGGGTTATTAAGCAAAGCGCTTTGCTTGGTTACCCGATATTTACCCTGGTTCCCAGCGTACACCGCTTAGTGCTGGCTCCCTGTACACGTAACCAGGGTAAATATCGGGTAACTAAGCAAAGCGCTTTGCTTAGTAACCCGATGTGTACCTTGGTTACCAAGCGCAGAGTCGTTGGTGGCTGGTCGCTGGTGAGATCTGCCTGATTGACAGCTCGCCAGCGACCATGTAGTGACGCACCAGCGATCCTGACCAGGTCAAATCATGGTTGGAATCGCTGGCACGTCGTTTAGTGAGACGGAACCCTAAGTCCGCATCTAGGTGGTTAGTCAGGAGAGGGCTATCTCTACACTCAATGGCTTCCCAGCAATGAGATTGCAGGTGCTAATGGCTAAGGCCCCCCATGTCTACCAACTTACTCCTCCTATTTGACCCTGACAGAGACCTAATTGGATACCTGTCAGAGTTCTGCCCACTGCTCTGCTGCTGTTAGTTGAACCGCGGCTGTCTACCAGCTCTGACACTACAATGTCATGGAGCCCAGCACCTTACAGTGTGAGTCGGCCGACATCATGCACAGTGGCTGGCACAAGTAGTTTATAACCAATCTCAGAAGTGACAGATCAGGGAATTAATTTATACACCTTGAGCTTGTAAACTAACTTGATAAAGATCATTACATCGTCTCCTTTGTTTTGGTGATAATTCTTCTGTCATATCTACTCTAATAAAATACTAAGTTCATTTGTTTTAGCGTCTAATACAAATTAACCTCTGTACCTCCGTCATTTCTGGGTTCAGTGGAGCTCCAATCAGTTCTGTGACCTGACATGCGGTGGAGTGCGCACCCTCCAAAGGTCATGGCAGCGTGATGAGTTTACATAATCACGCTGCCAGCATCTCTGCAGAGTGCCACTGAGCAGGAGAGGTCGCTGGAGCCAGGAGCAGGTAAGCACTCCTTGTACTGAACATATTGAGAGCTGTGGTTTGGGAACTGTATGGAAAAAGGGGCAGCTTGGGTGGGGTCTGTATGGAAAAGGGGGCTGCATGTGATGGGATCTGCATGGGAGAGAGGGCAGTATGGGGGATCTGTATAGAAAAGGGGGCTGCATAGGGTGGGATCTGCATGGAAGAGGGAGCAGTATAAAGGGATCTGTGTGGCAAAGGGGGCAGCCTGCGAGTGGGATCTGTATGGCTAAGGGGACAGCCTGTGGGGTTGTATCTGTATAGAAAAGTTGGCAGCCTGTGGGATAGGATCTATGTGAACAAGGGGGCAGCCTGCGACGTAGAATTTATATGGAAAAGGGGTCAGCTTTCAGATAAATCTGTATGGAAAAAGAGGGCTGCATGGGGTGGAATCTGCATGGAAAAGGGGGCAGCCTGTGGGATGGGATGAATATGTAAAGGCGGCAGCATTGGGTGGGATGAGTATGGAAAAAGGAGCAGCCTGGTGGCTGGGATCTGTATAGCAAAGCGGGCAGTCTGCGAGGGGAGATATGTATTGCAAAGGGGGCACCCTGCAGGATGGTATGTGTATAGAAATGGGGGGAGACTGCGGGATGGGATCTGTATTAATAAGGAGGCAGCTTGCAAGGTTGGATTTGTATGGAAAAAAGAGGCAACCTGGGAGTAAATCTGTATGGAAAAGGGGGCTGCATGGGGTGGGATCAACATGGGGAAGCCTGTGGGCTGGGATGAGTATGGAAAGGGGCAGCATTGGGTGGGATGATTATGGAAAAGGGGGCAGCCTGCAGTGTGGGATCTGTATGGCAAAGGAGGCAGTCTGCGAGGAGGGACCTGTTTGGTACAGGGGGCAACCTGCTGGGTGGGATCTGTATGACAAAGGGGGCAGCCTGCAGGATGGAATCTGTATGGCAAAGTGGGCAGCCTGTGGGGTGGGAATTGCAAATGGGGCAGCCTGCATGTGGATCTGTATGGTTAGGAGGGCAGCCTCTGGGGTTTGATCTGTATAGAAAAGTGGGCAGCCTACGTGCTTGCGTCTGTAAAGAAAAGGGGGCAGTCTGTGCCGTGGGATCTGTATGAATAAGGGGGCAGCCATTGGGGGTGGGATCTGTATGACTAAGGTGGCAGCATACAAGGTGGGATCTATATGGAAAAATGGGCAACCTTGGGGGAAATCTGTATGGAAAAAGGGTCTGCATGGGGTGGGATCTATATAAAAAAAGGCAGCCTGTGGGGTGAGATAAGTATGGAAAAAGGGGAGGAAAGAAGTATAGACAAATTCATTTTCATATGAACAATAATCCGTGTAACATAAAATTCTCACATAATTATGACAAAATGAGATCACCTTCCTGGATGTGACTTTTTCTTCTAATCTACATACCAAGACAGTGGATTGCAGTCTCTTCAGAAAACCCATGGCAGGGAATTCACTATTACATGCCAGTAGCTGCCATCCCCGACATATTATAAATAATTTCCCTACTGGCGAATTTATCCGGGCCAGGAGGTGTTGCTCTTATAATGAACTATGAAAAAGAATGCAGCACCATTGAGAACAGATTTTTATGTCAGGGTTACTCTGATAAAATTCTAAAGAGGGCAAAGAATCGAGCTGATTTTAATAATCGTGAACAATATCTGGAGAATAAAATAAACCCCGATTTCCCTGACCACTGTCCTATAGTTTTTTCAACAAAATTTAGTACAGACTACTATCCGGTAATTAATATTATAAAGAAGTTCCTTCCTATTCTTTCTACGGATAGCACCATCAAAACTATATTAGACAATGGAGTCAGATTTGTACCTAAACATAACCGCACAATAGGAGCAACAATTTCTCCTAGTGACCACATAAACCGCACCAATGAAAACCCTCATGAGTGGCTCTCCACCACGGGTTAGTATAAGTGTGGACAAAAAGTCTATTGCCTTTGCAAACATATGCTAAGCACAAAAAAAACAATCTCCAGGGTCACGAAAAAAGAATATGATATAAAATCTCTTATTAACTGCGGGACGACCCATGTCATATATGTCCCAACATGCACCAAATGTGACATCCAATATGTGGGCAGCACTGGTCATAGCTTGAGACGCAGAATTTCGGAGCATTTATATGACGCAAACAACAAAAGCAGTAGGAGTCCATCAGGCGCATCTCAGCATTTCACCTCCATCCATGGAGGCAATACAGACAGCCTTAAAGTAAACGCTGTAGAAAAAAATCTTTCTACCAAATAGAGGTGGAGACATAATGAAAATAATGCGCAAAAAGGAAGCAAAATGGATCTTCTTACTGGAGACTCGATCACCTTCAGGAATGAACCTAAAGCCTGCTTTACACGCTGCAATGTATCTTACAATGTGTCGGCGGGGTCACGTCGTAAGTGACGCACATCCGGCATTGTAAGCTACATTGTAGTGTTAAAACGTTCATCGCATACACATCGTACCTTTCTCTAGAATTGCACGTCAGATTGTTCATCGTACCCGGGGTCGCACACATTGCAGTGTGTGACATCCCGGGAACGATGAACAGATCTTACCTAGGTCCTGCGGCTCCCGGCCCACAATGTGGAAGGAAGGAGGTGGGCGGGATGTTTACGTCCCGCTCAGCTCCGTCCCTCCACTTCTATTGGCCGGCTGCCGCGTGACGTCGATGTGACGCCGAACGTCCCTCCCACTCCAGGAAGTGGACGTTCGCCGCCCACATCGAGGTCGTATGGAAGATAAGTGTGACGGGGGTTAATCGTTTGTGCGGCACGTTCAACAAATTGAACGTGCTGCACACACGATGGGGGCGTTGCAAATCGCATTCGATCTCGTACGCGAAATTGTAACGTGTAAAGCAGGCTTAAGAGATGAACTTTAAAATATTTACTGAAATTTTTTTTTTTTTCATTTATTTTATTTTTATTTTTATTGGTGTTTTCCTGAACCTATTTGAATGTACTCAATTAGTATTTTGTGCTTATTAATAGTACATTTGTGTCTATATGTGTGGTTCATGCCAAATCACACTATATTGAAAGCCACTGGTTTCACCCTTTGTGATGACACATCCTCTAAACCTTTTTTCTTTTAAATCTCCACCTTGCCCTCCATCTACTATATCCCATATCACCATGGGAATTTTTATTACCTAGGATGACTCCTTTAATCTTTTTAATGTATATCCAATAAAAGAATAATTTTATACCATTGGACGTGGATGATTATAAATGTTGTATTCACATAACAGATATCAAACATATGTAAATCGCAAAGAGAACCGCAAGGTATAGGAAAAAACGGAATAAATATATTCCACCATAAAACAGTAGCAGCGACAGTAAATTGTATTTTTCACAGTGATCTGAAACAATTGATGTAGAAAAAAATCTCTATGCGTAGAGGGCAAGTTGTAACTGATTGTTTTTTTATATATATATATATATATATATATATATATATATATATATATATATATATATATATATATATACAGGGCTGTATTTGGCCTTCGTGCTGCCCTAGGCACTTTCAGTGGGTCGCGCCCCTTGCTGACAACGTAAAACTATGATTTTGTGCACACGACATCTAATTTAGGTGGATCTACTCTGTGACACACTTGAAAAAGTGCTAAACCTTATAAGAATGAAGATCAGCACTTGCTGCGCATACCTTCAGTTTTATTTAGCTTATTGTAACAGCTTCAGATTTTCAAAGACACTTAAGGGGGCTTTACACGCTGCGACATCGCTAATGCGGAGTCGTTGGGGTCACGGAATTTGTGACGCACATCCGGCCGCATTAGCGATGTTGCTGCGTGTGACACCGATGAGCGATTTTGCATTGTTGCAAAAACGTGCAAAATTGCTCATCGGTGACATGGGCGTCCATTCTCGAACATCGTTACTGCAGCAGTAACGATGTAGTTCGTCGCTCCTGCGGCAGCACACATCACTATGTGTGACGCCGCAGGAACGAGGAACCTCTCCTTACCTGCCTCCCGGCCACTATGAGGAAGGAAGGAGGTGGGCGGGATGTTCCGGCCACTCATCTCCGCCCCTCCGCTTCTATTGGGCGGCCGCTCAGTGACGTCGCTGTGACACCGCACGGACCGCCCCCTTAGAAAGGAGGCGGTTCGCCGGTCACAGCGACGTCGCCGGGCAGGTAAGTATGTGTGACGGGTCTGCGTGATGTTGTGTGGCACGGGCAGAGATTTGCCCGTGTCACACAACAGATGGGGGCGGGTACCCACGCTAGCGATATCGGGACCGATATCGCAGCGTGTAAAGTAGCCTTTAGGGGTACGGGACGCAGGTAAGGAGATGTTACTCGCTCCTGCGGCTTCATAGGCAGCGATGTGTGCTGCCGCAGGAACGAGGAACAACATCGTACCTGCAGCAGCTAAATTATGGAAATGAATAACACTACACAGATCACCGATTTACGATGCTTTTGCATCTAGGCTTTACACGTTGCGACATCATTACCGGCGCTGGATCTGCATCACTTTCGATTTGACCCGACGATATCGCAGTAGTAATGTCGCAACGTGCAAAGTACCTCTAAGGCTATGTGCCCACGGGACTCTGTACCCGCGGATATATCCGCAGATACATCCGCAGGTTTCCCGCAGCTGCTCGCCGGAATCTGCAGCTATTTTTAGCTGCGGGATTCCAGCGAAATAGCTGCAGTAAACCTGCGGACATTCCTGTGACTTACCTGCCGAAGTCCCGGCCTCTATTTCCATAGTGGAGAGGCGGGATTTCCGCAGAAATAATTGACATGTAATTACGTGCGGCTGCAGGACATCCGCAGCCTCACGTATCCGCAGCATGGACACAGACACTCTCCATGTCCCATAGGATAACATGGGGAGTGTCTGTACATGCAGAAACCTGCGGATTATCTGGAAAATCCAGAAAATCCGCTGATTTTCCGCAGGTTTAATCTCCCGTGGGCACATAGCCTAAGTGGTTAAAACAGGTAACGGAACCATTTTTCATGCTGTTGCCACCAATAAGTTTGTGACTAGCACTTAATACAATTTCAATCTAAAAAAGATGCCCGTATTTCCACTACCTGAAAAACTCAATAGATTCACAGATGTGTAAAAGCCATGGTGTGCACATAACATAACCGTTCACATGCCCAGTGCTTGTACACAGACTACAGTTGTCAGAACCCGGAGATAGACAGGCTCGGACGATAGTCTGATTGTCAGAGGAGTGAGGACTAGAGTTGAGCGCAGTTCGCGGTTCGTGGTTCTCCAGTTCGCGGCTCGAGTGATTTTGGGGGCTGTTCTAGATCGAACTAGAACTCGAGCTTTTTGCTAAAGCTCAATAGTTCCAGTTACGTTCGAGAACGGTTCTAACAGCAAAAAGACAAGCTAATTACTAGCTGGCTTTCCGCTGTAATAGTGTAAGTCACTCTGTGACTCACACTATTATGAAATTTCAGTGTATAGTGTGCGGGAACAGCGCATTCAGATCACTGCTGTTTGGATAATGGCGATCGCCATTTTTTTTTTTTCCCTTGTCTTCCTTCCCTATTTGCAGCACCTCTGCATTGCACACTCAAACTCATTGTTACTAAGCCATTATACTAGCAAACACTGAGTAAACTTAGTGGCATCCTAATAGTGGCTGTTGGACTTCCATTAGTGTCCCACTGGTGCAAACCTATGTGCAGCACCTCTGCATTGCACACTCAAACTCATTGTTACTAAGCCATTATACTAGCAAACACTGAGTAAACTTAGTGGCATCCTAAAAGTGGCTGTTGGACTTCCATTAGTGTCCCACTGGTGCAAACCTATGTGCAGCACCTCTGCATTGCACACTCAAACTCATTGTTACTAAGCCATTATACTAGCAAACACTGAGTAAACTTAGTGGCATCCTAAAAGTGGCTGTTGGACTTCCATTAGTTTCCCACTGGTGCAAACCTATGTGCAGCACCTCTGCATTGCACACTCAAACTCATTGTTACTAAGCCATTATACTAGCAAACACTGAGTAAACTTAGTGGCATCCTAAAAGTGGCTGTTGGACTTCCTTTAGTGTCCCACTGGTGCAAATCTATGTGCAGCACCTCTGCATTGCACACTCAAACTCATTGTTACTAAGCCATTATACTAGCAAACACTGAGTAAACTTAGTGGCATCCTAAAAGTGGCTGTTGGACTTCCATTAGTGTCCCACTGGTGCAAACCTATGTGCAGCACCTCTGCATTGCACACTCACACTCATTGTTACTAAGCCATTATACTAGCAAACACTGAGTAAACTTAGTGGCATCCTAAAAGTGGCTGTTGGACTTCCATTAGTGTCCCACTGGTGCAAACCTATGTGCAGCACCTCTGCATTGCACACTCAAACTCATTGTTACTAAGCCATTATACTATCAAACACTGAGTAAACTTAGTGGCATCCTAAAAGTGGCTGTTGGACTTCCATTAGTGTCCCACTAGTGCAAACCTATGTGCAGCACCTCTGCATTGCACACTCTAACTCATTGTTACTAAGCGATTATACTAGCAAACACTGAGTAAACTTAGTGGCATCCTAAAAGGGGCTGTTGGACTTCCATTAGTGTCTCACTGGTGCAAACCTATGTGCAGCACCTCTGCATTGCACACTCAAACTCATTGTTACTAAGCCATTATACTAGCAAACACTGAGTAAACTTAGTGGCATCCTAAAAGTGGCTGTTGGACTTCCATTAGTTTCCCACTGGTGCAAACCTATGTGCAGCACCTCTGCATTGCACACTCAAACTCATTGTTACTAAGCCATTATACTAGCAAACACTGAGGAAACTTAGTGGCATTCTAAAAGTGGCTGTTGGACTTCCATTAGTGTCCCACTGGTGCAAACCTATGTGCAGCACCTCTGCATTGCACACTCAAACTCATTGTTACTAAGCCATTATACTAGCAAACACTGAGTAAACTTAGTGGCATCCTAAAAGTGGCTGTTGGACTTCCATTAGTGTCCCACTGGTGCAAACCTATGTGCAGCACCTCTGCATTGCACACTCAAACTCATTGTTACTAAGCCATTATACTAGCAAACACTGAGTAAACTTAGTGGCATCCTAAAAGTGGCTGTTGGACTTCCATTAGTGTCCCACTGGTGCAAACCTATGTGCAGCACCTCTGCATTGCACACTCAAACTCATTGTTACTAAGCCATTATACTATCAAACACTGAGTAAACTTAGTGGCATCCTAAAAGTGGCTGTTAGACTTCCATTAGTGTCCCACTGGTGCAAACCTATGTGCAGCACCTCTGCATTGCACACTCAAACTCATTGTTACTAAGCCATTATACTAGCAAACACTGAGTAAACTTAGTGGCATCCTAAAAGTGGCTGTTAGACTTCCATTAGTGTCCCACTGGTGCAAACCTATGTGCAGCACCTCTGCGTTGCACACTCAAACTCATTGTTACTAAGCCATTATACTAGCAAACTATGCTGCCAGTTTAAGAGCCGTAGTTGCATTGTCAGGGATAGTTATTGTTGTTTATTCTGCTGTTAATAAAGATAGACCACCGCTGCAATCTATACCACCTCTCAATTTTTACTACCACATTTTAAGTACACAATGTTGTCGCAATCAAAATGAGTGGCAAAATGACAGATGCTGGTGGAAAGGGGAAGAGGCGTGTTGGAAAAGGAAAAAAGGGTTTGTCCGTGGGGAAGGTGGCAAAGCTCCATTAACATCTGCTGAAGATAGACCATCTTCCAGCAAAAGTAAGATGTCTACTACTTACCGTGGACAATCCGATGTGCTCCCTTTTTTACGGACACGAACAACTGGAACAAAGGTAGATGATGGCCAAAAAAAGAAAATGCTTGAATGGATCTCAAGTGGTCCAACAAGTGCCCTCTCCTCCACCTCAACTACCGCATCCAAAAAACACCAGTCCTCTGAGTTGTCATCCCAATCACACTTGCTTTCTCCCAGCTCTGAAGTCTCCATCCGCTCTGCACAGAATGGTGGAACTAAGATGGCTGAGTCTGCAGAGCTGTTCAGTCACACTATAGAGGTCTGCTTCCAAGCTACAGTGAGTACAGACCAGGAAATGGTCTGCAGTGATGCCCAGAACCTTTGTGACTCAGATTCAGGCCGTGATGACCAAGTTTCTGAGCATAATGTTGACCCGTATTCACAAACTGAAACACCTGTTGTAATAGACAATGAGGAACATACTGATGACGATGAGACGCAGATACCAGATTGGGATGACAACTTAAATATTCGGTCAGAGCAAGAAGAGGCTCGGTCTGAGGGTGAGGGGAGTGCAAACACAACAATTGATGAGGAAGTTCTAGATCCCACCTACTGTCAACCAACAGTCAGGCCCTCGAGGAGGTCAACAGAGACGGTGGAGGAGGATGCAACTGACGACGAAGTTACCTTGCGCCTTCCTGGACAGAGTCGGAGTACTGGTAGCACGTCTACAACTGCATCCTCAGCCACCACTGTGCCTCTGAGCACTAGTCGGGGTGGATCAGCAGGTCGCATGCCCTCTAAGCCTTGCCTAGCCTGGTCCTTTTTTGACATAGCAAAAGATCGCCCAAATTATGTGATCTGTAAAATTTGTCGTGATTCTGTTAGTAGAGGGCAAAACCTCAGCAGTTTGACAACTTCCATGAATCGTCACATGAATAAATATCATATGTCCCAGTGGGAAGCTCACCGTGCTGCAATGCGGCCTAGCGGAGCGAACCATCCACCGCCTGCCCCTTCCAGTGCATCCGCGCGCTCTTCATCTTCTAGGACTGTGGAGACAGCTGTCACACCTGGTTTTCCACGCACAACTTCCACCACTGTAACCGCAACAGGCAGTTTGCTTGGTAGGTCGTCAGTTGGTTTGGAAGGGGAAACAAGTGCGTGTGTACAGCTCTCTCAGACATCGATAGCACCAACGTTGGATGAAGGAAATATCATGTCTACCCCTGCACTTTCCTCACAAACCTGCATTTTTACAAGAACACCCTACTCAACACCGTCTACACACAGCAGCCAGATCTCTGTCCCTCAGATGTGGACAAATAAAAGGCCATTTCCTGCGACCCATGACAAAGCTAAGAGGTTGACTTTATCCCTCTGTAAGCTCTTGACTACCGAAATGCTGCCTTTCCGCCTGGTGGACACACAGGATTTTAGAGACCTTATATCTGTCGCTGTGCCCCAGTACCAGATGCCCAGTCGCCACTACTTCTCTAAGAAAGGTGTGCCCGCGCTACACCAGCATGTCGCATACAACATCACCGCTTCCTTGAGAAACTCTGTGTGTGAACGGGTGCATTTCACCACCGATACTTGGACCAGTAAGCATGGACAGGGACGTTACACGTCGCTGACTGGGCACTGGGTAACTATGGTGATAGATGGTGAAGGGTCTGCTGCACAAGTCTTGCCGTCCCCACGACTTGTGTGTCAATCCTCTGTCTGTCCAAGTTCCGCCACTGCTTCTGCCTCCTCCACCTCATCTGGGTCCTCCACCTCCGCCCCAAGCTTGCCTGGTCAGGCCACCAGCGTTCTCACTGCGCAGAAGGAATCACGCACCCCTCATTACTATGCTGGCAGCAGAGCGCAACGGCATCAGGCGGTCTTTAGCTTGACATGTCTTGGAAATAGGAGTCACACAGCGGCTGAGTTGTGGGCAGCTCTGGAGACTGAGTTTAATAAATGGTTGTCTCCACTCAACCTGCAGCCTGGTAAGGCCGTGTGCGACAATGCTGCAAACCTGGGTGCGGCCCCTCGCCTGGGCAAGGTGACACATGTGCCTTGTATGGCTCACGTGTTGAACCTTGTTGTCCAGCAATTTTTAACAAACTATCCCGGCCTAGATGGCCTTCTGAACAGGGCACGAAAACTGTCTGCTCACTTCCGCCGTTCAACCACTGCTGCTGAGCGACTTGCATCGCTCCAGAAGTCTTTCGGCCTGCCGGTTCATCGCCTGAAATGCGATGTGGCGACACGCTGGAATTCGACTCTCCACATGTTACAGCGACTGTGGCAGCACCGCCGAGCCCTGGTGCAATACGTCATGATGTATAGCCTGGGCCAACGAGATGCAGAGGTGGGGCAGATCACCCTGATGGAGTGGTCTCAGATCAAGGACCTATGCACCCTTCTGCACAGTTTCGACAAGGCGACGAATATGTTTAGCGCTGACAATGCCATTATCAGCATGACAATTGCAGTCATTTACATTCTGTAGCACACGCTAAACACTATTCGGAGTCAGGGGAGGGACAACAGGAAGGGGAGGAACTACAGGAGGATTCATATGCGCAAGACACAACAACATCACCAAGGTCCAGACGTTCATCATCACCAACGTGGCAGGCATGGGACCATGGGGGACAGGGATCAACAAGGGCGCATGGTAGCAGGCGAAATGTTGAGGAAGGTGCAGGAGAACATGAAGAAATGGAGGATGAACTGTCCATGGACATGGAAGACTCAGCGGATGAGGGAGACCTTGGTCAAATTTCAGTTGAAAGAGGTTGGGGGGAGATGTCAGACGAAGAAAGAACGGTTAGCACCTCTATGCCACAAACACAGCGTGGACTTGGTCCACATGGCTGCGCAAGACACATGAGTGCCTTCTTGCTGCACTACCTCCAACATGACCCTCGTATTATCAAAATTAGAAGTGATGATGACTACTGGCTTGCCACACTATTAGATCCCCGGTACAAGTCCAAATTTTGCGACATAATTCCAGCCATAGAAAGGAACGCACGTATGCAGGAGTATCAGCAGAAGCTGTTATTCGATCTTATCTTGGCTTTTCCACCAAAAACCGTGCAGGTGCAGGGAGTGAATCTCCCAGTTGTAACTTGACAAACATGGGACGGTCTCGTCATCTTCAACAGTCTACCCATACCAGTAGCACCGTATCTGGTGCTGGTAACAGCAATTTTATTGAATCTTTTCATAATTTTTTTAGACCATCCTTTGCAAGGCCACCAGAGACAACAAGTCTGACACATAGTCAATGGCTGGAGAGGATGATACAGGAGTATCTCCAAATTAACATCGATGCCATGACTTTGCAAATGGAGCCTTGCTCATTTTGGGCTGCAAATCTTGAAAAATGGCCAGAGCTCTCCACTTACGCCTTGGAGATTTTTTTCATGTCCAGCTGCCAGCTTTGTCTCTGAACGTGTCTTCAGTGCTGCTGGGTGTGTGCTGACAGATAAGCGCACGCGTCTGTCCAGTGACAATGTGGACAGACTAACGTTCATCAAAATGAACAAGTCATGGATCTACAAGGAATTTACTACCCCTGTGTCATCCTGGGGAGAGTAAATGCTTGTGTATTTTGAATGTGCTTGATGCAAATCTAGCTGTGAAGTGTACAACTAGGGCACAAGTGCTGCCACTGATGGGGTGTCTGTGTGGCCCAATTTTTAGAAAAAGAGAGACTCTTCTTGGAGTAACCCTTGCTGTGTTTTTAAAAATGATCCAAGATGCACAGCGCTGGGATCAGGAAAGACTTTGCTACCTACCCCGGTGTCATCCTGGTGACGGTTAAGTATGGCGTATTTTTGAATGTGCTTGATGCAAATCTAGCTGTGAAGTGTACAACTGGGGCACAAGTGCTGCCACTGAAGGGGTGGGTGTGTGTGGGGCCCAATTTTTGGAAAAAAGGGAGACGCCGCTTGGAGTAACCCTTGCTTACATTGTTTTTAAAAATCATCCAAGATGAACAGAGCTGGGATCAGGAAAGACTTTGCTACCTACCCCGGTGTCATCCTGGGGACGGTTAAGGATGGCGTATTTTTGAATGTGCTTGATGCAAATCTAGCTGTGAAGTGTACAACTGGGGCACAAGTGCTGCCACTGAAAGGGTGGGTGTGTGTGTGGCCCAAGTTTTGGAAAAAAGGGAGACTCCGCTTGGAGTAACCCTTGCTTACATTGTTTTTAAAAATGATCCAAGATGCACAGAGCTGGTATCAGGAAAGACTTTGCTACCTACCCCGGTGTCATCCCGGGGACGGTTAAGTATGGCGTATTTTTGAATGTGCTTGATGCAAATCTAGCTGTGAAGTGTACAAATGGGACACAAGTGCTGCCACTGAAGGGGTGGGTGTGTGTGTGGCCCAATTTTTAGAAAAAGGGAGACTCTTCTTGGAGTAACCCTTGCTGTGTTTTTAAAAATGATCCAAGATGCACAGCGCTGGGATCAGGAAAGACTTTGCTACCTACCCCGGTGTCATCCTGGGGACGGTTAAGTATGGCGTATTTTTGAATGTTGAATGTGCTTGATGCAAATCTAGCTGTAAAGTGTACAACTGGGGCACAAGTGCTGCCACTGAAAGGGTGGGTGTGTGTGTGGCCCAATTTTTGGAAAAAAGGGAGACTCCGCTTGGAGTAACCGTTGCTTACATTGTATTTAAAAATGATCCAAGATGCACAGAGCTGGGTTCAGGAAAGACTTTGCTACCTACCCCGGTGTCATCCTGGGGATGATTAAGTGTGGCGTATTTTTGAATGTGCTTGATGCAAATCTAGCTGTGAAGTGTACAACTGGGGCACAAGTGCTGCCACTGAAGGGGTGGGTGTGTGTGTGGCCCAATTTTTGGAAAAAGGGAAACTCCGCTTGGAGTAACCCTTGCTTACATTGTTTTTAAAAATGATCCAAGATGCACAGAGCTGGGATCAGGAAAGACTTTGCTACCTACCCCGGTGTCATTCTGGGGACGGTTAAGTATGGCGTATTTTTGAATGTTCTTGATGCAAATCTAGCTGTGAAGTGTACAACTGGGGCACAAGTGCTGCCACTGAAGGGGTGGGTGTGTGTGTGGCCCAATTTTTCGAAAAAAGGGAGACTCCGCTTGGAGTAACCCTTGCTTACATTGTGTTTAAAAATGATCCAAGATGCACAGAGCTGGGATCAGGAAAGACTTTGCTACCTACCCCGGTGTCATTCTGGGGACGGTTAAGTATGGCGTATTTTTGAATGTGCTTGATGCAAATCTAGCTGTGAAGTGTACAACTGGGGCACAAGTGCTGCCACTGAAGAGGTGGGTGTGTGTGTGGCCCAATTTTTGGAAAAAAGGGAGACTCCGCTTGGAGTCACCTTGCGGTGTTTTACATGATTTTAGAAGGGCATGCCATGCCTATATCTGTGTCTCCTCCTCTTTTTCCTTGTCCAGCTCTTTTGTTTTCGCATGAGTATATGTCCTTGTCACTTTCCCATGTGTTTGTGTTGTGTTGTGAGTTGTTTGTCACCTTTTGGACACCTTTGAGGGTGTTTTCTAGGTGTTTTTATGTGTTTGTGATTGCCTGCCATTGTTTCCTATGCGGTTCGAGTGGTTCGTCGAACGTTCGCCGAACCGAACTCGAACGAGACCTCCGTTCGCCGAACCGAACTTGAGCCGAACCGCGACCGGTTCGCTCATCTCTACTGATGTGATTTATTTGGACTTTGCAAAGGCATTTGATACCGTACCACATAATAGCCTTATACTAAAGCTCCAGAAGCAAGGACTAGGGGAAACTATATGCAACTGGGTAAGGAATTGGCTAAAAGATAGGAAACAAAGAAGAGCCATAAATGGTATTTCTCTGACGCCTCATTGGGGGACACAGGACCATGGGGTGTTATGCTGCCTATCCATAAGAGGACACTAAGTAGATGCAAAAGCATAGCTCTTCCTCTGCAGTATACACTCCCTGGCCGGGCCAGGCAACCTCAGTTTTAGCTTAGTGTCTATAGGAGGCACATCTCTGCAGACTACTGCAGCAAGAATTTTTTGTTTTTAGAGGGCGACGGTTCCTTCGGGGACCGATTTCCCAAAACCATCAACAGGCGGGAACGCGGAGTGTTGCCTCCCCGTACCACCTCCTGCGACGCTGGATCCTGGGCTGTTACTCACTGGACAACAGGTCTCATGGCACTGATTTTCCAGAGCCCAGAGCAGATGAAAACTTCCTCAGCCCCTCTTGCATGCTCTGAGTTGATATTCGCTCCGCACCAGCGTGACCAGACTGCCATCTCCACAGGAGTTGAGGTGAAATCATTCCGATTTTTCCAGAGCCCAGAGCAGATGAAAAACTTCCTCAGTCCTCTTGCAGGCTCTGAGTTGATATTCGCTCCGCACCAGCGTGACCAAAATGCCATCTCCACAGGAGCTGAGGTGAGATAATTCCGATTTTTCCAGAGCCCCAGAGCATTCCTCAGTCCCTCTGGCAGGCTCTGAGTTGATACACGTTCTGTGACCGGGCACAGCAGGCGTCAGAATCTGCACACTGGCTCCCTGACAGGAAACTGGAGCAAAGGTCACACTGACTGCATGCACATGGGCTGTGATTTGGCTCCCTGACAGGAAACTGGAGCAAAGGTAACACTGACTGGATACACATGGGCTGTGATTGCAGACACCTGCAGAGCATTCCACCTGTGGCGGGGGGAGGGGACAACTCCCTGGACTAAGTGCACCCGCAGCTGCGGTACACTAATAGATGTTTTTCTTTCCATCATTGTTGTACAGGGCTGGAGGGGCGAAGGGGAGTCCCTTCCCACCATTTTTTTGTTTATTATATTTTCTCATACCTTCTTGTCAGAGCTAAGCCCTGCCCCCTACGACACTCAATAAGCCACGCTCCCTCACGAAAGCACGCGTAACCCTCCTCACACAGGATCTGCAGAGAATTGCTGCAGAGCATTGGTCCCTCTTGTTGTGATCAGAGCCTGTGGGCATCTCTCAGAGCTGGCTTCCTCCTTCCCACAGGAACTGTGACGCAGGAGGGGGAAAGGGTCATCAGGGTTCTGGATGAGTTATAGCCTCACTTACATATTAACTCTGCAGAGCATTGCTCCCTAATTACAATCAGAGTTTGTGGCTCATCAGCCAGGGGCTGCAGTCACATGTTTTATGCCCTGCACAACTACAGCAACAACTATAAGACTATTAATGTATCCTGCCACGCTGAGCTACTAGGGGATGATAGCACCTCTCTCTTCTGTGAGTCCGGTGCCTTTGTAGCCCCCCCCCCCGCCACCACCGCAGCAACCGCTGCCAGCCCAGAGCCTACGGCTCCCAGTCCCCCAGAATGGGCACAGTTCCCAGAACCTGGTGCTGGCTATGCAACATCGTCCTACACCCCTCGGGGCCCCTGGACAGAACGCAGCCTGATGACACCTCTATAGAGGGTCCTTCTGATAAGAATCAGCCCTCTGCTTCACCGGTTGCGGATCAGAAAAAGGGCATGACACCCATGGGTCTCCCTCTGGGGTTCACAGATGGGGTTCTCCCACATGTTCCGTGGTCCCTGAGGAGCCGGAGGAAGGGGAAAGATGTTTGTACCGGGATGATTCCTTGGTTTCAACCTCCCCGAGCGATCAAGCTGCGATGGGCTCCCTTATTGCAGCAATCTACCAAAACTCTGCATGTGGAAGATCTCCCATCCACTACTACTGACCCTGCGGTCTCCTTTAAAAGGGTGAAGAAACTTCAAAAAAAAAAAAAAGTTTTTTGACGCCGCTTTGGTATTTGTAAACTCATGGAGTCCCGGTACCCCTTTGGCTTAGCTGTCTCTAAGGGCTGGGCTGATCCGGCCTCGGTGGATCCTCACCCGGCTTCTGCCTGCCTGAAGGACCCTCCTGTCTTTTACTTGATGGATCCTCCTTCAAGGACCCGACAGACAGACAAGTGGAGCAGCTCGATCGCTCTGCCTCGAGGCCGCGGGTCCCTCTCCCCTTCCGTGTGGGTCGCACAGGCACCAGGACTACCAGTTTTCCTCAGACCCTCACAGATGTAACTGTTCACATTGCTGCGGCGGCGGAGTACCTCATGCAGGCCTCCCTCAGCGCTGCTACCTGCGCAGTTATTGCCGCCTCAAATACCATAGCCATCTGTAAGGTCCTCTGGTTCCTATAATGGAGAGTGGACTCGGTCTCTCAGAAGCCTCTCACAGTACTCCTTTCCAGACCGATGGTTTGCCGATCGTCTGGACAGGCTCTTTTTTTTTTTTGTCTGACGCCATGGGAGGAAAAGAGTACCTCTCTCCCCCAACTCTAGCCCAGGATGTTTTTTACTAGACACGCAGGGCCCGACCTTCTCAGCCCTCCCCGAGTCCACCTCGTCCTGGCAGTCTAGACAAAGACCGAGAAGTCTTCTCCTTCTCCATCTGGGCCGCCGCCTCAGACCACAAATGGGTGTGATACCTTGTGTCTTCCGGTTACCACATTGAATTCTGGACCCGATCCCCTGGTCAGTCTTTTCTCTCAAACCCCCCCAAACGGTCCAAAACACCACGAGGCCTTCTCCTCAGCAATCCACTCCCTCCAAACAGCGAAGGTGATGGTACCTGTTCCGGATGGCGAGAGGTTCAAGGCTATACCTATCGTGGTCGCCAAAGAAAGACGGGTCAGTTCGTCCCATCCTGGACCTCCAACACCTGAGCAAACATGTGCACGTAAAGAGATTCAGAATGGACTTCCTAGGGTCCATTATTACCTTTTTGGTCGAAGGAGAATTCCTTGCTTCCCTAGCTATCAGGGACGCGTACCTGCACATACCCGTCGCTCCAGCTCACCAAAGTTCCTCCGCTTCGCGGTTCAGGACTTCTTCTTTTCATTTGTAGCCCTACCCTTGGCTCTGCCACAGCACCAAGGTCTTCACTAAGGTCATGGCGGCCGCCATGAGTGCCCTTCACGCCAGGAGAGTGGCTGTTCTGCCTTGCTTGGATGACCTCCTCATCAAGGGCTCAACCAGCGTGCAGATCTCTGTGGGCACCCTATCCCGCTTAGAGCAGCTTCTGACTCCAGTCAAATCATCCCCGGTTGCGTCAAAATCCGTCACCTCCCTGGTCATGTCCCTGGACACTCTTCGGGGCTTGATATTTCTCCCTCAAGCTCTACAACAAGCGGTACACTGCCCTCTACGTACTCCTTTCACTTCATACGATTCAGTATGAGAGTGCTAGGTATGATAGCAGCGGCTATAGAGGCAGTGCTGCTCACTTAGCCACACCACCGCCCACTGCAGCTTGCGCTTCTAGCTGCCTGGGACAAGAGCCCCTTTTCCTTGGATGAACTTTTCACCTGACACCTTCAGTCAGGTATGCGCTTTACTGGTCGCTTCAGTCCTCTTCCATATCGAGAAGGAGTTTTTCTCCCCCAAGTGGACTGGCTACTCCTGACCACGGACGCCAGCCTCTTAGTCTGGGGAGCAGCGTACTGGCTCCACACTGCTTCGGGACGTTGGACACCCCAGGAGTCTTCCCTTCCCAGAAATCATCCTGAAAATCAGCGCGATCTTCTCGCGCTCAGGTCATTCCCCTTTTCTGCTAGCAGGTCGTTTTCTGCTAGCAGGTCCAATTGCACAATGCAACAGCTGTGGCCTATGTCAATCAGCAGGGAGGTACCAGCAGCAAGACAGCTTATCTCGAGGTCCTCAGGATCCTCACCTGGACCGAATCGACGGGGGTCTGTGTTTTCAACGTTACACATACCGGGAGTAGAAAACTGGGTGGCGGACCTTCTAAGTCGGCAAGGCCTGGCTGCTGGAGAGTGGTTTCTCCACCCAGAAGTGTTCCCACACATCTGCACTCACTGGAGTACACCAGACGTGGAATTAATGGTGTTCTACAAATAAATAATAATAAATAATAATAATCTAATGGCCTCAAGGTTGAACGCAAAGGTACCCGCGTTCTTAGCCAGGCAGCGATTCGGATACCGGACCAGACGAGGGGGCCGTAGGAGGGGTTTTCACAAGAAGAACAACCAGAACTCGTAAACAAACGAACCACTACAGATTCGGAGCGAGACCGAAACAACGGAATTGAGACCGCCCACAACCACCCAGGAGAATCATGACACCTTGCAGGTAATTAATTTATCTGATTATGTTTTGTCCCCCCACGAGGTTTCGGTTTTGAGGAAAGGGCTCACTTTTTCACCAACATACAGGTTGGACAAGTTCGTATTGATCAAAGATCTGTACCTTTTTTGTAGGAGATTAACACTCCAAGTTCTTTTCAAGAAACCAGAAGCCATTGATTCATTGGAACCAGACGAGCAGCAGGTTTTCCGCGACTTGCTGGAACTATTGCAGGAGAGTGATAGCGACACCAGCAGGGGCAAGTTCCCTCATAAAAACAAGTCTAGTGTCACCCCCTCAGTTTCAATTGCACCATCAATTAAGCTGTTTTTTGAGCTTGTCAAAAATGATTTTTTGAATTTGCCGGCTGGCAACCCTAGGGCCCCCAATCTCACCTTGTTGGAGAAGAAGGCGATTACTAACCTGAAAACCAATAACCATTTGGTTATCAAGGAAGCTGATAAAGGGGGCAATGTGGTGATTTGGCCTATAAATATGTATTTGTAGGAGGCCTATAGGCAGCTTAACAACTCAGCTTATTATAGCAGGTTGCCGTCGGATCCCACTGCCCCCTTTATGGCAAGACTCCATCGCCTGCTTGACAGGGCGCATCAAGTTGGCATCATCTCTACGGATGAGAAAAAATTATGCGGGTCGAGCACCCTATCATTCCGACTTTCTATATGCTGCCCAAAGTTCATAAATCTATCACCTCGCCACCGGGAAGACCTATCGTTGCTAGTATAGGCAGCCTGTGTGAGAAGGCTAGCATTTATGTAGACTTCTTCTTACAGCCCATGACCACCCGGCTGCCCTCTTTTGTGCGGGACACCTCCAGCTTTATAGACATCTGTAGGAAGGTCACACTCCCATCGCAGGCACTGCTTGTTACCTGCGATGTGGAGTCCCTATATTCCAACATAGGGCATGAGGATGGTATGCATGCGGTCTCCTATTTCCTGGACAATCAGGCACGTTCAGACCGTATGCATGATTCCTTCCTCATAGATCTACTGGATTTTTTGCTCAAGCACAACTATTTCCTATTTGATAGGAACCTCTATAGACAAGTCTCGGGCGTTGCGATGGGGGTTCGCTGTGCGCCGGCCTTCGCCAACCTATTTTTAGGTTGGTGGGAGACCACGCAGGTTTTTGCACTGGACATTTTTCGCAGCAAGGTCAGTCATTGGTATAGATATATCGATGACATATTCTTCATATGGTCAGGGACTAAGGAAGAATGTGATGAGTTCATTACAACCTTGAATGTGAACTCTTATAACATCTTCTTGACTCATCAGGTTTCATTTTCTACAGTGCCCTTTTTGGATCTGCTGGTTTCAACTAAAGGGGACCATCTGACGACGACCTTATATAGAAAGCAAACAGCTACCAACAGCCTTTTGGAATTTCACAGTTTCCATCCACATCATGTGAAAAATGGGGTACCAACGGGTCAGTACCTTTGAGTGAGACATAATTGCTCAGACGACCAAGATTTTTATCAACAGGCGGCATTACTCACCAACAGGTTCCGTGCCCGAGGATATCCCAGGAGAGTGCTGTCCAAGGCATACCAACGGGCTTCATCTGAGACACAAGCTTCCCTGATCAAGACCACCCCGAAGCTTATTGATGGAAAGGTGAGGTTTATCACCACCTTTAATGACCAGTGGGGAACAATTAGAAGCATACTGCAAAATCGTTGGTCGGTGCTTACTCTAGACACACAGACATCTGATATGGTGCATCAGCACCCCCAGATCACAGCCCGACGGGCTCCGAATTTGAGGGATCTCATCACAAGGAGCCATTTGGTGAGACCCTTGACAAGGCTCAATCGTGGTGTGGCTCTAAAAGGGTCTTTCCCATGTGGCGAATGTAATATCTGTAGCCACATGTTGCCTACGTCTAATGTTTTTAATAACCCACAGGATAACAAGGGTTATGCTCTCACCGGATACATAAATTGCAAAACACGGAATGTAATCTATTGCTTGATATGCCCGTGTGACCTAGTATATGTAGGACAGACCACGCAGGAACTCCGTAAGAGGATTCAAAAACATTTCTCGACGATCAACCTTGCACCATCAGACATAAGGAAGGGTAAATCCATCACCCCAGTTGCTTCTCACTTCATGACACATCATCGGAGTAGTACATCAGGCACACGTATTTTTGGATTACAGAAATACTTTGGAAATGGTAGGGGTGGCACATGTCACAAATGGTTGTTACAACAAGAGTCCAAATGGATTTTCAATTTGCACTCCGTTTCTCCAGCAGGCCTGAACGAGGAGTTGTTGTTTACGGGATTCCTTGGTTGATACACTATATGCAGGTACGGTTTCCATTTGATTTGGGGACAACAGTATAACATCAAGGATAATTGCAATAGTTATTTACAATTTCTGTATCAATTTATATAGAGGGTTCTCTATCTCCTAGGATCTAGTTCTCTGTGCAATCTTGGTGGGATGATCTCTCAGTGTGGATACTATGTGGCCACACATATTTTGACGGTCATATATGTGCAAATAACAGTGACTTTTTCTATATGCCTGTCATAGAGTTCCTCTTGGGGTACCTTGGATGTCCCGGTTCCTTGAAGGTGTCATCTGGAGCACCGGGATTCCGATGTCTTTTTAGATCCTTATTCAGTGCATGGACTTCCTGGAGGCATCCGTGACATTCGCTACCACTGGATCTTTTGGCCTTGAAGTCTTCTGGGTGCTCGTTACTGTTGGTCCATTCCTTTATTCATCTGGCATCCGGTTGACACGATGGCTTGGAACAGATGATCATGGCTTTAGTCTCATGAAGTATCCCCTTCAAGGAATATCAAGATGCCGGCATTTAATGGCAAGATTGCAGTATTGGAAAAAAGGTGGACTTTCTGGATTTTCATGTATTATTATACGAAAGGACTCCATGGACTTTTATTTAAGGACCTTGGTTAACAAAACTAAAAATTCTCTCCCCCTTCCCCTCCCCCCCCCTACCCCCCCTTCCTTCTTCCCCTCCCCCCCTTCCCTTCTCCGTAAATTATGTTCCTGAAATGCTGTATAAATGTAAAATATCCCCCTTGGGGGCTCCTGTGTAATGTTGATTCTTGTGGGAGCCTTCAGTAATGGTGCATGCGGTGTGCCCTGTTGAAGGTGTATCGCATGCATAATTTGAAATATAAAAATATATGGGTATAGAATGTCTATTTATGTCTCTATGACATAATGGATTGAGTGTTAAGGGGTCTTGTTGGTCCTCTGTGGTACATTGATCACAACTAGTCATGTTCCACAGTAAGTCCATTACACCAGGACAGGGTGGGGAAGTTTATAAAAATTGAGAAATTCAGTGAAATTAGATTTTTACAGGTTTATCCTGTCTAAATTATGCTTAGTAGTCAAGGGTTTTTATTCCTGGTTGCCCTGGTTCTAGTTCCTTTCCTTCCCTCTTCCCCTTCTTCCCTTCCCCAAAACCCCCCTCCTCCCCCCTCTCTTCCCATCCTTCTCCAATTGTAATCTGGATCGGCTTATTGTAATGGTAGCGCCCCCCTTGGGTATTTCGGCCTTGACTGCTTGCAATTACAGTGGTGGTACCAGCCTTGCTGCCCAATGGCACTATGATGTTCTTCCCTTGCACTTGCATGTGCAGGTCCTTACATATATGCCTGTGGACGCAGCGCTCACTGCATATATATGCAATGGGGGGAATTGATTTTTCCACCCTGGGGCATTATGGTATGCCTGCACTGCATGTTTGGGTGATACGTATGAGCCTGCAGGATCAATGCTAATTGCACATATGTGATGTGTAGTGTGGGTACCAGCTACTTTCTAACGGCACGATAGTGTTCCTCCCTGGTTTGTTGTGTGTTCAGTCCTCACGCATGCGCCTACAGGCACAGTGCTTTTTGCTATTCATGAACTTCCTGACTTGCCGTCCATGTTCTATTGCGCATGTGCCACTGCCTAGTACGACACACACGGTCCGGACCGCGCCAGCGCCATGACACAGGTGACTGCTTGTTACTTTAAATACCTCTCACCTTCAGTGCTCTTTCACTTCTTCTTTCCCTGACGAAGCCGCAGCAGCGGCGATACGCGTGGGAATCCTTGCACCCACAGACTTATTGCTACGGTCGGTGTCTCCCTGTTACCAGCCTCCCTGCAGGCACAGCCCCCCTTCCCCCTTCCTTGGGGGTTACCAGCTGGGTGGGTTATTGGCCGCCTTCGAGTGTGGGGCTGAGCCGATAGTACTGTATTGTATGGGTCTATTTTGGCTGTTACCGGCTCAGGCTCCATTCCACTCTATGGTCATATGTCCTTACAGGAATCCTTTGGGGCAGTATTATATGCATTGTTACACACCTTATATGTGAAACCTTTTACTCTGGCATGGGTTTTTTTTTTGTGCTGTGAAAACCTGTTATTGGACACAATTGCCTTATATTGCTATTTAGGTGATTTTTATTGCTTACTGGAGTTCACATAGGAAACTGTCTAAACAGGGGCACGCGGACCTATCTGTTTTTGGCAATATACATTTAAATTGTATGGTTATTTATTTATTCCTTGACAATATCTGTGGGTGCTAGGTTGTTGGTTTTGCATTCTTCATGTTTTTAATTGGTTTTATCGTGTACAAGTGCACTAATAAAGGTGTTTGATATTACAATTAGGCTGTGCGGATATGTGCAATGTCTTTTTTCTTCTGTGGTTATCCTGAAGTCGTTTCCGTCCAACTTACATGTTTTTCGCCTCTGCCCCTGCTGCCGCGAGTAATCAGGAAGATCAAGGCAGAAGGAGTCCCGGTGATACTAATAGCACCGGACTAGCCCAGGTGCGCCTGGTATGCTGAATTAGTACAATTGCTCATGGCGCCTCGTAAGCATCCCAGACTTGCTGACCCAAGGGCCCATTTCCCATCAGAACTCCAGAGCCCTGAAGCTGACGGCCTGGCCATTGAGACCTGGACTTTAAAAAGAGGGAGATTCTCTCCTGCCGTCATCTCCACCTTGTACAGTGCCTGAAAGCTGGCCTTCATCTCATATTTACCACCGTACGTGGAAAACTTTCCTTTTCCAGTGCAGGGAATCTAATGTCCAACCGATGCCTCTGGCGATCCCCAGAATTCTTGATTTTTTTTTTGCAGTCAGGTTGCAAAAGGGGTTGGCCCTCAGCTCCCTTAAGGGGCAGGTTTCATCTCTCTCAATATTCTATCAATACCGCCTAGCTTGCAATCCGCAAGTCAAGACTTTCCTCAAGGGTGTTTCCCATCTAGTTTCCCTGTATAAACGGTCGCTGGACCCATGGGACCTCAATCTCGTTTTGGACGGTATCCAGAGGTCCCCTTTTGAACCTCTTAAGGAATCTTCTCTTTCTCTTCTCTCCTGGAAGGTAACATTCTTAGTGGCGATTACATCCATCAGACAAGTTTCGTAACTGGCATCACTCTCTTGCCGCGAACCCTTTCTGATCTTTCATCAGGACAAGGTGGTTCTAAGCCCCCTTCCGGATTTTCTTCCGATGGTTATTTCCCCGTTTCATATGAACGAGGACATTGTTCTGACTTCCTTTTTGTCCATATCCAGTCCATAGGGTGGAAAGGTTTCTACATTCGCTAGATCTTGTGAGGGCTCTCAGATATTACGTACCCAGGACAGCCCCTTTAGGAACATAGACTCCTTGTTCGTCATTCCTGAAAGGCCTAAGAAAGGCCAGGCAGCTTCGTAGGCAATGTTGGCTCGCTGGATTCGCTCTGCGATCCAGGAAGTCTAACGCTTGCAACTTAAGCCCATTCCTAGTGGGCTGCGGACTTATTCCATGCAAGCAGTTGGCGCCCCTTGGGCCATTAGGCATCAGGCTTCAGTGGAACAGAGGTGTAAGTCTGCGACCTGGTCTTGCCTACATACTGTTTCAAAGCATTACTGAATCCATACTCAGGCTTCGGCTGAGGCGAACCTAGGTAGGAAAATTCTGCAAACGATAGTGGTGTACCTATCTCAGTAGTCGCTCCTGGCTATCTGGGACTGGTTCCTAGTCCTTGGGTTGCGTTGTTTATTGTTTACCCACCCATGGACTGCTTTAGGACGTCCCATGGTCCTGTGACCCCCAATGAGGCGTCAGAGAAAAACGGATTTTTGTGTACTCACCGTAAAATCGTTTTCTCTTAGCCATCATTGGGGGACACAGCACCCACCCTGTTGCCTTGTTGGGCCTTGGTTCTCTCTGTACCTTATTTGGTTATGACTCTTTTCTCATGTTCCTCTGTTGAGAAGTTTTTACTGTTTTTTTCTCTTACTGCTTGTGTACTAAAACTGAGGTTGCCTGGCCCGGCCAGGGGGTGTATACTGCAGAGGAGGAGCTATGCTTTTGCATCTACTTAGTGTCCTCCTATGGATAGGCAGCATAACACCCCATGGTCCTGTGTCCCCCAATGATGGCTAAGAGAAAACGATTTTACGGTGAGTACACAAAAATCCGTTTATTCTCTAAATGGGCTATAGTCAGCAGTGGGGTGCCGCAGGGATCTGTGCTAGGACCAATTCTTTTTAATCTCTTTATTAATGACCTTGTGGATGGGATTGATAGTAAAGTGTCAGTCTTTGCTGATGATACCAAACTATGTAGGATTTTAAAAACTGACCTTGATAGTACAATATTACAAAAAGATCTGGATAAGATGTCAGAATGGGCAGATACTTGGCAAATGAGATTTAATGTTGATAAATGTAAAGTAATGCACCTAGGACGTAGTAATCCTATATCTGCGTATACATTAAATGGAAGTAAACTTGGGACTACAGAACAGGAGAATGACTTGGGTATTCTCATTGCAAATAAGCTGAGCAGCAGCACTCAATGTCAAGCAGCAGCTGCAAAAGCAAACAAGATTCTAGGGTGTATAAAAAGAGAGATTAGATCCCGTGATCCCAACGTATTGTTACCCCTCTATAACTCACTTGTAAGGCCACATCTGGAATATGGGATCCAGTTTTGGGCTCCACATTTTAAAAAGGACATTCAGAAGTTAGAGTCAGTTCAAAGGCAGGCAACTAGACTACTACAAGGAATGGAAGGCCTCACATATGATGACAGGTTGAAAAAGTTAGATATGTTTAACTTAGAAAAAAGACGTCTCAGAGGAGATCTCATTTATATGTATAAATACATGTGTGGTCAATATAAAGGACTGGCACATGACTTATTTCTTCCAAAGACAATACTAAGAACCAGGGGACACTCACTGCGAGTGGAAGAAAAGCGATTCCAACAGCTAAATAGGAAAGGGTTCTTTACAGTTAGAGCAGTCAGATTGTGGAATGCCCTACCACAAGAGGTAGTAATGGCAGATACTATAACAGCTTTTAAAAAGGGCTGGATGATTTCCTCAGTACACAAAACATTGTTGGTTATAAATGACTTGGTGACGAGGTATAGAACTGGTGGAGGAAGGTTGAACTAGATGGACCTAGGTCTTTTTTCAACCTTAGTAACTATGTAACTATGAGATATCTTCTGTTTTAGGTCCATTAATTCTGAGCACATTGATGTGGTTCTGGGTCTGGAGACCCTCGTAAATTTCTCAAAAGACCCCTTAGAAGTGCACAGCTCAGGAGACAGGACTATGACTTTCTACTTCATCTGCTCTGTGCTGTGTGCACTCTTCTAAAAGAGCTTTTCAGCTATGATTGGGAGTCTCCAGACCAGATTTCCCACCAATCTGCTCAGAATTATTGGGCATAAAATATAAAAAAACAAAAAGTTGAGTTACTCTTTGAGGTGCATTTACAC
This sequence comes from Anomaloglossus baeobatrachus, assembly GCF_048569485.1. Classification (NCBI taxonomy): domain Eukaryota; kingdom Metazoa; phylum Chordata; class Amphibia; order Anura; family Aromobatidae; genus Anomaloglossus; species Anomaloglossus baeobatrachus. The sequence goes on from NC_134355.1 coordinate 136,497,181, forward strand.
TGCTGCTAATAATCAGAAACCGAATGATCTATAAGAACAGGCTGTCACATCACCAAACGCACAAGCAAAAGGTTTGTTTGTTGGGTGAAGTGATTTTTCCATTAACATAAATAAACATTTATACAAGGGATGATTCCTCTTCAAAAATCACATACAGTTTAGCTTAAAAGGGGTTGTCTAGTCTAGAATGACAAGTCTGCAGTCCGTCTATATGTCACTCTATGACTGCAGACCTGTGAATCCTCCAGCGCACTCATGGTGGTCAAGTATGTGATATGCAGACTCCTGGCCAGAACTCGTCTAGAGGGTAGGGCCTCACTTAATGCACTTGTATTGGGTGAGGTGGCGTTTCCTAGACAGGTTCTAGCTAGGACTCTGCATATCGCATAATTGACCGCCGATTCCGGTAAAGACACCGGAGGATCCTTGTAGCGCACAGTGAGTGCACTGGGAGGATTCACAAATCTGCAGTCACACAGAGTGACCCACAGAGGGACTGCAGACTTGTCATTTTAGACTGGACAACCCCGTTAATATTTGCTTCAAAATCTATTTTTTAAAATGGAAATGAGGGGCTTCAGTGCACCTTTGGCGTGACCTATGCCTTGGTGCCCTCTTATATTTGCATATGAAGCCAGTCCCTTGTGTTGATTGAGAGCGCTCACTTAGTGAGATAGGTAAAATCAGACATACAAGCTAATATTAGACAGCACTCACTTTTACTAATGGAGCGCTGTCAATAAAAACAAAAGACTTTAAAATACAAATTTGGGAGCGTAACGGTGCACCAAAGCAAAGACCACCCCAACGGTGCCCCAAAGACCACCCCAACGGTGCACCAAAGACCACCCCAACGGTGCACCAAAGACCACCCCAACGGTGCACCAAAGGACCCTCATTTGCATATTAAATAAAAGTAGATTTTTCTGCAAATATGAAAAGGGAACCTGTTACCAGATTTGGCGACTATAAGCCACAGCAACCACCAGTGGGCTCTTATATACAGCATTATAACATGATATATATATAAGCCCAGGCCACTGTGTAAAACATAAAAGTCCCTTTATAATACTCACCTAAGGGGCGGTGCAGACTGATTGGATGGGTGTCTGTTCTCCGGTAGTGGCGCCACCTCTTTTGGCCATCTTTGTCCTCCTTTTTCTGAAGCCTGGGTGCATGACGCATCTTACGTCATCCACACTCGCCGGCATTGAGGTCCTTTGCAGGCGCACTTTGATCTGCCCTGAACAGAGCAGATCAAAGTATTGTAGTGCGCCTGCGCAGGACCTCAATGCCGGTTAGTGTGGATGACGTAGGATGCGTCATGCACCCAGGCTTCAGAAAAAGGAGGACAAAGATGGCCGAAAGAGGAGGCTCCACTATTGGAGACACCCATCCGACCAGTCTAAAGAGATTTTTACGTTCTACACAGTGGCCTGGGCTTTAATATATATATATATATATATATATCTCATGTTAGAATGCTATATATAAGAGCCCACTGGTGGTGGTCGCAGGTTATAGTCGCCAAATCTGGTGACAGGCTCCCTTTAAAGAAGCACTCCGGTAATTCTTCCCCTGTAAATGTTAGTGTACTCTAAGGTCTGCAATAATTCACTCACCGATCGCGCGATCATGTCCCCGACTCCATGATGACTTCACATCCACAGCTCATCTCTGCAGACTTTCCTACTTCCCCCTTCTCCGGTCTTCTGCAGCACATCTCACCATGGTGCCCTGAAAAATAACAATGTCATTCATTATAACGTTCCTGAATAACAATAACCACAAACGCTGTGCCATAAATAAGCCCTATGCTGTCGACTGAAAAAAAATAACTGCTCCTCACTGCGCTCCCCGCAAAAGAATATTACTCCACACAATCCCTCTTAATGTACATTGCCTCCACACTATCCTCTCCTATAAAAATATTCCTGCCACACCGTCACCACTTATATACTATGACCGCCACACTGCCCCCTAATAAACTAAAACGCCACACTGCCCTCCCTTATGAACTATACCCACCACACCTTCCTCAATTATGAAATATGATCTGCACATTGTCCTCACATCATGCTGCCCCCTCCTCACAATGTCCCATGCATGCTGCCCCTCTCCATACTGAGCCTCCCATGCCGCCCCTTCTTAATGCGCTCCAAATGCTGCCTGCCCCTTTTCCATAAGGAGTCCTCCATGCTGCCCCACTCATCATACAGAGACCACTAATGCTGAGACCCTCCCTCACGTTTCATACTGAATCCCCTACATTGCTCCACTCCATATTGAGCCCACCCATGCTGCCCCCTTTCCATACTGAGCCCTCACACTGCCCTTGATCATACTGAACCCCAATGCTACCCCTTTTCCATAATGAGCTCCGAATGCTTCCCCCTCTCCATACTTAGTGAGTTGATACACGGCACTTTTCGGCTGGTGCACAAGAAGGGTCCAAAACCGTCTCAAGTAGATGTAGAAACTTCGCCCTCAAGATCAATGTGAATAGTGGTCTTTTATTGTGAAGAACTTGTAGGAGCCACATAGACAGCTGTGGACACCAGGTCATACCCAGCTATACCGCTCGCCACGCTACTATACTGTCTGAGGACCCTCTGCACGCACTGATGAAGGGCTTTTGAACGAAACATCTGCGCTTGTGCTGGTCCTACAAGTTCACATTGATCTTGGGTGCCAAGTTTCTACATCTACCACCCATACTGAGACCCCCAACATACTGAGCCCTTACACTTTTCCCCATCGATTTTGTCCCTTGCACTATCTTTCACTCTGTAAGCCCCCTAAACCCCCCTTCTACAGCAATAGGCCCCCTAAACCCCCCCTCCTACAGCAATAGGCTCCCTAAACCCCCCTCCTTCAGCAACAGGCTCCATTAACCCCCCTACAGCAACAGGCTCTCTTAACCCTCCCCTTCTACAGTAACAGGCTCCATTAACCCCCCCTCCTACAGCAACAGGCTCCATTATCCCCCCTCCTACAGCAACAGGCTCCATTATCCCCCCCCTCCTACAGCAACAGGCTCCATTAACCCCCCTCCTACAGCAACAGGCTCCATTAACCCCTTCCTACAGCAACAGGCTCCATTAACCCCCCTCCTACAGCAACAGGCTCCATTAACCCCTTCCTACAGCAACAAGTTCCATTAACCCCCCTCCTACAGCAACATGCTCCATTAACCCCCCTCCCACAGGAACAGGCTCCATTAACCCCCCCTCCTACAGCAACAGGCTCCATTAACCCCCCTCCTACAGCAACAGGCTCCATTAACCCCTCCCACTTCTACAGCAACAGGCTCCATTAACCCCCCCTTCTACAGCAACAGGTTCAATTAACCCCCCCTTCTACAGCAACAGGCTCCATTAACTTCCCCCTCCTACAGCAACAAGCTCCATTAACCCCCCTCCTACAGCAACAGGCTCCATTATCCCCCCTCCTACAGCAACAGGCTACATTATCCCCCCTCCTACAGCAACAGACTCCATTAACCCCCCCTCTTACAGCAACAGGCTCCATTACCCCCCCTCCTACAGCAACAGGCTCCATTAACCCCCCTCCTACAGCAACAGGCTCCATTAACCCCTCCTCCTACAGCAACAGGCTCCATTAACCCCTCCTCCTACAGCAACAGGCTCCATTAAACCCCCTCCTACAGCAACAGGCTCCATTAACTTCCCCTCCCACAGCAACAGGCTCCATTAACCCCCCTCCTACAGCAACAGGCTCCATTAACCCCCCCTCCTACAGCAACAGGCTCCATTAACCCCACCCTCCTACAGCAACAGGCTCCATTAACCCCCCCTCCTACAGTAACAGGCCCCCTTAACCTCCCTCCTACAATAATAGGCTCCCTAACCCCCCCTCACTACAGCAATAGGCCCTCTTAGACCACCATCTTCTTTAATAGGACCCCAACTCTAAGCCTATACTAATAGCCCCAGCCCCCCTAACCACTGTCGAGGCCCCCTAATCCCCAGACTACAATAATAAGCCTCCTAATCCTCAGTCATAGCCCCTGCATGCCCGTCCCCCGCAATCCACAGACTATACCTTCTACCTGCCCCACAATCCCCAGTCTATAGCCTGTGCCTGCCCCTCTCCCACAATTTTTACATTAGAGCCTCTACCTGCCCTCCCCCCACAATCCTCACATTGTAGCCTCTGCCTGCCCCTCCCCCACTATCCTCACATTGTAGCCTCTGCCTGTCCCTTGTCCACTATCCTCACATTGCAGCCTCTGCCTGTCTCTCGTCCACTATCCTCACATTGTAGCCTCTGCCTGCCCCTCCCCCACTATCTTCACATTGTAGCCTCTGTCTGCCCCTCCCCCACTATCCTCACATTGCAGCCTCTGCCTGTCCCTCGTCCACTATCCTAACATTGCAGCCTCTGCCTGTCCCTCGTCCACTATCCTCACATTGCAGCCTCTGCCTGTCCCTCGTCCACTATACTCACATTGTAGCCTGCCTGCCCCTCCCCCAGAATCCTGACTTTACAGCACTGGAACTCTGCCAGCGGTTACCTACTCTTGTGCCTCCTGCCTCCTCTTGCTGCTGCCGCTCCTCCTACGGCGTCCGTCATCCTCCTGCTGCTGGCTCCGGTGAGTGTTCTGTCCTCCGCGGCATCTGCACAGCATTGTATGCAACAGCACGGGGCTAATTGGCGCGCCTCTGACCCCGGAAGTGCAGGAGCCGGCACTTCCGGGGTCAGTCAGTTCCCTGTGCCTGGCCGCGCCCAAAGTTTATCTGTATTCGTGTCTTAAAGACGCAGATACAGATAAATGGAAGTGCGTCTCTCACTACCCCCCCTAATGCCTAATGGTAAATACGGCCCTGTATATATATACATAGCATTCTCAGGTTTACATCAATTAATAAAGACAAGTCACTGTGCATTATAAACATACATATTTTCGAGAATATATTCGGTGGTATAGATCGCTAAATATAAATAAAACATAAGGGATGCATTTCACCATGCGACAATAATAGTGAAAATGAAGTGCATCTTTACTATTTGTCTAGATCTATTGAAAGCATTATTTTCTTATAACAATACTCAGGTGTAAGTAAGTCGCAAGGAAAAACACAAGGTATGAACACACCAGGATAGATACGTTCCACTATCAGACAATAACAGTGACCGTAGAATATGTTATGCACACTAATTTAAATGAAATGATATAGATATTATTTTTTTTGTGTGGTAAACATACTGTGAATAGTCATTTCTGACTATATCTCCAAAAAATATTTATTGATAAATCGGATAATGTTGAGAAAACATTCCTAAAAACGTACCTAAACGTACCTTTTACCTAAATGAAAAAATCCATTATTATATTACCGAAAAATGTAACGTCAAAACCTGGGGAAAAATTGTGAAGCCAGTTAGGTTACATGCAATAATTCTGGTATATATCAATATACGATGTATTATTAAGTTGAAGATCATATCTACAACAAAAATTCCCAGGTCTGAGTCATTTCGCTGGAGATGGACATATACCCTGTCATACCATTGCCTTTCGAGTACTACCATCATTTGATAAATAAATGCACCATGAGAAAATTACAGAAGAAAAAGTGTATATGGGGAATAGAAAAATGTTTGTCATAGATATACAGTTAGGTCCAGAAATATTTGGACAGTGACACAATTTTCGCGAGTTGGGCTCTGCATGCCACCACATTGGATTTGAAATGAAACCTCTACAACAGAATTCAAGTGCAGATTGTAACGTTTAATTTGAAGGTTTGAACAAAAATATCTGATAGAAATTGTAGGAATTGTACACATTTCTTTACAAACACTCCACATTTTAGGAGATCAAAAGTAATTGGACAAATAAACCAAACCCAAACAAAATATTTTTATTTTCAATATTTTGTTGCGAATCCTTTGGAGGCAATCACTGCCTTAAGTCTGGAACCCATGGACACCACCAAACGCTGGGTTTCCTCCTTCTTAATGCTTTGCCAGGCCTTTACAGCCGCAGCCTTCAGGTCTTGCTTGTTTGTGGGTCTTTCCGTCTTAAGTCTGGATTTGAGCAAGTGAAATGCATGCTCAATTGGGTTAAGATCTGGTGATTGACTTGGCCATTGCAGAATGTTCCACTTTTTTGCACTCATGAACTCCTGGATAGCTTTGGCTGTATGCTTGGGGTCATTGTCCATCTGTACTATGAAGCGCCGTCCGATCAACTTTGCGGCATTTGGCTGAATCTGGGCTGAAAGTATATCCCGGTACACTTCAGAATTCATCCGGCTACTCTTGTCTGCTGTTATGTCATCAATAAACACAAGTGACCCAGTGCCATTGAAATCCATGCATGCCCATGCCATCACGTTGCCTCCACCATGTTTTACAGAGGATGTGGTGTGCCTTGGATCATGTGCCGTTCCCTTTCTTCTCCAAACTTTTTTCTTCCCATCATTCTGGTACAGGTTGATCTTTGTCTCATTTGTCCATAGAATACTTTTCCAGAACTGAGCTGGCTTCATGAGGTGTTTTTCAGCAAATTTAACTCTGGCCTGTCTATTTTTGGAATTGATGAATGGTTTGCATCTAGATATGAACCCTTTGTATTTACTTTCATGGAGTCTTCTCTTTACTGTTGACTTAGAGACAGATACACCTACTTCGCTGAGAGTGTTCTGGACTTCAGTTGATGTTGTGAACGGGTTCTTCTTCACCAAAGAAAGTATGCGGCGATCATCCACCACTGTTGTCATCCGTGGACGCCCAGGCCTTTTTGAGTTCCCAAGCTCACCAGTCAATTCCTTTTTTCTCAGAATGTACCCGACTGTTGATTTTGCTACTCCAAGCATGTCTGCTATCTCTCTGATGGATTTTTTCTTTTTTTTCAGCCTCAGGATGTTCTGCTTCACCTCAATTGAGAGTTCTTTAGACCGCATGTTGTCTGGTCACAGCAACAGCTTCCAAATGCAAAACCACACACCTGTAATCAACCCCAGACCTTTTAACTACTTCATTGATTACAGGTTAACGAGGGAGACGCCTTCAGAGTTAATTGCAGCCCTTAGAGTCCCTTGTCCAATTACTTTTGGTCCCTTGAAAAAGAGGAGGCTATGCATTACAGAGCTATGATTCCTAAACCCTTTCTCCGATTTGGATGTGAAGACTCTCATATTGCAGCTGGGAGTGTGCACTTTCAGCCCATATTATACATATAATTGTATTTCTGAACATGTTTCTGTAAACAGCTAAAATAACAAAACTTGTGTCACTGTCCAAATATTTCTGGCCCTGACTGTAATCTACATACACATATATATATATATATATATATATATATATATATATATATATATAAAATGACCCACAAGAGAAACTAAACTGACAAAAACTTCACCCACCCTCGACAAGGATAACCTAGTCAAAATGTCAATTATACTGTAATATAAGATCCCTGCGGATGTTTAAACCCTCTGGTTGTTTTGTTCCCAGCTCAAATATCTAAATCGATTCTCTATTCAAACTTTTTTGTCTAAACGTGCCCCCTCTCAAGGGTTTAATAGCCTTTTCTATGCCATAGAAAGTAAATCCCTTATTATCACCATTATCTATGGTAGAAAAATGTTTGGAGACCATAGAGGTACCTATTCTGAACGGCCCTAGGGCATCGGATAAATGTCATCTTATACATTTTTTAAAGGGGCCTGTTGTACACCCAACATATTGAATTTGGCAAATATTGCATGTGACAAGATATATCACTCCAGTTGTATTACAGTTTATAAAACTGTTGATGTTAAAGGTGCAACTGTTGGTTACTGATGTGAAGGATTTACTTTTTGTGGCATATGTACAGGCAGTAAATACATTATCATTGCATTTATAAAACCCTTTAAGATCCAACCAGGTTTGAGATTGTTTTAGGAGTGGTTGTAAAAAACTGGGGGACACGATATTACCTATAGTAGGGGCCTTTTTAGAGATGTTGTTAACATCGTTCTCTGAGAGAACTTTCTTCGTAATCGGGTCACTGTTTAAAATAGATATGTATTTTTTGATGATCTTTACTATGTCATTGTAGTCCTCACTGTATTGTGTAATAGAATTTAGATTATTCTGTTTACATGAAGTTCTAATCTTATTAATCAACAGGGTTGAACGATTTATATTGTCCACTGCTTTGTAAGCATTATTTACCCAGGGTTTGGGGTATTCCCTGTCTCTCAATTTGTGACATTTGTTTGTGAGTAGAGATGAGCGATGTTCGAGGTTCGAGATTCGCCAATTTCATGTTTGAGTGATTTTGGGGGGTGTTCGAGTCGTTCGACAAACTCGAACGATTTGCTAAAATTCGGCAGTTCCAGTTACGCTCGAGAACGGTTCGATCACCAAAAGCGTGGCTTTTCACAGTAAGGCTATGTGCACACGTTGCTATCTGCATGCCTCCTGCGTCCCCAGCACAATCCCTCTCTCTTTCCTACTAACCAATCACGGGCGCCTCGCTGCACGGCTGTCAGAAATCTGCGGTGTCTTTTCCTCTTTTGAAAATGGCTGCCGCTTCATTATTCAATCAGTTATTCCGTGCTTTCCCTGCCCACCAGCGCCCATGATTGGTTGCAGTCAGACATGTCCCCACGCTGAGTGACAGCTGTCTTACTGCAACCAATCACAGCCGCCGGTGGGCAGGTCTATATCGTGCAGTAAAATAAATAAATAAATAATGAAAAAAAATATGCGGTTCCCCCCATATTTGATACCAGCCAGGATAAAGCCACACGGCTTGAGGCTGGTATTGTCAGGATGGAGAGCGCCACGTCATGGGGAGCCCACCACACTAACAATATCACCCAGCAGCCGCCCGGAATTGCCGCATCCATTAAATGCGGCAGTCCCGGGACTCTACCCAGCTCATCCTGAATTGCCCTGGTGCGGTGGCAATCAGGGTAATAATGAGTTAATCATGGCCAGCGTCTCCCCGAGACACCTCCCATGATTAAACTGTAAGTGAAAGTAAAGAAACACACACAGCGAAAAATCCTTTATTTGGAATAAAAGACAAAAAAACACCCTGTTTCACCATTATATTAAAATCCCCAAATACCCCTCCAGGTCCGACGTAATCCACACGACACTGTCAGCTCTGCTACATGAAGATGCAGGAGCACCGTAGAACACGATCGCTCTGTATCAGCTCCACGTAGCACCTGAAGTGAATCGCGCTGTCACCAGAGACTTCAGTCTGCAATGCAGAGGTCAAGATTACCAAATCTGCCTATGTTTATCATCAGAGCCAGTGGCTCAATGGATAGAGCAGTCGCCTACGAAGTATTAGTTTACAAGTTCAAGTCCCAGCTGCCCTGGTAAAGACTTTAAATAATAATTAATATTTTTCATTTATAATTATAGTTTAATTTAATTATGCACTGAGGGGAGGATCATGGGGGTTGTAGTGCCTGCGGTGATGATGGGGGTTGTAGTGCATACGTGTGTGCGGTGATGAGTGCGATACTGCCGGTGGTTGCCCACCCATCCGCCCATCCATCGTCCACCCGCCCGCCCGTCCGTCCGCCCGCCCGTCCGTTCGTCCGTCCGTCCGTCCGTCCTTGCAGCTGAACAATCTGCTTCTAGATTATCTCCTGCAGTATACGGCTAAAGATTACCATATCTGCCTATGCTTCTCATTAGAGGCAGTGGCTCAATGGATAGAGCTACCGCCTAAGAAGCTTTAGTTCACAAGTTCAAATCCCGGCCTTCCAGGTAAAGAATTTTATTTATTTTAAATTCTAATTATTATTATTTATTTATAATTATAATTTAATTATGCACTGAGGGGAGGAGATCAGCTGTGAGCCGCGGGACACACCTCTAAAAGCGGAGCAGTTCACGGAATGAGGCTACATTGCTCTCTCCTCTCTCTCTCTCTCCTCTCTTTCTCTCCTCTCTCTCCTTCTCTCTCTCTCTCTCTCAGTCTCTCTTTCCCGCCCCCTCCCTCTCCTCTCTCTTCTCTCTCCCCACTCTCTCTCCTCTCTCTCCTCTTCTCTCTCTCTCCCTCCTCTTTTCTCTCTCTTCTCTATCTTTTTCTCCCTCTCTTTTTCTCCCTTTCTTTCTCTCTCTATTTCTCTCTCTTTTTCTCGGTCTCTCTTTTTCCCTCTCTCTCTCCTCTCTCTCTTCTCTCTCTCCATTCTCTCTTAATTTCTGTTCTACCTTTATGCTTCTCTGTTATATTTATATATCCTCTTTTTTTCTTATGTGAGATGTCTTCTTTTTCTTTTAATCAGCTCTGTCCTTCAGTTGGTGTAGCAGGTTTTCCCACTGTTATGTCCAGCGGAATTATCACACATACTTGTCCGTGTTCCCGGCTTTCTGCTAGGACGGAGATCCTAGTCAATCTTTACATGCACTATCAGGTTGTCAGGGCTATTGGAAGGTAGTCTTCACCTCCACTTTTATTCTCTGCATTTCTCGCATTTATTTATTTATGAGCCTTTGTATGTTGGCACGGACTCTGTTTCTTTTGCTCGGGTTGCACACATGCGCCCTGTCTTTTTTTCCCACGCTTATGAACTCCTTTAACCTGCCTGCCCCTGATACATATCCTTGGCGCAGGCGCGGTTTATCTTTTTCTCACGCTATTGAACTCTAGTGAACCGCTGTCACTGATGAGGATCTGTAGCGGTTTCACACACTTTTCTCACTATCTTTATTCCTGGTTCTTTTTAGTCGGAAAAATCTATATATATTTGTCCCAGTTTCACATTCCTTTATAGGTTGTTTCACCCCAATTCTCAAAGTTGTTCTATTCAGTTACATTTTCTTCTTTATGAAAAAAGAGCACATGCCTTGGTGGCTACACTGGATTTTCTCTATCTTGTAAATTCTTAATGTTCTGCACTAATACAAATGTATGTGAGTTCTGGTACCTACACACATCTATAGGGGGACATACTCTCTTATATATAATACACATTTTTTAGATATAATTTTGCTCAAACACATCACAATAAATACACAGTTTTTGAACAAATTTTAATATTTATTTCTTGTGATTTTTGTATGTATATATCATTACACCTTTATTTTTATATATGCAAATGTATCCATGACGTCATGACTTCACTGCATTGCTCCGTTTTCCCGCTCGTTTTTTTCAAGAGGGATGGTCCTTGTGACGTCAATGTGGCTATTTAATGTATGTCGACTTTCACAATTGTAGATTTGATGTTTCTTTGGTGCTTGTCGGTCCTGAGGAAGGGAGCAGAGCTCCTGAAACGCGTAGACCTATGCCAATAATAAAGACACGTTAATCTGACATTTTACAAGTGATCATTTGGCGCGGCATTTATCATCCCTCTCTACTCTTCTCTGTTATCTGCCATTGGGTGGCTGCAGCCTGGATCATAGTTTTACATGCGAGTAAAGGAGTTGTGACTTGCACAACTGCATCTGGTGAGTATTTACTCCCCCCCCACCCCATATTATTGGGGTAATACCCTATCTGCGCTTTTATTTCCACAGCTCTATTTATTTGATTTATTGGATCTGGCGTTGACCTGTTTCCGTTCATCAGTGGATTCAGCAGCAGAGTGTGATTCATTCTAATAATATGGACTACTTCAATAACCGCCTGTCATCAAGGGAGAAATTGATTCTGCAAACTGTAGGTACTCCTGATACTCAGGATTTTGACTATGACTTGCCTAGTATATATTCGGAGGAAGATATTAGTTCTATGAAAAAACTGTTTCTACGTCTGGAAGACTTACTCAAAGAGGAACTACGTTTTGGGCTGGATGCCCGGTTCTTGATGATCTATATGGAAGAGAAACTGTGCCCTAGGGGCCTCAGAATCAAACATGATTCACCGTTTCCTACGGATCCTATTTTTTCCAGTGAATGGGATGACATATTATTTAAATGTATGCAAGGGATGTTACAATGTTTATACAAAAAACGAAATACCATTGCTAATGAGACATCCAGTAACACTACTGAGCTCCATAAGGAACTCAACAGATACGATCTACACCCTGAATACAAAATTTTAAATTCAGATATAAATACAAAATTAATCCAATTAGAACAAGATATGATTTTTCGCAAATCCAAAAAACTTCAACGCGATAGATCAGACATGATCCCTAATAGGAACCTGAAGTCAGGGGTTTCTAATACATCCAGAAACGTTCCTAATCAAAGACCCAGATCCCGTAGTAGCCATAGAAGTTTTGTTAACATCAAGTTTCACAAAAGAAACACAGGCTCCTCATTAAGGAGAGATGATACTAGGGATCCTCCCAATGATACTCCTGCTTTCCAGCCACAGGTGATCTCTCAGCCTCCACCCCATCCGCTGTCACCATGACAGATGAGGTGTTCTCTGAAACTATTGCTCTTACCACCACTTCTCAGATGGAGGTAGTTCCCATTGAACAAACCTCTATATTGCACATCCCCAAAAAAGCAACCGTGGATTTTGAGGAAACTAGGAAACAATTAGAAGCCCTGAGATCTCAAATCGAGAGAATACGTAAAAATAGAGATTCTCAGGCAGCACTTGAGACACAGAGAACTCTCCCCATTACCAGTGATCTTCCTGATGATGATTTTATTGACTTATTGGGACTATCTATACATGAAGAGTATATTCCTTTACCGGGTTCATCAGAATCTGATGAACCTAATAGCCCCCCACCTCCCTTGGTTACCCCTACAGTTCCTTCCAGTTTAGGTGCTATCACCATTGATAATACTCTTAAAAATAATTTATGCGTTCCTTTTTTACCCCTAGCAAGGAACATCCAGGTCCCTATCACCAATTTTCTCACCCCCAGGGGGGGGGGAGAAAAAGCGTTTCAGAGGTAACAGAGCTGGACACAGGCTCAAACAAAAAAGAGAAAAGAAGCACCTAGATAATAATGACACTAGGGGCATTTTTAATTTATCAAGTTATACCCTGTCCAAAAATGAGATTAGTGTGTTAAAGAAAGGGCTCTCTTTCTGCCCAACCAGATCCTCCAATGACTTTGAATTGTTTCTTGATTTCCAAAAATTCGTTAGGAAATTAACCCTTACCAGGCATTTTCAGATGAACAAATTTGTCCCTACCAATGTGGACGAGAGATCAGATGATTTTTTTCAAACAGATTACAAGCTGAAATCTAATTTTTATCCTACACACAGCGCAGGACATCATATCAAAACCTTTAATGATTTAGTTTTAGAGGATTTTAAGAGACTCCTTACTAATAAAAATCCACCTAAAAACAACATGACTAGGGAAGAGAAAGAGGTGCTTTTATCCTTGAAAAATAATTTTAACCCGATCATCCGTAGCGCTGATAAAGGCGGGGGCATTGTTCTACAAGATAGAGACAGCTAGATTAATGAAGCCTTGAGAATGCTTTCCAACACTGTACACTACAAAATTGTTGACATTAAGGAATACCACAACTCCATTTTAGATTATCACGCATTAATCAAAAGGGCTGTAGATACTGGGATTCTCAACAAAAATGAGTACAAATTCTTGGAGAGAAAAAACCCTAAAATGGCATTTTATTACCATCTTCCTAAGATCCATAAATGTTTATCCAACCCTCCTGGTAGACCCATCATCTCGGGAATAGGGTCCCTTACAGAAAACTTAGCAGCCTATATTGATTACACGATGAGGATACATGTGACGAACCTGAAAAGTTACCTTAGGGACTCCCCACACCTCATAGAGATCCTCAAGGGGATTGTATGGAAAGATTCCTGTCAGAGTTCCGGGATTTCCAGTTTTCTTTTAAAGGAGCTTGCCCTTTGTTAACATGGAGTTTTCTGTTCTGTTGCCCTACTTCCTGTCCATCTGTTTAAAAGCCGCCCCTAAGCTTAGTACAGTTGCCTGAGTATACTGCTTCCTGTGTACTCCTGCCCTGCTGCTCTTGGTTCCTGATTGATATTTGGATCCTCTTGAAAAACAACTGACACCGACTCTGGACTTCACCTGGTCTCATCAAGCTGTGCCCGGACTCCGTCTGCCGTCTTTGGTCGGCACTTCTGCCCGGTTCCTTCCGTTTCGTAACCACTCTGGACTCTCATCACGTACGGACATATTTGGACTATACCTATTGCCCTTTGTGTCCCGGCTGCTGCGCATTTAGGCCTTCTGGGGTGATTGCCAGACAGTCCCTGTATAGGGGTTCGCTCTTGGTGGTCTCCCTGGGGGAGTCTGTCTGCCGTCTTTGGTCGGCACTTCTACCCGGTTCCTTCCGTTTCGTAACCACTCTGGACTCTCATCACGTACGGACATATTTGGACTATACCTATTGCCCTTTGTGTCCCGGCTGCTGCGCATTTAGGCCTTCTGGGGTGATTGCCAGACAGTCCCTGTATAGGGGTTCGCTCTTGGTGGTCTCCCTGGGGGAGTCCGGTGCGTGGCCCCGGGAATTCCCCTTCGCTCCGATCCTGGAAGGTATTTCCTGTGTTTATGTTCTACTGTGTTTTTGTTCTGTTTATGTACATATTGTCGGTTGCATATTATAAACGTTCTTGCACCAAGAACTCGTCTCTGGTTGTCATTGCACTAACGCAATCGAAATCCTCAGTTCATACAATAGTATTACAATTCCTTCCTTTTTATTACTTTGGACATTGCATCGCTATACACTAATATTTCTCATAATTTAGGACTGGAATGTTTTAGACAATTTTTGGAGATTGATGAACGTCTACCAGGGACACAGAAGGATTTTATGCTCAATAGTATGTTGTTCATCTTGGAAAATAACTTTTTTACTTTCCAAGACTGTATATACCGTCAATGTTGTGGAGTAGCTATGGGCTCGAAAGCTGCACCGACCTTTGCTAATCTGGTAATGGGGCTTTTTGAAATGCAATATATATATTCATCAGAGTTGTTTAAACATGTGGTCATCTACAAAAGGTACATAGATGACTTATTTATTATCTGGGATAACGTTGATAATAATTATTCATTGTTTTAGAGAGCATAGAAAACAATACCTGGGGCTTGAATTTTTCTCCCACAATAGACCGTATCTCCATTGACTTTCTTGATTGATCTATAACCCATACCAATAATGCTATTGTGACCAAAACGTTTTTCAAAAGGGTGGATAGCAATGGATATATAGATTTCACCAGTAGTCATCATGATAAGTGGCTACTAAATATACCTAAAAATCAGTACCAAAGGATTAGGAGAAACTGTACGATGGATGAGGATTTTAAAGATCAAGCTACCATTTTAAAAGAAAGGTTTCTTGACAAAAAATATGCCTGGGCTACTATTAAGAGAGCTTATCAGGTTAACAAGGATCTTAGACAAATAGATCTCATTAAAAAAGTGGGTACCCCTCAAGAAAAAGATAATCGAAATAATGATAAGTTTGCCTCTAACTTTCTCACCACTTTTAGCTGTGATGGTGAATTAATTAGAAAGATTTTAAAAAAACACTGGTCTATATTGCATAATGATCCCTATTTAGAAGAAGTGTTACCCACCCACCCAGGGATTACGTTCCGTAGAGCCTCTAACCTGGCGCCCAGCAGGCTTAAAAATGAAATTAGCCCAACCATTAACAATAGTGCTGTAGGGTCCTACAGATGTCACACCAGGAATTGTGCTTGCTGTAAAAACATCCAACATGGAAGGGTTAATTTTGGTTTAACCCCGGGGGATACAGAGTTTACGATAAAAGGACATCTCACCTGTCAGTCTGATTTTGTAATTTATCTGATAGAATGCGATTGTGAAAAACACTATATAGGTAGAACGACACAAGCACTACATAATCGCATGAACTCCCACAGACATAACATCAAAGTGGGTTTCATGCTCCATGGTTTATCACGGTATGCCACTTTAATCCATGGAAAGAAAATTAAACTCAAAGTCACCCCTATTGAGCTGATACCTCCACATGTTCCTGATAGAATAAATGTCCTAAATAAAAAAGAGACTTTTGGGATATGCAAACTCAACACCCTTAAACCCCGGGGTCTTAATGAAATTACTGATTTATTCCATTGAGTATGATATATGATGTGTGTTTTTTTATATATTTTTATACTTTTGTTAATCTCGTTAGAGGTTCCTATTTTACTTTGATATGTTTATATTTCTGATTTTACCATTCATTGTTTTATAGATTTTTATAAATTGGCATAATATAGGGTACGGTATGTTTTTATGTGATCTTATGAGTACAGTTTTTAGAGTAATAATATTAAATTTTATACTCTTTTATGAGCATTGTTTCTATGTCAGCACCCCTTTTTATACTGAACATAATTTCTGTTCTACCTTTATGCTTCTCTGTTATATTTATATATCCTCTTTTTTTCCTATGTGAGATGTCTTATTTTACTTTTAATCGGGTCTGTCCTTCGGTTGGTGTAGCGGGTTTTCCCACTGTTATGTCCAGCGGAATTATCACACATACTTGTCCGTGTTCCCGGCTTTCTGCTAGGACGGAGATCCTAGTCAACCTTTACATGCACTATCAGGTTGTCAGGGCTATTGGAAGGTAGTCTTCACCTCCACTTTTATTCTCTGCATTTCTCGCATTTATTTATTTATGAGCCTTTGTATGTTGGCCCGGACTCTGTTTCTTTTGCTCGGGTTGCACACATGCGCCCTGTCTTTTTTTCCCACGCTTATGAACTCCTTTAACCTGCCTGCTCCTGATACATATCCTTGGCGCAGGCGTGGTTTATCTTTTTCCCACGCTATTGAACTCTAGTGAACCGCTGTCACTGATGAGGATCTGTAGCGGTTTCACGCACTTTTCTCACTATCTTTATTCCTGGTTCTTTTTAGTCGGAAAAATCTATATATATTTGTCCCAGTTTCACATTCCTTTATAGGTTGTTTCACCCCAATTCTCAAAGTTGTTCTATTCAGTTACGTTTTCTTCTTTATGATAAAAGATCACATGCTTTGGTGGCTACACTGGATCTTCTCTATCTTGCAAATTTTTAATGTTCTTTACTAATACAAATGTATGTGAGTTCTGGTCCCTACACACATCTATAGGGGGACATACTCTCTTATATATCATACACATTTTTTAGATATAATTTTGCTCACACACATCACAATAAATACACAGTTTTTGAACAAATTTTAATATTTATTTCTTGTGATTTTTGTATGTATATATCATTACACCTTTATTTTTATATATGCAAATGTATCCATGACGTCATGACTTCACTGCATTGCTCCGTTTTCCCGCTCTTTTTTTCAAGAGGGATGGTCCTTGTGACGTCAATGTGGCTATTTAATGTATATCGGCTTTCACAATTGTAGATTTGATGTTTCTTTGGTGCTTGTCGGTCCTGAGGAAGGGAGCAGAGCTCCTGAAACGCGTAGACCTATGCCAATAATAAAGACACGTTAATCTGACATTTTACAAGTGATCATTTGGCGCGGCATTTATTACCCCTCTCTACTCTTCTCTGTTATCTGCCATCGGGTGGCTGCAGCCTGGATCATAGTTTTACACGCGAGTAAAGGATTTGTGACTTGCACAACTGCATCTGGTGAGTATTTACTCCCCCCTCACTCCATATTATTGGGGTAATACCCTATCTGCGCTTTTATTTCCACAGCTCTATTTATTTGAAACCAATCACAGGCGCCTGTGGGCAGTGAAAGCAGTGCATATTCAGTGAAGGTTAATTAGCTCCTCCGGAAGTGAATGTGCCACCTGAAAGCAGCATACCACCATGCTGGAGCCTCTGTAAGTACAGTGCACGTTCCTATCCCCCTATCCCTTCTACTAACATTTTTATCTCCAGTTTCTGATACTCATAGCCTTTTATGATTTTTTAAAAAAAGATAACAGAGACCTCCGGTCCCAGTTATCTGCGAGTCCGTTCATCTCTGCTTACAATCTAAAATGTTTATGTTAAACATACGAGACAATTTCATGGGAATCCAATTAGCCGTGCAGCATGTTTATAACATGTTTTGCTGTAACCAAGTATATCCTTGAAATGTACTCATGTGTCATAAAATATAATGCACTGTCATATTGCTGAGTATGGGCTCATAAAGTATTTAATAGCGTGACATCTATTAATACCAGATTTTTAGTGTAGTCATATATCTCTTCAGCATGTTCTTAAATTCTCTCGCCCCTCAAGCTTGTGAGATTATTCCATACTCACTCTCTATAAAATAGTACTCCCCTTTATAGCCCTCTGCCCATTATTCTGGGCTAAGTGCCACATGCCAGAAAAAAAATGCCTAACCGCAGCCTTACTTCCAATTTATGGGAGTCTTAAGAACAGGAAAGCAACAAGCATTGATTGAGGAAAAATATAGAAATATGTTTTATACCACACACATTGCAATGGTCAGAATTCATTTTTGAGTGTTTTGCCATAGTCTTCATTATTCTGTGTGAGTCACATAATCCCCTGGCTCATTGCTGGCAGACCTTTCAGCCTTTGGGTTTGTGAAGCGGCTCCTAATATGCTGCATGCTGCCATGTCCAGATTGATATGCAGGAGGTAGAGAGAAAGATTGCTTCTCAACTCTCTGTGAAACAGGAGTAAGGGAAATTGAAACAGCAGTCATACTCACAGCACAAGTGTGTAGAGAATTCTCGTAATGTACATCATGGCACATTGAAGATGTGAACGTCCTATATGTCAGGAATTTAAAATGAAAAGGTTTTTTTTAAGAGTTATAAATAAAGGACTGAGCTTAGACATGCTTCACCAGTGTAACTTCTTAAAATGTATATTTTACACCATTTGAAGTTGAAACTCTGCCCCCATGAAGACCACTAAGAGTAGTGTTGACTATAGACATAAGATAACTTCACGGACATGTAGCGGAGTTGTTTTTTTTGGTGTGCCCCTTCAAATAGATCAGATACAGTGACTCTAAAGCTGGTGTCACACTAAGCGACAGCGACAACGACGTCGCTGTTACGTCACCATTTTCGGTGACGTAACAGCGACCTTGTAAGTCGCTGTTATGATCGCTGCTTAGCTGTCAAACACAGCAGAAGCAGCGATCATAACGTCGCTGTGCTACATGTGCAGAGAGCAGGGAGCCGCGCTTAGCGCTGGCTCCTTGCTCTCCTAGGTACAGTACACATCGGGTTAATTAACCCGATGTGTGCTGCAGCTACATGTCACAGTGCAGAGAGCAGGGAGCCGCGCGCACTGCTTAGCGCTGGCTCCTTGCTCTCCTTGCTACAGTATACATCGGGTTAATTACCCGATGCGTACTGCAGCCACATGTCACAGTGCAGGAGCCGGCACTGGCAGCAAGAGCGGAGGCTGGTAACCAGCGTAAACATCGGGTAACCAGGGAAAGGTCTTCCCTTGGTTACCCGATGTTTACGCTGGTTACAGCTTACCGCAGCTGCCAGTGCCGGCTCCTGATCGCTTCATTTCGTCGCTCTCTCGCTGTCACACACAGCGATGTGTGTGTCACAGCGGGAGAGTGACGACCAAAAAATGAAGCTGGACATTCAGCAACGACCGGCGACCTCACAGCAGGGGCCAGGTCATTGCTGGATGTCACACACAGCGACAGCGACGGGACGTCGCTGCAACGTCACAGAAAATGGTGACGTAGCAGCGACGTCGTTGTCGTCGTCGTTATGTGTGACACCAGCTTTAGGGTAAAATGGTTTCCCCCTCAAGGGTAAATGTAAAGGTACACAGCAAACAATTCAAAACTCGTTTAGTCACAAAGAGGCAACAAGCTTGTTGGTTACAGAGGAAAAAGCTTCTATAGAAAGAAAGAAAGTAGAAATGTCATATTAACACAGTGGGCTGTTACTTGTCATCCTTAACATACTGTAACTTGATGGAAATCTCTTTAGCAGCTTATTTACTCTAGTGGTGTCAACACACATGAGGCCACCGCTGCAGGCTCCTGCTGGGGCTGATGGAGTAGCGCAGCTTAGGTGTTTCGGTCCTCCGCAAGCAGGGACAGGCCCCAGCAGTGAATGATAGGGATTGTAGTGGGGAACCATTTGTGTAAGTGTAGGGAGGCGGTAAGGAAACAGTCCACACCAGAATTGCAGTTTTAACATGCCTTGTCTTTACTTGGTGTCAGTGCTTGGACCCGCTGGTGCCGGTTCCAGGTGTTCCCGCTCCCCTTGTTCTCCATGCTAGTTGTGACCTGGGGTAGCTATCCTCCATGCACTCTCAGTTGTATTGGACTCCCGTGGCCTAGAGCTTCTTGGGAACCCCTCGGTTTCTGTCTTGGTCCTATTGCAGGCAGCCTGGACTATTTAAGGGGGTCAATCCCTGGTCCCCTCTTTGCTGCTGATGCTTTAGACTCTGTGGGTTGGCGATGGACCCTGGATATCTTCTTGCCTGGCAGATTTAACAGTTGACCATAAATTGTTCTGCTGTCCTGGGGTCTGCACCCCGCCTCGGGCTGAGTCCTGTGAGCCTAGGTTCCAGACTTCCATATGCGCTCCGCGGTTACTGGAGTATTCCACTTCCACAGGTAACCCACGGTTCCTGGAGTCCTGGTTCCTTACTCCACAGTCCCTCACTCCTGTTACAGCTCTTCGTTGTTACTTCACCTTTCCTTTCCTTCATTCACTCTCTCCTTAATTTTTCACTTCCACTACTCAACTCTACTGCCTTCTCTTCACTGACTACTTCCTCCCACCAACTTCCCAACTGACCACTGGACCCTCCACTCTACCTACAGATTAGGTGGCGACTATCCAATCAGTGCCCATCCCTTTTACCTGTTGTTAGGCAGTCTCCCAGTCTGGTGTTGGGGTCGTGAATGTGGCCTGAAGGTGCTGCTGTGTTTTTGTTGGCATGGATATTCCGAGGTTTGGGTTTCCACAGGTTACATTTTGTGGCACCTGATACCCCAGGGGTGCTACATAAACCTATACATGTTTGGTGTCTACGAACTTGCATTGACCTGAGGCATCACACTGTCAAATCAGTTTTATCATGTAGTGAACACGAAGAATAAAATATCTCAAAAACTATTGTGCAATACCACTTTTTTTTGCAATTTTTCCGCATTTGTAATTTTTTTGCCTTTTTCCAGTACACTATCTGTCAAAACGCTTGATTTAATTTAAAAGTACAACTTGTTCCACAAGAAACAAGCCCTCACATGGCTATATCGACTGAAAAATAAAAAACTTACAGCTCTCGGAAGAAGGGCGGCGAAAAAACGGAAAGCGCAAAATCTGCCGGTCGTGAAGGGGTTAAGTACATAAAAATTAAGTTCAGATGCCAGAAATTATTTCGTAAAACCGTGTTGGAATTATTTTCAGCAAATAACAGCAGACACCCGTGACAGGCTGTGCAACTAAGGGGTACTTTACATGCTGCGACATCGCTAGCGATTGCTCGCGATGTCGAGTGTGATAGCTCCCGCCCCCGTCGCTTGTGCGACATTTGGTGATCGCTGCCGTAACGAACACTATCGCTACGGCAGCGTCACACGCACATACTTGTGCAGTGACGTCGCTGTGACCGCCGAACAATCCCTCCCTCAAGGGTGAGGTGCGTTCGGCATCATAGCAACGTCACTGCGGCGTCACTAAGTGGCCGGCCAAAAGAAGCGGAGGGGCGGAGATGAGTGGGACGTAACATCCCGCCCACCTCCTTCCTTCCGCATTGCCGGTGGACGCAGGTAAGGAGATGTTCATCGTTCCTGCAGTGTCACACATAGCGATGTGTGATGCCGCAGGAATGACAAACAACATTGTATCGGTGGCAGCAGCGATATTAAGGAAATGAACGACGTGTCAACGATCACCGTTTTGGAACGATTTTGCGATCGTTGATCGTCGCTCATTAGTGTTACACACTGCGATGTCGCTACCGGTGCCGGATGTGCATCACTAATGACGTGACCCCGACGATATATCGGTAGTGATGTCGCAGCGTGTAAAGTACCCCTAAGGGATCCCAGGCTTTGTCAGACTCTGCTGTGTGAGCAGAGTCTGACGCCGGCATGACACCCAGCGAGTGCAAAGCTGAACACCGCATGACAGCATAGTAGAATCCAATAAAATCAATGAATAAAGATGTGGCCTGCACTATATAACACATATCAGAGCCAATCATGTATTTAAAATTGTGCCTTTGAAAAGTTTAGTAGACAGACAAGTCATGGACACAACATTCAATCTTGTAGATAAAACTGTAAAGAGAAAAATATAAAATTAAAAACACACATTGACACACTAGTCCTATCCAAATGGCGTTTTTGTTTAAAAGCAACAGTAAAATGTCTATTTTACACTGAATACTTAAAAAATAACTATATATATCAGAATGATACAAAAGCTATCACTGTGCGACTGCAAGAAAGACTAACATACTAAGAAGAGCCAAAATGTGTCTAGTCCTAAAAACCTTAAAAATCTCATACTGGAACCAGTTAAAATAGGTTCCTAAAATTACTTTACTATGTTTGGCCTTAGCAAAAAGTATGGCCTGGGTTTAATCGACAAAGTTCAGGCTTCTCGAGGAGTCACGTTTTTAATTTTAAAATTGTGATAGTTCTGCATATCATAATTACATGTAATTTTCAGCTCTAATCTTGGGCTAAAATATTTCCTCACTTTGGACTGGAGCCTAGAGCTTTTCCTCTAGAGGGTTAAAAGAACATTAACATAAAAACAGTCTTGTAAACCCACAGCATAAAAGAAGATGAAAACATTAAAACCATTTCTCTTTTGGACTTAGATTTACTCCATTAGAAGATTGATAAAATGAGAGAAAATTCTCTGCCATCAAGGTCGATTCTGACTGATTACGTCTGTCTTCTATGTTTGCAATAATTGCTCAATTAGGCCAATTTACATAGAGAACATACTGTAGGGAGTGGAGTTTAGATGGGAGTATATTAAGCTCATTCATTCTTTTTTTCTTTGAAATGACCTAGAAAAAGCTTTGGCTTTCACCTGTAGCTTATGTCATGATATATAATTTTCATAGCAAGGTAAGGTCTTTTAAGTGCAACTTACTAGTATGGTTTGGTTGTATTTTACTTCACTGTTTTTCATAGAGATAGAGAAAAATAATGGAAAACAGGTCTTTTTACACAAAGCAGTAAATGATTGAAAGGGTTTTCACACATATCACGAATTGCAATTATTTATGCAGCAGTATAACCCTCCCAAAATATGTAAAAAAAAATTGAAAGTAAAGTATGCATGTATACCATGATCAAACAGGTGCATTTCAATAAATGAGAATATCATGACAAAGTTAATTCATTTCAGTAATTCAATACAAAAAGAGAAATGCATATATTATATAGAGTCATTACAAACAGAGTGATCTATTTCAAGTGTTTATTTCTGTTAATGTTAATGATTGTGGCTTACAGCCTATAAAAACCCAAAAGCCATTATCTCAGAAAATTAGAATATTTACCACAAAACACTGCAAAGGCTTCCTAAGCATTTAAAGTGGTCCTTTATTCCGGTTCAGTAGCCTACACAATCACGGGGAAGACTGCTGACTTGACAGATGTCCAGAAGGCAGTCATTGACACACTCAATTAATGGAAAGTTGAGTGGAAGGAAAAAGTGTGGTAGAAAAAGGTGAACAAGTAACTGGGATAACCACAGCCTTGTTAGGATTGTTAAGAAAAGGCCATTCAAAAATTTGGGGGAGATTCACAAGGAGTGGATTGCTGCTAGAGTCAGTGCTTCAAGAGCCATCACACACAGACGTATCCCAGGACATGGGCTACAACTGTTGCATTCCTTGTGTCAAGCCACTCATGACCAATAGACAATGCCAGAAGCGTCTTACCTGGGCCAAGGAGAAAAAGAACTGGCCTGTTGCTCAGTGGTCCAAGGTGTTGTTTTCAGATGAAAGTAAATTTTGCATTTCATTTGGAAATGAGGGTCCCAGAGTCTGGAGGCAGAGTGGAAAGGCCAATGTGAAAAGTGAAAATCCAAGCTGCTTGAGGTCTAATGTGAACTTTCTACAATCAGTGATGGTTTGTGGAGCCATGTGATCTGCTTGTGTAGGTCCACTGTGTTTTATCAAGACCAAAGTCAGCGCAGCCGTCTACCAGGAAATTTTAGACAAGTTTTTTGGAGATGGAAATTTAATTTCCCAGCAGGACTTGGCACCTGTCCACACTGCCAAAAGTACCAGTACCTGGTTTAATAACCACAGTATCACTGTGCTTGATTGGCCATCAAACTCGCCTGACCTAAACCCCATAGAGAAGGCTGAAGGCTGCTATCAAAGCAACCTGGGCTTCCATAACACCTCAGCAATGCCACAGGATGATCACCTCCATACCACACCGCATTGATGCAGTAATTTATGCAAAATGAGCCCCGACCAAGTATTGAGTGCATTTACTGTATAGACTTTTCAGTAGGCGCCAACATTTATGAGTTTAAAATCATTTTTTCAATTGGTCTTATATAATATTGTAATTTTCTGAGATAATGACTTTTGGGTTTTCATTGGCTGTAAGCCATAATCATCAACTTTAACAGAAATAAACACTTGAAATAGATCACTCTGTGTGTAATGATTCTATATAATACATGTTTCCCTTTTTCTACTGAATTACTGAAATAAATTAACTTTTTGATGATATTCTAATTTATTGAGATGCACCTGTAACACTAAAGCTGGGGGTCACACTAAACGACAGCGACAACGACGTCGCTGTTACGTCACCATTTTCTGTGACGTAGCAGCGACCTTGTAAGTCACTGTTATGATCCCTGCTTAGCTGTCAAACACAGCAGCCGAAGCAGTGATCATAACGACACGTGTCGCTGTGCTGCAACATGTGCAGAGAGCAGGGAGCCGCGCACACTGAGCGCTGGCTCCTTGCTCTCCTAGCTACAGTACACATCGGGTTAATTACACGATGTGTACTGCAGCTACATGTGCAGAGAGCAGGAGCCGGCACTGGCAGCAAGAGCGGCGGAGGCTGGTAACGAAGGTAAATATCGGGTAACCACCTTGGTTACCCGATGTTTACTTTGGTTACAGCTTACCGCAGCTGCCAGATGCCGGCTCCTGCTCCCTGCTCGCTTCATTTCGTCGCTCTCTCGCTGTCACACACAGCGATCTGTGCGTCACAGCGGGAGAGCGACGACCAAAAAATGAAGCTGGACATTCAGCAACGAGCGGCGACCTCACAGCAGGGGCCAGCTCGTTGCTGGATGTCACACACAGCGACAGCGACGGGACGTCGCTGCAACGTCACAGAAAATAGTGACGTAGCAGCGACGTCGTTGTCGTCGTCGCTGTGTGTGACACCACCTTTAAACTATCTGAATATGGTGTCACCAACAACTCTGACTTTTGAAGGCACAGATAAAGACCTTTAAAGATGTCCTGTGATACCTGACACTGGTATGTTAACAGCAGATCCTTTAAGTCCTGTAAATTACAATATTGGGATTTGGTTTGGATACCCATAGACCTGTTGCTGGTACATCAGTAGTCCTTCCTTGGATCACTTTTGGTAGGTTCTACGTAGAAATATGAGGATATGACAAAAGTAGTATTTGCCGACTTGTGTACATTTTACCAGAAAACTTGATTCTCAATTAAGTTATTTTCAGCTAACTGAATGTTGCCTAATATGACTTGCAGTGTCTCCTGACTTGTCTCCAATCAAGCAAATCAGGGAAATCATTTGGTGGCAATTGCAAAGGGAGCTGCCAGCAATGGATCTAATTATTTGAGTGCCAAAGTGCAATCAGCATGGAAGGACCTTAGTCAAGTAACCATTAAATTGTCTGTCTAGTCTTTTGATAAAAGTATGTAGTCACTATATGAATCCTAACAGTATGTGTTGTACATGGAAACAGGATTTCCGAGTATTGCCAGTGAGAGTGAGCGGTCGTGGTACCACAAGCATGTAATTTGCATACATGTAGTCACATTCCAACTAGACATGCCCAGCATGTCTAGTCAACTCACGACTCGCATGTATGCAAATTGCATAGCTGTGGTCACATGACCACCTGTTCATATGTAATTGCAATCATTTTCTGGGAGAAATACTTCATTGCCTGGAACAATTTCAGGAGTGCCAACACTTTCGGCCATGACTGTATAATATATATATTTATATATATATATATATATATATATATATATATATATATATATATATATATACATATATATATATATATATATCTATATATATATATATATATATATATATATATATATATATATATATAGATGGACAGATACTATGGATAGATAGACAGATAGATAGACACAGTATATAGTCATATGAAAAAGTTTGGGCACCCCTATTAATGTTAACCTTTTTTCTTTATAACAATTTGGGTTTTTGCAACAGCTATTTCCGTTTCATATATCTGATAACTGATGGACTGAATAATATTTTTGGATTGAAATGAAGTTTATTGTACTAACAGAAAATGTGCACTCCGCATTTAAACAAAATTTGACCGGTGCAAAAGTATGGGCACCCTTATCAATTTCTTGATTTGAACACTCCTAACTACTTGTTACTGACTTACTAAAGCACTAAATTGGTTTTCTAACCTCATTGAGCTTTGAACTTCATAGGCATTTGTATCCAATCATGAGAAAAGGTATTTAAGGTGGCCACTTGCAAGTTGTTCTTCTATTTGAATCTCCTATTAAGAGTGGCATCATTGGCTCCTCAAAACAACTCTCAAATGATCTAAAAACAAAGATTATTCAACATAGTTGTTCAGGGGAAGGATACAAAAAATTGTCTCAGAGATTTAAACTGTCAGTTTCTACTGTGAGGAACATAGTAAGGAAATGGAAGAACACAGGTACAGTTCTTGTTAAGCCCAGAAGTGGCAGGCCAAGAAAAATATCAGAAAGGCAGAGAAGAAGAATGGTGAGAACAGTCAAGGACAATCCACAGACCACCTCCAACTACCTGCAGCATCATCTTGCTGCAGATGGTGTCAATGTGCATCGGTCAACAATACAGCGCACGTTGCACAAGGAGAAGCTGTATGGGAGAGTGATGCGAAAGAAGCCGTTTCTGCAAGCACACCACAAACAGAGTCGCCTGAGGTATGGAAAAGCATATTTGGACAAGCCAGTTACATTTTGGAAGAAGATCCTGTGGACTGATGAAACAAAGATTGAGTTGTTTGGTCATACAAAAAGGCGTTATACATAGAGGCAAACAAACACGGCATTACAAGAAAAGCACTTGCTACCCACAGTATAATTTGGTGGAGGTTCCATCATGCTTTGGGGCTGTGTGGCCAATGCCGGCACCGGGAATTTTGTTAAAGTTGAGGGTCGCATGGATTCAACTCAGTATCAGCAGATTCTTGACAATAATGTGCAAGAATCAGTGACGAAGTTGAAGTTACGCAGGGGATGGATATTTCAACAAGACAATGATCCAAAACACTGCTCCAAATCTACTCAGGCATTCATGCAGAGGAACAATTACAATGTTCTGGAATGGCCATCCCAGTCCCCAGACCTGAATATCATTGAACATCTGTGGGATGATTTGAAGCATGCTGTCCATGCTCAGCGACCATCAAACTTAACTGAACTGGAATTGTTTTGTAAACAGGAATGGTCAAATATACCTTCAGCCAGGATCCAGGAACTCATTAAAAGCTACAGGAAGTGACTAGAGGCTGTTATTTTTGCAAAAGGAGGATCTACAAAATATTAATGTCACTTTTATGTTGAGGTGCCCATACTTTTGCACCGGTCAAATTTTGTTTAAATGCGGATTGTACATTTTCTGTTAGTACAATAAACCTCATTTCAATCCAGAAATATTACTCAGCCCATCAGTTATTAGATATATGAAACTGAAATAGCTGTTGCAAAAACCCAAATTCTTTTAAAGAAAAAAGGTTAACATTAATAGGGGTGCCCAAACTTTTACTGCGGAGACACCATCACGTGTTTCTCAACGCAGTGATTCTAGAGCAATGCCCCCTGGGAAATATTCAAAGCAAGAAGGCCTGCGGAGACACCATCACATGTTTCTCAACACTGGCAGGAAACTAGCCAGGTCTTTCACCGAGAAGGAACAACCATGGGAAGGGCAGTCTCCAGTCAAGGAGACTACCTATGCCAAACATGGTATCCATCCACAGACAGCCGTTTCGGGGTATTTGCCCCTCATCAGTGTGGAGTAGGAATCTGGCTAGTGGGAGCATTGCCTAGTAAAAGACTATGTGAGCAAGGATGGTTGACCTTAGGGAGATCAACATCCACCACTGCGGAGACACCATCACGTGTTTCTCAACGCAGTGATTCTAGAGCAATGCCCCCTGGGAAATATTCAAAGCAAGAAGGCCTGCGGAGACACCATCACATGTTTCTCAACGCTGGCAGGAAACTAGCCAGGTCTTTCATCGGGAAGGAACAACCACGGGAAGGGCAGTCTCCAGTCAAGGAGATTACCTATGCCAAACATGGTATCCATCCACAGACAGCCGTTTCGGGGTATTTGCCCCTCATCAGTGTGGAGTAGGAATCTGGCTAGTGGGAGCATTGCCTAGTAAAAGACTATGTGAGCAAGGATGGTTGACCTTAGGGAGATCAACATCCCCGAATAATACCCCGAAACGGCTGTCTGTGGATGGATACCATGTTTGGCATAGGTGGTCTCCTTGACTGGAGACTGCCCCTCCCGTGGTTGTTCCTTCCCGGTGAAAGACCTGGCTAGTTTCCTGCCAGCGTTGAGAAACATGTGATGGTGTCTCCGCAGTGGTGGATGTTGATCTCCCTAAGGTCAACCATCCTTAGACACACACACACACACACGCGCACACACACTCACTCACTCACTCACTCACTCACTCACGTGTGCGGATAGACTTCTGAGTATGAGATACATATACAGTATAGACCAAAAGTTTGGACACACCTTCTCATTCAAAGAGTTTTCTTTATTTTCAGGACTCTGAAAATTGTAGATTCACATTGAAAGTATCAAAGCTATGAATTAAAACACATTGAATGAAATACTTAAGAAAGTATGAAACAACTGAAAATATGTCTTATATTCTAGTTTCTTCAAAGTAGCCACCTTTTGCTTTGATTACTGCTTTGCACACTCTTGGCATTTTCTTGATGAGCTTCAAGAGGTAGTCACCGGAAATGGTTTTCCAATAGTCTTGAAGGAGTTCCCAGAGATGCTGAGCACTTATTGGCCCTTTTGCCTTCACTCTGCGGTTCAGCTCACCCCAAACCATCTCGATTGGGTTCAGGTCTGGTGACTGTGGAGACCAGGTCATCTGGTGTAGCACCCCATCACTCTCCTTCTTCGTCAAATAGCCCTTACACAGCCTCGAGGTGTGTTTGGAGTCATTGTCCTGTTGAAAAATAAATGATGGTCCAACTAAATGCAAACCGGATGGAATAGCATGCCGCTGCAAGATGCTGTGGTAGGCATGCCTGTTCAGTATGCCTTCAATTTTGAATAAATCCCCAACAGTGTCACCAGCAAAGCACCCCCACACCATCACACCTCCTCTTCCTCCATGCCAGCCATGTAGAGTCCATCCGTTCACCTTTTCTACAAAAACACGGTGGTTGGAGCCAAAGATCTCAAATTTGGACTCATCAGACCAAAGCACAGATTTCCACTGGTCTAATGTCCATTCCTTGTGTTCTTTAGCCTAAACAAGTCTCTTCTGCTTGTTGCCTGTCCTTAGCAGTGGTTTCCTAGCAGCTATATTACCATGAAGGCCTGCTGCACAAAGTCTCCTCTTAACAGTTGTTCTAAAGATGAGAAGGTGTGCCTAAACTTTTGGTCTGTACTGTATATGTATATATATATATATATATATATATATATATATATATATATACATACACAGTATCTCATACCTAGATGCATACCTGCATACTTTAGTTTGTCAGTAGGCAAACTACCATTAAGTGTATTCCACATATAGTTTACATTTTCATTTATTAGAATAAAACTGCTGCCACGGAGTATTTTCTGCCAAGGTTTGCAATAGGCTGCAGAAATTCAGTGAAGAGAAAAAAATAAAGTACTAGCATAGAGCAATTAAGCTCAAAGGCTCGATCTGTTTTTAATGCTTATGGTGCACATACTGATCCAAAGTGTAAGTGATAACAAATTAATCCACTAACGGATAAGACCACAGTGTTTTGTTTTCTCTCTCTATGGGGATTAGTGGCAGAAATCTTTAAATTGCATTGCTCTGAATTCACTATGCTTCTTATTTTCTTTTGGACCATTTCAGCACTGAAGTGGTCTGAGCCAATGTTTTGCAGGGCACTGCCAATGTCAGAGTGCAGCTCTAATCTTGAGTACCACACACAGAGTTCATCTACTATGTGTATGTTTGAACACTTATCGTACTTTTTATTTTTGATAATTAAATCCCTCTTGGTTAGCGCTGTGTTACCCTGTTTAACAAGCACTCTTGGGAATATGTTAGGATGTTGCCGATGACTTTAAGTTGCCAGGTTTAAAATAGGAGGTTCACTGGTGCCAAGTGATGGTAAGCGTATTTTAAATCCCTAAGCAATTCTCATATGCTTTCGAGCTAGAAGAAAAGTTACTGAAATACTGGAATCCAAACTTCCTCTTAGTATATCTTCCTCTGTAGTGTGCAAAAATTTACCACTTAATCCATATGAACATTCATTTTTTAAATAAGCATAAAGATAATAGTATATTGTTGTTAAAATGAGAAAGACTATTTAAATCTTTATTTCGAAATGAACTTCACTATATTTCACCCTAAAACGTCAAATGAAATATAATTTTTTTATCTATACATGTATAAGACATTTTAAAATATATGGAACAATTAGTAGTCATGGGGCTTGTACACAAAAGAAAAAGAACGCATTTTCTTGTGTAGTATATCCCAGGGATGGAGATATCATTGGTGCAGCCTGTACAGCCGCACAGGGGCCCAGGAGAAAAAGGGGCCCATTTGTACCTCTAAACAAGGTAGAATTGTGCATTTTGATGAGTTATTGGATTGAAAAGGGCCCATATATTGTTTTTGCACAGGGGCCCTGTTCTGTCTGTGTCCGCCAGTGGTATATCCAGATATTCGGTCCAGAAATATTTGGATCATGACACAAGTTTTGGCATTTTAGGTCTATACTTAAATATATTCAATATAGAAATGTAAAATCAATATGGGCTTAAAGTACAGACTCTCAGCTTTAAATTGAGGGTATTCATATACTAATTGGAGTAATGGTTTAGAAACTTCATCTCTTTAATGGCATTCATGGGTTAATCTCTTGTTAGTTCATCATAAATTAAGCAGGTAAAAGGTCTGGAGCTGATTCCAGGTCTTGCATTTGCTTATGGAAGTTGTTGCTGAGAACCCACAACATGCAGTCAAAGGAGCTCTCAATGAAAGAGAAACCAACCATTATTATGCTGAGAAAAAAAAAAAGAAAAAAATCGATCAGACAGATAGCAACAATGTTAGGAGTGGGCAAATCAACTGTTTGGTACATTCTGCAAAAAAGCAAAAAGTGCATTGGGGATATTGGGAACTCAAATAGGCCTGGACATCCACAGAAGAAAACAGTGGTAGATATTTGCAGAATTTTTTCCATAGTGAAGAAAAAACCCTACCAGAAAGAGAAGACTTCATGAGAGCAAATAAAGAGAAGACCCAGCATTTGGTGATGTCCATGGTTTCCACACTTCAGGCAGTCATTGCCTGCAAAGGGTTCGCTAGAAAGTACAATATTAAAATGAACATTTTATTTATAGCAAAGTAAACTTGTCTAATTAGTTTTGAACCACTGAAATGAGGAGACTGTGTAGAAAAATGATTGTAATTCCTTAACATTAAACACTATACTTTTGTTCAACCTATTTAAACTTGAAAGATGCTTCATTTTAAATAAAACAATAGTGGCATGTAGAGCTCAATTCAATGAGATTCAGTTAATGTTCAAATATTTCTGATCCTAACCATATAACTATGAGAAGTTTTGCGATATTAATTGGGGGAAAAGTAGTGCTACCATGGCAACCATCGGCTCACAGTGATCGTGTCAAGATTTTCTTCTGATGATTCTTCCATGAAGGCCATATTTGTGCAGTTGTCTCTGAACAGTAGAACAATGTACCCCAATTACAGAATCTGCTAAATGTTCATGAAGGTCTTTTGCAGTCAAGTGGGGGTTCTAATTTGCCTTTCTAGGAATACTACAATCAGTTCTCACAGAAATTTTGCTTGGTCTTCCAGACCTTATCTTGACCTCCACTGTTCTTTTTAACTGCCATTTCTTAATTACTTTTCGAACTGAGTAAAGGGCAACTTCAAAATGCTTTGCTATCTTCTTATAGCCTTCTCCTGCTTTGTGGGCCTCCACCATCTTCATTTTCACATTGCTAGGCAGCTGCTTAGAAGAACCTATGGCTGCTATTTATTGGCACAAGGTTACAGCAGGCTTGGGTTTTATAAAGCTGTGAAATTTGCATCACCTGGCCTTTCCTAACGATAGTGAACAAGGATTTTGAGGGTTAATAAAAGGGTGAAAGTCTGTGTGTATTTCAATTCAAATAAAGGATTTTTTCGGAGTTTATGTTTATTTCGTTTCACTTACAGATTAGTAATGGGGGGTCTTGTAGATGCCTCCCATTACTAATCTAGGGCTTATTGGCAGCTGTGAGCTTTCATTAACCCCTTGCCACTGCACCAGGGCATTGGGGATTAGCCATATAAAATTCCGGGATTGTCATATCAAATGAATGCGACAATACTGGTTAACTGCAGGCTGCTATTATTAGGCTGGGGGACCCCAATAAGCATGGGTCTCCCAAGCCTGAGAATATCAGCCCCCCACTGTCAGGTTTATCATGGCTGGGTATCAAAATTAGGGGGACTGCATGCCTTTTTTAATTATTTAAATCTATGTACCACCCCAGGGCTATGGGGTACTCTACTCGGTCCTGGGTGGTATACTGCTAGGATATGTCACTGTGTGGCCTTTGCCCGGTTCCGTGACACTGGGGGTCACTTGAAAAGGGTTATGTACAGGGGAATATTTATAAAGTTTGTATCGTGACGCCACCTGTGATGTGCGGCCAGGTAGGGGATCGCTCCTGCAGGGTTCTTCTCACCAGGGGTCGATGTTGATTGCAGCCAAGATGGAGTCACTCCCCACAGGTGGAGTGGTTGCCCCGGGAGGATGGCCGGCTGGCTCGTAGTGGGCCGTGGGCGCCAGAGCATGGGACGGCATCGCCAGTAAATAATGGAAATAAGGCAAGAGCTCCAGTTCAGGTGGTTTTAGTCACTGGTTAAGAGATTGCCTGAGAGTGTCCTGGTTCACTGCTTGTAAGTCTCTGGTTATCCGGTGCATGCTCCAGGTGGTTACCGGTGTCAGTGTAAATGTTCTGTTTGTCCTCGCTGTCCAGCGATCAGCAGAAGGAACCTGGGCTGAGCTTCTGCTTACAAGCCCCAGGCACCGCAGCAGAAAGATAAGCTGTGCCTCGTCCCACCAGAACTGGTGCTCTCCTGTACCCAATCTGGTCTCAGGGGACTTCCCTCCAGCAAAATGTCACTATGTCTCATGGCTACCTCCTCTGATACCCCATGTGGCACCCGCCCCCCAGTGGTTGTCCTGGTTATCAGGAAGTCCCATACTACTGGATGGCTAACTCTCCCTGCCCACCCCAGTCCACTTCTCCCTGTGGAGAAGACACCTAACTACATGTGTAACCTGTCTGATGTGAGCACCGGCAAACCACCTGTCACTTACCCCAGATAGATACTGCTCCTTAACTCAGTTGCAGTATCCTAACTAAAATGGGTAGTTTAATTTTGAAGCTGAGAATTTCAGTCCTGGATCACAGCTCTACCCCCGATCCAGGCTGAAATATGGCAATTAGTAAGCAGAAAGTATCTCATACATCCTACTGAGTAGACATCCTGAAAGGACGTATGTCCTTTGCAGGGAATTGGTTATATTCTCATTTCCCTGCCTGCAAACTCTCTATAAATGTTTCAACATGTTTTTATTTTGATTAGTCAACAGATACATTAGCAGCAATATGGAAATAATAGAGTAGGAGGAAGGGGATGCAGCTGCAGCTTATTTCTCCCTTTCTCTGTGGAAAAAATATTGAATTCGAGAGATATGGACAGAATTATAGGTAGGCATAAATGGAGGTCATTTCATTTAGGATTAAGGAGGAGTCCA
This sequence comes from Anomaloglossus baeobatrachus, assembly GCF_048569485.1. Classification (NCBI taxonomy): domain Eukaryota; kingdom Metazoa; phylum Chordata; class Amphibia; order Anura; family Aromobatidae; genus Anomaloglossus; species Anomaloglossus baeobatrachus. Next base: position 136,531,354 of record NC_134355.1, read on the forward strand.
AAACCTCTTTAAAATAGAACAACTGAATTTTTGTATTCCCAACAGAGAATAAGCATGGAACAAAGTCCATGTGATTGATCACTAGGCCAGGCTGTATGCTAGATATCATTGCCTTGTAGTAATATTGTCGCGGGCGGAGGAGGGGACGCTGCGCTCTCCCACTGCTCGGGTCCGGCCGCGGCTGCTGCGGCTGCTGCTGCTCGGTGGTGGCTCGAGCGGTGGGCCGGATCCCGGGGACTCGAGCGGCGCTCCTCGCCCGTGAGTGAAAAAGGGTTTGGATTGGATGGTGGGCATTTGGTTATTGTCCGTGACGCCACCCACGGTTGTGGTGATATTGGTGACACCACCGCTGCTCTGGACGGGGAATCCCGGGAGCGATGACAGGGAGCAGCTTTGATGTTAGCTCTCCCCTCCATGGGTAGGGGGTTGGTTGGCCCGGGGCCCGGTGATGGGGTAGGGATGGATGACAGGCGGGCTACGGGGCCTGGTGAGGTGCAGGGTCGCGGGGACAGCGCTGTGCCACACGGCACGGTGGTACTCACTCAGCCAATGATGAGGACACAGTTCTCGGTAAAACACACGGCTGGATGGACAGGTCCCACAGACGGCTGCGGTGTTGTTTCTCCCGGCAGGTTGATGGTGACTGCCTTTCCCTGCACCTATGTAGTGTAACGGTTCCAATGGGTTCCCACCGGTAACCCGCTCCCCAGCTTGGATGGTTGCTGGAGGAGCCCCTTTTGCCCGCAGGCTCTGGCCCTGGGAACTTTAGCCTTGGCGGTGACTGTGTTTCCCTCTCTCGGTTAGACGGTTGCCTTCTGTCGGGACTTGGCTGCTGGGAAACCCAGGAGGTCCCCTTCGCTAATGGATTTGGCAAATTCACGGCGACTCCTAGCCTTGCCAGGGTCCGTAATCCCCTGCCGGATGGTGCTGGCTTCTCTTTGCGTACCGGTCCGGTACCGCCGGGCCACCGCCCGTCCACGGTCCTTACGGTTAGCTCCAATAGGCCACTCCTGCAGACGGTCACCACCGTCTGCCAACCTTGCTGTACCGTCCGGGCCACACACCCCGACGCTGTCAGGTAGTTGCTCAACCACCACACCTTCCTTCCTCTAACTTCAAACTCCACAACTCAACTCAACTGTCTTCTTTTCCCGCCTCCAGGACTGTGAACTCCTCGGTGGGCGGGGCCAACCGCCTGGCCCACCCCCCTGGTGTGAACATCAGCCCCTGGAGGAAGGCAACAAGGGTTTGTGTCTGACTTCGGTGTGCCTGACCGGGAGTGTGGGGTGTGTAGGTGTTGTTCTCTGTGGCCCCTGGCTTGTCCAGGGCACCACATTCCCCCTTAGTAAAATGCAGACCGTCCGCGGGCTGCCCGTCCATCACCGGTTTTATTTTCACAAACTGGAAAAGTAAACAGTAAAACAGGTTACATTTATAATAACATCTTCCCACATCGGTAGGTACTCTTACTTAAAACGTTGCAAACGGTTACGGCTTCCGCTCTCTCCCACCCAAGTAACCTGGCCCTGATGCTGCCCCTAAGCAAATAGGCAGCACCCCTTGACCCCAGTCCAGCACAAGTTACCCGAGCGGGTTCTGTCCTTTTCAGGGGACCCACGTCCATGGGGAACCCCTGAAACCCCCAGAGGATCGCCACCGGTTCCGGTGGTGACTGGGCCCCAGCCTGCTCCACTGCGGGCCTTTCCTCCAATCTGCCTCTCCGGAGGCGGCAACGGTGAAAGCCACAAACATAATTATTTACAAGCCACAAGTTTGTGGTTGCCTTGCTAGTTCTCAAGCTTGTCCATAAGGAGTCCCTTATGCAAAACTTGTAGACAGTCCCCACGGGGACAACGGTGCTGGCAACAACTGGTCTCAATCAAGCTGACAATCAGGTAAATCTTCGGTTATCATTTACTTATCATTCTTTTAAACGGTACTTTTAACACATACAGCTGGTGGTCCCAACGGGGGACAATTGCAACGGGACTCCGCTGCCATCACTCTGATTCTTTGGCATCGGTCGGGGGAGGGGGCGCGGTGCACACACGGGCCTCTTAGCTGCCCCTCAACTTTGCATCTAACGCAAACCACCCCCTCTCCCCGCAGTGCCGAGTGTACTGTACCAGGTCCCCTGGCATCAGGTTGCGGCCTGGGTGCTCCTCCAGCAGGTGGGCGTTGACATCCCGCCGGGCTATGAAGACTTTGGCCTCCAGGCCTGGCTCATAGATAAAGCCATAGCTCCGGCGGACATCAAACCGCCTCACCTGTCCTTCATACAGGGGGCCCCGGACACGGAAGGTCGCTTGCCTGAGACTCTCCTTTTCCCGGATCATACGGGCCACCATCTCTGCCTTCTTCTTCTCCCTTTCCGCAATCTCTGGGCCCAGCGGCGTTGGCTCCCTATCCCAATACGGTGCTGCTGCGAGCTCCGGCGCATGGGTCGAGCCCCGCGAGACCTTATGGACACTGCCCACCACGCGGTGACTTGGCCTGGGGTGCTGCTTTGCAGCGGCAACCCGGCACAACCTCAGCCGAGGTGTGGGGGATGGGTATAGGGGTCCTCTTCCGCTGGGCTTTCGGAACGGAGCGGTCTGTCGGCTCCGGCTCGGGGGAAGTCTCTACAGGTGCCTCCGGTTCGGGCATCGGCACCTTCCAGGGTAGCACTTCCGGTCGGTCACGGGCTCCGGCTACAGGTCGATCCGCCTGGGCGGACATGCAGGGTACCGCTACCGGTTGCGGGGGTAGCGGGGGTAGCGGGCCTAGTGGCGGGGCCGCGGCGGCCAGGACGGGTAGCGGGGGAGGTAGCAAGGAGAGCGGGCGTGGACCGGGTCCCTCGGCCGCGATGACCGACCCGCTAGGGGCACAGGGGCGTGGGTTACTCACCCTCCCTTCCGAAGCTCCCTCTTCCTCGCGTCTCCGCACGGTCGCTACGACCTCCGCCATGTTGGCATCCCACTCCTCTAAGAGGAGCTGCATCTTGACCTGCAGCCGTTGTTGGAGCTGCGCGGTCCGGATCTCCACCCACGCCGCGGTTCCAGGCGCGGGGGCTACGGTGCTACGGGACGGCATGAACATCTTTCTGGCGGCCTCTTCCAGGAACCAGCAACAAGATGGCCGCAGGGTCCTGGCAACCCTGCTTTTATAGCCGCGCTCACATGCGACCAGTCGCCATTTCGTCCCCCTTAGTCTCTTTCCGGCTCCTCCTCTACAGGGGCGGGGTTTTGGCCTTCGCGCCTCCACTACTCGAGGAGACGCTCGAGCGGGAATTTTTCGCGCCCAAGATGGCGGCTTCTCCAATTTTTCCAGCCGGACACCTCCGGCGGTAACAAGGCGCACCTCTACCAGACGGCAGAGCGGTAGGATCCTGTTCGTGACGCCAAGTTGTCGCGGGCGGAGGAGGGGACGCTGCGCTCTCCCACTGCTCGGGTCCGGCCGCGGCTGCTGCGGCTGCTGCTGCTCGGTGGTGGCTCGAGCGGTGGGCCGGATCCCGGGGACTCGATTGGCGCTCCTCGCTCGTGAGTGAAAAAGGGTTTGGATTGGATGGTGGGGATTTGGTTATTGTCCGTGACGCCACCCACGGTTGTGGTGATATTGGTGACACCACCGCTGCTCTGGACGGGGAATCCCGAGAGCGATGACAGAGAGCAGCTTTGATGTTAGTTCTCCCCTCCATGGGTAGGGGGTTGGTTGTCCCGGGGCCCGGTGATGGGGTAGGGATGGATGACAGGCGGGCTACGGGGCCTGGTGAGGTGCAGGGTCGCAGGGGCAGCGCTGTGCCGCACGGCACGGTGGTACTCACTCAGCCAATGATGAGGACACAGTTCTCGGTAAAACACACAGCTGGATGGACGGGTCCCACAGACGGCTGCGGTGTTGTTTCTCCCGGCAGGTTGATGGTGACTGCCTTTCCCTTCACCTATGTAGTGTAACGGTTCCAATGGGTTCCCACCAGTAACCCGCTCCCCAGCTTGGATGGTTGCTGGAGGAGCCCCTTTTGCCCGCAGGCTCTGGCCCTGGGAACTTTAGCCTTGGCGGTAACTGTGTTTCCCTCTCTCAGTTGGACGGTTGCCTTTTGTCGGGACTTGGCTGCTGGGAAACCCAGGAGGTCCCTTTCGCTAATGGATTTGGCAAATTCACGGCGACTCCTAGCCTTGCCGGGGTCCGTAATCCCCTGCCGGATGGTGCTGGCTTCTCCTTGCGTACCGGTCCGGTACCGCCGGGCCACCGACCGTCCACGGTCATTACGGTTAGCTCCAATAGGCCACTCCTGCAGACGGTCACCACCGTCTGCCAACCTTGCTGTACCGTCCGGGCCACACCCCCCGACGCTGTCAGGTAGTTGCTCAACCACCACACCTTCCTTCCTCTAACTTCAAACTCCACAACTCAACTGAACTGTCTTCTTTTCCCGCCTCCAGGACTGTGAACTCCTCGGTGGGCAGGGCCAACCGCCTAGCCCACCCCCCTGGTGTGAACATCAGCCCCTGGAGGAAGGCAACAAGGGTTTGTGTCTGACTTCGGTGTGCCTGACCGGGAGTGTGGGGTGTGTAGGTGTTGTTCTCTGTGGCCCCTGGCTTGTCCAGGGCGCCACAATATCACTGAGCAGCATTCACACTTATCAATCATGCCACTTATCACAATTATATTTACAAAATCAGAACTGATAATTAAAGATAAACATTAGTTACATTGTTGATCTTCCATTTTAACAATGACCAATTTATTGTGATTGCTCAGAATCCAGCCATTCATTATGATCTTTTGTAAGGTCCTCTGGCAGCAATGCCCTGAACTCAATCCCAGAGTTTCCAATTTAAATGAATGAAAAAACAGCATTATTTTTGTGTTTTGGAGGAAGGGATTTTTATGTATTTTTGAATACGCCAGGTTTTCTTTGTATAACTTCTTTAAACGGATTGTCCTAGTGTCCACTACTGTTTTTTTACAGCTAAAATAATCTTAAATCTACACTACAGTTCAAATGTTTGGGGTCACCCAGACAATTTTGTCTTTTCCATGAAAAATCATACTTTTATTTATCAAATGTGTTTCATAATGAATAGAAAATATAGACCAGACATTGACTAGATTAGAAATAATGATTTTTACTTGAAATAATAATTTTCTCCTTCAAACTTTGCTTTCGTCACAGAATGCTCCCTTTACAGCAATTCCTGCTTTGCAGACCTTTGGCATTCTAGCTGTTAATTTGCGAAGGTAATCTGGAGATCTTTCACTCCATGCTTCCAGAAGCCCCTCCCACAATTTGGATTGGCTTGATGGGCACTTTTTGCGTACCATACGGTCAAGCTGCTCCCACAACAGCTCAATAGGGTTGAGATCTGGTGACTGGGCTGGCTACTCCATTACAGATAGGGAAGAAGCAGGCAGCTAGTATTCTAAATAGTTCATACATAATTTGGATGTGTGCTTTGGGTCATTGTCCTGTTGTAGGATGAAATTGGCTCCAATCAAGCGCTGTACACAGGGTATGGCATGGCGTTGCAAAATGGAGTAATAACCTTCCTCAAAATCCATTTTACCTTGTACAAATCTCCTATTTTACCAGCACCAAAGCAACACCAAACCATCACATTACCTCTACCATTATTGACAGATGGCATCAGGCACTCTCCCAGCATCTCTTTAGTTGTTCTGTGTCTCAAAAATGTTCTTTTGTGTGATCCAAACACCTCAAACTTCGATTCGTGTGTCCATAACACTTTTTTCCAATCTTCCTCTGTCCAATGTCTGTGTTCTTTTGCCCATATTAATTCCTTTTTTCATATATAATTAATTTCCTTTTATTAGCCAGTATGAGATATGGCTTTTTTTTTGCCACTCTGCCCTGAAGGCCAGAATCCCGGAGTCGCCTCTTCACTGTAGACGTTGACACTGGTGTTTTGCGGGTACTATTTAATGAAGCTGCTGGTTGAGGACCTGTGAGGCGTCGATTTCTCAAACTAGAGACTTTAATCTACTTGTCTTGTTGCTCAGTTTTGCAGCGGGGCCTCCAACTTCTCTTTCTACTCTGATTAGAGCCTGTTTGCGCTCTCCTCTGAAGGGAGTAGTACACACCGTTGTAGGAAATCTTCACTTTCTTGGCTATTTATCGCATGGAATATTCTTCATTTCTAATAACAAGAATAGACTGTCGAGTTTCACATGAAAGTTCTTAATTTTGAGAGTTTAATGGAACCAACAAGTGTAATGTTCCAGATTTTCAACTCGCTCAAAGGAATGTCAGTTTCATAGCTTCGCTAATCAGCAAAATTGTTTTCAGCTGTGCTAACATACTTGCACAAGGGTTTTCAAGGGATTTCTAAACATCCATTAGCCTTTTAACACAGTTAGAAAACACAATGTACCATTAGAACACTGGAGTGGTGGTTGTTGGAAATGGGCCTCTATACACCTATGTAAATATTGAATTAAAAACCAGAGGTTTGCAGCTAGAATAGTTATTTACCAAAGTAACAATGTATAGAGTGTATTTCAGTATAATTTAACGTTAGCTTCATTGGAAAAAAAATGTGCTTTTCTTTCAAAAATAAGGAAATATCTAAGTGACCCTAAACTTTTGAACTGCAGTGTACCTCCTGGATGCTGCATCTCTGAAAGCTTGTCTGCACCATTTTAGTATTCTGTTACAACAGAAACCCCCTAGAATATACTCCACTGACTGCATTACCAATTGGAGCTTGTTACATGTCCCCCTTTTAGTTTGCTGGGGTGGTGCACCAATGGACAGGTGTTAGTTACCACTACTTCTTATTTAACTATGTAGCAAACAGTTTTTGCTAGACCACTCATCTTTTCTGCTTCTTGCAATGCTGCTTGTGTCTTCTCTCTTCAGGAAGATACTTGGAAGCTTTTAAGCTCTGTATACACAATTTTTATCTGAATTAACTACTGAGACTAAGTAGAACCCTGTCTGATCATCTTTAAACCTAGGTCTTTTCTCTCACATAAGACACTGACTTTACACCTTACACATACACCATTGACCTACATCTTCACATCATACAAGAGATGCGTAACTAGATCTAAAATAAAAAAAATGACGGCACTTCCTAACAGATAAGTGTGAACAGATGCTAAACCACTTTCCAAAAGGAAAACAAAAAAGGTACTCACACACGTCCCCTGAAGAAAAGGTGAAACGCGCGTCGAGACGAGGACATCCAGGCTCCATCACCCACACCACAGGTTAGCATACACAGATTACTGGCCAGCTGTATTAGGGCTATTACTGTTACCAATTGTACACTCTACAGATAGTCATTGTTTGGTGGCTGTAATTGGTTTCCACATCATACATATAAGTAGCCAGCACCTAGTCATTTTTGAGTGGACATATATTTATACTCCTGTGTTAGCATTAATGTGCATTTATTGTCACCGTACACACTGGGCAGTATATGTGCTAATAATAGCTACAGCTACTTTATATTTTCTATGATTATCTTGTTGCTTTTAATTCTAATTGTATTAGATTAATAACAGGCATACCTTGTACTTTTGGTTGTTGGTTGAATATGCCCAATTATAACTGTATTGCTACCCACTGTTAATTTTGTGGGCATTAGACAGTCCTTTTGTCTTTACTAACCCCTGCTTAGATTTGTTAATGAAATCACATTCATTTTAATCTAATTGTTAATATAAAAAAGTTTTCTTAAATTGGTTTTGAGCGCCTTTTTTGTTTTCCTCTTGAAAATTAGTTTAGTATATAATATATGGTGTGGTCCTCCTGTTATTGGGATGGTCAGCATATGATGCAAGTGTGCACAGGTGCACACTGAACATGAAACATATTCTAACAAATAATCAACTACAGGAAATTGGACATCCATTACTGCTAAGGAAACAATATTAAAAATTGAGATACTTAGTCCATAAAAAAGACCAGTTTAATGTGAGCCCAGCAGCCAGCATCAAGGTGTATCTCTGTATGCTGGGTCCCTATCTAAAATGCCTCTATCCGGGCTGAAAAAGCCTACAAATTTATGGGCTGTCAGGAACCTGTCAATATGAAATTAAAATCGCCTAACATTGTTCCTAACAGATAAGTTTAAACAGGAGCATGCTGAACGCGAAACATATTCTGAAACATATTCTTAATTTTTACACTTATTTCCTTAGCAGTAATGCATGTTCAAATTTCTGTACTCAATGTTTGCATGTCTAAAGGCCGCTTTACACGCTGCGATATCGTGACGGAGATCACTAGCGTGGTTACCCTCTCCCATTGGTTGTGCGACACGGGCAAATCGCTGCCTGTAGCGCACAACATCGTGCGGACCCATCACACTACTTACCTGCCCTGCGACGTCGCTGTGACCGGCGAACCACCTCCTTTCTAAGGGGGTGGTTCGTTCAGCGTCACAGCGATGTCACAGCAGCGTCAATGAACCGCCGTCCAATAGAAGCGGAGGGGCGGAGATGAGCGGGACGAACATCCCGCCCACCTCCTTCCTTCCGCATTGCGGGTGGGATGCAGGTAAGGAGAGGTTCCTTGTTCCTATGGTGTCACACAGAGCGATGTGTGCTGCCGCAGGAACGACGAACTACATCGTTACTGCAGCAGCAACGATATTCGAGAATGGACCCCCATGTCACCGATGAGCGATTTTGCACGTTTTTGCGACGATGCAAAATCACTCATAGGTGTTACACGCAACAGCATCGCTAAAGCGGCCGGATGTGCGTCACAAATTCCGTGACCCCAACGAGATCGCTTGAGCGATGTCGTAGCGTGTAAAGCGGCCTTTAGTGTTTCAGAAAGCAGCTGTTTATTTCTTAGAATATGTGTCACTAGATCTGTCACACATTATTGCAGCAGACACATATAACACATGGCACAATACAAATGAAACGTTTCATAAACTAACACACTAGAAACAAATATGGAAAGTGAGGCAGTATATCCAGTTAAATGAACCTGTCATTAATCCATTTGACGTTACAGCTCCCGAGAGCTTTTCTCAAGCAGATTAGCATGTAATAGTAAAGGTTCAGGTGCAAATAGCGTTTACTATTTTTAAGAGGGTGGGGGTCCAATTTTTAAATCTTTTACACATTTTTCACTTAAGTTTTTAAGCTGGATATATACATACGAAAACTGTCATGACAAACTGATAATGCAGTCTGTTGAAAGTGGATCTGTCCACCTCTTATAAGTGAGGCTCTAAAGGAGCGGAAAAGCTGTCAACACCTTCCTTGAAGCTCACACAGTAATATATTGCATTGTCAAGTTTTATATGTGCTATTATATATTCGGTGGCATGCAGCACTCAGCCAATGGACAGAGTTGACTATTGGAGATAGACCATGGTGGCAGGAGTTAAAGGGAACCAAACATCAGGAGTTTCGTGTATAAGATGCAGCCAGTGCAGTACTGGCACTATCAGGCACATTGTGTACATCCCATTAGTGGGTAGCTCGGATGTTTAGGCTGTGAAATTGAAGTTTATAAAGTTTGAAAATTCATCCACTTTTTGATTGACGTGTGCACCTCTGCTGCTAATGTCCGGGCGGGTTATGCACATGATTTCCACCCCCCCTCGCCGCCTGTTCCTCCCTCTCACTGGCTGTATGTAAATTTCTCTATTCAATAACACGGCGTCGGAGTTAGCACCTGCGCATAGCGCTTATCTCTGGGGCCGTGTTTCTGAAGCCCGCAGTACCTAGTATTGTGCATGAGAGGGCGGCGCATGCGCCCTCGCTTCTTCAGATCTCGTTGTGACCGCGGGAGCATGCGCGGTCACAACAGGACTGGAGAAGAGCTAATCTTACCCCGATTAGCTGCAGCTACGATATCGTCTGCTGCAGCTAATCGGTAAGATCAGCTGTTCTCCAGTCCTGTTGTGGCACTCCCACGGTCACAACGAGATCTGAAGAAGCGAGGGTGCATGCACCGCCCTCTCATGCACAATACTAGGTACTGTGGGCTTCAGAAACACGGCACTGGAGATAAGCGCTATGCACAGGCGCCAACTCCGATGCTGTGTTTTTGAATAGAGAAATTTACATACAGCCAGTGAGAGGGAGGAACAAGCGGCGGGGGGGGGCGGCGGGAATCATGTGCATAACCGGCCCGGATATTATCAGCAGAGGTGCACATGTCAATCAAAAAGTGGATGAATTTTCAAACTTTATAAACTTGGATTTCACAGCCTACACATCCGAGCTGCCCACTAATGGTATGTACAGCCTGTGTCTGATAGTGCCAGTACTGCACTGGCTGCACCTGATACACGAAAATCCTGATGTTTGGTTCCCTTTAAGAGGGCATAGAAATTACTTCCTGGTTGTTAGGCAGTTATTGGAGAGCTCAGAAAAGAAATGGACCTACATACCTATTGATCACAGATTAACAATATCTTATAGGTAATGAGTGAGAAGAAGGGAGGCCATAGTAAGATAACAAGTTCTAGAGTGAACAAGTATCAAGTGACAGAAAGTTCCCATATTTCAGGCAAGGTTGGGCCTATAGCAGGTGATCTAAACTAGATAAGAATTGTGAAGTGTAGCCAGACCTAAGGGTCATAGAGAAGATGGTCAGGCTGGGACACATGTTCTCTTACAGGGAATTAAAGAATCAGTGGTCTTCCACCAGGACAATGACCCAAAACATACAGCCAAGGCAACAAAGGAGTGACTTAAAAGAATCACATTAAGGTTATGGAGTGACCTAGCCAGTCTATAGACCTTAATCCCATAGAACACTTATGGAGAGAGCTGAAGCTCTGAGTTGGCAAGCGACAGCCACAAAATCTTAATGATTTAGGGATGATCTGCAAAGAGAAGCAGACTATAATTCCTCCTGACATGTGCACAAACCTCATCATCAACAACAAAAAAACATCTGACTGCTGTGCTTGCCAACAAGGGTTTTGCCACCAAGTATTAAGTCTTGTTTGCCAGAGGGATCAAATACTTATTTCTCTCTGCAAAATGCAAATAAATTTATATAATTTATACAATGTGATTTTCTGGATTTTATTGTGCATATTCTATCTCTCACTGTTAAAATTAATCTACCCTTAAAATTATACACTGTTCATTTGTCTTTGCAAGTGGCCAAACATACAAAATCATCAAGGGATCAAATACTTATTTCCCCAACTGTATACTTTATCAGCGCCTGGCATGCCATATCAAGCGGCAGTGACGTATCTACGATAATAGTATACACACCCAGCTATGAACCCCTTTATCTGTAGCATGGCAGGGCAGGGGAACATAAGTGACCCACAGCCTTGGCCGCTTCACCTCTTATAGGCCAAAGTGACATTGTATTAAAGCGCACCCTATAAATAGACACAATACTTTTTATGCCGTACCCTAATGTGACTTCGTAGTAGAGTGTAGTGTCTTATACAGTGATGATGTCTCACAGTTGCATATAGTAGCTTCTTCTCGATCCTGTACTGTCATTTGCTGTACATGTTGAAAAATGCAATTTGTTTTGTGAATGGGTTAAATGAGACAATCAATTGGATCACAATTAGTTGTAAGTGGATTGTCACGCTGTACAAAGGGCTGTTATGACGTAATACAGCATATTCCCCACTAGGTGGCAGCAGAGTAGTGAAGGAGAGTCAAGGTAACACTGTGACAAAAAGGAGGCTGAAGTACACCAGAGTAACTTCAGCAGGCAGTTCACTGGCAAACCACCAGGAGGCAATAGAGTAGTCAAGCAGTCAGGGTCTAGCCAGGAAAGTCAAGTCACTGCAAATGGAGGATCAAAATCAGCTGAGAAAACAGAGCCGAAGTCGGAAGCTGGGAGATCAGCTATGGAGAGGGAAACACAAAGGGCACAGGGAACAGCAGACAAGACTGTAGGGTGAGGAGACACAAACACGGGAAGGAGGATAAACCAGGATAGGTAGCCAACTGACAGGAGCGGAAAGTAAGGGACTGGGACAGGTGGACGAACGGGGAATGGTACAGGTCATGGCACGGTAACAAAGAGTCAGATCAAATGGGAGATCTCACCAGAGCCAGTCACAGGCTGCAGAGCAAAACTATAACCAGCATTGGAATGCTGGTGCAGTGACAAGATATAGTGTCTCCTGAAACCGGAACAAGGCTGATGGGAGTTCACCCCTGACATGACCAGGCCGGGTCTAGGAAACTCTGGAGCGGAGAATTCCGTTCCTGGATCATGAAATGGATGACTTGTTTTATTTAAAGAACTGGCATCTATTAGTGTCTAATATTCACAGCAAGATTGTAGAAGTGCATCATGGAACAAACAATGAGTTTTCTTGAGGACCGCAGAAGAAGTGTTGTTGTTCATGCAGCTGGAAAACAGCAAAGATCACTCCAAAAACATATGGAAGTCTGTGAGTTCATAAGGCAGGGGTGGGGAACCTTTTTACTGCCGGGGGCCATCTGGAAATTTCTACGAACCATCGGGGGCCGCACAAAATTATCAATGTGAAAATTACCCGGCTACATTTGATCAAACAATTAATTAACTCACCCCTACTGTGGTGTCCGGAGCTGCTTCTCTTTGGTGCAGTGGTTAATTTTCGGTGATATTGATCATGTTGCTTCTCACAACTGCTTTTCCAGGATTGCCTCGGTCTGGAGCAGTCAATTCTTTGTGATAATAAGATTGGTAAATCATATACATCACAACTGACACTGGGACTGGACTGCTGTACATACATCACAGGAGGGGCTGGGGGCATATACATCACATAGGAGATGCTGGGACTACTGTATATACACCACATAGGAGACACTGGGACTGCTGTGTATATATATATATATATATATATATATATATTACAGGAGATGCCACAGCCCCTCCTGTGATGTATATGCCCCAGGCCCTCCTGTGATATATATGCCCCAGCCCCTCCTGTGATGTATATGCCCCAGCCCCTCCTGTGATGTATATGCCCCCAGTGTCTCTTGTGATGTGTATGCTTCAGCCCCACCTGTAATATATACATTACAGGAGACAATGGGGCATATACATCACTGGACGGGCTGGGAGAATATATACATCACAAAAGAGGCTGAGGGCATATACATCACTGGGAGGCATAGATATGGCTTTGGAGCGCAGACAGCACTGGGGGGGGCACGGACAGCACTGGGGGGGCACGGACAGCACTTGGGGAGCACAGACAGTACTAGGGGTGCACAGACAGCACTAGGAGGGACAGACAGCACTAGGGGGGCACAGACAGCACTAGGGGGCACAGACAGCACTAGGGGGCACAGACAGCACTAGGGTGCACAGACAGCACTAGGGGGGCAAGGGGGAAACTGACAACACATGCAGAGCACAGACATTGCAACGGGGGTGCAGACAGCATGGACATCATTGGGGGCACAGCACTAGGGGTGGTACACAGCACTTGGGGGGTCACACAGCTCTGGGGGAGTTGGGGCCACACAGCTCTGGGGGTGTGGGGGGCACACAACCCTAGGAAAGGAGGGCACACAGACCTAGGGGAGGGGGGGCACGCAGACCTAGAAGAGGGAGGGGAGCATGCAGACCTAGGGGAGGGGTAGGGGCACGCAGACCTAGGGGAGGGGGCACGCAGACCTAGGGGAGGGGTGTGGACACGCAGACCTAGGGGAGGGGTGGGAGCACGCAGACCTAGGGGAGGGGTGGGGGCAAGCAGACCTAGGGGAGAGGTGGGGGAATGCAGACCTAGGGGAGGTGTGGGGGCACGCAGACCTAGGGGAGGGGCACGCAGACCTAGGGGAGGGGGCGTACACAGACCTAGGGGAGGGAGAGGGCACACAGACCTAGGGGAGGGGGGCACACAGACCTAGGTGAGGTGGGGGCCCACAGACCTAGGGGAGGGGTGGCACACAGACCTAGGGGAGTGGGGGCACACAGACCTAGGGGAGTGGGGGCACACAGACCTAGGGGAGGGGGGGCACACAGACCTAGGGGAGGGGGGCACACAGACCTAGGGGAGGAGGGGCACACAGACCTAGGGAAGGGGGGGCACACAGACCAAGGAGAGGGGGGTCACACAGACCTAGTGGAGGGGGGGCATACAGACCTAGGGGAGGGGGGGCACACAGACCTAGGAGAAGGGGGGGCACACAGCCTTGGGGGACACACAACCCTGGGGGAGGGGGGGACACAACCCTGGTGGAGCGGGCACAGAGGGAGCAGTCACACGGCAGCTGGGAAAATTAGCACATAGCACAGTGGGAGCAAGCACACAGCACAGTGGGAGTGCACACGGGGGAGCTGGCACGCAGCACGGGGGAGCGAGCACAGAGGAGCTGACACGCAGCATGGGGGAGCTGGCATGGGGGAGCTGGCACGGAGGAGCGAGCACGGGGGAGCAAGCACGGGGGAGCTGGCACGCAGCATGGGGGAGTGCGAACGTGGAAGCTGGCACACAGCACGGGGGAGGGCGCACGGGGGAGTTGGCACTCAGCATGGGGGAGCGCGCACAGGGGAGCTGGTACGCAGAACGGGAGAGCGCTCACATATCACAGTGGGATCGGGTACACAGAGTTGAAGCCGTGAAACTGCTGCTGGGCTTCTGTGGGACGGGGCGAAAGTGCTACCCCTGCCCACAAAATAAGTCCTGAGCACAAAGGCACTGACCAGCGTTCAGTAGTGAACGCTGAATGCGCGTCCTTGCAGCACACATGGGGAGTTAAAGGGCCGGCAACCGGCAAGACGCGGCTGCCGGCAGATTCCCAGGGGCCGTAGAAAAGGTCTTCCCCACCCCTGTCATAAGGCAACCCAATGTAACCTTTAAACAACCAAAGGCCTCTCTCACATTACCCAATATTAGTCTTCATGTGTCCACCATCAGTATGAGTCTGATCAAAATTGGTATGCTTGACATTACAGCATAAAAACCTCATGCCATTTGTATCACGTGTTGGTGGTAGTATCATGGCTTGGGCCTCTTTGCCGCACATTAATTATTTAAAAATCATACAATGTGATTTTCTGGATTTTGGTGGGATTATTTCTCTCACAGTTGAAGTGTAGCTACGATAAAACTTACAGACGTCTCCATTCTTTATAGGAGGGAAAACTTGCAAATTCGTCAGTGTATCAAATACTTATTTTCCTCACTGTACATAACTGAGTTGAAGAAGTTTTGTTGGGAGGAATGGACTAAAATTCCTCCAAGCCACTGTGCAGGACTAATCAACAACTACAGAAAAAATGTAGATGCCGTTATTGTTGCAGAGGGGGGTCACGTTAGATATAGAAAGTAAAGCCTGCTTTACACGCTACAAGATATCTTACGATGTGTCGACGGGGTCATGTCGTAAGTGAAGCACATCCGGCATCGTAAGTTATGTTGTAGCATGTGACAGTGACGTGCAATTGCGATTGAACAAAAAAACGTTCATCTCATGCACGTCGTTCATTCCTGACGAATTGAACGTCAGATTGTTCATCGTACCCGGGGTAGCGCACATCGCAGTGTGTGACACCCCGGGAACGATGAAAAGATCTCACCTGCCTCCTGCGGCTCCCGGCCCACAATGCGGAAGGAAGGAGGTGGGCGGGATGTTTACGTCCCGCTCAGCTCCGCCCCTCCGCTTCTATTGGCCGGCTGCCGCGTGACGTCGATGTGACGCCAAACGTCCTTCCCACTCCAGGAAGTGGACGTTCGCTGCCCACATCGAGGTCATATGGTAGATAAGTATGTGTGATGGGGGTTAATCGTATATGCGGCACGTTCAACAAATTGAACGTGCTGCACATACGATGGGGGCGTTGCAAATCGCATACGATATCGTATGCGAAATTGCAACGTGTAAAGCAGGCTTAAAGGTTCAACCTCACATACTTTAGCCACTCATGGACATGTGATATTGGATTATTTTCGTTATTTAAAAAATGACAACGTGGGGGTGTGGTCTGGCCATGCAAGAGTGAGGACACACAATAGCTTTGCTCCTGCTCCCGGATCGGTAATTAGTCGTCGTATTCAGCTGTCGGAGCTCCATACCGGACCATGAGTCAGAGGAGAGGAAGGAGATTACAAGGGAGCGAGGACCGAGACCATCAGCCAGCAGAAAGAGGCATTCAGCGGTTCTTTCCCAGCAAGACACAGACAGCAATCTCTCACAGCACAGATAAGATGGCCGCTGCAGCTCCACGAGGTGCATCTGCAGTGCGAGGCAGAGGAGGAAAGGCAGGAGGGCAGAGAGGAGGGCCCCTCCAGCAGTCGGCACGGGACTGCCAGACTCCCACTACATGTCCTGGAGCAATAACAAAAGGACCCAGCGTTATCAGACAACACACTGACAGAGGAGGCTGGAGGAGAGATCACAGGACAAGGCAGCCCCAGATTGCAAGAGCAGCAGGTACAGGAGGGGAAATCTCCTTTCTCAGGATCACAAGCAAACTCCTCACCAGAGACTGGGGGGCAGGGGAGGCTGCAGAATCCAGAGGGCCCCTTGAGTGGAGGAGGGGGGTTGGGCCTTGTGAGGGCCATTGGGAGTCCAGACCCTGCCAGCTTTAAATTAACCCCGGAGGGAACAAGGGTTCTGGCAGAATTAAAGGAGCTGCGTGCTCACATAACTGCCATGCCTTCCAGGGAGGATATGGAGGCTTACATAGCCAGATTGGAGTCTGCCTATAAGGATGAACTGGCTGCGTTACGGGGAGATGTGGAAAAGGTGGAGGTACAAGGACAGGCACATGAAGGCAGGCTGCAGGCCCTCGAAAAAAACATCCAGAGTCAGCAAAAGATGACAGAACAACACTCTCAGCAATTGCAATGTATAATTGAAGCTATGGACGATGCAGAAAATAGAGGGAGAAGAAATAATATTAGAGTCAGGGGGCTGCCTGAGTCTACAGAATCCAGAGACCTGCCAGACACTTTACAAGTCATCTTTAATGAAGTTCTGGGAGAACCTCCTGGTAAAGAACTGAAGCTCGACAGAGCCCATAGGGCCCTGGGCCCTAAACCTGTGGAGATGGATCGTCCAAGAGACGTTATCTGCAGAGTGCACCGCTATGTTCTCAAAGAAGCTATTATGCATCAGATCCGCAATGGGGCTTCAGTGTCTTTTCAGGATAGAAAGCTTCTTATTCTCCCAGATCTGTCTCGTCTCACCCTGCAGAGGAGAAGAGCCATGAGACCCCTTTTGGATATGCTACGAGCTTATGACCTTCCCTACAGCTGGGGAT
The DNA here is from genome assembly GCF_048569485.1 of Anomaloglossus baeobatrachus. Taxonomy (NCBI): domain Eukaryota; kingdom Metazoa; phylum Chordata; class Amphibia; order Anura; family Aromobatidae; genus Anomaloglossus; species Anomaloglossus baeobatrachus. The sequence continues at coordinate 136,548,521 of NC_134355.1, forward strand.
TCCCATTCTGCCTACAGGTGCGGCACGCGGGGCGCTTACATCTCCTGCGGTCCCCATCCGATATGGTAGCATTCACTACGGCTCTGGACATTCCGATGGTCACCATAGAGGACTGGCCTGCTTTTCCACTGAGCCCGACGTGCGGTGTGCCGCGGGAGAGGCGGCAGGCCCTGACCCGTAAAGGAGGAAGAGAAAGGAGGGCCCCGCATCCCCCTTGAGAAGGGGACGAGCAGCTTAGAATCTTAGATAGTGCAGGAATGTGGCAACTGAATGAGGATCTATATTCATGGTTGATTTGAAACAGATAGGAATATAGGTAACTGAAGAGAGGGGACCTGTTAGGGTTAATATTATTCTGTTCCCATTGGGGGTTAACATAGATCCTCCTGCTTCCTTCTTGAGGGTAATGACTGGGTGGGGAGCTCTGTTTGGTTCGCCGTGACTGGGGATATAGTTTGTTTAATGTTAAGAGTAATCTTATTGCCTTAAAGTTTAGCTTGATACACATCTGGAGCATGAATGATGTTGTACCCTCCGATCCAGGGCAGGTAGCTCTGCATTGGAAAGCACTCCCCGACTGGGATTGTACGTCACAAAGTAGTGACATCGGTGTTATATCCCGTAGTTAAATATATTTAAGTATCTGTTAACCAGTTCAAATTATAACGTGATTTGGGGTACGGTAGTACCCACAAGAGGTTTTTTTTCTTATCTTTTTTTTTCTCTTTCTCTCTCTTTCTCTCTCTCTCTCTTCTTCACCTTCTTTCCCCCCTCTCTGATTTCTATATCTTCCCTGTTCGCTTTCTTTCCTAAGCTCTTCTCTTTTTCCCACTACACCTGAACCTCTCCTGAACTCAACTCCGCCCCACTAGTTACCTTTCCTCATTTACACCTACCCTCCCATTTTCATAGCTGAAGTCTCCTCTCCCCCTCAAGATGACACAACTAAAATGGGGATCTCTCAATGTGAGAGGGTTGAATATTCCGCAAAAAAGAACCCAGGTGCTATACGATATGCATAAGAAAAAGGTTCATATCCTATTATTGCAAGAGACACACTTCAGAACTGACCATCTTCCCTGCTTCAAAGACAGATACTATACATCATGGCTGCATAGCACAAATCCTGAATCTAAGTCAAAAGGGGTTTCTATAGGCCTTCATAAGTCCCTGGTACACTCGGTCCTGGACACTGTGATTGACCCAGAGGGTAGGTACATCTTTTTGAAAATTAGGGTTAACGCTACAATTTTTACCATAGCAAACTGGTATCTCCCTAACAAAGACCCAACGTCAAAGTGCTCCTCCCTCCTGTCTTCGTTGGCTGAATTCACAGAGGGAGTTCTAGTGGCAGGTGGCGATTTCAACTTTACCTTCGACAATGGGATGGATTCCTCATCAGGTTCCCATCCTTTCTCCTCTAGGAAAATTAGTGCCGTGAAACGAGCCATTCAAAATGTCCGTCTGGTGGATGTGTGGAGAGTGCAACACCCCACGGGCCGGGATTATTCCTACTTTTCCCCAGCCAATTCCTCATACAGTCGTATTGATATATTTCTAATCAGCCAGCGTGCTCTGACCTGGCAGATCCAGTCCTCTATTGGAAATATCTCCTGGTCAGATCATGCCCCAATATTTTTGTGTATTACTATCCCGGATGGGATTGCGAAGCCGTGGACATGGCGTCTTAATGACACCTTGTTGAGAGATCAAGGGTGTGTTGACGAAGTACGGCGGACTATATCTGAGTTCATGGAGGTGCATTCCGCAGATCCCACGTCTCTTCCAACACAGTGGGAGGCACTGAAATGTGTGGTAAGGGGCATTTTCATTAAAAATGGAGCCAGACTCAAGAGGGAGGGAGCACAGAGGATCTCCTCTTTGGTGGAGAAGATAGCTACCCTGGAGCGTGATCACAAAAGGTCACTTTCGTCATCTGTTTTGGGAGACCTTATTAAAGTGAGAGAGGAGCTTAAAACTATAATGAACCAACAATATGCTCGTCAAAAAATTAGATTCAAACGATATATGTATGAATTTGCAGATAAATGCGGGAGGCCACTGGCTAGAGTTCTTCATCCACGGGGGGACCCTTGTTATATCCCGGTTATCAGACGTCAGGATGGTAGCTCTACCCAGAATCTGGTGCAAATAACAGAACAGTTCCAGAAATATTATAGGGACTTGTACCATATTATGGGACGATTTGGGGACATGGACCCAGAGGCTCTTGAACACAAAATTGAGGAATATATACAAAAAACGGCTCTCCCGACTGTCCCCATGGACTCGACAGAGGCATTGGAAGAGGACTTCTCTGAAACAGAGGTGGCATCTACCATTGAAGATTTCCCGGCGGGGAAGAGTCCAGGGCCCGATGGATTTACTCCCAGGTTTTACAAATTATTCAAGGAACAACTGACCCCATTTTTAACTAAAGTGTTTAACTCCGTTTCTGATAGTACTCCTTGGGTAGCACAGTCCCTGGAGGCCCATATCAGCGCTATTCCCAAACCAGGAAAGGATCATAGCGTAGTAACTAACTATAGACCCATATCTTTAATTAATATAGATATCAAATTGTACTCCAAGGCTCTGGCCAATCGGCTCGCTCCATTGCTCCCGGAAATAATACATACAGACCAGGTAGGGTTTGTTAAAGGGCGGGAGGCCAAGGATAATACTAATAAATTGCACTTCCTTATGGCTCGGTCGAGGGCTCACTCCATACCTTTGTGTCTTCTATCGGTGGATGCGGAGAAGGCCTTCGACCGGGTCAGCTGTAGGTTGTCAGGGCCAGGTGGACGGGCAGACCCAGGAGGTGGATCCACTGGGCCGAACTCCTAGATGGTGGTAAGGGGTCCGGTAGCTGGAGCACTATAGGCAGCAGAACAGTCCGTGCATACGAGTATAACGGAGAAGTCCCTGGGACCACGGAGTCACTGATGGTAGTCCGGGTGACGTAGCTCAGGTTCGGAAGCCGAGAAGATGTCAGGCGGGGTCCGGAACCTTCGGAGCGAGATGACGGGTCACCGCAGGGATCCGAGATGGTACGGACTGTCAGGATGGCAGATGGACAGCGTTCGGGGTTCGGCAGGACCGGATGGCGAGGCAGGCACGGCTCTACAAGAGAGATAGGTGAGTATATCATAGAGCCACCAGGAGACCTGACTCCTAGCTTAAGAAACACGAAGATCAGGCCCCGCCCCCTTGGACATTAAACCCCTTTATACCCTGTACCTGTTTGCATCATTTCCTGGTAATGGACGCTGGCCCTTTAAGAAAGGGTCAATGACCGCGCGCCCTAATGCGCATGCGCGCGGCCCGAGTGCCAGAAGCCAGAGCAGGAAGCTGCGAGGAGGAAGCAGCAGGGCTGGGCTGGGGCTGAGAAGCCGACGGGCGCCGGGAGCGGGGACCAGGACGCCGGGGACGCGCTGGCAATGGATGCAGGAGAGCGGGGAGCAGCGGTGACCGGACCAAGGAACCGGGAAGCAAGGCAGGGGACCCGGGGAGCGTGACAGGTGAGCCGGAGGGCAGCGCAGGGGACCCGGGGAGCGTGACAGTACCCCCCCCACGGCCCCCTCCCCGCAACCGGGACAGGAAGGCACGGATCAGCGGAGTACCCACATTCTCCCGGGGCTCCCAGGACCTATCCTCAGGACCATACCCAGCCCAGTCCACCAGGAAGAACTGTCGACCCCGTACGGTCTTCATGGCCACGATATCCCTTACCGCATAGATGTCGTCATCGGCAATAGGAGGAGGAGCCGAACTGGCAGCAGCGGAGAAGGGACCAAGGACAACCGGCTTGAGCAGGGAGACGTGGAAGGAATTGGGTATCCTCATCGTGGCCGGGAGCTGTAGCTTGTAGGAGACCTCATTGATCTTGTTGAGGACTTTAAACGGCCCGATGTAGCGAGGACCCAGCTTGTGGGATGGTATCTTCAATCGGACGTACTTGGAAGCAAGCCAGACTAGGTCTCCAGGAGAGAAACACGGAGGGTCCAGACGTCTCTTGTCTGCGTGTCTCTTCATCCGTAGGGAAGCACGCCCAAGGGACGCCTTGGCAGAGTCCCAAATGGTGGCAAAGTCACGGGCTACAGTATCAGCAGCAGAGACATCCGAAGAAGGGGATACAGGCAATGGGACGGAGAGCTGAAGTCCGTAAACGACATGGAAGGGAGAGCTGGAGGACGACTCACTGATGTGGTGGTTATGGGAGAATTCAGCCCAAGGAAGAAGCGTGGACCAGTCGTCGTGATGGGCGTTGACATAGTGACGTAAGAAGGAGGTCAAGATTTGATTGACCCTCTCCACTTGGCCATTAGACTGAGGATGGTAGGCAGAAGAAAAGTCCAGAGTCACTCCCAGATGTTTGCAGAGCGCCCTCCAGAAGCGGGAGGTGAACTGAGTTCCTCTGTCGGATACGATGTGTGATGGAAAGCCATGCAGGCGGAAAATGTGATGTATATAGGCGTCCGCGAGTTCCTGAGCAGAGGGCAGTCCAGTCATAGGGACGAAATGAGCCATTTTAAAGAATCGATCCACCACGACCCATATGACTGTGTGTCCGGAGGACAATGGCAAGTCCGTAATAAAGTCCATCGCTATGTGTTGCCACGGAACTGAGGGTATCGGTAGAGGCAGAAGACGGCCATATGGCAGGTGTTTGGGCGTCTTGTTCCTGGCACAAGAGGAGCAGGCAGAGACAAAAGCAGCGACGTCCGTGCGAAGAGATGGCCACCAGTAGTGACGTACAATCGTGCTCCATGTTCTCTTCTGACCAGCATGACCGGCTGTTTTCGAGGCATGGCCCCAGTGTAACACTTTTTGCCTGTCAGTCTCAGAGACATAGGTCTTCCCGGGCGGTATCTGGGCCAGGGTGACAGGAGCCACCGGAATGATTTTGCTAGGACAGATGATGGGTTGGGTAGTCTCCTCCTCCTGCTCCATGGGCATGAAAGACCTGGACAAGGCATCAGCGCGTACATTCTTGTCCGCAGGTCGGAAATGGAGCTGGAAATCAAACCTGGCAAAGAATAAGGACCACCTGGCTTGCCGTGGGTTCAGTCGCTGAGCGGACCGCAGGTATTCCAGGTTCTTGTGGTCCGTGTAAATAATCACGGGGTACACTGCTCCTTCCAGAAGGTAGCGCCATTCCTCCAGAGCCAGTTTGACTGCCAATAGCTCTCGGTCACCGATGGTGTAGTTGCGTTCAGGCGCTGAGAAGCTCTTGGAGAAGAAACCGCAAGTCACCATCTTCCCGGAGGAGGACTTCTGCATGAGAACTGCTCCGGCTCCCGAAGAGGAGGCATCCACCTCCAAGGTGAACTGGCGGTTTAACTCCGGACGGTGGAGTACAGGAGAGGAGGCAAATGCCCGCTTCAGAGAGCCAAACGCGGCGTCGGCCGCAGGTGACCAGTCCTTTGGATTAGCCTCCTTCTTGGTCAAAGCGGAGAGAGGAGCAGTCAGAGCAGAGAAGTGAGGGATAAACTGGCGGTAGTAGTTGGCGAATCCCAGGAAACGTTGGATTGCCTTCAGTCCAGAAGGAGGAGGCCAGTTGAGAATGGAGGAGACCTTCTTTGGATCCATCTGCAGTCCGGTATCAGAGATGATGTACCCCAGGAAGGGGAGAGAGGACTGCTCAAAGACACACTTCTCGTACTTGGCGTACAGACGATTCTCTCTCAGTCTTTGTAGAACCAGCTGTACGTTCTCTCTGTGGGTCTGGAGGTCCGGAGAGAAGACAAGGATGTCATCCAGATACACTACCACACAGACGTAGAGAAGGTCCCGGAAAACGTCGTTCACCAGTTCTTGGAAGACGGCTGGGGCGTTACACAGGCCGAAGGGCATCACGCAGTATTCATAGTGCCCATCGCGAGTATTGAACGCAGTCTTCCATTCGTCCCCAGAGCGGATGCGTACCAGATTGTAAGCACCCCGAAGATCCAGCTTGGTGAACACACGAGCTCCTCTAAGCCGGTCAAACAATTCAAGGATGAGCGGCAGAGGGTACTTGTTTTTCACGGTGATCTGGTTCAATCCCCGGTAGTCTATACATGGGCGTAGGTCGCCCTCTTTCTTCTTCACGAAGAAGAAGCCTGCTCCAGCAGGAGAGGAGGATCTCCGAATGAATCCCCTTGCCAGGCTCTCTGTGATGTAAGTAGACATGGCCCTTGTTTCGGCTGGAGACAATGGATATATCCGTCCTCGAGGTGGTGTTGTTCCTGGGAGCAAGTCAATGGCACAATCGTAAGGACGATGGGGCGGAAGTACCTCAGATTCCTTTTTATCAAAGACGTCTGCGAAGGACCAATAGGCCGAGGGCAGTCCCGGTAGGTTCTCTGGAACCGGAGGTCGTCGGATGGGTTGTATGGTCTTCAGACACTTCTCATGGCACGAAGAGCCCCATCGGGTGATTTCGCCAGTGCCCCAGCTGACTGATGGTTCGTGTGTCCGCAACCAGGGAAGTCCCAGCAGGATTTGATGGGACATGTGTGGAAGGACATAGAGAGCGATGTTCTCGGTGTGCAGGGCACCGATACGCAGTTCGACCGGCCTGGTGATCCAGGAGATGGTGTCAGAGAGCGGTCTCCCATCCACAGAGGCAATCACTAGGGGCTTGTCGAGTGGAGTAACAGGCACTTGGTACTTGTCCACCGTGGCCTGCTGGATGAAATTGCCTGCTGCCCCGGAATCGAGGTATGCTTCAGCTGTGAACCGCGTCTCTCCCGTTGTCACTTGCACAGTCCACGTAACCGGGTCTGAGAGAGTCCCAGCACCTAGGGTGGCCTCTCCTACCAACCCTAGGCTTTGGAGTTTCCCGGCCTCTCTGGACAGGAGCGTAGCAGGTGTGTGCCCTCTCCGCAGTAAAAGCAGAGACCCTTGGCGAGCCGCTCTGCTCGACGTTGTTCAGACTGCCGCACTCGGTCGATCTGCATGGGCTCGTGGACGGAGGCCCCAGCTGTCGATGACTGAAGTACGGAGGGCTTCTGCGGAGGAGAGGAATGCCGTACCGGACGTCTCTCACGGGACACTTCCTTGGATCGCTCCTGAAAGCGAATGTCTACTCGTGTCGCTAGGGCAATCAGGGCATCCAGGGTGGTCGGTACGTCACGACCCGCCAGCTCATCTTTAATTCGCCCCGAGAGTCCTTCCCAGAAGGCGGCGGTTAGGACCTCGTTGTTCCAGCCGAGTTCCGAAGCCAGGGTGCGAAACCGGACTGCGTACTGACCCACCGTCAGAGTCCCCTGACGTAACCGGAGAAGAGACGAAGCAGACGCGGAGGCGCGTCCGGGCTCATCAAAGGTGCCACGGAATGCCTGCAGGAACTCTTGGATGTTCGTGGTCACAGGATCCCCCTTCTCCCACAAGGGGTTCATCCACGCCAGTGCCTCACCCTCTAGATGGGACATGATGAAGGCGACCTTGGCTTGGTCGGAGGCAAACAAATGCGGCAGCTGCGTGAAATGGAGGGAGCATTGGTTTAAGAATCCCCTGCAGGTCTTGGGGTCTCCGGCGTACCGGGGTGGTGAGGCCAAACGAAGTCTGGAAGTATCTGAAGAAGTCGCCACGGGAGCTGGAGCCGTGGCTTGACTAGTGGAAGCCCGGGATGTTGAAGACGCAACTGCTGCTTGTAGCGTGTTCAGGCGGGCGTCCACAGAAGACATGAACTGCAGCATGCGGGTCTGAGTCTCACGCTGGCGTTGGAGTTCCTCCTGTACGGCTGCTAGTGCTGCAGCGGGATCCATGGCCTGATCTTACTGTCAGGGCCAGGTGGACGGGCAGACCCAGGAGGTGGATCCACTGGGCCGAACTCCTAGATGGTGGTAAGGGGTCCGGTAGCTGGAGCACTATAGGCAGCAGAACAGTCCGTGCATACGAGTATAACGGAGAAGTCCCTGGGACCACGGAGTCACTGATGGTAGTCCGGGTGACGTAGCTCAGGTTCGGAAGCCGAGAAGATGTCAGGCGGGGTCCGGAACCTTCGGAGCGAGATGACGGGTCACCGCAGGGATCCGAGATGGTACGGACTGTCAGGATGGCAGATGGACAGCGTTCGGGGTTTGGGATTCGGCAGGACCGGATGGCGAGGCAGGCACGGCTCTACAAGAGAGATAGGTGAGTATATCATAGAGCCACCAGGAGACCTGACTCCTAGCTTAAGAAACACGAAGATCAGGCCCCGCCCCCTTGGACATTAAACCCCTTTATACTCTGTACCTGTTTGCATCATTTCCTGTTAATGGACGCTGGCCCTTTAAGAAAGGGTCAATGACCGCGCGCGCGCCCTAATGCGCATGCGCGCGGCCCGAGTGCCAGAAGCCAGAGCAGGAAGCTGCGAGGAGGAAGCAGCAGGGCTGGGCTGGGGCTGAGAAGCCGACGGGCGCCGGGAGCGGGGACCAGGACGCCGGGGACGCGCTGGCAATGGATGCAGGAGAGCGGGGAGCGGCGGTGACCGGACCAAGGAACCGGGAAGCAAGGCAGGGGACCCAGGGAGCGTGACAGGTGAGCCGGAGGACAGTGCAGGGGACCCGGGGAGCGTGACAGAGGTTTATGCTGGCCTCATTGCGGCAATTGGGATTGGGATCCAGATTTATTGAGAGGGTGGCTTCCCTTTACAATAGACCCACTGCAAGGGTGCGAGCTAATGGATTCCTGTCCCTTTCGTTTCCTATTCATAATGGAACCAGACAGGGTTGTCCCTTGTCCCCCTTGCTGTATGTTATCATAATGGAGCATCTGGCGGTAGCCATTAGAAGCAATAACCACATAAAGGGAGTGGAGGTGGGAGGGAGACAATGTAAAATGGCCCTTTTTGCTGACGATCTTCTCCTGTTTCTTACTCAGCCACGGGCATCCTTCCCATCCCTGATTAAGGAGTTTGAGGAGTTCGGGAAACTCAGCAATTTTAAAGTGAATTTTTCCAAGTCTGAGGCCTTGAATGTGACATTGCCCGACGGGGAGGTGAAGTATCTGGGGGACAACTTCCCATTCAGATGGCAGAATTCAGTCTTGAAGTATTTGGGGATTATGGTCCCTAAGGATCCTACACAAATTTTCTCCTTAAATTATTTGCCCCATCTAAACAGAACAATTAGGAAACTAAACAAATATGACAAACGAAGACTCTCCTGGTTTGGTCGTATTAACGCAATTAAAATGGATGTTCTACCTAGATTTTTGTTTCTGTTCCAGACACTCCCCATTGGGCTGCCAGCAAGTTTTTTTTCCAGACTCCAATCGGCTCTGTCGAGGTTTGTTTGGGGAAGTCGGAAACCCCGAATTGGATTTAAGATTCTATCTAGAAACAAAGAAAGGGGTGGGGCTCCCCAACTTTAGAATTTATTACAAAGCGGCCGTTCTGACGAGATTAATTGATTAGCAATTTCACTAAAAATCCAAGCAGTGGGTGAGTTTGGAGCAATCCAGCGCTGATAAACCTTTGTGGTATCTCCCGTGGTTGGGTGGAGCGAGTAGGGGATGGTTGGGAAATGAGGCGGACCTTGTTAGGGCAGCCCTGAAGATTTGGGATATAGAGGTCAGAAGAGGGGGACTAACCTCGGGTAGGGGACAGTTGAGTCCCCTCTTTGACAACTCAGAGTTTCCTCCTGGTCTCACTTCGGGACGTTTATTGGGGTGGAGTAGAGGAGAGGAACCTCGATTCTATAACATTCTTCGGGGAAACATGTTGCCTCCTCGGGAAATACTTGGGGGCGAGAGGGGGGAGGTGTCTTGGATGGAATATTCGCAGTTGAGATTGTTTCTTTCCTCTGGGGGCAGAGAAAAAATATTTGCTGCTTGCCCTACACAGTTTGAAAAATTGTTCTTATTGGAGTCGCCGCCTGCTCACTGCATTTCACTCCTCTATAATCACATGAACCAGAAAGACGACGCTGGTGGCATTAAATTCACCGCAAGATGGAGGGAGGAGCTCGGGGTAGACGTGACAGAGGAGGAATGGAAGAGGGCCTTTTTTGGACCCACAGGTTGTCAATGGCTTGCTCAGCACAAGAAAAAAATTACAAAATCCTCACCCGATGGTACCGTTGCCCAGAGACCCTGCACAAGGTCTTCCCTCAGGTATCCGATAGGTGCTGGAGATGTGGGGTGGATAGAGGCTCCATGTTACATATTTGGTGGAGCTGCCCTAAAATTCAAACTTTCTGGGAGTCAATATTCTATGTGTACAGGAAGATGAGTGGAAACCAGGTACTTAGCTCTCCACAGGTGGCTCTTCTTTCAGTTCTTCCGGGCTCTATTAAATCCCAGAAGGGCGACTTGTTGAGCTCGGATGGTTATTCCAAGACTGTGGAAGTCCACAAGGAGCCCCTCCTTGGCGGATTGGGTAGGGGAGATGGTCAGCCTTCAGAGGATGGAAGACCTCACTGCGGAGAGGGATGGCACAGGTGATAAATTTGCTCGGCTCTGGGGACCTTGGATTGTGTATCTGGACTCCCCAGAATTCAGGGAGGTACTTGCAAGGGTGTGAGTGGAAGAGGAGACTTTATTCCCATTCCCCTTCCCCTTCTCCCCCCTTTTTTTTTCCTTTTTCTCTCTTTTTTTCCCTTTTTTTCATCTTTCCCTCTTCTTTCATTCTTCCCTCCCTTATCTTCTTCACAATTTCTTTATCTATTTTCATCTCTTCAATCAGACTCTTTTCCTCTTTTCTCTAGTCTGTTATTTTATTTGTAGTCAAGGTTTTTTAGATACTTTGGACATTACCGAAACAATAGAGGATAAGTTGTTTACCTCTGGCGCCAATACTTATTTAAGGTGTTTTAGTACCTTGGGTATTACTGAAAAGGTAAAGAATAAGTTGCTAATCAAGCACAATTATACAGAAACTTTCTCATGTAATAAGTTTGTTTCTCTTTTCTGTATTTCATGGAAAAATGTATATACATATTGTACTGATATTCCTTTGTACGAAATTGCTTAATAATCACAGTTTAAACATAAAAAATGACAACGTCCTATATTTCTGACTCCTTTATTTGGTTTTGTTCTCCTTATCTACCTTTGTGACTCGTGTCAAAATCTCATATTAATTTTATGTCTAATTTATGCATAAATATGGACAATTCTGATTGGCTCATAATCATTCAAGCAACACTTTAAGTTAAAGACACACATACTGAAATAAAAGGTAAGGAGTCAAATATATATATATATATATATATATATATATATAGAGCATTGTGTTTGCGCCTTTTCTTGTCTAGTTTTTAGTTATTTTAGCCTCTTCTTCATTTGCCCCATTTTGTTTTATATTTTGTCCTTTTTTAATGTATTTTATATGTTTGCTTGTTTTGTTTGATATTGTGGGCTGGGTTTTGTGTTTTCAAATGTTTTTGGCTGATTTATCAATTGTGTATTTTTAGATTAATTGCTCTATATTTGCACAAATGTACTTGAATTGCCCTAAGAATGATTTTATCTACATCTAATTTTATTTGTGTAAATTTTGTGATATCTTAGCAGAAGATGCAAAATTTTCACCAAAAAGGTAGCAGACAATAATGAAGAGCATTTTTTATTTTGCACAAAATTCATGAACCATGTGCGCTATTTTGAAGAGTTTGGCCTAAAATCTTACACAAATAATATAAGATGAAAAAGTAAAAGTGACTTCAAAGACACTGAAAGTAATGAGCCGAACCCAAAATATCCCATGGGTCATGCCTTGGGTTCAGGACTCGGTCCATTGACCTTGTGATGCTTGATCAGTTTGTTTCCCTGCTCAACCACCGCCTGATCAGTCCCTGTCCAAGTGATGATGGTCTTTTACCTTTGTTTTTCTCCTTTTGGTTTGTAGTTATCAGGTGTTCTCATTTGCTTGATTTCTCTTTCATGGGTGGGGCTATTTGGACTCTCCTATTTATAGTCATCTCTGCTGGTTATATTTCTTTGTGGATTACTGCTAAGGAGATCCAGCCCTGTAGCTAAGGAATTTAGGCAGTGACCAGTGTTGTTTTCTCTGTGTTTCCTCATTTGCCTTTCCTGTACCTATCTTTTGTGTTCTGTTAAGTTGTTAGGAGTTTACACTTTCTCTCATTAATTATTTCACCTTTATCCTCTTGTGTACATATTTTATGTTTCCACATCTTGGGTCCTTGTCTATGTCTGCACACTTACCCTATTTTGATTTGTAGTGTTGGTAACCTCTCTCTGGTTCCTCAGGAAGTACGAGAAACAACTTGATGGCCGTTCAGGAAGACAGGTCCAAGTTGTGGGTTTCTAGTTGTGCGGCTAGAGATATTCCAATCTGTGAAAAAATCATTAGGGTGATATGCAGCTAGTGATACTAGTCTGTACAGGAACCAGTTGAGTACAAGTGTGTCTACAGTGAGATAGGCTGTATTACCTTTTTGCCCGTTCTGGAATTCTTATGTGCATAACAACATGTTGGACTTTCAAGTTGCATTTTTTTGTCAATTGAAATGGATCCCCTACTTTTAGAGCTGAATAGCTTTTTAGTATTCTAGTAGTGATCTACAGAAACAAGGAGCACTAGTCTGTGAAAGAGGAAATCAAGAAGCATAGATATTGTAAATGGTCTTGAAAAGTGGCCATGCAGCAATACAGGTTTTAACTAACGGGATTTTCCCCATTAAAGTCAATGAACAAAAATGCTAAACACTACAGCTATGCCATGCTGCTCAAACAGAAATTTGGAATAATTATATTTGCATAACAGTCTTATTGCCAAACTCCTGTTCAGTTTTTTACTTTGTCCTTGACAAAAAAACTGCATATTCTAAACCACAACTGGTGCTGCCTTCATTACGACTAGGAAATCCTAGCAGTAGGTGTCAGCAATTTTCCCTGTGACCTCTGATTTCTCAAGCATGTGAATGCATATAGGATGAAGGAAGCTCCATGGTGCAACAAGTCATAAATTCTGCAGGCCCATTCATTCACAGGGTGTAACATGTAATAACTCACTATGGCATAAACGTCTATGTATACCTGCGGATATATATATATATATATATATATATACACACACACACGCACGCACGCACGCACGCACACACACACACACACACACACACACACACACACACTTACACACAGTATATATTAGTTTGCAGAGGTTGTAGCCACACCTGAAGCCTGGTGCTTGTTCAATCACCCCAGAAAAGTTTCATTTGTATTATAGTCCATATGAAAGTCTTATAGAATCCATGGCATCCATATTTGGACATCAGCAGTTAATGAAACGTACAAGATCAAATACAGTTCTTTGTTAGGTATTGCAATGTATCTACAAAAATTGGGTGCTATTTGTATGATTTGTATGGGATCTGATTGTTTTTGTTTTTTGAGCACCCATAGACTTGATTAGGAAATACAGAAGAGATTAGTACATGCTGTGATTTTTGCCACCGAAACATCTGAAAAACATTTCACCAGACCAGTCTAATTGAACAATATTAGTCGGAATCTGGCTAGACATCAGCTATGAATGGTAATTTTTAAATACATAAAAAACAGTGTATATATTATCGTAACTTTTTTCCAGTTGTGATGTATTATTTACCTTACAAATCACATGGTTCTATAACAAATCTATAAATCTCATGATTTCTAATGTGTATGATGCATACAGAATTTCCCAAAATACAAATTAATTCCAAAAAGCATAGACACAGAAGGAAACAGTCCATATGAGAAAAGAAGTGTCAAAGAATCACTGTCAGTTGGAAGGAGCTATCCCGGAGAAGGGACCAGGAGTCAATTTTTGGCCGGGTCTAAGAAGCAGCAGTAAGGGAATAGTGGGCTAGCCTGACTGTACAACTGTGGTACCATGGCGTATTGTGCAGACATAGTGCTGTCATTTGCAACTGTCAAACTGTAAATACCAAGAACTGTGCCTGCTGTTATCAGTATTTTCTGTTATCTGAATTCTACAGTAAAGAAAGTTTTATTTATTAAATCTACAGTCTCTCGTCATTTGGCAACTAAGATTTCCTATTTTAAAGGTTATGGCCACCTGGGTAACAGTCCCATTCAGAATACATGGCACACTTTATTAAGAGTTATTCTCATTGATGTTTTGGGGTTACATGTCTTGGGCAGTGCGCCTGTCATAAGTGAAGCTGCAGGTCATCCATGACTTCATTGTCACATACTGGGAACAGGGTGATGCCTTCAAATATGAGAAGTTCTTATTTCTATTAGAGCGGGGCCTCAGGACACTGGGTTAGCGGCATTAGTAGCATTACATGTCAAGACTAAAGGCGGTGTTACACGGGGCGATATATCGTGAGATCACATGAGTGATCGCACCCGCCCCCTTTGTTTGTGCGTCACGGGCAATTCGTTGCCCGTGTCGCACAAAGTCGTTAACCCCCCATCACACGTACTTACCTCCCGAATGACCTCGCTGTGGATGGCGAACATCCTCTTCCTGAAGGGGGAGGGACGTTCGATGTCACAGCGACGTCACAGAGCGGCCACCCAATATAAGCGGAGGGGCGGAGATGAGCAGGACGTAACATCCTGCCCACCTCCTTCCTTCCGCATTGCCTGTGGCCGCAGGTAAGCTGCAGTTCGTCGTTCCCAGGGTGTCACACGGAGCGATGTGTGCTGCCTTGGGAACGATGAACAACCGGCGCGCAGAAGGAGGAACGATTTTATGAAAATGAGCGACGTATAAACGAGCAATGATAAGGTGAGTATTTTTGCTCGTTAACAGTCGCTCGTAGCTGTCACACGCTACGATATTTGCTATATATATTTATTTAAAGAATCATTAAGAATTCAAAAAAGCCATGCAAAGGAAAATTGAACTTAGAGACAAAAAATACTCTGACGTTTCGGCCACCGGCCTTGTTCACAGAGTATGCTGTAAAATGGGGTACAAACAAAAAGAGAAAAAAAATGTTTACATAAATTGTTCAAACAAACAGCTTTTTTACAGCCTTTTACAATAGTTGTGACAAAAAGAAAAATAATTTTTTGGCAAACAAGAGTGAACAAAGAGATCATATACATCAGAGATACATTTTATATATGAGAAATGTATACAAGAGTAGAACACGTCTAGAGTTTAACAAACCAATATGCAGCAGTAATAGCCGCTTAAGGCGAACCGATAAGTATACTGAAAAGGGGAAGGAACAAAGGAAATGGAGAGTGGAAATAGGGGGGTACAAACACTGGTATCAGCATGACAGTAAGGAAAAAGAGATTTAAGTATAAAGGGTGATTCAGCTGTATGGGGTACAGTGTTGAAGTAAATTAGGTATACTACCTGTCATCTATAGTTCTGGGTTCCAAGAGGAGTTGCTAGAGAGATATATAAAAGTATGGATAGTAAGGAGTAGTTAAAAGAGGATATGTAGATAACGAAAGAGATAGAAGAAGATTACCTGTGGCTATACGGTAATGAAAAAATTGCATAGATGGGGTAACAAAGATGTTTAGGACATCTTATCTGTGTGGAAAACAGAATAGAATCAAAACAGTTCTATTGAATAAAGAATAGAAAGGTCATGAGAGTAAGATCTTACCTGAGCCAATGTGTATGCCGGCGCTCACGTGCCTTGGCTATGTATGGAGGCTGCTCTCAGCTGAGTCTGGGCGCTTTAAATGTAGTAACAGGTGGGAGGGGGAATGACGTCACGTGGTCCAATCCCTTATGAGTGTATCTGTCTAGCGTCTAGAGCATGCGTGGTGGGGTATTTACAAAGTGAGGTGACGTCACGCGCCTGCGCAGTCACAGTCCCTCTGTGTCCGGGGTGTGTTGAATCGCGGGTGGAGAGGTGACGTCACGCGCTTGCGTAGTCAACACCTCTTAAACCGCGGCTGGAGCAGAGTAGACAGGGGCCAGGTAATGATGTCCCGCGCATGCGCGGTCATCATCGCCGCCCGCTGTGTTGCTGGGGAGCAGAGACGTGTTGTGCCGTGGATAAGGAAGTGACGCCGCGCATATGCGCAGACATCACCTGAATACCCTGTGGCTGGAAGAGGAGGGGGCCGGGCAATGACGTACCTTGCGTGCGTATTCCTCATATTAGCCCGCAGTGTTACTGAGGGTCAGGGTTGCTATGGTGTGGGCAGGACGCCGCGCGCATGCGCGATCGTCAACACTCATCACCAGAGACGATTGTCAGATATAGAGCCATATCTAGATAAGGAGAGAGAGTACATGAAACTGTCTTAGGAAGTGAGGAGAATATGCCCTGATTTAGAATTGATAGCTAAAGGTCATCATTTCCAATCCGGCAGAGTTACTAAGCATGCAAGGAAGTAATCACTTGATAATTACTTGATAATTGTGGTGGTCCTCATAGTCCCTATTGTAGTCATAGTGGGGGCCTGGCGTCGTGCTTGTGCGCAGTCGTCACTCCCACCTCAGACAGAGGGGGAGAGAAGAAAGAGTTGTAAACATAGTAGAGAAGAGAATAGAAAAATGGTCAGAAGGGAGGAAAGAGAGAAAAAAAAAAGGGGAAAAAAAGGGGAAAAAAAGAAGAGAGAAGAAAGAGAGTGCCGAACCAGTCTTACCCATCAGGACGGGATATGGGAAGGGAAAGAGGAGCAGAGGAATGAGGGTCCATTTTATTGTAGATCATATATTCATGTCTGTTAGAGAAAATAAATAATATGTTAGATACACATTACACGGACCATTCAATTTCCCTATTGAGACCAAACGGAGTTACTGTATGCAGTGTATAAATCCAATAGCTCTCTCTTTGTTTCAAAAGCTGTATGTGGTTTCCCCCACATCTTGGGCGTTCTATTTTTTTCTATCACTTGGAATCTCAATTGAGAAACTGAGTGTCGAGCTTCTTTGAAGTGGTATGGAATTGGGAGCCAGGTTTTATTGTAGCGTATTGTGGACTTGTGACTGGCAATTCTATCACGCACATCTTGCATGGTTTCGCCTACGTAGAGTAGGCCACATGGACATTTAACTACATAAATGACAAAATTCGAGTCACAAGTATAAAAGTCTTTAATTGGATAGGATTTGCCAGTTCTGGGATGGGTTACGGAGCTACCTTTGATAACGTTAGAACAAGCCGCACAACTGAGACAGGGGAAGGTCCCTGTCCGTTTTGTGCCTAAAAAGGTTTGGAATGAGCCACGGTGAATTGGGCCTATATCCGCTCTAATTAGGTGATCCCTTAAATTAGGGGATCTTTTCATGCACATAAGGGGCGGTGGATCAAATGGGTCAATATCAGGATGTGCTTTCTTCAAAAGGGACCAATGTCTCTCTCCTTATCTAGATATGGCTCTATATCTGACAATCGTCTCTGGTGATGAGTGTTGACGATCGCGCATGCGCGCGGCGTCCTGCCCACACCATAGCAACCCTGACCCTCAGTAACACTGCGGCCTAATATGAGGACCACGCACGCGCGGTACGTCATTGCCCGGCCCCCTCCTCTTCCAGCCACAGAGTATTCAGGTGATGTCTGCGCATATGCGCGGCGTCACTTCCTTACCCATGGCACAACATGTCTCTGCTCCCCAGCAACACAGCGGGCGGCGATGATGACCGCGCATGCGCGGGACATCATTACCTGGCCCCTGTCTACTCTGCTCCAGCCGCGGTTTAAGAGGTGTTGTCTACGCAAGCGCGTGACGTCACCTCTCCACCCGCGATTCAACACACCCCGGACACAGAGGGACTGTGACTGCGCAGGCGCGTGACGTCACCTCACTTTGTAAATACCCCACCACGCATGCTCTAGACGCTAGACAGATACACTCATAAGGGATTGGACCACGTTGACACGTGACATCATTCCCCCTCCCACCTGTTACTACATTTAAAGCGCCCAGACTCAGCTGAGAGCAGCCTCCATACATAGCCAAGGCACGTGAGCGCCGGCATACCCATTGGCTCAGGTAAGATCTTACTCTCATGACCTTTCTATTCTTTATTCAATAGAACTGTTTTGATTCTATTCTGTTTTCCACACAGATAAGATGTCCTAAACGTCTTTGTTACCCCATCTATGCAATTTTTTCATTACCGTATAGCCACAGGTAATCTTCTTCTATCTCTTTCGTTATCTACATATCCTCTTTTAACTACTCCTTACTATCCATACTTTTATATATCTCTCTAGCAACTCCTCTTGGAACCCAGAACTATAGATGACAGGTAGTATACCTAATTTACTTCAACACTGTACCCCATACAGCTGAATCACCCTTTATACTTAAATCTCTTTTTCCTTACTGTCATGCTGATACCAGTGTTTGTACCCCCCTATTTACACTCTCCATTTCCTTTGTTCCTTCCCCTTTTCAGTATACTTATCGGTTCGCCTTAAGCGGCTATTACTGCTGCATATTGGTTTGTTAAACTCTAGACGTGTTCTACTCTTGTATACATTTCTCATATATAAAATGTATCTCTGATGTATATGATCTCTTTGTTCACTCTTGTTTGCCAAAAAATTCTTTTTCTTTTTGTCACAACTATTGTAAAAAGGCTGTAAAAAAGCTGTTTGTTTGAACAATTTATGTAAACATTTTTTTTCTCTTTTTGTTTGTACCCCATTTTACAGCATACTCTGTGAACAAGGCCGGTGGCCGAAACGTCAGAGTATTTTTTTGTCTCTAAGTTCAATATTCCTTTGCATGGCTTTTTTGAATTCTTAATGATTCTTTAAATAAATATATATAGCATATAACTGAGTGTGCAGTGTATCTCTATGGTCATATTTGTGGGGTTTCCCCATTCACTAGCACCTCACCTCACAAAGTGTGCACGCCCCTTTTTTCTATTACACGCTACGATATGTCAAACGACGTTGGATGTGCGTCACGGAATCCGTGACCCCGACGACATATCGCCCGATATATCGTAGTGTGTGACGCCGGCTTAAAGCTATTAGAGCAGGGACTGGAACAGCATTGTAATGGCAATATCATAGGTCACCAGCTTCTCCATTAAAGCTGGGCTTTAGCTGGGTTTTGGAATCTGGGTGTAACGCTAGTCACTACCTTACAGATAGTAAGAACGGAGGGGTAGTCAGGACAGCCGGGGTTTGGAAAGAGGAGGACACATAAGAACAAAAGGGGCAAGCAGGGACGTAGTCTGGTCACTGTACGAGGGTCAGGATACCAGGAGAGCACGTAGTAGAAAAAGGGAGAATAGAGAGACGAGTCACAACAGTTTGGGGTCAGAAAGCCAAGATCAGAACACAAGCCAACACACAAGTAACAGCAACACAACAGAGCCAGAAAGTACAACTGGTGAAGTTCTGGGGGAGCATGCTCAGTAAAGAACCCTGAGCAATCACCAGAAAGGTGGAACAGCTGAGTACCCAGCACCTCCCAGAATCAACCGGGACTCCTGTGTAGTGAACCAAGCTGACAGTTCAGTATCTAAGGAAGGCGCTGCAGAGCATGTCCTAAGACAAGATGCCCTGCACAAGGAAATACTGAAAGATCTCTAAGATGCCCTGCGCAGAGCAATCGTGACACTGGGTTATGTATCACAAGCACAAGTTAGGTGATGGTGACATCTAAGTTTACTGTTACTGTGACGCCCTGGACCCCAAGGGTCACAGGTAATTACATCAGCCACATACCCACACTCCCCCAACCCCTGTGAGGTCACACACATGTCACCCGATAGGGAGACCTGATGTCTCCCCCAGGGCAAGTAGAGCACACCAGGTGGGCGGAGTCAGGCGGAAAGACACACCCACCGAGAAGACTACTGTCCTTGGGCAGGAAGTTCAAAGAGATGGAGTTCAGAGTTGACAGTGACAGGAGGTGAAAGAGGAGAGAGACTGTCAGGGACCTTGGTTGGAGCCTGGGCCTGGGCCCCTTGGAAAATGTCAGGCAGGCGGTGGTGGTCGTCTGCAGGAGTACCGGTACAGCAACCGGCGGAACCGTATGGACCGGGCTTGGGTTGAAGCCCGCCGGTCCCGAACCGGGGAGCCAAACGTGTACCGGAGCACCAAACAGAAGAAGGGTACTTAGACCCCGTCCTAGCTTAGAAGCCACTGAGTATAGGCAAATTGACTGATTGCTGGCCGGACCTCAGGGGTTCATCCACAACCAAAGACCCGAAAGAAGGCAAAAGCCCAACGAGCCCGGGTGAGCGCCACCGCCAAGGGCCAAACACCCAACGGGCCAGCACCTGCGGGCAACCGAGGGCTCCTCCGGTAGCTCAACGCCGGGGAGCGGGCTCCCACTGCTTAGGCAGGGGGGGCCATAACACAAACATCCAGAGGTGCACGGGAAAAGGGGCCACCATCAACCCCACAGGGGACATCAGCAGCCGGCCGCGGGGACCGACCACTACCGAACTTTGGTTTACCAGTGACTCAGTGTGCATTAATCGTGAGTACACCAGTGCCATCCGGGCATGACACACTACACCGTGGCACCGTGGCACGGCGCCCTGCACCCCGACTACAACAACCACCAACTCCTACAGTCCCCCCCCACCGGGCCCCGGGACACACCACCCCTACCCACGGAGGGGCTAACATCTCAGCTGCGGCCGCAACACCGATCCCGGACGAGCCCGCCATTGCTCCAGTCGCAGCGGTGGTGCTTCTCCCCTCACCACGACCCGTGGGTGGCGTCACGACCCGTTACACGACCACCATCTTCCCACCGCCTACTTCCCCTTTAACAAGAGTGACGTGGCCCCCGGTCTGGAGGAGCTTGTGCCACCGACAAAACCCGAGCCCGGACCTCGGGCGGCTCGGCCCGAGCAAGCGGAGGAAGTGGCCGGGCCCTTCTCAGGGCGGTACATTACCACTAACCAACAGTCTGAGTCTCGGCTCTAATATAAATATAGGCTAAACCATTATGGTTCCAAAGAGAGCACAAATTAATCTTAAGAGAAAGCTTCCATGGGCCCTTTTGATGCCCCGATGGTAGTCCAGATTGTCCCCATAGTAATCAGCCCCTGCTTGTATACTCATCAAAAATGTATGAAACCTCTATACCTACTGACTTCATAGGGACCACATGATTTACTTTGGCTTACTTGCATTTGGCTGTTTCTTAATCCTCAGCTCTTGAGACATAAAAACCTTAAATAATGATAAAAAATAAGTGTAATTCCTGTTTATTTATTCCATAATAGCACTGTGAAATGCAAAAGTCACTGATATCTAACAAGTTAGAAAAAGGAATGGGTATTTTATTCCAAGGGATTGTACAGACTTCACTGTTGTACAAATGGCTTGAAATAATTATTTCCCTGGTATAATATTATGAATTGACTACAAGTAAAGGTCAGCAGCAATTGAAGTAATGGAATGTATAATTGGCCCATGTATGGATTTAGAATGAAAAGGTCAGCTACATCCCTCCAACTGGAAACTACGACATTAGTGCCTGAAAGCTTCATTCATTCATGAAAACAAAACACGGAAAATGCTAAATCAGGATATACAGATGAGGTTTAATTACCAATGTCATAGGCGTTTCTGCTGGTAATAGATTTCCCAGACTTTTCATATTTCTCGGGCTCTGTCTTATGACAACCTTGAAGGACAAAGCTTTATGAGATGTGAAGTCCTCAATGTTGCACAAATTACTTGAAATCAATGAGACCACTGATGTTATAAATGAAATTGAGTTCGGGTTATGAAAGTCTCATACACTGATGATTTATCTTTATATTCTTGCTGTATCATTTAAGGCGGGAACGAGAACCCATGCAGGGAACATTATATTAGCCCATAATATAGCCTCAAAGCGAATGAGTAATATATAGATTACAAGAAAGATATAGACTGAAAATCTAGAAATATATATATATATATATATATATATATATTATATATATATACATAGACATATATATATAGATAGATCTATAAAGATGTATAGATAGAAATTATATATATATAATATATATATATACATATATATATATTATATATATACTTTTATATATATATATATATATATATATATAGCTAGATAGGTAGATCTATAGATAGAGATATATAGATAGAAAAATATATGAATATATATTATATATATATATATATACATAGACATATATATATAGATAGATAGATAGATCTATAAAGATGTATAGATAGAAATTATAAATATATATATAATATATGTATACATATATATATATATTATATATATATATATACATAGACATATATATATATATATAGATAGATAGATCTATAGATAGAGATGTATAGATAGAAATTATATATATTATATATATATACATATATATATATATATATATATATATATATATAGATAGATAGATAGATCTATAGATAGAGATGTATAGATAGAAATATATATATACTGTATATACTTTATATATATATATATAGATATATACCTCTTATATCTCTCTCTATATATATATGTATATATATATATATATATATATATATATATATATATATGTGTGTGTGTGGATGTGAATGTGTATATATTATTTATTTTTTCATTTTTAACTTAACTCTTACAGACTTGTTATCGTGGTATTATAGTTTTAGTGAATAAAACCCATTCACTGCATAATTGTGCAATTTTCAGATATACTTTATTTATAGGTTCCTTACAGTATTCAATGTTTCTGCTTGAAAGGAATGAAAATTAGTTGAGATATGTGTCACAACTGTACTTTACCAATCATCTGTGTCATGTCTTCTTCCATCTGCCAAGCTTGAATTTTTTTTACCATTTAAGCATCATTCAGATGTCATTGATTTTTCTTGTACAAGAAAAACAAATAAAAACAGATCTGATTTTCATCAGCGTTTTATCAGTGAATCTACGTTAACCATGAAGGATTTTGTTGAATGACAAGAAAAAATTGCAAAGCATCTCATACATATCATAATGTTAAAAAAAAACCCTTCCCAACTAGAGATGTACTGATACGTCCAATTTTTCAGGTAGTTTCCAACCAAGGACTTAGGCTGCTTTCACACTACGTCTTTTTAACATGCGTCCTGAACGTTTTTTTAACGCAAAAACGGATCCAGTGCAAATGCGTTTTCATTTCAATGCATTTGCAATGGACTCGCGTTAACATGCGTTCACCTGCGTTTGCATGCGTTATAGTGAGGATCCAGCGACTTGCAGTTTTTTAACATCTTTCAAAAACGCTACATGTAGCGTTTTTGAGCTGCGTCCAAATACTGCAAATCGCTGGATCCTGACTAAACAGCACGCAAACGCATGTGAACGCTGGCATGCTGATAGACAGGATCCTGCTTGCTCTACTGAGGATGCCCAGAACCAGTCTCGCGTGATCAGTCCCTCTATCTCCTCCCTCTCTCTCCTCCCTCTCTCTCTCTGTCTCTCCTCCTCCCTCTCCTCCACCTGAGAGCTGCAGACACTCGTAACCAAGGTAAATATCGGGTAACCACTTATCTTAGTTACCCGATGTTTACGTTGGTTACGTGTGCAGGGAGCCCGGCTCCTAGCAGCTGCAGACGCTCGTAACCAAAGTAAATATCGGGTATCCAAGCAAGTATACCCGATGTTTACCTTGGTTACGAACCTCCGCAGTTGTAAGAAGCCGGCTCCCAGTCTGGCACGTTTAGTTCCCATCACTCCCGATCACATGACTCCAATGCCCGCCCCTAAACATCCAGTGACAGGATCCTGCAAAGTAACACATGCGTTTGCATGCGTTTTTTGCTGTAAAAGCAGGATCCGCTTTTGCAGCAAAAAAACGTTCAGGACGCATGTTAAAAAGACGTAGTGTGAAAGCAGCCTTACCAGCACGTCCTGCCAATCGAGGGGGCACAGGGTGCAATCACCCAGCGATCGCCTCTCGGGACTTGGCTTACCCAACAGCTGAGCCCCGGCCTTCACTGCCAGTGACAGTCTCCGCACCGTCCCAGGCTGTTTAACTGCCTAAATGCGCACTCCCAACACCTCTAATCGGGACCCCTGCATTGTAATCACAAGGGCCCGATCATTGTCATGCCCGACGTGACCATGGTGACCTCCGGGTCAACTGACTATGGAAAGCCTGAGACATCATGCCTGCAACATAATCACTCGGGCTTTCTCAGTGTAACTCTGACAGCTGCAATGTTCTGCAGTGATCGAGCATTGCAGTACAGAGTATCTGCAATCAGAGTACAGTGGGGTAATGTCCCATTAAGGGATTAAGTCAAAGAGTTTTAAAAAAAAAATTAGGTGAAATATTTAAAAAAAAACAGAAAATAAAGAAAGCGATCAAAAATTATGTGGCCAAAAATGGTGCTAATAAAAACTCCAACTCATTCTGCTAAAACCAAGCACTCACATGACTGTCGGCAGAAAATGAAAAAAAAACTATAGCCTTCAAAATTCAGTGATGCAAAAACCTTTATTTTGTAAAAAAGCATTTTTTAATGTGATAGTTGCTAAACCTAAAATACCTATATAAATCTGATATCGCTGTAATCGTAGTGACCCAAGGAATAAAGCCACCAAATCACTTACCGTATTTTTCGGACTATAAGGCTAGTTTCACACTTGCGTTGAACGGGATCCGTAGCATTGCATTGTGTGACGCATGCAACGGATGCGTTGCATATAGTGGCACAACGCATGCTACAGATCGTACAAAATAACGCAGTCCGTTGTAGTTTTTTTTCCTTGACTTTACACATCTGAGCATGCGCAGTTGTGTAAAGTCAGGTGCGTTAACGGAATCCGTCAAATGACGCATTCTAACGGAATCCACCACCATAGGCGTCCATTATAAAAACAACGGACGCCTAACGGATTCCTGCAGATTGCTTTTTTTGACACTCCGCCAAGCGCAGAAAAACGTTACATGCTGCGTTCCATCCGCCCGACGCAGCGTCAAAATAACGACGCTGCGTCGTCCAGCGGATGCAACGCAGACACTTGCGTTACAGTGCGTCGTCCATACAAGTCTATGGAGAATAGCGCAGTGCGTTAACGGACTGCGCTATTCTCCATAGTGACGGACTGCGCTGAACGCAAGTGTGAAACTAGCCTAAGATGCACTTTTTTCCCCCAAATGTGGGGTGAAAGTGGGGGGTGCATCTCATAGTCTGAATGTAGGGCTGGGGGGAATGAGGGTGCTGCGGTGGAGCGGGTCATCGGTGGCACGAGCAGGCTGTAGCAGCACCTGCCGTGACCACGTGGGCCCCTCTCATTTCATATGCATCCTCCCGCCCATCATCTCTCAGCGCTGAAGCCGGCGCTGACAGGTGGGCTGGATGATGGGCGAGGGGTGCACGCATAAATAACAGCCGGCCTGCGTGATCACCCCTGGCAACTACAGCCTGGAGTGATCATGTGCGGCTATATTCACTGCCCCCCGCGCATTATCATCAGCACGGGGGCAGTGAATAAGTATGGTATACTCACCGGCCACTGATCCTTGCAGCATAGCGATGTCCTCCTGTCTGCCAGCCAGCTGATCTGTGTAGAGAATGGTGAGCACAGGGTTGACGTCATCGCTGTGCGCACCGCTAGTCTCCGGCAGACAGAAGTACACCGCGATGCTGCAGGGGAACAGCTCCACACAGGTCAGTGGCGCTGCTGCTGACACAGAGCGGAAGATGATCGATGCTGCAGGGAGTGAAGAAAGGTGAGTATAACGTTTATTTTTTTTCTGTGCCATAGGATACAAGCCATATAGCAGGATGGGGTATATTATGAGCAGGATGGGGTTATATAGCAGGATGGGGTATATTATGTGCAGGATGGGGGTATATAGCAGGATGGGGGTATATAGCAGGATGGGGGTATTTAGCAGGATGGGGGTATATAGCAGGA
Organism: Anomaloglossus baeobatrachus; assembly: GCF_048569485.1. NCBI lineage: Eukaryota > Metazoa > Chordata > Amphibia > Anura > Aromobatidae > Anomaloglossus > Anomaloglossus baeobatrachus. The sequence continues at coordinate 136,574,267 of NC_134355.1, forward strand.
TGGGGGTATTTAGCAGGATGGGGGTATATAGCAGGATGGGGGTATAGCAGGATAAGGGTATTTATCAGGATGGGGGTATATAACAGGATGCGGGTATATAGCAGGATGGGGGTATTTAGCAGGATGGGGGTATATAGCAGGATAGGGGTATTTAGCAGGATGGGGGGTATATAGCAGGATGGGGGTATATAGCAGGATAAGGGTATTTATCAGGATGGGGGTATATAACAGGATATGGGGGCTATACCAGGATGGCAGGTATTTATCAGGATGGGGGTATTTATCAGGTTAGGGGCTATACCAAGATGAGGGACATATATACAAGGATAGGGATGATATACAAGGCAGAAGGATCATTACCAGGATGAGGTACCTTAGTAGAGAATTTGGGGACATTACCCCCATAACAGTGTCAGCAGCAGATCCTCGCCCCATAACAGTGTGCCACATTTTTTGTTCAAAATTTTATTTTCCAATTTTCCTCCTCTAAAACCAGTCTGCATCTTATGGTCTGGTGCGTCTTATAATCAAAAAAATATGGTATATCCCAAGGTGAAAGACGTAACAAAATAAATAAATAAAGCCAATTATTCAACTGCTATTGATTTGTTCATCCTGCCTCTAAAGGTTTGCGGTACGGTCTGGCTCATATTTATTCTGTGCTCTACCCTGAGCACTTACACTGTGATTATGTGTAATGGTACGTGCCCACAATCAGGAATAGCAGCGTTTTAGACACAGCGTGTTTTTGCTGCATCTAAAATGCTGATTTGTACAGTACAAGCACAGCGGATGGGATTGATATAATTCCCATACCCACTATGCTTCTTTTCTCCGTAGCGTAAACTGACATGTGGTTCAGCTTCCCTAACTGCAGCATGTCAGTTTATGCTTGCGGAGATGTGAGTGTTCTCTGCGGGAAAAACAGAGTGAAAGTCCCACAACGTCCCAAACCCTGACCATGGGCATGGGCAGCTGTGGTCTCCTGTTGAAAAAACTTGTGTCTCCACAGGAAAAGACACACTGCATCCAGGACACAGCGTGTGCGGATCATGGCCACATACCCTTATGGTGGTTTTACACGCTACGAGATCGCTAAAGCAATCTCGTTGGGGTCACGGAATTTGTGACGCACATCCGGCCGCGTTAGCGATGTCGTTGCGTGTGACACCTATTATCGATTTTGAATCGTAGCAAAAACATTCAAAATCGCTAATCGGTGACATGCCCCCCTCTTCCCAATTATCGTTGCTGCTGCAGTAGCGATGTTGTTTCTCGTTCCTGCGGCAGCACACATCTACGTGTGACACCGCAGGAACGAGGAACCTCATTTTACCTGTGTCCCGCCCGCAACGAGGAAGGAAGGAGGTGGGCGGGATGTTCGTCCCGCTCCGTCCCTCCGCTTTGATTGGGCGGCCGCTTGGTGACGTCGCTGTGACGCTAAACGAACCGCCCCCTTAGAAAGGAGGCGGTACGCCAGTCACAGCGACATCACAGAGCAGGTATGTGCGTGTGATGCTGCCGTAGCGATAATGTTCGCTACGGCAAGGATCACCACATATCGGCCGTACGATGGGGGCGGCTAGCGATGTCACAGCGTGTAAAGCCCGCTTAAGTCTCTAAAAAACGTAATTCACACAAAATTCCCAATGGAAAATTTGAAGAACCTTCTATGTCCATCATTAACTTCATATTGTAACTAAAGCAAACTTTTTGTACGGAAATTTGAAAACGATAAGGTGGATTCTGTCCAACACCAAGGTTACTGGAGCTACTTATTAAACTTAAGCACAGGATACATGTTTTCCATGCTTTCAGTATATAACTCTTTGAGTTGTGTAGTATGTTAACACCTGTCGAAAAAAATATCACAAATCACACACAGTTATTACAGAGTACAGATAATGTCGTAGATGTAATGGTGATTTAACACTCGCCGATCTTACGGCACCAAGTTTTCTAGGAACTCTTGTTGTCTGATATTGTCATATCTAAATAGGCTGGACCTGAAGAATGAAAAAAAAGTGAACCAAAAAAAAATATGCTTGTTCGTAGGGTGAAATGATGTTTAAGAGTGGTTAAAAATCATCATTCTCAGCTGCATGTCCTGTATAACCAGGGTATGTGCTGCCGAGAACAAGTTTTATGCGCACAGAAACATCATATTAATATTTTTATACGTATGGTAAATGCAGTTAGCCTGTGTAAACTGGACATTAAATGACCACCAATCGACTTACATGCAGCCTGGTGGTAAATTAACAGCCACGATCATGCTGTATAGAGGAAACATTACCTGCAGTCCTACATAATACCATAAATAGCACACATTGACAGCTACCTGAATACAGGAGATTTCATAGTTGTTACTTGCAACCTTGAAACTCCACGTAACACTGCAGTGATAAATCTACAGATAATGTAGTAGCTGTAATAGACTTGTTGCACGGTCTGTTTTGGACATCCGTATGGCCATCCATGTGGCCATGTGTGCCATCTATGTGTCCGAGTGACAAACGGGACATCCGTGTGACACGTTCCAGAAAAAAGCGGATGATACTGAAATTAAATCAATGCTAGATAGATAGATAGATAGATAAATAAATAGAAGTATAGATAGATTGTAAAGCTATTTAGCAGAATTAATAAATAATTTTTGAAAAAAAAATGACGTGGGGTTCTCCTAATTTTCATAACCAGCACAGGTAAAGCAGCAGCTGTGGGCTGCAACCCTCAGCTGTGAACTGCACCTTGGCTGGTTTTGTAAAATAGAGGGGACCCCCCCTCATTTTTTCAAAATCAGCCACAGTAGGCAACTGGGGGCTGATATTAATAGGGTGTGAAGGGCCGTGGTTATTTGGCTCTTTCAGCCTAAAAATAGCAGCCTGCTCATGAAATTGGGAGGAAAAACAAAGTGTGTTTAGATTTTTGTTCAGTGTACATATTACACAGATCCCAAAAGAAAAAACAAACAAAACATTGGTCAAAATAGATCTATACAAAACAAAAGTAAAGTTTATACAGACCTATGAAAGTAGCTGGCATGCCTAGTCCTCACTTCTACTCCAATGGACCTTTCATGAGGTGTGGGGAAAATCAAAAGTTTTTAAATAGCATAAGGAACAGATGTAATAAATCATCAATTGGCGAGGTCAATACACACATCACCAGGCGCACACCAATGCTGCCACTGATATTGACGTCACTGGAGTACAAGAAAAGTCATGGTAAATAAATCAGAGACTAGGTGATCGGTGTGAGAGTGCTGATATTGCAACAGCTTCAGTGTCTTCTTCTGTCCAGCAGAGGGAGGTCTGCTCAGGCTTAGAGGAGGAGGCTGTGAGGAGAAATGACAGGAAGTGGGAAGAAAAGAGCAGAGACTCAGAGCAGAGAGACTGGAGAGAGAGAGATGGCTGCCTGTGGCCTGGTCTGTGCTAGCAGGCCTGGAGTGAGAGAGAGGGGGGGCCGCTGACTGCTGTATGAGCAGAGTCCACTCAGCTGCTTGTGAGTGGATATAAATGGCTGCCAGAGTGAGAGAGCAGTTGCAGAAGCGAACCCAGAGGAGATCTTCATCTGAGGCCTTACTAGCAGCCTGTGACATAGTCATAGTAGAATTGTTCCTGGTGATTGTCGGTGCCATACATAACTGTGCAGAGCCGGACATAGAATGGATATCCCTTTGCCTGGAGACACCCCTAGAGATAAATACACGTAATAGTGAGTCCTGAGCTCAGGCCTGGCCTATATCTTTTTGTTTTTGCAGACAAGTGTGCACACTGACTCAGTAGTGGATTGGCGCCAGACCAGGTCTAATATATACAGTACTATGCAGCTGCCATTGCTGCAGTACTGTTGGTGTATCTCTGCTAGCCATTGACCAACCTCGGGGTACTTTCCTGTGTTGCTTATATGTGTGTGGAAATGGCGGGGAATTAGAGTGTCTGCTAAGATTGTTAATTGGTGTGCTGGTCCAGGGACAACTCTTTCATACACCCAGTGATTTACACCTTGTAGTGTTTCTAGATGTTCCTGGCTAGGTAAACTGGTCCTGTCCTATTGGAGTCGGTCCTTAGCCAAGCATGCAATCCTGGGTCAGTAACTGGGTGCCTGTACATTTGTTTGTGTTTACATTTGCTTTACATCCCCATTACCTTTCTCGGTTTATAAACAGTTTGTGTTTAAACCTAGTCTAGTCTCGTTCCAAGTTCTTGACCCGCTGTATCCTGGGAGTAACCTCTCTGTTTCACATCGGTACAGCAGAGGCCACTGACATTGTGCAAATTGGCTCACAATGAATGCAGCAACCATCTTGTTTCAGGAAAAATCAAAGTTCCCAAAAACAATAAAGCCACACCTATGTTATTTATATTCAAAAATTGCAACTACAAAATGACAAATACATAATAATATATATCATGACAGATCACTAATCAAATGTTAGAATTAAAAAACTATGTACATGAATAAAATGAATAAACTGCCAGAGTAGTGTATAATGGTGTGCTGATTAAACAAATACATAATAACATATATCCAAATATTGGTATATATTGTAAAATACATAATATAATGTAGTGGTTACTACATGCAGTATTATGTAACAACATAGATAACGAACAGTGATATACAGATATTGTACAGATAACAAATGGAAAATATCACCATGCTGTTGCTAAAGGAAACTGAGACTACCACGATCAATATTACAATACTGCTATATAAAGGACAAACAATACCACCAGACCATAATCACAAATTGCTGCAATACTAACAATGGACAGAAAACTACTGCACTAATACTATTCTCTCAGCCATTTACCATAGAGGGGAAGACACCAACTCTACACAGGAGCACTGCAGACTAGAGATGAGCCACCCCCCTAGTGTTCGAGTTCGGTTCGGTTCGTCGAGCGGTGGGTGTGTTCGTCAAACGTTCGACGAACACCTTCGAACCCCATTGAAAACAATGGCAGGCAAACACAAACACATACAAACACATTATACATATACACATACAGTTAATAATAAACATTGCCATTATACTTGCAGGTCCCGCGACGCGTCCTGCACTCTCTCTCCCGCCGCTTCTCCTTCCGATCATCGCTGCATCCTCCCGGTAACCAGCACTGATGATAGGACCTTTCTGTGATGTCATAGCATGTGACCAGACACGTGTGTATTATCTCATTGGCTGGTCACATGGCTATGACATCATGCTAGGTCCTGTAAGGGGTACTTTGCACACTGCGACATCGCAGGTGCAATGTCGGTGGGGTCAAATCGAAAGTGATGCACATCCGGTGTCGCTGTCGACTTCGCAGTATGTGAATCCTTTTACATACGATTAATGAGCACAAAAGCGTCGTTCTCGCATGATCGGTGTAGGGTCCGACATTTCCATAATTTCTCAGCAGCGACGGTACGATGTTGTTCCTCGTTCCAGCAGGCAGCACACATCGCTGTGTGTGAAGCCGTAGAAGCGAGGAAAATCACCTTACCTGCGTCCCGGCTGCAATGCGGAAGGAAGAAGGTGGGCGAGATGTTTACGTCCCGTTCATCTCCGCCCCTCCGCTCCTATTGGCCGCCTGCCTTGTGACGTCGCTGTGACGCCGCACGACCTGCCCCCTTAGAAAGGAGGCGGTTTGCCGGCCAGAGCAATGTCGCGGGGCAGGTAAGTGCATGTGAAGTTGCCGTAGCGATAATGTTCTCTACGGCAGCAATCACAAGATATCGCTGCTGCGACGGGGGCGGGGACTATCGTGCTCGGCATCGCAGCATGGACTTGCGATGTCGTAGTGTGCAAAGTACCCCTTAGCATCTCATCGGTATGCAGTGCTCGCCCGAGTATCTCCGTACTCAATATACTCGGCGAGTACCGGCGCGATACTAGGGCACATGCTTGGCTCCCCATTACTGCATGTTGGCGCTCTTTACAGAGTCAGCCCACAAGCAGGGACTGGATGCCACAGCTGGTGAATAGCAGCGCCGGGAATCAGGTGATCGGAGATCACCGTTGCTATATTAACCCGCCTGTCAGGTTACTATTGCAACGGTGGCAGCGGTGGCGTCACCGCTTACCAACCCGCAGCCTCTGCTCACTCATTGAGTGATTAGACTGCATGGGGGAGGAGGAGCGTCTTCCTCCCCTGTGCTCTCTGATGTAGCAGAGCTGCATGGGTTGAAGGAGAAAGAAGACAGAAGACCAGGATCGTGGAGGGGTGAGAGGGAGTAATAAACATGGAGTCTCTAAGTGTGTCTGTGTATTTATTTCTATTAAAGTATTTTTTCTCTGTGTTTTGTCTTTTTTAACCCTTTATTGGAGATTCTTAATGGCTGGGTCAAACTTGCCTGACATTAAAGGGGGCTTTACACGCTGCAACATCGCTAGCGATTGCTAGCGATGTTGCGAGCGATAGCACCCGCCCCCGTTGTACGTGCGACATGTGGTGATCGCTGCCGTAGCGAACAATATCGCTATGGCAGCGTCACACGCACATACCTGTTCAGCGACGTCGCTGTTGCTGCCAAACAATCCCTCCTTCAAGTGGGAGGTGCGTTCGTCTTCACAGCGGTGGTACAAAACGGCCATCAAATAGAAGAGGAGGGGAAGAGATGAGTGGCCAGAACATGCCGCCCACCTCCTTCCTTCTTTCTTTTCCGGTGGACACAGGTGGGATGATGTTCGTCGTTCCTGCGGTCTCACACACAGCAATGTGTGGTGCCACAGGAACGACGAACAACCAGCGGAATGCACCACCAACGATATTATGAAAAGGAGCGACGTGTCAACGATCAACGATTTTTGCCGTTTTTTGCGATCGTTGATCGTCGCTCCTAGCTGTCACACGCTGCGATGTCGTTAACGACGCCAGATGTGTGTCACAAATACCGTGACCCCGACGATATATCGTTAGCGATGTTGCAACGTGTAAAGCCCCCTTAAGAATCTCTGGCTTAATACTAGCTAGTAAAACAAAGCTAGTATTAACCCCTTATTACCCAGCGAGCCACCCGGCATCAGGGCCACTGGAGAGTTGGACACAGCGCCAGAAGATGGGACTTCTATGAAAGCACCCTTTTCTTGGATGGCTGCGGACTGCAATTCTCAGCAGAGGGGCCCAGAAAGCTCGGGCCTGCCTGTGCTGAAGATTCCAATCCTCAGCTGCCTAGTTGTACCTAGCTGGACACAAAAATTGGGCGAAGCCCATGTCGTTTTGTTTTTTTTAATTATTGCATGAAATTCATGAAATAATTAAAAAAAGGGCTTCCCTATAGTTTTAGTTCCCAGTCAGGCTCAAATAGGCAGCTGGGGGTTGGGGGAAGCCGTACCTGCCTGCTGTACCTGGCTAGCATACAAAAATATGGCGAAGCCCAAGTCAGTTTTTTTTTTTTTAGTTTTTTGGCAAAAAACTTAAAAAAAAAAAATGCTTCCCTGGATTTTCCATTGCCAGTGAAGATAACACCAAGCAGTGGGGGTTAGCAGCCAGTAGCTGCTTGGATTACCCTTAGCTACCAATACAAAAAAATGCAGTGGGAGCCCACATATTTTTTTTAAATTATTTATTTAAATTACTAAAAAAAATGGGCTTCCCTGTATTTTGATTGCCTGACATCACAGTACTGTAAAAATAAATCATTAAAAAAAATGACGTAGCGCTCCTCGGTATTTTTATTCTCAGCGCAGATAAAGCAGACAACTACGGGTTGCCACCCCCATCTGCCTGGCGTTACCTTGGCTGGCAATCAAAATACAGGGAAGACCATTAATTTTTTTTATTTAAAAAAATAGTTAAAAAAAAAAAATGCGTTGGCTCCCGCCGTATTTTGATCGCCAGTCAGGTAAAGCCAGGCAGCTGGGGGCTGGGATTCTCGGCAGCTCACAGCCACCCCTGAAAATGACGAATTGTTTCTTAGTGCTATTTCCAGGCATTTTATCCGGCTCGTCCAGCGGCCGTAATGGCGGTGGCTCGCTGGGTAATAAATGGGTTAATACCAGCTTTGTATTCTCAGATGGTACTAAGCCCGAAATTCATGGTGTCATGCCAATATAGACATGGCCACCATGAATTTCTAGTAAAGATAAAAAAAACAACACACAGAAAAATATTTTTATTAGAAATAAAACGCAACACAACTAGTGACTCCATCTTTATTGAAATAAAGAACCCCCCTCCGCAGTAATCCTGGGTCAAGGGTCCTGCGCTGTCCAATCCGGATCCAATATCATCTGATTGGTTTGCTGGAAGGCAAAGCGATCAGATGATGTGTCAGGTTCAAGGGCTTGAATCACATCACACATCAGCTGATTGTATAAACGGTTTTTATTCAATCAGCTGATGCATCAGTGCAAAAAAACCCCAAAAAACATAGACAAAGAAAGAGAGAAAGAGAGAGAGAAAGAGAGAGAGAAATGAGAAAGAGAGAGGGAAAGAGTGAAAGAGAAAGAAAGCGATAAAGAGAGAGAGAGAAAGAGAGAGAAAAAGAGAGAGAGAAATAAAGAGAGAGAAAGAGAGCGAGAGAAAGAGAGAGAAAGAAAGAGAGACAGAAAGAGAGAGAGAGAAAGAGAGAAAGAAAGAGAGAAAGAGAGAGAGAGAGAGAAAGAGAGAGAGAAAGAGAGAGAGAGAGAAAGAGAGAGAGAAAGAGAGAAAAAGAGAGAAAGAGAAAGCGAGAGAGAGAGAAAGAGAGAGCGAAAGAGAGAAAGTGAGAGAGAAAGAGAGAGAGAAAGAGAGAGCGAAAGAGAGAAAGTGAGAGAGAAAGAGAGAGAGAAAGAGAGAGAGAGAGAGATAAAGAGAGAAAGAGAAAGAGAAAAAGAGAAAGAAAGAGAGAGAGAAAGAGAGAGAGAGGGAGAGAGAGACACACGCAAGTACTACCGCCCCCATCATCATCCCCGCACACACCCCGGCACTACCGCACTCATCATCATCCCCGCACACGCCCCGGCAGTACCGTCCCCATCATCATTCACCGCACACACTCAGACACTACCGCACTCATCATCATCCCCACACACACCCCGGCACTACCGCACTCATCATCATCCCCGCACACGCCCCGACAGTACCGTCCCCATCATCATTCACCGCACACACCCCGGCACTACTGCACTCATCATCATGCCCGCACACACCCCGGCACTACCGCACCCATCATCATCCCCGCACACACCTCGACACTACCGCACACATCATCATCCCCGCACACACGCAGGCACTACCGCATTCATCATCATCCTTGCACACACCCCGGCAGTACCGTCCCCATCATCATTCACTACTGCACCCATCATCATCCCCGCACACACCCCAACACTATCGCACACATCATCATCCCCGCACACACGCAGGCACTACCGCACTCATCATCATCCCCTCACACACCTCTGCACTACCGCACTCATCATCATGCCCGCACACACGCAAGCACTACCTGAGTGAAGTCTACGGTGACAGCGTGGCTCACTTCAGTTGCTGTGTGGAGCTGACACAGAGCGGTCATGTTCTACGACGCTCCCTGTCAGTTTCATGTAGCAGAGCTGAAAGCGTCGTGTGGATTACTTCGGACCTGGAGGGGTGTTTGGGGATTAATAAAGTGGTAAAAGAGGGGTTATTTTTGTCTTTTATTCCAAATAAAGGATTTTCGGGTGTATGTGTTTATTTACTTTCACTTACAGGTTAATCATGGAAGGTATCTCGGGGAGATGCCTGCCATGAATAACCTAGGACTTAGTGGCAGCTATAAGCTGCTGTTTAACTCCTTATTACCCCAATTGCCACCGCACCAGGGCAATTCGGGATGAGCCGGGTAGAGTCCCGGGACTGTCGCATCTAATGGATGCGGCATTTCCGGGTGGCTGCTTGCTGATATTGTTAGGGTGGTGGGCTCCCCATAACGTGGCGCTCCCCATCCTGACAATACCAGCCTCCAGCCGTGTGGTTTTATCTTGGCTGGTATCAAAATTGGGGGGACCGCAGGTTTTTGGTTTTTTTTTAATTATTTATTTATTTATTTTACTGCACGATATAGACCCGCCCGCCAGCGGCTGTGATTGGTTCCAGTGAGACAGCTGTCACTCAGGATGGGGGCGTGTCTGACTGCATCCAATCATGAGCGCCGGTGGGCGGGGAAAGCAGGGAATACCAGATTGAATAATGAGTGACAGCCCTTTTCAAAAGAGGAAAAGCCGCTGGACCATTGTGACAGCCGTGCAGCTGATCGGTGAGTAGGAAAGAGAGAGGGATTGTGCCTGGGATGCAGGCCGCATGCAAATACGCAACGTGCGCACATAGCCTTACTGTGAAAAGCCATGCTTTTGGTGATCGAACCGTTATCGAACGTTAACTCAAACTGTTGAACGTGAAGCAAATCGTTCGAGTTCATCGAACGACTCAAACATCGCCCAAAACAACTTGAATTTGAAATGTGCGAACGGTTCGCTTCGAACACCGCTCTTCTCTACTGCAGACCTACAGCACAGACAATCCAGAGACTCACAGGTGACGTTGTCTTTGATTGTATTCATTATTTTCTCTCTTCATCTTCATCTGGCCTAGATCACCATGACAACTTCTTGCATCCACATCTGCAGAATGTAATGCACAGACATATTTTTCTCATCACTTTAACAGCACCTTGCACATTTTCCTCACTTTCCTTTACACAAAATACATAAATAAAGTTCCCCAGGCAATAAAACTACCCTCCTTGGTGCCCTTCACAATAATAGTAACTTTATATTATGTCCACCACAGCAATAGTACTCCCTAAAAAAAACGCGTATTGCGCATTTTATACCTTTGTAATAGTATAGTAGCTATTCAATGCCACAGCAAGATAATAATGCCCAATCTGTGCCCCCACACAATAATAATGCCCTTTGTGCTCCCACAGAATAGTTTCCTCACAGTAATGTGACCTATTTGTGCCCGCACTGTAATGTCCTTCATTTGTGCTTCCATAAAACACTACTGTAATGTCCCCTATTTGTGTCCATTCTGGTAAGTTGTGCCTGCAGATAGTAAAGCCCCCTATTTGTGTCCACAGAGAACAGTAATGTTACCATTTGTGCCCCCACACAGAAATGTCCTCTATTTACATCCTCACATAGTAGTGTCCCCTATTTGTGAATCCACACAGTAATGGTCCACATTTCTGCCCCAAACAGTAATTTCCCCTATTTGTGCCCTCACATATTAATGCCTTGTTATGTCACCACACAATAATGTCCTCCTTTTGTGCTCCTGTGACGCCCTGGGCAAGCCAGGGGTCACAGGTCACAACACCACCACACCCTACACCCCAGTTAGGAACACCAAGGCTAACCTAAAATCCTTGTTGCCTTCCTCCAGGGGCTGATGTTCACACCAGGGGGTGGGCCAGGCGGTTGGCTCCGCCCACCGAGAAGTTCACAGCCCTGGAGGCGGGAGAACCAGGCAGTTGAAGCCAGACTAGAGTCTGAGGAGGAGTGGAAGCTAGGGGAGTGAAGTAGAAGGAAGTAGTAGTGGAGCTAAGGAGGAAAGCTGAAGTGACTGAACAAGCGAGAGTAGTAAAGCCTGAAGTTGTTCCGGGTGTGTGCCCCGGACAGTGACAGCAAGGTCAGCAGACGGCGGTGATAGTCCGCAGGGGTGACTGCTTGGAGGTTGCTGGAAGGACCGCGGACGGGTGGTGACCCGGCGGTCTGGAGCAGTATACAAAGAACAGTCAGCACCAGGGCAGGGGCCTTTCGGATCCCGGCAAGGCAAGGAGTCGCCATAATTTGCCAAATCCGTCAGTGAAGGGGACGTCTGTCTCCTAACAACCAAGTCCCGATTGAAGGCAACAGTCCAACCGTAACGGAGAGACACCGCCACCACCAGGGCACCAGTTTCTCAGGGCCAGCGCCTGCGGGCAAAGTAGGGCTCCTCCGGCCCATATCCAAGCCGGAGAGCGGGTTACCGGTGGGAACCCATCGCAACCATCATCATCTTAGGTGCAGGGAAAAGGGACCGTCACCGTCACCTACTGGGGAAAGCAAGTGCAGCCGTCCGTGGGAACCGTCTTTCCAGCCGTGTGTTTTACCGAGAACTGTGTCATCGTCTCAGGCTGAGTGAGTACCACAGTGCCGCAAGGCACAGAGCTGCCCCCGCGTCCCTGCACCCCACCAAGCCCTGCCTCATCATTGGGCCCCGGGACAACCAACCCCCCTACCCACGGAGGGGAGGACTCACATCTAGCTGCTCCATACCACCACTCCCGGGATCCCCATACAGAGCAGCGGTGGTGTCAACAGATCACCACAACCGTGGGTGGCGTCACGGACAATAAACTATCCCAAAACACCAATTCCCCTTTCACTCACGGGCGAGGAACGCCGCTCGAGCCCCCGGGATCCGGCCCATCGCTCGAGCCACCGAGCAGCGGCAGCAGCGGGCCGCAGCAACCGGACCCGAGCAGTAGGGAGGGCGCGGCGTCCCCTCCTCTGCCCGCGACAACTTGGCGTCACGAACAGGATCTTACCGCTCTGCCGTTGGGTAGAGGTGCGCCTTGTGACTGCCGGAGGTATCCGGCCGGAAAAATTGAGAAGTCGCCATCTTTGGCGCGAAAAGTTCCCGCTCGAGCGTCTTCTCGAGTAGTAGAGGCGCGAAGGCCAAAACCCCGCCCCGAGAGAGGAGGGGCCGGAAAGAGGCTAAGGGGGACGCGATGGCGGCTGGCTGCATGTGAACGCAGCTATAAAAGCAGGGACGCCAGGACTCTGCGGACATCTTGTTCCTGGGAGAAGCCGCCAGCAGTATGTGGATGCCGTCCCGCAACACCGTAGCCCCCGCGCCTGGAACCGCGGCGTGGGTGGAGATCCGGACTGCGCAGCTCTACCAACGGCTGCAGGTTAAGATGCAGCTCCTCATGGAGGAGTGGGAGACCGACATGGCGGACGTTATAGCAACCGTGCGGAGACGCGAGGAGGAAGCGGAGGAAGGGAGGGTGAGTGACCCACGCCCCGATGCCCTTGAAGGGCCGGTCATCATGGCTGCGGGACCCGGTCCAAGCCCTCTCTCCCCCGCTGCCTCCCTCGCCACCCGTCTCGGAAGCCGTGACCCCGCCATTAGGCCCGCTACCACCGCAACCGGTAGCGATATCCAGCATGCCCGCCCAGGTGGGCCGACCTGTAGCCGGAGCCCGTAGTCGACCGGATCCCCATACAGAGCAACGGTGGTGTCAACAGATCACCACAACCGTGGGTGGCGTCACGGACAATAAACTATCCCAAAACACCAATTCCCCTTTCACTCATGGGCGAGGAACGCCGCTCGAGCCCACGGGATCCGGCCCATCGCTCGAGCCACCGAGCAGCGGCTGCAGCGGTAGCAGCGGGCCGCAGCAGCCGGACCCGAGCAGTAGGGAGGGCGCGGCGTCCCCTCCTCTGCCCGCGGCACTCCCACATAGTAATGTCCCCTATGTGTTTCATCACGCAGTAAGATCCCCTGTTTGTGCCCCCACATCGGAATGTATCCAATTTGTGCACTCATACAATGCTGTCTCCAATTTGTGGCCCTAAGCAGTAAGAACAACTCAGTGGGGACCAAAATAGGTTTTTATTAGGGAGATGGATTAAGAGATGTGTAAGGAACATGTAATGCAGGAATAAAAGGCAGAAGAAATCAAATAGCAGTTGGCACGTTTCACAGTTACACTTGACTGATCAAGTACATGCAATCACTAAAGGTTATTACAAACAAATTGTTTTAACAATAATCCCACTCCAGTCCTTTTGTTGGGGAAGCGTCAGTGTTGCCCTACTTATGGTCACATTAGTAGGGCGACACGGAAAGTCTCACAAGTGGAGTCCAGTTATGATATAGGCAATCGGGGACTCTTGGCTGTTAAGAGAGCTTTTGCGGAACGGAGGCATTGGTTGGAGGGTGCTTGGAATAAAGTAACGGTCTTTAGTGATCACAAAAATGTACTGTATGTTGACATCACTAAATGCTTGAATACTAGAAAGGACCAGTGAGCCCATTTTTTTTTTGCTTGGTTTGATTTCTCTGTAACATATCTCCCTACTGCTAATAATGTTAAAGCTGCTATTTTGTCACATAATTTTGTTCCAGAGTTGAGGGACGAAAATCCAGTCAAATTCTAAGTGAATAGGTGATGGTAGCTGCCCTGCTGGAGTTTGATCTCAGACTGCACATTGTGGAGTCTCAAGTTGGTGGATTTGTCACATGGCAAAGTATTTGTGAAGGTGAAAATCTGACATTGTGGGTTGTATTAATCACCTAGGCAAGTTTACAATGCAATTATGTTTTTTTCTTCCATCCATGATCATACAGGAACTCCGGATCCTAACCCAGAACCAGTAGTTCCACTGCCCCCGTACCAGGCGATATCCACTGTCTCCCAATTTTAGGTTAGCCCACAGCTTTTCTTTCTCCCGCCAGTATGGTCTGCAGTCTTATCCTATGCTCTTCCAGTTGACAAATACCACGACCGTAGCTCATCTATCCAGCTGTAGCCAGCAAAAAAACCCTATCGACTTGTTAGTGTCCTAAGTACCCCAAGTCACCCACAAGGTTCAAGCTCGGCCCCCAGGAAATGCTTCCCCAATGCAAGCTGTGTATTGGTAGAGGTATTTTTCTGAGCCCGAGCCCCTCATTTTGGGCTACATGTTAGACCCCCTGTGGAGACTGCTCCACCGGGTTTACTATCACTATCCACATAATGAGACTAGTGGCTGGTAGAACATTGGCTTAATTGAGGACCCTTCGTACTGACTTTCTTAACGAAGTGCATGAGGTTCCTCTGCCACCTGGATTGCTGTGTCCAGGTCCTTTTGGTGGCAGAGTGCTCGAAAAGATGTTAAAGAATATGTAGTTAGGTTTTCCCCACGTCCCCCCCAGAGTTTGCCCCACATCTAAAGCTTCTTGTCAGGCCCCGGTAGGGTTTCTTTTGCATAACAAGGTTTTGTTTCAACCTTGGATTCTTTTTTCCATGCATTTCATCATAAATTTGTCTAATTCTGATGGTAATACTGTAGTATGGGTGGTGTTGGTTTGCACCCCAATTACTGCACCAATCTCTCGACACCTCAGCTTTTTGTTATTATAGG
The DNA here is from genome assembly GCF_048569485.1 of Anomaloglossus baeobatrachus. Taxonomy (NCBI): domain Eukaryota; kingdom Metazoa; phylum Chordata; class Amphibia; order Anura; family Aromobatidae; genus Anomaloglossus; species Anomaloglossus baeobatrachus. Next base: position 136,589,346 of record NC_134355.1, read on the forward strand.
AGTCTGCATTTAGTTTTTGCTACCTTTTCTGGTTTGAAGTCAGCTGTCCCAGAGGGGGAAAGATATCCTTCTTGTTTGATTAAGGTCTGGAGAGAAGTTGAAAAAGGTATTTTTTTAAAACTTTCGATCGCACCAAGAGAACCGCAAACCACAGATATAGGAGGGTTACCTGTCTTTAAGGTATGAGATTTTGTGTGGCTATTTCTCAAATCTAATTTGTTGATCCATATAAGGTAATTAAATTCATTAATCTGATGACGGCCAAGCTCCAGCTTCCGGTTGCATGAAGAATAAATGATTCCTTCCATTCCTCTGTTCAAAAATTTGAGGGGGCGCCAGGTCCTCAGGATATCACTGAGGTTGACTTGGAGGAGGACAAAGAGTATGAAGTGGAATGAGTTTTGAGTTCCCTAAGTGTCACACATCACCTGCAGTATCTCATTGAATGGAAGGGTTTCGGACCGGAGGCTAATTCCTGGATTGATGTGCAGGATTTGCATGTGGATCGCCTAGTGAGGGAGCTCTGACAGTGGCATCAGTGGTTGGAGATTTGTGTAGGTCCAGGGGCTACTTATAGAAGAGGTAGTACTATCATGTCCCTGAATTTGAACCCTGGAGACTGTGCTCTGTGATTGACTTCTCTGCTGGACCACAGCAGATACACCTTTTTCTTTGGGTGTTTTGTTTCTGTTATCCTTGCTTTAGATTTATTAGTGTAACAGGTGAATTCATTTACTTGTTTGACTGCCCAATCACCTTTCTGGTGTGGCTTTAAATACTTTCCTATCTTATATTTGTTATCAGTAAGTAGGCAGCATATTCTTCAGCAATATACACCCTCTCTTGTATTTTGTTGTTTGTCTTACTGTCTCTGAGATCACTTTTTACCATCAGCTCCTTCCTTTCTGTAGGCAATTTGCACTCTGCTCTTCCCTGGGGTTCCATAGGAAGAACATGAAGTGATCGACAACCGATCAGGCAGAGTAGGTTCAAGTTGCCATCGTTTAGTCTGTGGTCAAGGCTATTCCAACTCTCACAGGAATCACTAGGGACTGTGGAGTTGGGATCTCTGGTCTGTATAGGAAGCGGTAGAGTCAGATATATTTTTTTAGTGTGTTACCTTTATCCATTGTGAGTTCCTTTATGAACATAAACATCATGATTCTCATTTGTTTTTCTGGCATGAAGAAACCCTTCAGGTTTTGTGACAAAACAGCTCAAAAAGAACGCAACAAAACTTCAACGTGTGGAAATGCCCTATGCATATACAGTTCAAAGTACAGGACATTTCCCAACTCCAATATGAGTCTGACAGTCCATCTTATTTCTAGGCACCTTCTGAACATTCCCAGACACTTGCCAAATATGCTTTATAGCTTGTTCTATTCAGCTACTCCATCCATAATTCTCCAGCTTAGTCTAAACAGGAGGCTAAACAAGGAGACTCTTAATTCATCAAGACTTTCTTGCCAGTCTTGATGAATGAGCATGGTGAATCAGATGCTCCATATTCATGAAGAGGTGCCTTCCTCTTCATAAATCTGGAGCATCTGACTAGTGGCATAGACCTCACCTTACTCTAGTCATGTATTGGAGCCACATTTCTTGCATAGGAATGCCAAAACTTATCATCAATTAGATAAGCTGTGGCATAATGCTCCCACCGAACACCCGTTCCATCCATTTTGATGGATCTGGGAGAAACATAAAAAGTTGCAAAATTTTGACAGGTGATAAAGGATTCATCAAACTGACCATATCGGATCATAGAAGATTTGTCATCACTGTCATTGATCCTGCAACACCAGAATCAAATATTGCTTAAATGAAAAACAGTCACAACAAAATCTGAACTCTTGGCAAAATGTCTAATTGTTTTGGAGGTTTTCTTCCAATGTAAACAGCAGCAGCAGATAAATGTGTGGATCTAACTACTTAACACTGACTGTGGTTTGGTTCCCTTGAGATGTAAAATTACGGCAAAGATACTTATTCCTTTCTAATTAAAAATTTGTAGTACAAAATCCAAATTCACTGCACACCACTAAAGAATAGTGCCATTAGCAAAGTAAGATGAATATATCACGTACATGCTCAGGTAAATTATATATATTGCACATCCTCAGGGATAATCTTTTGCTTACCTGGAGGGTTAAAAATCTTATATTCATTGATAAAGAAGACAAATGGAAACTTCCAATCTGCTTCTTACCAACCTGAAGCTATTGGTCGCATAAATTCTAAAGCAATTTCCCCTCATTGGGTGCATAACTCAATTAAACTACTATCTCTGAAAAAATATGTTTATGTCACAAAATAGTTCTATAAACTTATTTAAAGAAGAATGAAAATGAAAGTATGTGCATTAATATTTAGATAACTTATGTTTTACTCTGCTTTTACTTATATGTTTAGCACCACAACGCTTTACAGATATCATTGGGGCTCACAATCTAAATTGCCTATCACTATGTGTTTGAAGTGTGTGAGGAAACCGGAGAACCCACGCATGATTCTATACATATGGAGCTACTCTCTCCTTGAAGTATTGCTCAAACATATGGCATTTCCAACACATGGCATCCAACATAGCTTTGTATAATGTCACTTTAGTACAGAGCTGTATGGCCTGTGTATACTGCTACACAGTCACCGTTGGGTGCTGTATGAATGGACATAGTCTCCTCAATAAGCAATAATTTTAGAGAAGAATACCGTATTTTTTGGTTTATAAGATGCAACGGATTATAAGACGCACCCCAAATTTAGAGGGGGCGGGGGGAAATGGGGTCATTCTTATAATCCAGTGGTGTCTCACCAGAGGGGGGCGGCAGTGATGGTGGAGCGGGGTCGGAGAAGGCAGGGGCTGTGCTGGAGTAGGGCGATGCTGCCGTCGGTGCAGCGGGTGTCTCAGATACTTGCTGTGGATGGAGGCGTTGACAGGCTCTGCTGCACTGCGGCACAGGCAGCGCTGCGGGCAGTGAGGCAGGGGACGCCATCCTGAATGTTAGCTGTGCGGGCTTCAAAGAAATAGCGCAAGTGAACAGATTGAGCTGTCGGCTCAATCACAAGCTTAGATCTCATCTGCGCATGCGCCAAGTTTAGATCTCATCTCTGCACCATTTTCTTTAAGTCCGCTGCTGGGAGATTAATGGGCCAGAGAGCAGAGAGCTCCATCTGCGCACGTGCCGACTCAGAGCATCATTGTTTGAAGCTCTAGTGATTCCCCTGGACTATAGGGTCGCTACAGGGTACTGCACAAGCTGCCCTTCCGTGCAATATTCCGCCTACCGCTTGGTTCTTAAGTGGTGTTGCCTCTAACAGCAAATCAAAATCCTAGAGACACCCTGCGCCAGACCCACCTGACACACCAGTGGACGGCTTGAAAGGAATAGAGTTGCCCACCTGGGGGGTCAGGGAGGGGTGGTGAGGTGTGTAGAGAGTTGAGTTTAGTCGCAGAGAGGAGAGGAGTTGGAAGTAGCCCTCGAGCTCAGAAGAGCTCAGAGGAAGTCGGGGACTCCCGAAGTAACTGCCTAGGTTGCAGACGGTAGTCTAGGCTTAGAGAGGTTGGACCCCCGGTCGCAGGGGATTGTGGCTAGGTGCTCGGACCCATCGAGGAGGACGGCTGGCAGCCTAGCCCTATCAGCGATCCGGGACCGAAGGCACGATGGGGTACATGGACCCTAGGTCGGGGAGTAGCTTCAGGCAACCCAACAATTCACCTGAGGAGAACGGAGCCCCCAGAATCGGGGCATTAGCGCAACGAGGGGGATAGGACTTTCCAACCAAAACAATCCAGAAAATCTCAAGCGTGAGCCCTGAGAGCAAGCTCCCATACTTAGCCATAGTAGGGAGTGGGGCCCGGCTAGCTCCAAGCTACCGGGCCATCAAGCTGAAGTCTAAACTAAGTGCCAGGAGGCAGGTCACGGATCACCAGGCAGCACCACTTGGGGACAGGACCCGGACGAGCTCCCCTCAGCGGCAGCGGTACCCAGAGACTTGGTTTACCTGGTTGTCGGTGTCTGCTTATGAACTGAGTGAGTACGAGAGTGACTTCTGCATCCCCACGGCAACTCTCCCTCACCGAGTCCTGGAGGGTTCCAACACCTTGCTGCCCCGTTCCAACATCCCCAGGTACTCAAAACAGCTGCGGTGGTACTCCTAATTACCACACACCACGGGTGGCGTCACAGACTATAATTTCCCTGTAAATTCCCCCCTTTTCATTCGAGTGGCCGCATGACTCCCGGGTCCGGAGACCCTTGAACCACAGCGAACCCGGATCCGAGCAGCTCGGCTGCTTCCATGGGGGCGGTACACCCTCACGGCCCGCAGCCCCAGCCCCAACCCAGCCGCTGCCGCTACAGACCCTGCACAGCCGCCGCAGTCTGTGCACAGCCGCCGCACCCTGTGAACAGTCGCCGCACACCCTGCACATCCGCCTCAGACCTTGTACAGCTGCTGCAGACCCAGCCCAGTTGCCATAGCCCATGCACAGCTGCCATAGACTTTGCACAGTCGCCGCAGACCCTGCACAGCCGTCGCAGCATTGCCCCTGCCTCCTGCCACTCGTCTCCACCCCTCCCCCTCGGTAACCTACATGCGAATTATAGGATACACCCCTCACTTTCCTCCCAAATGTTTGTCAGGAAATGTGCGTCTTATAATCAGAAAAATACAGTACATATGGACAGATAGCTTCCAATGGAACATATCACCTTACTTTTCTTTGTATTCGTATAAAGCCGGTACAGTGTAGGCTATACAACTGGAAACCTTATTAAGGCCCCATCCAAAAAGAGCCATTACCTAGCCATGTGAAGAACACTCAAGATTTTGGATACAGAGTACTATCAGTCTTTCCAGCCTAATGCAGCTTAGGTAGCCACAGTCCAGATGAAAACAGGTACATATTTAAATGATGGTGTATCCAGGAAAGAATGTGATTTTATTTTTAAATTTTAGATCCATTCATTAATAATTAATAATTCATCTATGTGCGTCTCGTCACTATTCTTACTCCAGTCAGAGACCAGAGTAAGATTTGTGATTTGTGGTGTAAGGAACTTCATGAATTTGATCAGTGGGGATTGCGATGCTACGTCCCATCCCAGCGCCACCTATATTATTAGAGCTCAATTAAAGTGGCATGGAAATGCCAAAAGTCACAAAATCATAGCGCAGCCTTGCATTGAGCAAAAATGTTGCGACATTTCTAAGCTTTTTTGTGCCATAAACGGTTTGATGAATTGGGGGATATGTCTCTCTAGTGCTACTTATTTGAGGTATCTACCTCTAATTCCAAGTCTAACCCTTTAATGAGCCGTGCAAAATTACTGAAGATATTAGGTAAACCAAAGTCGCCTCCAGGTTGAGATCCTTGTTTCCCATTCTCTGTTCTATTATTATTAACAGTACAACCAAAAAAGTTTTAGGAAAGTTTCTAATACTTAAAATAGAATTTATTTCTCTAGGGGAATCTAAGCCAAGCTATAATTGGCAAAGAATCACCGTATTTGGATTGAACACAACATATTTCCATCTGTATCTTGGGAACAAAAAAAGTCCCCTTAAATGTTATCTCTTTACCCACAGAGACGAAGAACATTTTTTTTACAGTTTCTCATTTCTTCATTAACCTCATATCTCAGGACAAGGTATCCAAATTCAACTGCTGCATAATAAGCTAAGAAATGAGCTAAGAAATGTTTCAAATCTGAAGTAAATAGTAAAAGCAGCTATTATCTGAGATCCATGACAAAATAATTATATGTAAGACAAATGTGCTACAAAACATTTCAAAACGTAATTCTGCAATCATCAATTATTACAAGTAGTAGCTGTAATTACATCAATTGTATGAAATAGTTTTTGGAATATTTATTTATTTTTAGTTATTTATTTTACTCACTTATATAGTGCTATTAATTCCACAGTGCTTTACAGACGGGACTATCATTGTCTTCATTGGGACTCACAATCTAAACTATATGTATTATCTATGGCCTTATTAAAGGGCAGTGATGTGGAACATTTGAATATTTATGACCTCATTTGTGACCATGTACAGTAATAGGGTGTCCATTGCCCTACTACCCCCGGATATGTATTGGGAATCGGTTTCTTAATATGTATTACATTTTGTATATGTTTGATTTCATTGTAATGTGTAGATTTGTTCTCCTGTGCAATATGACAGGCTGCCATTGGGTGTCACTGGTTCCCGGGTACCTTAGTGAGAAGGGATGGGTAGGAAGTGACAGAATGGCAGGGGTTAAGAGGGGGGAAGAGAGCTCCCAGCACAGGAGGATATAGGAAAGGAGATTCCTGTTTTGAGGCAGATAGGGAAACGCAGAGACAGTGAGTAGTAGCAATAGAAAGGACCTCCTGGGTCAGATAAAGCAGAGTGGAGTGGGAAGTGTGGAGGTGAGAGACAGAAGGGAAAGGAACAAAGAAAGAGAAGAGGAAGATAAAGCAAAGGGAGAGCTCATCTGCAACAAGATGTAATTCCAGTCAGAAGGATCAGAGGAGGAGGGCACTGCTTTCACAGGCCGGCAGCTAAAGGAACCTGTAGGAACATTAGCACAGTGGGGGCATCATCAGGAGTCCATCCATTGATCAGAAGCCGAGCTGTCAGACCAGCCATCATGTTTAGTGACTGGGTCAGAAAGGAGAGAGAAAGCTGCCCCTTGGTTACTGTGACTGCAGAGCTGGGTTCTGGAAACAAAAACATGTTTATGAATAATGTTGATGTAAAGTCTGCCGTGATGAGAAGGAAATTGTCTGCGAATAGAATGTTCAGTAAAGTTAAAAGAGTTTTAACTGGTGGTGGATTCATTACTGACTCTGCAGCGTGCGAGGCAGATTGTAGTGAATAGGATCCAAAGAAGCCAGTTGAAGAATCTGAGCAGCAGCAGACAGGTACTACCTCCACACTCACTCCATAGACCAGTGTGCCCCCCGTGTCTGTATTGTGCCGGGGGGGTTTGAGGACTTCAATCCTCGCCCATGACTGCCCCTCTCCGGCAATTTACAGCCATACACAATTATCAACTTGAAAATTATCCAGCTATATTGGGCAAAACAATTAATTACCTCACCCATAATGTAATGACCGGAACTGGTTCTGTTTCGTGTGTGACGCCCTGGGCAAGCCAGGGGTCACAGGTAATGACATCACCACACCCTACACCCCAGTTAGGTACACCTAAGCTAGACCAGAAATCCTTGTTGCCTTCCCCCAGGGGCTGATGACCACACCAGGGGGTGGAGCCAGGCTGTTGGTCTCCGCCCATCAAGGAGTTCACAGTCCTGGAGGCAGGAAAACACAGGCAGATTAGGTTTGGAGTTTGAAGCAGAAGGAGGGAAAGTAGTGAAAGAGAAAAGTGACAGTTTGAAAGCCTGAAGTTGGTCCGGGTGTGTGCCCCGGACTGAGACAGCAAGGTTAGCAGATGGCGGTGACCGTCTGCAGTGGAGGCTGATCGGAGGTGCCGTGAGGACCATGGACGGGTGGTGGCCCGGCGGTACCGGACCGGTACACAAGGAGAAGCCAGCACCATTGGCAGGGGCCTTTCGGATCCCGGCAAGGCTAGGAGTCGCCGTGAATTTGCCAAATCCGTCAGTGAAGGGGACCTCCGGGTCTCCAAACAACTAAGTCCCGATTGAAGGCAACAGTCCAACCGTGAAGGAGAGACACCGCCACCGCCAAGGCACCAGTTTCTCAGGGCCAGCGCCTGCGGGCAAAGAGGGGCTCCTCCGGCCCATATCCAAGTCGGGGAGCGGGTAACCGGTGGGAATCCATCGCTACCAACATTGAACATAGGTGCAGGGAAAAGAGACAGTCACTGCTAACTACCGGGGAAAAGCAACAGCAGCCGTCCGTGGGAACCGTCTTTCCAGCCGTGTGTTTTACCGAGAACTGTGTCAACGTCTCAGGCTGAGTGAGTAGCGCTGCCCCCGCGACCCTGCACCTCACCAGGCCCCGCACCCGGCCTGCCATCCACCCCTACCCAATCACCAGGCCCCGGGACGGCCAACCCCCTACCCACGGAGGGAAGAAATAACAACAAAGCTGCTCCCTGTCACCGCTCCCGGGATCCCCATACAGAGCAGCGGTGGTGTCCACACAATCACCACAACCGTGGGTGGCGTCACGGACAATAAATCCCCAAAACCAAACCCCTTTTCACTCACAAGCGAGGAGCGCCGCTCGAGTCCCTGGGATCCGGCCCATCGCTCGAGCCACCGAGCAGCAGCGGCCGCGGCAGCAGCAGCAGCCGGACCCGAGCAGTGGGAGAGCGCAGCGTCCCCTCCTCCGCCCGCGACAACTTGGCGTCACGAACAGGATCTTACCGCTCTGCTGTCTGGTAGAGGTGCACCTTGTTATCGCCGGAGGTGTCCGGCCAGATAATTTCAAAAGCCGCCATCTTTGGCGCGAAAAGTTCCCGCTCGAGCGTCTCCTCGAGTAGTGGAGGCGCGAAGGCCAAAATCCCGCCCCGATAGAGGAGGAGCTGGAAAGAGGCTAGGGGGGACGAAATGGCGGCTGGCCGCATGTGAGCGCGGCTATAAAAAGCAGAGACGCCAGGACTCTGCAAGGATACTGGGTTCCTGAAAGGCACGATTGCCAAGATGTACAGTCCGACCGCCAACAAGGACGCTCCCGCACCCGGCACGGCGATGTGGTTGAGAGACCGGACTGCCCCGTTGAATAACCGTCTGCAAGCCCATATGCAGCTCCTCCTAAAGGAGTGGGAGACCGACATGGCGGACGTAGTGGCTGCTATGCGGAGACGCGAGGTGGAAGAGGATTTGGAGGAGCGGGTAAGAGACCCACGCCCCTGTATTCCCGAGGGATCGGCCATTGAAGCTGAGGAGCCCGGCCTGCCTCCGCTCACCCTGCCTCTCTCCCCGCTACCCGTGTTAGCTGCTGCCGCTCCGCCACTAGGCCCGCTGCCTGCCCAACCGGTAGCGATACCCTGCCAATCCGCTCCGGCGGACCAACCGGCTGCAGATGTCCAGGACGTCCCTGAATTACTCCCGGGGGAACCGCTAGGACCGCGGCCCCTTGACAAGATTGTGCCAGAAGTCCCAGCAGTGACTGCACCAGACCCCGAGCCCAGGACCGTAGCATGGATGAAGGCCCGGGTGATTAAATTCCACCAACGTCAGCAGGATCAGATCTTCCGGATGATGGAGCAGTGGACCAACGAGGTGGAGATGCTGATTGCAACCGCCCCGATGTACGGGAGGGGAACAGATGTAACAGAGTCGACTGGTGACCCACGTCCCTATGTCCTACCAGGACCGGCCGCTGCGGCTAAGGGGCCCGGCCTAGTCTCGGCCTATGCATCACCCTTGCCATTAACTTATGGGGCGCCTCAGTGTAAACTCGACTGACCCGCTGCCCTGTGCTACTGCGGAAGGATCTGATGTGCTGGAAACTGGAGGCCAGGAGGCTGCGGCAGCTGGCGGCAACCCGCCTGATGTAGGAATAATTGATGATGACTCCGGCCCCACTGCTGAGTTTGAGGGGGCAAGTGAGCATCCCCGCTATGAAGGAGACCCAGTGGTTTTCTACACCCCGCGCACCGGTGGAAATGGGTGCCAGGCACCCCTGTCACAGCAGGCATGTCAGTGCATGTTTGATATGCTGGTGACGGAGGATGGATCCGCCTCAGCTGAAGAATCTGAGTAAGGGCAGCGGAGCACCGCTGCACAGTCCCCGTTGGGACCATCCATGTGTGTGTGTTTACAAGTTGAAAGTTATGAGAAAATGAAAATGATTAACCGAAAAGTCATCTGATTGTCTGCACCTGATTGAAACCAGTCGTTGCCGGCACCGTTGTCCCCGTGGGGACCGTTTAAAGTTGCGTAAGGGACTCCTTACGGACAAGCCCGTGAACTTGCAGGGCAACCACAAACTTGTGGGATGTAAATAAAAATGTTTTGTTGCAGCTTCCACCGTTACCGCCTCCGGAGAGGCAGATTGGAAGGAGGGCCCGCAGTGGAGCAGGCTGGGGCCCAGCCACCACCTGAACCGGTGGCTACCCTCTGGGGGTTCCAGGGGCTCCCCATGGACGTGGGTCCCCTGGAAAGGACAGATCCCGCTCGGGTAACTTGGTGCAGGACTGGGGTCAAGGGGTGCTGCCTGTTTCTTAGGGGCAGCATCAGGGCCAGGTTACTTGGGTGGGTGAGAGCGGAAGCCGTAACCGTTAACCGTTTGCAACGTTTAAGAAAAGTGCCTCCCGTTGTGGGATGATGTTATTTTACTTGTATTTTGTTTCTTATCTTTTTTTTTTCAGAAAAATAAAACCGGTGTTGGACGGGCAGTCCGCGGACGGTCTGCATTTTGCTAAGGGGGAATGTGACGCCCTGGGCAAGCCAGGGGTCACAGGTAATGACATCACCACACCCTACACCCCGGTTAGGTACACCTAAACTAGACCAGAAATCCTTGTTGCCTTCCCCCAGGGGCTGATGTCCACACCAGGGGGTGGAGCCAGGCGGTTGTTCTCCGCCCACCAAGGAGTTCACAGTCCTGGAGGCAGGAAAGCACAGGCAGATTAGGTTTGGAGTTTGAAGCAGAAGGAGGGAAAGAAGTGAAAGAGAAAAGTGACAGTTTGAAAGCCTGAAGTTGGTCCGGGTGTGTGCCCTGGACTGAGACAGCAAGGTTAGCAGACGGCGGTGACCGTCTGCAGTGGAGGCTGATCGGAGGTGTCGTGAGGACCGTGGACGGGTGGTGGCCCGGCGGTACCGGACCGGTACACAAGGACAAGCCAGCACCATTGGCAGGGGCCTTTTGGATCCCGGCAAGGCTAGGAGTCGCCGTGAATTTGCCAAATCCGTCAGTGAAGGGGACCTCCGGGTCTCCAAACAACTAAGTCCCGATTGAAGGCAATAGTCCAACCGTATGAGAGAGACACCGCCACCGCCAAGGCACCAGTTTCTCAGGGCCAGCGCCTGCGGGCAAAGAGGGGCTCCTCCGGCCCATATCCAAGTCGGGGAGTGGGTAACCGGTGGGAACCCATCGCTACCAACATTACACAAGGTGCAGGGAAAGAGACAGTCACCATTAACTACCGGGGAAAAGTAACAGCAGCCGTCCGTGGGAACCGTCCTTCCAGCCGAGTGTTTTACTGAGAACTGTGTCACCGTCTCAGGCTGAGTGAGTACCACCGTGCCGTGAGGCACAGCGCTGCCCCCGCGACCCTGCACCTCACCAGGTCCCGCACCCGGCCTGCCATCCACCCCTACCCCATCACCGGGCCCCGGGACAACCAACCCCCTACCCACGGAGGGGAGAAATAACAACAAAGCTTGCTCCCTGTCACCGCTCCCGGGATCCCCATACAGAGCAGCGGTGGTGTCCACACAATCACCACAACCGTGGGTGGCATCACGGACAATAAATCCCCAAAACCAAACCCCTTTTCACTCATGGGCGAGGAGCGCCGCTCGAGTCCCCGGGATCCGGCCCATCGCTCGAGCCACCGAGCAGCAGCGGTCGCAGCAGCAGCGGCAGCCGGACCCGAGCAGTGGGAGAGCGCAGCGTCCCCTCCTCCACCCGCGACACGTGCAGTGTGTGATGTTAGGGGGTATTGATGATGCTGCTACCCACAATTGCTGTTTCAGGTTTGCGCCAGTCTCGAGCTAAATCAACTCTTTGCAATAAGTTTTGTAAACCATGGTGGCTTTGCCATATAGAATGGATGTTGTGGGACACCACGTGTTTCCCCTTGTTGATGTGCTGTTGCTTCAGCACTTGTCGGAGCATATGTGGCACCCCTGAGGTTCTGGTCACCACAGGGTACTGCATTACAACCGGGGTGAAGTACTGATCATGGATCCGAGCGAGGTTGATGCCGGTTTCCCCATCTACAACCACATACACACAGGGTTGCCTCTTCCCCACTGGGGACTGGGCTTTGCTCGGGTACTAAAGGGGTCGCCTACAGTGTGACATTTACAGGATGCCATCACAACTGGGGGCCCAATCCACTAACTTGGACCTGGGACAGGGGAAGGGCGGCCACCAGGGGGAGTTAGGAGTCACATACATAGGAATACAGAGAGTTCTCCAGCAGAAGGGACAGTGAGCAGACGTCTTTCTCGGTAGCTCCTGTGGGACATAGGAATTTAACGGTCGCTGTGGAGATACCATGTCAATTCTCTCGGGGCCAGCGCAGTTCAAGGTGCAGCACCATAGGGTGGTGCAATTCCATGTTGCATCATCAGACTCTGCCGGACAGAGGGGTTCCCTGCTCCTCCGACCACACAAGAGTCCAGAGCCAAGTGGCACCTAGGATTCCAGGGCCTCGATCATGGTCAGACTCAAGGGGATCCACGCTACTGGCATAGGGAACGGTACTCTACCTAGTATGGAAGTGACTTTAAGTGCTTCAAGCCACAGTGACCCGCACAACAAATGCAGGAAGGAAGGACCCACAGGCTACCATACCGGTTCTGACCTCCCACGGATCCGGGATAGGCTGGAGCCAATAACGGCGGTGACCGGTACGCTTGGCCTGGCAGCTGAAATTGGGAGTAAAGACCCTTGAATCCACAGAGACTGTGTTGGCTTGTCCTTACCGGCATTGCCGCCCAGCGCTTAGGCACCATCGGCCATTATTGCACTCTTCATCCACCCGGGCCCGCTCCGCCTGTGGGGAGCGACACCATCCCGGCTGCCATAACACCTGCCCCAGCGAGGAATTCTGCAGTGGCAGCTACTCCCTGGCCGCATACCACAGGTGGCATCACGACAAACTTTCCCAATCACCCCATTTTCCCTTTGTTTCCTGTATGCCTCGGGGCAACTGAACCGGGCAAGGCCACCCGTGACATCGCCTGACCCGACCCGCAATGGCCCGGCAACGAGTAGCTTAACCACCTGCCCCGTGGGGTGCTATATATATAGTTTCATAGTTTTTAAGGTTGAAGGGAGACTCTAAGTCTATCTAGTTCAACCCGTAGCCTAACATGTTGATCCAGAGGAAGGCAAAAAAAACCCAATGTGTGAAATAAGCTCCAATGGGGAAAAAAATTCCTTCCTGACTCCACATACGGCAATCAGACTAGTTCCCTGGATCAACACCCTGTCATAAAATCTAATATACATAACTGGTAATATTATATTTTTCAAGAAATGCGTTCAGGCTCTGCTTAAATTTTACTAGTGAATCCCTCATTACAACATCATACGGCAGAGAGCTCCATAGTCTCACTGCTCGTACAGTAAAGAATCCTCATCTGTGATTATGATTAAACATTCTTTCCTCAAGACGTAGCGGATGCCCCCGTGTTCCAGTCGCAGGCCTAGGTGTAAAGAGATCTTTGGAAAGGTCTCTGTACTGTCCCCTGATATATTTATACATTGTGATTAGATCCCCCTAAGCCTTTGTTTTTCCTAACTAACTAACCCCAAGTTTAATAACCTGTCTTGGTATTGCAGCCCCCCCATTCCTCTAATAATCTTGGTCGCTCTTCTATCTACCTGTAAGATTATGCTATTTATAACCTTCTATACTTTTGCTAACAAGAAATGCATCCATTCCTCTCTTAAATTCATTCAGTGAGTTGGCCATCACCACTTCCTCAGGAAGAGAGTTCCAGAGCCTCATTGCTCTTACCGTGAAGAACCCTCTTCTATGTTGATGTAGGAATTTTCTTTCCTCCAATCGAAAAGAATGCCCCCTTGTTCTTGTCATAGTCCTTGGTACAAACAGATCATGGGAGAGATCTCTATATGGCCCTCTGATATATTTGTACATATTTATTAGGTCTCCCCTAAGTCTTCTCTTTTCTAGAGTAAATAGACCTAATTTTGATAACCTTTCCGTGTATTGTAATGCACCCATTCCATTTATTATTTTAGTAGCCCGCCTCTGAACCCTTTCAAGTTCAGTAATGTCTTTCTTCAGCACCGGCGCCCAAAATTGCACACAATACTCCAAGTGTGGTCTGACTAGTGATTTGTACAGAGGGAGAATGATGTTTTCATCTCGTGCCCCCAGACCTCTTCTAATGCATCCCATCACCCTATTTGCTTTGGTGGCTGCTGCCTGACACTGGGCACTCCAATTTAGATTCTTATTCACTAAGATGCCTAAGTCTTTTTCCATGTCTGATTTCCCCAGCAGTTTCCCATTTAGTAAGTAATCGTAGCATCTGTTTCTCCTTCCCATGTGCATAACCTTACACTTATCTGTGTTAAACCTCATTTGCCATTTTTCAGCCCAATTCTCCAATTTACTCAAATCCATCTGTAGTTGCAAACTGTCCTCCTTTGTGTTAACTACCTTACATAGTTTTGTATCATCTGCAAATACTGATATTTTACTCTGTAAACCATCCACCAGATCATTAATAAATATATTAAATAGTAGGGGGCCCAATACAGACCCCTGTGGCACCCCACTAGTAACCCTGGCCCAATCTGAGTATGCACCATTAATAACCACTCTTTGTTTTCTACCACTAAGCCAGCTACCTACCCATCTACACACATTTTCCCCGAGCCCAAGCTTTCTCATTTTACTTAGCAGTCTTTTATGTGGGACAGTGTCAAATGCTTTACCGAAGTCGAGATAAATGACATCCAATGATTCTCCTCGGTCCATGTGAGAGCTTACATCCTCATAGAAGCTGATCAGGTTAGTTTGACAGGAGCGATCCTTCATAAATCCATGTTGATATGGAGTTAAACAGTTATTAACATTGAGACATTCCATAATAGTATCCCTTAAAAACCCTTCAAACATTTTACCCACAACAGATGTTAAGCTTACCGGCCTATAGTTTCCAGGTTCCCTTTTGCACCCTTTTTTGAATATTGGTACCACATTTGCTAGCCGCCAATCCAGTGGAACAGACCCAGTTTCTATAGAGTCTTTAAATAAAAGGAATAGAGGCCTGTCTATCACATTACTTAACTCCCTTAATACCCGAGGGTGAATGCCATCAGGGCCTGATGATTTGTCAATTTTAATGTTACTAAGTCGGTTCTGCACTTCTTCCTGGGTTAGGCAGGTCATACTTAATGGGGCATTTACATGATCACTCTGCATTTCCCCTGGCATATGCTTTTCCTGTGTGAACACAGTTGAGAAAAAAGTATTTAAAACATTTGCTTTTCCCACATCGCTTTCTATGATTTTACCCTCATTATTCTTTAAAGGGCCAACACCATCAATTTTAATCTTTTTTCTGTTTATATAATTAAAGAATAGTTTGGGATTTGCTTTGCTTTCCTTAGCAATGAGTCTCTCAGTTTCTACTTTTGCTAAATATATTTGTTTTTTACACATTTTATTTTTTTCTCTATATATTTTTAATGCTTCCTTGCTGCCTTCTTGTTTTAGCTTTTTAAATGCCTTTTTCTTATTATTCATTGCCCCTTTTACATCCTTATTTAGCCACATTGGTTTTCTCCTGTTCCTAGCCCTCTTATTTCTGTATGGTATGGCTAGCTCGCAGTGGGTGTTTAATACCGATTTAAAAATTTCCCACTTATTTTCTGTGCTCCCATTTTTGATGACATTGTCCCAATCAATTTGGCGAAGGTCTTCTCTAAGCTGATCAAACTTTGCTTTCCTGAAATTCAGCGTTTTTGTAACCCCCCTCCAAGGCACCTTACTGAAGGACAAGTGGAATTGTATTATATTGTGGTCACTATTCCCTAGGTGCCCATCCACTCGTACGTCTGTTATTCTATCTGGCCTGTTGCTTAAAATTAAGTCCAGAAGGGCTGCCCCTCTAGTTGGGCCCGGCACAAGTTGGGACAGATAATTATCCTTAGTTACTGACAGAAACCGGTTTCCTTTCTGAGATACGCAGGTTTCAGTTTCCCAGTCTATATCGGGGTAATTGAAGTCCCCCATAATAATCACCTCATTGTGATTTGCTGCTTTGTCTATTTGTTTCAATAATACATTTTCAGTGGTTTCTGTTATATTTGGTGGCTTATAACAAACCCCTATGAGGATTTTATTAGTTTTCCCTCCTTGTATCTCCACCCATAGAGACTCCACCTCTTCATTTCCCTCTTGAATATCTTCTCTTAGTCTGGGCTTTAAACTGGACTTTATATATAGACAGACTCCACCCCCTCTCCTTTTTTTACGATCCCTCCTAAACAATTCATATCCTTGCAGGTTAGCCGCCCAGTCATAACTATCATCTAACCATGTCTCAGTTATTCCTACTATGTCGTATTTCTCCTCATACATTACCAGCTCCAGTTCCTCCATCTTATTGGTCAGGCTTCTTGCATTGGTCAGCATGCAGGAAAGAAGTTTTGCTCCCCTTTTCTTAGCTTCCTTCTGATTACCCTGCCTTGGGTCCTCTTTACGGCATCTAGTATCCTTGATTAGTTTGTCCTTCTGCTGCATGTTCTTGTCTGCTGTTTTTTCTCCCATCCCCTCTTCTTCTAGTTTAAAGCCCTCCTGATGAGTGTGGCAAGCCTTCTGGCGAACGTGTGTTTCCCAGGTTTTGTGAGGTGTATCCCGTCTCTTGCGAGAAGTCCATCGTAGAGGTAATTCACTCCATGGTTCAAGAATCCAAATCCTTGCTGCCTGCACCACCGTCGTAGCCAGTTGTTCAAATCTAGTATCCTATTCCATCTTCTGACACCATGGCCATCGACTGGGAGGATTGATGAGAAAACAACCTGTACGTTCCGTTCCTTAATTTTCTTCCCCAGAATTTCAAAGTCTTCACAAATAGTTGGTAGATCATTTCTTGCCGTGTCGTTTGTTCCTACATGTATCAATAGGAACGGGTATTCGTCCTTGGATCCGAGGATAGTTGGTATCCTGTTGGCCACATCCTTGATTTTTGCTCCCGGTAGGCAGCATACTTCTCGTGCGGTTATGTCCGGCCTGCAGATAGTTGCCTCCGTGCCTCTTAGTAGTGAGTCGCCCATAACTACCACTCTTCTTTTCTTTCTGGATGCACTGCATTTTGCTCCTGAGTGTTTTTGAGTGTCTTTTGTTTCTGCTTTTGTTGACAAAGTAACTTCTTTTGATGATACTGTGTCTTCTCCTGTAGAGACGGTATCATCCTGAGCTGTGCCATTTTCGTTCTCCAGCATGAGGGCTTCATATTGGTTGCTAAGCTGTGTGGGTGGTGCCGACCACTTGATCCGCTGGCTTCTTTTGGTCACATGTGTCCACTTTTCAGCCTCTGTATGTGTTCTGAAGCTTTTCTCACTTTCCATATCCTGAATTGTTGCTTCTGCCTCGTCCAAGAAGTCCTCATGTTCTTTAATTAGCTTCAAAGTTGCTATTCTTTCTTCCAGTCCCTGCACCTTTTCCTCTAAGAGGGCAACAAGTTTGCACTTTTGACAGGTGAAGTTGGATTTTTTGTGCGGCAGATCCGTAAACATGTAGCATGTGTTGCAGGTGACCATGTGGATTTTCTTCTCTTCCATAATGCTGATGTAGCGTATGACAGGCGAAAGTCGCAAGCCGTCAGGCGCGCGGTTTTGCGATGTCCTCAAACAGCGAGACCCGGCAAGTCCCAGCAATCGATCAGCTTACAGCGACTCTTCTCTTCTTAAACAGCTACAGTTATCACCACTATGAGATTGTGTTAAAACTATGCCACACTTATCTTCAGTCGCCTCCCTTTACTTCAGTACCTCGCACTCTCAGCACCTCGCTTGCTCTGGCTGGTTTATATAGTTCTACAAGGACTACTAGAAACTGCTAGAAGCTTCTAGAAACAGGTGTGGCTAATACTACTGACTAAATCACTAGACACACTTTTTTTTTTTTTTTGCTTTTTCACAGTACCCCAGACAAACACAGACAACAAATCCCTAATGAAATTAAACAGTTACAGTTATCACCACTATGAGATTGTGTTAAAACTATGCCACACTTATCTTCAGTCGCCTCCCTTTACTTCAGTACCTCGCACTCTCAGCACCTCGCTTGCTCTGGCTGGTTTATATAGTTCTACAAGGACTACTAGAAGCTGCTAGAAGCTTCTAGAAACAGGTGTGGCTAATACTACTGACTAAATCACTAGACACACTTTTTTTTTGCTTTTTCACAGTACCCCAGACAAACACAGACAACAAATCCCTAATGAAATTAAACAGTTACAGTTATCACCACTATGAGATTGTGTTAAAACTATGCCACACTTATCTTCAGTCGCCTCCCTTTACTTCAGTACCTCGCACTCCAATATATATATATATATATATATATATATATAACTGCATCTTTTAGGTCAGGGACCCATTGAGATTCACTGTGACATGGTAGCAGGCTTCTTTTTTGCCTAATTTTACCTGAGTAAAACAAACTGCCTAATAATTCTGGACATGTTAACAAAGGATATTGATAACTTTACTCAGTTACATAATTATTGCACACATAGGGTATTGTCAGCCTGGTAATTAATGACAGAATGACTGTATGGAGATAAACCTAAATCTGACACACACTGATTTACACATCCAAAAATGTCTATTATGGTGGGAATGATCTACACACGATCAGTGAAAAGATAGATCATGTAAAGAGTTTATTCAGCCTCAGAAAAAAAAGTCTTACACATACAAGGAGTGATACAATAGCAAAAAAATAATCTTACCTCTCCCTTGGCACTCCAGAGCAAAACCTCCGATGGTTCTCCTGGTCTTTATTTGCAAGATTATACAGAAGCTACTACTGACAAACAAGATAGCCAGCACTAAATCATGGCTGGGGGCGGGACGAGCCCAAGCAAATGGGCCTGTCCCAAATCAACAGGGTTTGATGGCTGAATGTGAACAGCCACCAATTGCCAATTAGTGTTGGCTATCTTGTTTTTTCTTCATTGAATTGGTCGGTGGCTGACCCCCCACCTTGCTGTGCACCCCAATTTGGATTGTATTCCACCTGTCTTGATTTTGACAATTGGTGGCTGTTCACATTCAGCCATCAAGCCCTGTCCACAGGCTATTTACTTCATGCAGCATTTGCTTGGACCTGTCCCGCCCACAGCCATGATTCAGTCATGGGTACGGGATTGAAAAACACCAAGTAAGTGCTGCTAAGAACAGTTCTACTTTTTCACATGTGAGGCCGTATGGCACATTTTATATAAAAATATTTTACTGTAGGACTGCCCCAAAGAGATTTGACGTGACGTAGCGGGGTAGGTCAGAAAATTGCAATTTTTTGCCAATTTGGAATTTTTAGTGCAGTAGTGCACATTTAGTGCTGGCTATCTTGTTTTTCTTCTAGTACTATTCCAGTATTTGCCATGAATGATGAACCTAACGCAAGTCACCGAGAAACCCGAGCATTTTTCTTGAAGATTTCCCAGAAAAATGCTCAGGTTCCCCATTTACTTGCATTAGGTCCGTCATTCGTGGTGAATACTGGAATAGTACTTACAAATAATCCAAAATATTTTGTATTCGCTCATCATCACAGCTCACCTTTTCCCCCGTGTACAATGATCTCTGCACAAGCAACAGAGTATGCCACTAATACACTCTCATTAAAGTCTGTGAGTGACCTCCAGAGACCTGTTTCCCACATCCATATGTACAGTTCCAAGAAGTGGTAGCCACGTGCAAGCAAAAGCAATGCCCACATGCGTTTTTAAATAGCTGCATGATTTACTATAGTTTTATACTAAAAATTGTGTCTATTCACCACCATATGCCATTGGGGTTTTATGGCTCCATATGACAACCACTATGTTAGTTAATACACTGTTGACAAGGCAGAGCACATGTTCAGGAAAAATGGCTAATAACCCAATGACTCCACTATTTTTTTTTGAAAGACGCCTTTAAAGAGGAGACAAAATTCATTTCTACTCTGAGTTTATAGACAGATCTCCATTTTATGTATACATCTCAAAGCTATGTGTTTATTCTATATTTTGGATATTCTCAAAGCATGAATGATTCTTTAGTAATGGTACTGTTATATGATTTGCTGAATATAATCTAAAAGTTCAGAATAAAATAAAATTGGTTCATAATAGATTTTTTATATAGTGCTGTACGGACTTGCAGCACTGTATATATAATTTTACAAGTACAATAAATCCTTACCTTACATAGCACAGACATTTTATGGAATCCTAAATAAAGAACAAAGCGAGATACAAGGTTAACTGTGTGTATTCTAAGATCACAGTAAACCCATGTTAGCCTTAATAAGAATGGCACTAGATAAGCGTGCATTCATATAGCAAATACCGGGGAAACAATTAGCAAAATGTTTAGAACTGCTACCTTAGGCTAAGTTCACATGTCCAGTAATCATTAGAACAGATTCAGCAGCAATCCATAGGCAAAAAAAAGTTGTGCAAGCACAACTTTTTGTCTGTTTTGGAGAAATTGATTCTTGTAGGATGTTTTTTTTAACATGGGAGTCTATGGAAGATCTCTTAATTGATTGCTATTTAGCCATATTTTTTTTCTTTGTTTTGTAAAGGATCCGTTATTTTGCTTACTGGAGCAGTTTCAAATGAAGAGAAACAGCAATCAGTTAGCGGATCAGTTTTTCATAGACCCCCAAGTTAAAAAAAAATGGATCCTATAATAATCAATTTTTTCAAAACGGCCAAAAAGGTTGTGTTTAAAGACCTTTTTTCCCAATGGACTGCTTCTGGATCTGTTCTAACAGATGATTACTGGACATGAACTTACCCTTAAAGATCTGGGCTCTTTAGTTCAAATCTAGTGATGGGCGAACCCCCCGATGTCCGTGTTTGGAAGACTCGCCCGAATGTTTTGTAAAGTTCGAGTTTGGGTTCTGAGATAACGAAAACTTGCGTCCGAACACCGAACTTTGACTTTACAGTTATGGGATGGGGTGGGGGGGGCTGTAATATAAAGAATAGAGTTAAAAATAAATATTGTCATTATACTTACAGGTCATGCCAAATTAGACATGGCCACCATGAATTTCTAGTAAACAGTAAAAAACACACATAGAATTTTTTTTTTTTATTAGAAATAAAACAAAAAAACAGTTAAACTCCATCTTTATTATAAAAAAATCCTTAGTCCAATGTAGTCCACAGGTAGAGCAATGTCAGCTCTGCTTCATCGATCTGTATAGACAAATGTCTTGACAGAGCAAGAAGCGGGGAGAGCAATGTCAGCTCTGCTTCATCACTCTGTACAGACAAGTGTCTCTACAGAAAGAGAAGCAGGCTGACACTGAGGGTATGATTTCACTTGCATATGACTCGTGCAAGTTTCGCATTGCATCAACCCACACGGCCTGACACTCTCCTGACAGGAGCACCTCAGCTTCATGGAAATACATGCAGCCGACCCACTCCTGTCGGGAGAGTGTGTGCCACACCGGGTGATGTGATGTGAGACTTGCAAAGTCAAAGTTCAATCGAGTCCATGAGGCATGGACTCGGGTGAACCCTGAAGTGACCGTGAACATGGCCAAAAACAGCTGAAGACTGCCGAGTGACAAGTAGTGCAATGAATACCCCCGGAAGTTGACAGGACCTTCCATGGTGTCATAGCCATGTGACCAGTCTGTAACCCAATGTGTCACGCTCCCCGGGTCCTTTGCTCCGCTCCCCGGCTCACCTGCCACGCTCCCCGCTCTCCAGCCTCCAGTCCCAGCGCTTCCCAGGCCCCCTGGTCCCCGCTCCCGGTGCCCGTCGGCTTCCCAGTCCATGGCCGGCTCTGCTGCGTCCTCCTCTCAGCTTCCTGTGTTGGCTTCTGGCACCCGGGCCGCGCGCATGCGCATTAGGGCGCGCGCGCGGTCACTGACCCTTTCTTAAAGGGCCAGTGTCCACGAACAGGAAATGAGGCACACAGGTACAGGGTATATAGGGGGTTAATGTCCAAGGGAGCGGGGCCTGTTCTTCGTGTTTTCCCAAGCTAGGAGTCAGGTCTCCTTGTGTTCTGTGAGATACTTACCTCTCTGTCTTCTAGAGCCGATCCTGCATCGCCATCCGGTCCTGCTGTGTCTCGAACCCCGAACGCTGCCCATCTGCCATCCTGACAGTCCGCACCATCTCGGTTCCCTGCGGTGACCCGTCATCTCGCTCCAATGGTTCCGGACCCCGCCTGACATCATCACGGCTTCCGAACCTGAGCTCCGTCACCCGGACCACCATCAGTGACCTCGTGGTCCCAGGGACTTCTCCATTGTCTTCCAGTGCACGGACTGTTCTGCTACCTAAAGTGCTCCGGCTACCGGACTCCTTTCCCTCATCGGGGAGTTCGGCCCAGTGGATCCACCTCCCGGGTCTGCCCGTCCATCTGGCCCTAACAGTAAGAACAGGCCATGGATCCCGCCGAAGCACTAGCGGCCTTGCATGAGGAACTCCAACGCCAGCGTGAAGTCCAGACCCGCATGCTGAACTTTATGACTTCCGTGGACGCCCGCTTGAATACGCTACAAGCCTCGGTCACATCTTCAGCGTCCCGGGCCTCCACTAGTCAATCCACAGCCCCCGCTCCCGTGGCAGCCTCCTCGGATGCTTCCAGACTGCGTTTGGCCTCACCACCCCGGTACGCCGGAGATCCCAAGACCTGCAGGGGGTTTATAAACCAATGCTCCCTCCATTTCACGCAGCTGCCACATTTGTTTGCCTCCGACCAAGCCAAGGTCGCCTTCATCATGTCTCACCTAGAGGGCGAGGCACTGGCGTGGATGAACCCCTTGTGGGAGAAGGAGGACCCTATGACCAAGAACCTCCAGGACTTCCTACAGGCCTTTCGCAGCACCTTTGACGAACCCGGACGCGCCTCCGCGTCTGCCTCATCTCTCCTCCGGTTACGTCAGGGGACTCTGACGGTGGGTCAATACGCCATCCGTTTCCGCACCTTGGCTTCAGAACTCGGGTGGAATAACGAGGCCCTAACCGCCGCCTTCTGGGAAGGACTCTCGGGTCGAATCAAGGATGAGCTGGCTGGACGTGACGTACCGTCCACCCTGGACGCCCTGATTACCCTAGCGACTCGAGTGGACATACGCTTCCAGGAGCGGTCCAAAGAGGTGTCCCGTGAGAGATGTCCGGTACGGCATTCCTCTCCTCCACAGAAGCCCGCCGTACTCCAGTCAACGGCCTCAGGCGTCTCCGTCCATGAGCCCATGCAGATCGACCGTGTGCGACAGTCGGAACAACGTCGAGCAGAGCGGCTCGCCAAGGGTCTCTGCTTCTACTGCGGAGAAAGCACACACCTGCTACGCGCCTGTCCTGAGAGGCCGGGAAACTCCAAAGCCTAGGGTTGGTAGGAGAGGCCACCCTAGGTGCTGGGACTCTCTCAGACCCGGTTACATGGACTGTGCAAGTGACAACGGGAGAGACGCGGTTTACGGCTGAGGCGTACCTCGATTCTGGGGCAGCAGGCAATTTCATCCAGCAGGCCACGGTGGACAAGTACCAGGTGCCTGTTACTCCACTCGCCAAACCTCTTGTGATTGCCTCTGTGGATGGGAGACCCCTCTCTGACACCATCTCCTGGATCACCAAGCCGCTTGAACTGCGTATCGGTGCTCTGCACACCGAGAACATCGCTCTCTACGTCCTCCCACATATGGCTGGGCCTTCCCTGGTTGCGGACACACGAGCCTTCAGTCAGCTGGGGCACTGGCGATATCACTCGATGGGGGTCTTCTTGCCATGAAAAGTGTCTGAAGACCATACAACCTATCCGGCGACCTCCGGTTCCCGAGTCCCTACCGGGACTGCCTTCAGCCTATTGGTCCTTCGTGGACGTCTTTGATAAGAAGGAGTCCGAAGTACTTCCGCCACATCGTCCTTACGATTGTGCCATTGACCTGCTCCCGGGAACTACACCACCTCGAGGACGGATATATCCACTGTCTCCAGCCGAAACAAGAGCCATGTCTACGTACATCACAGAGAGCCTGGCTAAGGGATTCATTCGGAGATCCTCCTCTCCTGCTGGAGCAGGCTTCTTCTTCGTAAAGAAGAAAGAGGGCGACCTACGCCCATGTATAGACTACCGGGGATTGAACCTAATCACCGTAAAGAACAAGTACCCCCTGCCGCTCATCCCCGAATTGTTTGATCAGCTCAGAGGAGCTCGTGTGTTCACCAAGTTGGATCTTCGGGGTGCCTACAACCTGGTCCATATCCGCTCAGGGGATGAATGGAAGACCGCGTTCAACACTCGCGATGGGCATTATGAATACTGCGTGATGCCCTTCGGCCTGTGTAACGCACCAGCAGTCTTCCAAGAATTAGTGAACGATGTGTTCCGGGACTTTCTCTACGTTTGTGTGGTGGTATATCTGGATGACATCCTTGTCTTCTCTCCGGACCTCCAGACCCACCGAGAGAACGTGCAACTGGTCCTACAAAGACTGAGAGAGAATCGTCTGTACGCCAAGTACGAGAAGTGTGTCTTTGAGCAGTCTTCTCTCCCCTTCCTGGGGTACCTCATCACCGACACCGGACTGCAGATGGATCCAAAGAAGGTCTCTTCCGTTCTCAACTGGCCTCCCCTTTCTGGACTGAAGGCAATCCAGCGCTTTCTGGGATTCGCCAACTATTACCGCCAGTTCATTCCTCACTTCTCGGCTCTGACTGCTCCTCTCTCCGCCTTGACCAAGAAGGGGGCTAATCCAAAGGACTGGTCACCTGCGGCCGACGCCGCGTTTGGCTCTCTAAAGCGAGCCTTTGCCTCCTCTCCTGTACTCCACCGTCCAGAGTTAAACCGCCAGTTCACCTTGGAGGTGGATGCCTCCTCCTCGGGAGCCGGAGCAGTACTCATGCAGAAGTCCTCCTCCGGGAAGATGGTGACTTGCGGTTTCTTCTCCAAGAGCTTCTCCGCGCCTGAACGCAATTACACCATCGGTGACCGAGAGCTATTGGCGGTCAAACTGGCTCTGGAAGAATGGCGCTATCTTCTGGAAGGAGCAGTGTACCCCGTCATTATTTACACGGACCACAAAAACCTGGAATACCTGCGGACTGCTCAGCGACTGAACCCACGGCAAGCCAGGTGGTCCTTGTTCTTTGCCCGGTTCGACTTCCAGCTCCATTTCCGACCCGCGAACAAGAATGTACGCGCTGATGCCTTGTCTAGGTCTTTCATGCCCATGGAGCAGGAGGAAGAGACATCTCAACCCATCATCTGTCCAAGTAAGATTATTCCAGTGGCTCCTGTCACCCTGGCCCAGATACCGCCTGGGAAGACCTATGTCTCTGAGACTGACAGGCAAAAAGTGTTACACTGGGGCCATGCCTCGAAAACAGCCGGTCATGCAGGTCAGAAGAAAACATGGACTGCGATTGTGCGTCATTACTGGTGGCCATCCCTTCGCACGGACGTCGCCTCTTTTGTCTCTGCCTGCTCCTCCTGTGCCAGGAACAAGACTCCCAAACACCTGCCATATGGCCGTCTTCTGCCTCTGCCCATACCCTCAGTTCCCTGGCAACACATAGCGATGGACTTTATTACGGACTTGCCATTGTCCTCCGGACACACAGTCATATGGGTCGTGGTGGATCGGTTCTCTAAAATGGCCCATTTCGTTCCTATGGCTGGACTGCCCTCTGCCCAGGAACTCGCGGACGCTTATATACATCACATCTTCCGCTTGCATGGCTTTCCATCACACATCGTGTCCGATAGAGGAACTCAGTTCACCTCCCGCTTCTGGAGGGCTCTCTGTACACATCTGGGAGTGACTTTGGACTTTTCTTCGGCCTACCATCCTCAGTCGAACGGCCAAGTGGAACGGGTCAATCAGATATTGACCTCTTTCTTACGTCACTACGTCAACGCCCATCATGACGATTGGTCCACGCTTCTTCCTTGGGCTGAATTCTCCCATAATCACCACGTCAGTGAGTCCTCCTCCAGTTCTCCCTTCCATGTCATCTACGGACTTCAGCCGTCTGTCCCATTGCCGGTATCCTCTTCCTCGGACATCCCTGCTGCTGATGCAGTGCTCCGTGACTTTGCTACCATTTGGGACTCAGTTAAGGCGTCCCTTGCACGTGCATCCCTGCGGATGAAGAGACACGCGGACAAGAGACGTCTGGATCCTCCGTGTTTCTCTCCGGGAGATCTCGTCTGGCTTGCTTCCAAGTACATCCGACTGAAGATACCATCCTACAAGCTGGGACCTCGCTACATCGACCGTTTAAAGTCCTCGGCAAGATCAATGAGGTCTCCTACAAACTGCAGCTCCCGGCCACGATGAGGATACCCAACTCCTTCCACGTCTCTCTGCTCAAGCCGGTTGTCCTTGGTCCCTTCTCCGCTGCCGCCAGTCCGGCTCCTCCCCCTATTGCTGAGGACGACATCTATGCGGTAAGGGATATCGTGGCCATGAAGACCGTACGAGGTCGACAGTTCTTCCTGGTGGACTGGGAAGGGTATGGTCCTGAGGATAGGTCCTGGGAGCCCAGGGAGAACGTGGGCACTACTCTGATCCGTGCCTTCCTGTCCCGGTTGCGGGGAGGGGGGCGTGGGGGGGGTACTGTCACGCTCCCCGGGTCCTTTGCTCCGCTCCCCGGCTCACCTGCCACGCTCCCCGCTCTCCAGCCTCCAGTCCCAGCGCTTCCCAGGCCCCCTGGTCCCCGCTCCCGGCGCCCGTCGGCTTCCCAGTCCATGGCCGGCTCTGCTGCGTCCTCCTCTCAGCTTCCTGTGTTGGCTTCTGGCACCCGGGCCGCGCGCATGCGCATTAGGGCGCGCGCGCGGTCACTGACCCTTTCTTAAAGGGCCAGTGTCCACGAACAGGAAATGAGGCACACAGGTACAGGGTATATAGGGGGTTAATGTCCAAGGGAGCGGGGCCTGTTCTTCGTGTTTTCCCAAGCTAGGAGTCAGGTCTCCTTGTGTTCTGTGAGATACTTACCTCTCTGTCTTCTAGAGCCGATCCTGCATCGCCATCCGGTCCTGCTGTGTCTCGAACCCCGAACGCTGCCCATCTGCCATCCTGACAGTCCGCACCATCTCGGTTCCCTGCGGTGACCCGTCATCTCGCTCCAACGGTTCCGGACCCCGCCTGACATCATCACGGCTTCCGAACCTGAGCTCCGTCACCCGGACCACCATCAGTGACCTCGTGGTCCCAGGGACTTCTCCATTGTCTTCCAGTGCACGGACTGTTCTGCTACCTAAAGTGCTCCGGCTACCGGACTCCTTTCCCTCATCGGGGAGTTCGGCCCAGTGGATCCACCTCCCGGGTCTGCCCGTCCATCTGGCCCTAACACAATGTCTGTACAACATTCACACCAGACTGGTCACATGGCTATGATGTCATGGAAAGTCCTTTAGTCAGTGGTGGTTACGTGGGGGCACAGCAATGATTGGACGCGGAAGCAGAAGTGGCCAGGAGACAGAGTTTGCAGGACGCATTGCGGGACCTGTAAGTATAATCATGTTTTTTAATAATGTGCTTTTTGTTTTACAGCCCCTGGACCCTAACTAGACATGAACTGTAACACGAGCTTTCCAGCAAAGCTCGTGTTCGGGATCATGTTCACGAACACTATGTGTTCGGTACGGAGACTAAACTTTACCATTAGGGTTCGCCCATCACTATTCAAATTACAAACCTGGACAACACGTGCAAGTTTGTTGTTGTTTGCATCAGTTTCATCAAGTTTCTTCCCACACTACAAAGACATACATATAGGGCATTTAGATTATAAGGCCCATTTTTTTATTGACCTTCCTTCTAAGATGCAAAAGAGAGGGTTTTGGCAAATTATAGTGAGATGCTGAAAAGGGTTGAGATCAAGGCTTTGTGCAGTTGTAGGAGGTGATCAGAACACCCCACTCCTACAATGTATATATGTTGTTTAAAAGCTGTCCGAGGGAGTGAAGTGTACAAGGGAAGCCATGGGAACAGGAATCGTGATAATACAGAAGTCTAGACTCGCTACTAGAAGGCTAATACCAAGGGTGAGGACTAGTATAAGGAAAAGTAATTGAAAGAAGGCAATGGCAGAACAGGAATATGTAGAGAAAGTGGTCATGTCTGTCCAGAAGGTTGAAAGATAAATAAAGCATTTGTTGTTGTATTGCAAAGAATCTCTCTGTATTATGTGTTGAACTGCTACGTCTATGCCGGTGACTGCCTGTGCGGTGCCAGACGTACCCATGAAGACAAAAGTAAGTGTTGCAATCCCTGCCTGGGCCGGAACACAAACACAAGTTCAGTTTAGTAAAGTAGAGCAGAGCCCTGCCGACCATTCCTTGGCTCCCCTCTACAAGTGGCACTGTGAGCCTCAAACACTCTGTTAAGATGCCTGAAGAAAACCAGTTACAGACAATGAAAAAAAAGCATGGCTGGAACCCGAGTGTTGGCAACGTCTATCGTGGTCATCCTCGAAAGAAAGAGCACGAAACGCTGCACTGCTGTTCAGAAGCTGAGGCCTGTGCACTCGAAAGAAAGATTCCACCCTCCCCAAGATGCTGATGGGGAATGGGTGGTGGCCCTGAAGAAATCGGGGGAGGAATAGGAAGAGGCCACACCCTGGAGTGCGAGGTTCAAAAGATGGAGACTCCCCAACCCTTGTCGACTGGTGCCATTGAAATCCTCTTGCCCTTGAAGTCTCAGGAGTTTCTGCGCTAAAGAACTAGGCCAACTCTGTATGGCGTGGAACATTTCATTGGCACTACCAGGTTACACTCGCTCAGCTTCAGGCTCCCTGATGCTTCATGTTGGTGACTTTTTGTCTCCTACCACTATACAGAAGGGGGAGGTTGGGTGTCCTCTTAACACTAGTCCTGAGCTTTATGCTCCAGATATCCAGAAATCTTCACACCTAGGAGTTTAGGAATCCTTCCCAACTTGCACCAGGAACAAATGGCCACACTCAGCTCTCTCTGGCTCTAGCTCTAGCTAACTCTAAGATGGAGTCTCTCCTCTACCCACAAAAACCAGCTCCTCCCCTGTGGGCTACTCCTACAGCTTGACCCTTTCTTTTACGTCTGTCATCTGCTCCTACAGGCACTATCAAAACTAGCCACTAGATGGCAACTGCTTCCATTTTAAAATATAATAAAGATACCTAAATTACTCTATGAATCAATATATAAAGTTATGCTTGTGATTTCAGAGGTAGGAATCCGGCCATCTTCTCACAGGGCATCTACATACGTTTTGAGAATAGTGTTATATATGGAATAGATAGAAAGACAGATAGACACAGGAAGAGAGAAAGACAGACAAACTTAGGTTAGGTTAGTATGTTGGGTTAGTTGACCTTAGGTGATCTCTCTGCCGGGCTGCCAGACTGTCGAATTCTGTGACATGGTGGCAGAGCAGTTCAGCAGTGCGTTCACCTACAGTCACAGCTGGCAGTTCTCATGGTACCAACTGTGACCGTAGGGGAACTTACTGCTGGACTACTGGACTGTCGGATTGCGTGACCTGGTGGTGAGGCAAGCCGGCAGTCCAGAAGTGAGGCCACCGGAGTTCACAGCTGGCGGTTCCAATGGAACAAACTCTGACCGCAGGTGAACTTGTTGCCAGACTGTCGGACTGTGTGACACGGCGGCAGAGCAGTACAGCAGTGAGTTCACTTGCGGTCACAGCTAGTGGTTCTCCAGGTACCAACTGTGAGGGCAGGCGAACTCACTGTCGGACTGCTGTGCCGCCATGTCACGCAGTCCAACGGTTCGACAGTGAGTTCACCTGTGGTCACAGTTAATGGCCTTCAGTGTGTTTTGGAGGATGCAGTGAACAGTAATGTTGTCTAATGTCACTGTTCATCAAAGTCTCCGGATGTAGCAAAGCCAAGGATTGTCGTGGGACATCATTGTGGGTCACGTCAGACCTTTGAGAGTATTTTTGTGGTTAATAAATGGGTGAAAGAGGCTTTCTGTGTTTTTGATTTCAAATAATGGATTTTTCTGGAGTTTGTGCTTATTTCTTTTGACTTAGAGGTTAGTAATGGGGGTGTCTCATAGACACCTCTTCATTAGTAACCCAGGGCTTGATGGCAGCTGTAATTTTTGACAAACAACATTTTTCATAAATCCCATATATTACCTTGCTTGTCACCACATCAGGCAATCAGGAAGAGCCAGGTAAAGCG
Organism: Anomaloglossus baeobatrachus; assembly: GCF_048569485.1. Lineage (NCBI taxonomy): Eukaryota > Metazoa > Chordata > Amphibia > Anura > Aromobatidae > Anomaloglossus > Anomaloglossus baeobatrachus. The sequence goes on from NC_134355.1 coordinate 136,619,367, forward strand.
CCTGAATTGGAACATCAATTGGGATGTGCCACTTCTGGGGCGGCTGTAGGCTATTTAATGGCTGGGAAGGGCCAATAACCATGGGCGTTCCCAGCCTGATAATAGCAGCTCCCAGCAGTCCTCTTTACCTTGGTTGGTTATCAAAAATGGGGGTACCCCACACCTTTTTTTTCAATTATTTAAGATGTGAGGTCCACCTATTTTTGATAACCAGCCAAGGGAAAGCTGACAGTTGGGGGGCTGCTGTTATTACCGACCCCTTGTTGGCCTGATATCAGCCCCCACCTGCTGTTTTATCTTGGCTAGTTTGACAGGGACAGGGACCCCACGTCATTTTTTAAATTATTTATTTTTACACTACAATACAGCAATCTGACTGCAACCAATCACAGACTCTGACACAGAAGGTGGGAAGGGGGCATGTATAGTAGTCTGACTGAAACTAATCACAGATGATAGCACAGAGGTTGGGTGGGTGAAACAGTGAATATTCATTTAGTTTAATGAGGGGGCCAGAAAACAGTCTGACTCCTGTTTTATCTTCTAGGAAACATGGTATGTATAACTGTTCTGCTCTTACCCCCATTTTGCTTCCTTTTGCAGGTCCTTAGCTCTAGACCATTTTACCATTTTATGTTTGGATCACCATTGACTTGTATTGGGTTCAGCGTCCTGGTTCAAGTCTGGCTCCTGAACTGAACTTTTTTTAAAGTCCCGATGAACCCAAACATCCACAAGTCTGCTCATCCCTACGCAAGATATAGAGACCCTTTACGCAAGATTTGCAGGACCCTAGAAGACACATTGGTAGTCTGGGGCTACCAGACCTGAGCCCTATTGCTACCTGTAGGCATCCTTGGCGCCTCTTCTGATTAATACATCATCATTATAGTAGGACACATACTTGTAGTTGTGCTGGGATCTTTTTGAAGAGGCATGCAAAAATAAAGGCAGGTGGATGTTCACAGGATTCAGGCCTAAGGATCAAAGACGGCAGTGCTGACATGACCTCTGAACCAAGGTCTTAGACATTTTTTTGCTCAACTCTAGATATGTAACTTAGGTACTTCTGATATCTAACATCCAAAGGGATTTTGGGAAAATAAAGTTGAATTTCATTTATATTATATCTAGAGAAACACTGTTAGTGAAAGACATTACTGTGTTATTTATTCCTTATCATCTGCTAGAGTAAGACAGATCTGGAGTGTCTTTACTCTCAATGAAATTGTCTGGCTGTAAGAAGCTTGCTGAAAGATTCCTCAAATAAGATATTTAAAGTATGACTACAAAAGATTATTTTTATGCCTTTTCTCGTCATTGATTTATTCCCCACATTTAGCTGCTTGTATCCCACAAGGATAATGGCATGTATACCCAATAACTCTTTACTTTACGGAGAGCTCAATCTGAACTACTTTTATAACATCTATAATTCCATAGCCTAGTTTCATTTTCTGCAAAACCACCATCAGACATGAACGTTCCCACCTGACCAAGATATCCAGGTTTGCCGTCACAAGAAAGTTAATTTGTCTGGCGTGTTAAGCTGGTAGGTTGTTTCATTTCATGAGTGTACCATCTTCAATCATTTTAATCCATCATTTTGACAATAGGTTTGCTTCTGAAAAGTCGTTCTTGATTATCTAATGCAGTATTTTTGAACACAATGAAATGCTGTTGGTATAGCGATTCATTCATCAATGGAACAGTCTAGACATAGTGTTGAGTTGAGGGCCCATAATCAACAATGCCCATGTGCAAGGCATACAAATAAGCCAAACTTTATTACACGCATAAAACTATTTCCAAAACTACACAAGGTCAATATGGAAATTTAAAGACGTTGAAAACTCTAATTTTTTTCACATCCTTATCTAAAGCATTAATGTTTCCTTTTTGTCTCATTTGAACTCTGTTGTTTCAATGGCCTGTTATTTTATTTATAAAGCACAAGAGAATTCTCCAGCAATTTACAGTGGGGAAATAAACATACACTGATAACAATACAGAGAAAGAAAGTGAGACATAGGGTGAAAAGGGCCCTGATCACTGGAGAGTAGAATAGAGATAAGAGCAGAAGAAAACACAATATCTGGAAGCCGCATTCCATCACAAGTATTTACTCCATCTTGTTCTAATTAATGCAGATACTATTACAATGTTAGTTGTTTAGTACAGGGAATTAACCCACTGTTAAGCAAAAAATACTTAGCAAAATATGCCCTAAAAATAAAAATTGCTTTGCTTGTATTGCTTTATACATATTACCTTAGCTATAGCTATAGGTAGAGTTGAGCGAGTACCTAACTATTTGTAGTCACTATACTCTTAACGAGTACTGTGAAATACTCGCATATTTATTCCAAATAAAGTGTGCAATGCAAGTCAATAGGGAAAACTCGCAAAGTAACGAGTAACCCGAATGCCATACTATTCGCTACTCGCACCTTTTGAGCTTGGAGTGTCAAAATTCATAAAAAAGAACAACAATTATTTGGGTGGTGTGTCAATTCTCGAAAAATCCATAATTTTGTGATATTTGTAGCTCTAATAACAAAAAGTTATCTGATAATGACTGCTGGAGGGGAGGTGGAGAGGAGATAATAATTATCTCATCTCCCTTTCCCTCAGCAGTCATTATCTCTTCTCTCCTCCCCTCAGCAGTCATTATCTCCTCTCCTCCCCTCAGCAGTCACTATCTCCTCTCCCCCTCCCCCAAGCAGTCATTATTATGATCGGGATGCGGCCGTCTGCCCCTGTCGTGCGTGTCAGCAAAAATGGCCTGCCGTGTCACCACTGGCACGCATGTCATAAGTTAGCCATCACTGATTTAGTACTACTATAATATAATATTTGGAGTTTGGAAGATTTTTTTATTGCAAGATAATGTAAGTTGGCTTTCCCCTCATCAACAATGCAGAATTGACAATGCAGGTTTAATAAGATAGTATTATGTCTTTTTTCAACATTACTTCTTATGTTACTAGTTTCCAGTGTTTCCAAATGTGGAGCTCCTGTCCATAGGCTAGGTATGATATTACAGCTCAACCTTCTTCACGGAACTTGTTTGTACTATTCCTTTTACTACTTTGTACATTTCTGTTCCAGTACAAATGGGTGGGAACACAACATAGGTAGGACATATTTTACGTATTATATGGACAGCTATTTTTTATAGATTATATGCACAAATCTTTTTCCTACAGCTGTAATGTAAAAATGAATAGCTGAATGCTTGATTTTTAAATGTATAGCCAGTTGTAGCTTGGCCTGGCTATAAGTAAGAAAATCCAGAACCTTGGCACTCTGATTTTAACCCCATCAGCTCCCAAGCCCGTTTTTACCTTCCTGACCAGGACAATTTTTCAATTCAGACCATTGACACTTTATGGGGTAATAACTCTGGAATGCGTCAATATACTCCAGTGAGATTGTTTGTTTTTTATATCAAATTGTACTTCATGTTAGTGGTAAAGTTTAATTGATGTGATTTGCGTTTATTTATAAAACTATTGAAAATTTGATAAAAAATTTCACAACTTGAAACTTTTAATTTTTATACCCTTAAACCAGATAGTTATACAACACAAAATAGTAAGGGGTTGTCCACTACTTTTACATTAATGTCTGTTTGGCCAGGGTCTGACACCTGGCACCCCTGCGAATCAATGGGTCTGAGTGCCATCGGCGGCAGCAGACAGCCAGAAATGCTCAGTTCCGGAGCTGCTACGTCAACTGATACTGGCTGCAGCCGGGTACTGCACATCCACCTCCTATTCAAATCAATAGGATCTGGATGAGCAGTATCCATCTGCGGCCACTATAAGAAGACAGGGCTCTGGAGCTGAGCATATTCGGCTACTATCCACTGTCGCCAGCACCAAGAACAGCTAATTGGCAGGGGAACTTGGTGTGGGACCCCGGTCGATCAGATATTGATGACTTATCCTAAGGATAGGCCATCAATGTAAAAGTAGTGGAAACCTTTTTATTAAATAAAGTTTGTCTCATGTCTACTTCATAATTTTTGAAACATAATTTTTTGTTAGGAAGTTAGAAAGATTAAATATTTATCAGCAATTTCTCATATTTCCCCAAAAATGTACAAGCCCCATCACATTTGAACTGACTTTGAGGTGTAAAAATAGCAACAAAAAGAGGAATACATATTCTCCAAAAATTAACCATTACTAACAGCAAAGAAGGGCAGCAGTTGTACATCGCACAGGCCAAAAACTAGTACTCTAACAGGATGCAGCTAAGCCCCCACTACGTGGAGGCATCACGGGTGCAGGAGGAGCAAATCACACACACAATTACAAAAAATGGAGGGGGCGATTGCTGGATGATAAAATTGCACACTGATGGCTTACATAGAGTGCTGTTCACACATGCAGTGCACAGTCACAAGCCTGCAGCCTATTAGGTGACGCTCATACTATTAGATCAGGCGGGCTGCCAAGCCGGACTCCATCTGTGCACCATATAGGGCCAGGAGCTCCAATATGCAAAGCCTAACAGAAAGGGGCCTGGCTGCATCCTGTACAAAAAATATGAGGTTTTAGTTGAAGGATAGTTATTCCTTTTTTTGTTGCTATTTTTATATTTGGTGTAGGCACCTACAAGCATGAGGCTGCCGTGACAAGGGTAGTAGGATGCACACATCTGCATGTGTGAACAGCGCTCTATAAAAGCCATCAGTGTGCAGTTTTATCATCTAGCATTCGCCCCCTCCATTTTTTGGAAGTGTGTGTGTGTGTGATTTGCTCCTCCTGCACCTGTGATGCCTCCACTTAGTGGGGGCTTCGCTGCATCCTGTTAGAGTAATAGTTTTTGGCCTCGGCGATGTACAACTGCTGGTCTTCTTTGCTGACTTTGAGGCGTGCAGTTTTTAAATGGTGTCTCTTTTGGGTATTTTCTGTCAAAGTGTTAAAAACCCCATTCAAGAAGTTTATTAACCTTTAGGTGCTTTATATGTAGTGAAGCGATATGGAGGAAAAAAAAATGAAAATTTTACATTTTTTCCACAAAAATATTGCTTTAGCCCCAAATTTTGCATTTTCAAAAGGGTAATAGGAGAACACGGACAATGCAATTTACTGTACAATCTCTCCTGAGTACTTTGATGCCCCATATTTGGTGGAAAACTGTTTGGGCCTCATCACTCAGAAGGGAAGAAGCACCATTCAACTTTTGCAGCAAAAAATAGACTGAATAGACTGAAATAGATAGCAGATGCCATGTCGCATTTGGAGAACTCCTGATGTGCCTAAACACTGGAAACCCCTCACTAGTGACACCATTTTAGAAACTACACCCCTCAAGGAATTTATCTGGAGGTGTGGTGAGCAACTTGAACCTGCAGATGCTGCTCAATTTTTTAGAATGTTTAGCCATGAAAATTAGAAATTACATTTTTCACACAAAAATGTTATTTTATCTCCAAATTTTGCATACAGTTAGGTCCAGAAATATTTGGACAGTGACACAAGTTTTGTTATTTTAGCTGTTTACAAAAACATGTTCAGAAATACAATTATATATATAATATGGGCTGAAAGTGCACACTCCCAGTTGCAATATGAGAGTTTTCACATCCAAATCGGAGAAAGGGTTTAGGAATCATAGCTCTGTAATGCATAGCCTCCTCTTTTTCAAGGGACCAAAAGTAATTGGACAAGGGACTCTAAGGGCTGCAATTAACTCTGAAGGCGTCTCCCTCGTTAACCTGTAATCAATGAAGTAGTTAAAAGGTCTGGGGTTGATTACAGGTGTGTGGTTTTGCATTTGGAAGCTGTTGCTGTGACCAGACAACATGCGGTCTAAGGAACTCTCAATTGAGGTGAAGCAGAACATCCTGAGGCTGAAAAAAAAAGAAAAAATTCATCAGAGAGATAGCAGACATGCTTGGAGTAGCAAAATCAACAGTCGGGTACATTCTGAGAAAAAAGGAATTGACTGGTGAGCTTGGGAACTCAAAAAGGCCTGGGCGTCCATGGATGACAACAGTGGTGGATGATCGCCGCATACTTTCTTTGGTGAAGAAGAACCCGTTCACAACATCAACTGAAGTCCAGAACACTCTCAGTGAAGTAGGTGTATCTGTCTCTAAGTCAACAGTAAAGAGAAGACTCCATGAAAGTAAATACAAAGGGTTCACATCTAGATGCAAACCATTCATCAATTCCAAAAATAGACAGGCCAGAGTTAAATTTGCTGAAAAACACCTCATGAAGCCAGCTCAGTTCTGGAAAAGTATTCTATGGACAGATGAGACAAAGATCAACCTGTACCAGAATGATGGGAAGAAAAAAGTTTGGAGAAGAAAGGGAACGGCACATGATCCAAGGCACACCACATCCTCTGTAAAACATGGTGGAGGCAACGTGATGGCATGGGCATTCATGGCTTTCAATGGCACTGGGTCACTTGTGTTTATTGATGACATAACAGCAGACAAGAGTAGCCGGATGAATTCTGAAGTGTACCGGGATATACTTTCAGCCCAGATTCAGCCAAATGTCGCAAAGTTGATCAGACGGCGCTTCATAGTACAGATGGACAATGACCCCAAGCATACAGCCAAAGCTACCCAGGAGTTCATGAGTGCAAAAAAGTGGAACATTCTGCAATGGCCAAGTCAATCACCAGATCTTAACCCAATTGAGCATGCATTTCACTTGCTCAAATCCAGACTTAAGACGGAAAGACCCACAAACAAGCAAGACCTGAAGGCTGCGGCTGTAAAAGCCTGGCAAAGCATTAAGAAGGAGGAAACCCAGCATTTGGTGATGTCCATGGGTTCCAGACTTAAGGCAGTGATTGCCTCCAAAGGATTCGCAACAAAATATTGAAAATAAAAATATTTTGTTTGGGTTTGGTTTATTTGTCCAATTACTTTTGACCTCCTAAAATGTGGAGTGTTTGTAAAGAAATGTGTACAATTCCTACAATTTCTATCAGATATTTTTGTTCAAACCTTCAAATTAAACGTTACAATCTGCACTTGAATTCTGTTGTAGAGGTTTCATTTCAAATCCAATGTGGTGGCATGCAGAGCCCAACTCGCGAAAATTGTGTCACTGTCCAAATATTTCTGGACCTAACTGTATTTGTGCAATTTCTGCTGAGTGCAATAATACCGTATATGTGGTGAAAAACTACTTTTGCGGCACAGTGCCAAGCTAGGAAGAAAAGGAGCTCCAAATTATAGCCCAGATTTAGCTGGAATGATTTGGCTGGGCATGTTACTTTGGCAAAGCCCTTGGGGTGCCAGAAAAGCAAAAACCCAAAAGTGACCCCACTTTCTAAACTACTCCCTTCAAAGAATTCATATAGGGTGTATAGTGATCAGATTGACAAAACAGAAGTATAACAGAATTTTATACCTTTGGATACTTACATTTTTACCACCCAAAAAAATGTTTTAGCCCCAGATTTTACATTTTAACTATAGGAAATATGTAAAAATGGAACCAAAATTTGTCACACAATTTCTGCTGGACGTGGCAAAACTCAACAAGTGGCTATACAGTATTGCTTAGCCACACCTCGAAACTCGGGAAGGAAGGCGCTCTATTCAATTTTTGGAGCATAGATTTTCCTAGAATTGTTTTCATAGTGCAGATGTAGTCTGCTGAGCATAATCTAAGTGCATCATATCACCTCTTTACTAACCAGAATCCCACAATGCCGGTCTGCTATTTCATCCTTTTTCTATGCTTTATTTTTAGAACTTAATATGAACAAAGCAGAATTCATGATCTTTCCTCCTCCTCCTCCTCACTATACTACCCCAACAGACCTATTCATCAAAGTCAATGGCTGCCCACTCTCCACAATCCTGAAGGCTTCAGGCCAGAAACCCTTGACTTTGCTCTCTCCTTCAAGCCACGTATCCAAGCCCTTTCCACGTCCTGTTGACTTCAATTCAAAAATATTTCCCAGATTCGTACATTCCTTAACCAAGAATCTGCAAAAACACTATGTTCTCATCTTCTTCCGCATCGACTACTGCAATCTCCTGCTCTGTGGCCTCCCTTCTAGCACTTTTGCACCCATCCATCCTATTCTAAACTTTGCTGCCCGACAAATCAACTTTCCTTCTGCTATTCCCTGGCTTCTTCTCTCTACCAATCCCTTCACTGGCTTCCCTTTGCCCAAAGAGTCCAGTTCAAAACCCTAACCATGACATACAAAGTCATCCACAATCTGTATCCATAGATCTGTGACCTAGTGTCCTGGTACTTACCTGCACACAATCTCCGATCCTTAGAAGATCTCCTTCTCTCTTCCCCTATTATTTCCTCTTCCTCCAATCTCATACAAGATTTTTCCCATGCATTCCCTATACTCTGAAACTCTCTACCCCAACATATCAGACTGTCACCTACCGTGGAAACCTTCTTTGGGACCTGAATTCCTACCTGTTTTGACAAGCCTACAACCTGCAGTAACCCTAGACTGTGAACCCTCACAGGCAGGATCCTCTCTGCTCCTGTACCAGTCTGTGCCTTGCATTGTTCATGAGTATTGCACTTGTTTTTACCATGCATACCTCTTTTCACATGTAAAGTGCCTTTTAGTCCATGCTCCTGGCAAAGTCCATACCCGGAGGTCATTATTTGACCTCGGGTTGCCATGGCAATAATTGTCAGTCCGCAATTATGTCGTGAGGTTCTGATTGGGTGGGAGAGGTAGTGAGTTCCCTCTCCGTCTCCTAAATTCTTTGATCACTATTGTCCATGGCATTTAAGGGGTTAAACAACCAGAGGTGGTGCAGGCACCGCTCCTGGCTGTGATACCCAGAGCTCGGCTATCACTTTCACCTAGCTCCCGGCGATTATCGTGCGTGGTTAGCTTATTTGCCTGCATGATCACCATGACGTACCTATATGTCACCGGTCGGAAACCCCTTCCTGACCATGGCTTACAGGTGAATCAAATGTCGTGAATGGGTTAAAAAAGGGGCTTTGTCACCCAGACTTATCGGTAAGCAGATATGAGAAATATGCAGGGGCGCAACTACCTCTGTGAGAGAGGAGCTGCGCTGTTCTTCTGCAGTCCACTCGGCGCGGCAGCCGCTTTATGACCCGGTCACCGCTGCTGACCTTGGGGCCCCCTGCCTGGTGTCAGCGGTGGCGTCATCGCGCTCCCGTCACCGCACTTCCATCACCGCGCTTCCGTCACCGCGCTCCCGTCACTGCACACTGCTTTGATATTGCATAGAGTGGCCGGCGAAGCTCTATGCATCATCAGTCTTCCCCCGTGCCTGCGCGGTGACATCACTCCTGTGCAACTGCTGTGTGTGGTGAGAGCACAAAGTGCAGGAGAATGCCGACCGGAGCCACGGGGGAACGAGGACAGAAGTGAGGACGAGCAGCGGTGAAACAAGTAGAGGTGAGGACAGAGCTGCGGTGGAAGGAGAAGAGAGGTGAGTACTTGCTTTTTTATTTTTTTTTTTTATAAATCAGTGAGTACACCGGGAGGCTGGCTGCAGGCCACATGGAGTCCTTGGGGGGGCCCTGGCTTCATGAAACATGGAGGCCCTGGGGGGCTGGCTGCATGACACATGGAGGCCCTAGGGGGGCTGGCTGCATGACACATGGAAGCCCGGGGGGGTTGGCTGAATGACACATGGAGGCCCTGGAGGGGCTGGCTGCAGGACACATGGAGGCCCTGGGGGGGCTGGCTGCAGGACACATGGAGGCCTGGGGGAGCTGTCTGCATGACACATGGAGGCCCTGAGGGGGGCTGGCTACATGACACATGGAGGCCCTGGGGGGGCGGCTGCATGACACATGGAGGCCCTGGGGGGGCTAGCTGCATGACTCAAGGAGGCCCTGGGAGAGCTGGCTGCATGACACATGGAGGCCCTGGGGGGTGGGCTGGCTGCATGACACATGGAGGCCCTGGGGGGTGGGCTGGCTGCATGACACATGGAGGCCCTGGGAGAGCTGGCTGCATGACACATGGAGGCCCTGGGGGGGCTGGCTGCAGGACACATGGAGGCCCTGGGGGGCTGGCTGCAGGACACATGGAGGCCTGGAGGAGCTGGCTGCATGACACATGGAGGCCCTGAGGGGGGCTGGCTACATGACACATGGAGGCCCTGGGGGGGCTGGCTGCATGACACATGGAGGCCCTGGGGGGGCTGGCTGCATGACTCATGGAGGCCCTGGGAGAGCTGGTTGCATGACACATGGAGGCCCTGGGGGGTGGCCTGGCTGCATGACACATGGAGGCCCTGGGAGAGCTGGCTGCATGACACATGGAGGCCCTGGGGGGGCTGGCTGCAGGACACATGGAGGCCTGGAGGAGCTGGCTGCATGACACATGGAGGCCCTGGGTGGGGCTAGCTGCATTACACATGGAGGCCCTGGGGAGGCTGGCTGCATGACATATGGAGTCCTTGGGGGGGGCCTGGCTGCATGACACATGGAGGCCCTGGGGGGGCTTGCTGCATTACACATGTAGGCCCTGGGGGGGCTGGCTGCAGGACACATGGAGGCCTGGAGGAGCTGGCTGCATTACACATGGAGGCCCTGGGGAGGCTGGCTGCATGACATATGGAGTCCTTGGGAGGGGCCTGGCTGCATGACACATGGAGGCCCTGGGGGGGCTTGCTGCATGACACATGTAGGCCCTGGGGGGGCTGGCTGCAGGACACATGGAGGCCTGGAGGAGCTGGCTGCATGACACATGGAGGCCCTGGGTGGGGCTAGCTGCATGACATATGGAGTCCCTGGGGGAGGGGCTGGCTGCATGACACATGGAGGCCCTGGGGGGGCTGGCTGCATGACACATGGAGGCCCTGGGGGGGGGCTGGCTGCATGGCACATGGAGGCCCTGGGGGGGCTAGCTGCATGACACATGGAGGCCCTGGGGGGGCTGGCTTCATGACACATGGAGGTCCTGGGGGGCTGGCTGCATGATACATGGAGGTCTATGGGGTTGCATGATACATGGAGGTCTATGGGGCTGCATTATACATGGAGGTCTATGGGGATGCATTATACATGGAGGTCTATGGGGCTGCATAATAAACATGAAGGACACCTTATACATGGACTATATGGGTGCATTACACATGGAGGAGTATGGGGCTGCATAATACAATATGAAGGTTTATGGGGCTGCATTGTAATACATATAGGACTATGGGGGCTAAATTATAATATATGGAGGACTATGGAGGCTACGTTATACATGGAGGACAGGTGCGTTATAAAACATGGAACACTGTGGTGCAGTATAATATATGGAGAACTATGGGGTGAATTATAATACATGGAGGATTATGGGAAATGCATTATAATACATAGAGGACTATTGAGGTGCATTCTAATATATGAAGGGTTATGTGGGGGCTATTATGTGGGGGCAATTATAGTATTTGGAGAACTATATACGAGGGGGGACAAATATACAAGCATGGGATGGGAATGTTTTGTGCTGAGGGAAAATGTCTCTTTCCCTCAGCACCCAGCTTTCCCATGCTCTGATGCTCTGCTGTACATCTCTCAGCACCCAGCTTTCCCATGCTCTGATATGGGAAATCTGGGTGCTGAGGGAATGATGTATAGCAGAGCATGGGAAAGCTGGATGCCGAGGACAAGATGGATATTAGATCATGGGAAAGCTGGGTGGTGATAGAGAGATTTCAGATCATGGGAAACCTGGGTGCTGAGGGTAAGAGCCAAGTGTCAGCATCATTATCCTGTACCCCGAGTGTCAGTGTCATTATCCCGTACCCTAAGTGTCGGTGTACGTGGAGGGGGGCCCCGGTCCAAATTTTGCACAAGGGCCCATCAAACTCTAGTTACGCCACTGGAAATATGACAGACTTTTTACATGTATTATTTACAGTTATATTGTATTCATTAAGTACTGAGAGTATAACAACACAGAAACAAAACAAACAATATAGATTTTTGTGAACCTATACAATTTATGCTATGGCTTACATAAGTTGAAATCAATTTCACTTACTTTAACAGCTGAGTGATCAAAACTTTCTGCGATGCAAAGCCTAAGCTCTCATATGTTCGTTCCCTATCATTTTTAATTTATTGTTGACATTTTCAAGAATAATAGGTTATACTCGCAAGGGAGGATGAGATTGAAGTGATCAAGATTGTTCCTTGTTTAATGCATTGGCCTTTTACATTGAGAAAAAAAATGAATAGCTTCTTTGATGAAAATTTTCTATATGAAGGGCAATTTACAATAGGGAGCCTGTCACAGGCACCCAGACGTTAATAGAGTTAATGCTACATTGAAAACTGAAAATTTGTTTTAACCTTATGAAAGGATGGGCAGTACAATGGCGAATGAGTATAACCTATGAGCTAGCAGTGGGTATATAATGCATTTTGCTCTGTTACGATCATACACATCTCATCCTTTTTGATTTTGCTCATGATGACACACCTGTCTATATGATTTATGAACATCCCTGCCTTCCAAGTACATTCCATGCACCATAACATAGTGTAAAGTATGGCCAAGTGCATCTGCCATCAATGATAACAGTTGACAACTGAGGATTAAAGAACTTGGTTGGCTTCTCGTTAAAAAGTGAAAACGAGATGGCATTGCCCGTTTTTTAAAAGGTTGTACTTTAAAATCAAATAATCACCTATTCCCAGGGTAGGTAATAACTAATTTATTGCTGGGGAGTTTCACTACCGAGACCCCAATAGATCCAAGAATGGGGCTCTGGAGTCAATGTTTAGTACATTGACCTGAACACCACCGTTCCATTTATTGTCTTTGATTGCATACTCTTCATTATTCAGTCATCAAAATAGTAGCAAAGAGCATAAGAGCAAAGTCATAAAATGAATCATTTTCTACTCATTTTTAGAACTGTTATTCATGGAAAGTCTTAGGTTACGTAGAAAATTGTGAATGTTTTCGAAGGACATTATACACCAGATTTTTCAGCAATGAGGTTGTTATATAAGAAAACGTTGGATGGTGGAACATTATGCTGCAATCAAGGCCTGCCTCAAGTTGAATGGTGCCCTGTGCAAAATAATGCTTAGGTGTCCAACCGTTTTTCTTGTTTTTTTACCCAGGTTCCCCAGGACACCTGTGGGCAGGAAGGTATGTTTTATATCCTAAAATCATTAATCTTCCCCTGTTTTCTCCTACAAATTTTGTTGGACATGTAAAAACACCATGAACTCCATGCATTTTTTAACAAGTACTTTCAGTGGTGGAATTTTCGGGTCATTGAAAATTTAACATACATTTTTTTCTGGTATTTTGCCTATAGTGAAATCAATAGGAAAAGTCAAAGAAAAAAGACACTCCCAGAGAATTTTGCTATTTAAAATAACCCATTGAGGCGCAAAATTCCATCAAAAGTTTATACTGTGTTTCAACATTAGCTATAGATGAACATGAAACATCTGGAGTAACCAGGGAGAATGGAGAAGACTGAGCCCAATGAGCAAAGTTTTGAATCCACCTCCGACCTTTGACAAAACAAATGTATGTATATTTAAATGTTTATTGGCCTACTAAGAATCGGCTATATCAACATATTGAATCACAAGACCAGCATTTTAGAAGAGCTTAAAAAAAATCTCATCTCTCTGATCTACTAACTGTAGGCAAAAGTCACATTGCAAATTGACCAGAATGGGAGCTTTGAAATCCGCAGTATACAGTGCCTTGCAAAAGTATTCGGCTCCCTTGAATTTTTCATCCTTTTCCCACATTTCAGGCTTCAAACATAAAGATAAAAATGTTAACGTTATGGTGAAGAATCAACAAGTGGGACACAATTGTGAAGGTGGATGATATTTATTGCTTATTTTAAACTTTTTAAAAAAATAAATAACTGAAAATTGGGGCGTGCAATATTATTTGGCCCCTTTAAGTTAATACTTTGTAGCGCCACCTTTTGCTGCGATTACAGCTGCAAGTCGCTTGGGGTATGTCTCTATCAGTTTAGCACATCGAGAGACTGAAATTCTTGCCCATTCTTCCTTTGCAAATAGCTGGAGCTGAGTGAGGTTGGATGGAGAGCATTTGTGAACAGCAGTTTTCAGCTCTTTCCACAGATTCTCAGTTGGATTTAGGTCTGGACTTTGGCTTGGCCATTCTAACACCTGGATACATTTATTTGTGAACCATTCCATTGTAGATTTTGCTTTATGTTTGAGATCATTGTCTTGTTGGAAGACAAATCTCCATCCCAGTTTCAGGTCTTTTGCAGACTCCAACAGGTTTTCTTCAACAATGGTCCTGTATTTGGCTCCATCCATCTTCCCATCAATTTTAACCATCTTCCCTGTCCCTGCTGAAGAAATGCAGGCCCAAACCATAATGCTGCCACTACCATGTTTTACAGTGGGGATGGTGTGTTCAGGGTGATGATCTGTGTTGCTTTTACGCCAAACATATCGTTTGGCATTGTGCCCAAATAGTTCGATTTTGGTTTCATCTGACCAGAGGACTTTCTTCCACATGTTTGGTATGTTTCCCAGGTGGCTTGTGGCAAACTTTAAACTACACTTTTTATAGATATCTTTGAGAAATGGCTTTCTCCTTGCCACTCTTCCATAAAGGCCAGATTTGTGCAGTGTACGACTGATTGTTGTCCTATGTACAGACTCTCCCACCTCAGCTGTAGATCTCTGCCGTTCATTCAGAGTGATCATGGGCCTCTTGGCTACATCTCTGATCAGTCTTCTCCTTGTTTGAGATGAAAGTTTGGATGGTCGGCCAGGTCTTGGTATGATACTCCTTCCATTTCAATATGATCGCTTGCATAGTGCTCCTTGGGATGTTTAACATTTTGGGAATCTTTTTGTAACCAAATCTGGCTTTAAACTTCTCCACAACAGTATCACGGATGTGCTTGTTGTGTTCCTTGGTCTTCATGCTGCTCTCTGCGCTTTAAACAGAACACTAAGACTATCACAGAGCAGGTGCATTTATACGGAGACTTGATTACACACAGGTGGCTTACATTTATCATTATCAGTTATTTAGGACAACATTGAATCATTCAGAGATCCTCAATGACTTCTGGAGGGAGTTTGCTGCATTGAAAGTAAAGGGGCTGAATAATATTGCATGCTCCACTTTTCAGATATTTATTTTTTTAAAAAGTTTAAAATAAGCAATACATTTTGTTCAACTTCACAATTGTGTCCCACTTGTTGTTGATTCTTCACCATAACATTAAAATTTTTATCTTTATGTTTGAAGCCTGAAATGTGGGTAAAGGTTGAAAAATTCAAGGGAGCCGAATACTTTCGCAAGGCACTGTATGCTGTAGATTTCATAATGGATTTTAACCATAGAAGTGCAAAGAGGCAAATATACAGCAAATCCATAACATTTCCACAGCAGTTTTTGAAGATAAGTCCCATGAGAACCTAAAAGTTAACATTAAATATCTACTTCCCAAAAGCCTCGTAAAGATGTCTAATTTACCAGAAATGACACTATAAGGGGGTGGAAGGCCTAAACTACCAAGAGTCAAGCCTCTCTTGAAGGAAGGGAGCAAAGTGTGTATATTTGTGTGTTTTCATTGGGGACAGAGTATGATATGGTATTGGGTAAATGAAAGAAAGAGGGCTCCTGTGGGGTGAAGGATACAGTAGTAAAGGGTTAAAAATAGTATGTGTCTATAAAAACAGATATGGTTTTCCAGAACAGTTGGTGTCCAGATATCTGGTTAGTTGCACATTATTCTCACTTAAAAGTGGGCACTTGCAATGAAGAAGAATGACAGAAACCCATCTATACACTTTTCACCTGTGTACACAGACACAACTAAGAGGATACATCATGGTCAAGCGTAAACCAGTCTGTGTAAAAGACTATAAACCATTTATGAGAGGTGTTGCCTTCGCTAACCAGCTGCTTCCACCTTATCTGGTGAATCAGAAGATGGGGGCCTGGTATACAAAGGCATTAGGCTATGTGCGCATGCTGCGTTTTTACCGCATTTTGGTGCATTTTTGGCTGCATTTTGCTGCATTTTTGATCTCTGCGGTTTTCTGCGTTCTTCCAATGCATTGCATGCGGGGAAAACGTAGAAAAACGCAGGAAAAAAATTGACATGTCCATTTTTTTTAAGCTCAAAAACGCATCTTAAAAAAAAAGTTGTGGGCGTACAGCAAAAATGAAAACTCATAGACTTTGCTGGGGAAGCAAAGTCATGCAGTTTTGAGCCCAAAAACGTGCAAAAACGCCACGAAAATGCACTGTACGCACATAGCCTAAGAGTTTTGTTCTGTTGAAAGCAAAGTCACTATCAGTTTTCACTTTTCTCCAATTCCAGGAGAAAATTGTTGAGTGTCTCCATTTTCTTCACCTCATCATCACCACTCCCAACCAAAAATACCTAAAAAACGAAAAAGAATGGAAAAAGATAAGACACGTGCTATTACTGTTCTTTGCATCTTCCTTTGTTTTGAAACATATGACAGAACTTACAGCTATTAAGTTAGTTTGATATTTGAGGTACATAAATGTCAAATTACCTTTGAAACCCCTTCACCCCCAGCCTGTTTTCACGTTTGTGACCCGGCTAATTTTTGAAATTCTGACCAGTCACTTTATGAGTTAATAACTCTGGAACACTTCAACAGATCCCAGTGATTCTGAGAATATTTTTTTATGATATATTGTATTTCTTGATAGTGGTAAAGTTAGGATGATATCTTTTGCGTTTATTTGTGAAAGTATTGGAAATTTGAAGAAAGGTTTTAAAATTTTTAAAATTTCAAAATTTGAATTTATGTCAAAAATAGCAACAAAAAAGAGATAAAACTCCCCCAAAAATGTAATATACTTACAGCAGAAAAGAGGGCAACTAGTCCAGCCAGTCATAAAAATGTGCAATCTGCATTCTGTTGGTGCATTAGATGTTTTGGCCTGGGCTGACTGGACTAGTTGCCCTCTTTTCTGCTGTAAGTATTAAATTTATATCACACAAAATAGTTAATAAATAACATTTCCCACATGTCTTCTTTCCTTAGAAAGCTAGAAGGGTTCAAAGTTCATCAGTAATTTCTAATTTTTCCAACAAAATTTACGAAACCATGTTTTTAGGGTCCACATCACATTTGAAGTGACCTTGAGGGGCCTAGGTGGCAGAAAATACCCAGAGGTGCCACCATTCTAAAAACTGCACCTTTCAATCTGCCCAGATCCACATTCAAGGAGTTTATTAACCCCTTAGGTGTTTCAAAGGAAACAAAGAAATATGGAAGAGAAAAAGGCAGATGTTACTTTTTCCCACAAAAATGTTACTTTAGCCCCAAATTTTGCATTTCACAGGGGTATCAAAAGAAAATGCACAGTTCACTTTATTGTGCAATTTCAACAAAGTATATTGATACCCCATATGTAGTGGGAAAACTACTGTTTGGGAGCACAGCAAGGCTTGGAAGAGAAAGAGCACCATTTGAAATTTATGGCGCAAAACTGTTGGAATCTTAGGATAAACCATGTTGTCTTTTCAGAGCCCCTGATGTGCCTAAACAGTGGAACCCCACACAAGTGACCCTATTTTGGAAACGAGACCCCTCAAGGAATTTACCTAAATGTTTGTTGGGCACTTTGAATTCCCGGGTGCTTCACAGTATTTTATAATGTTGAGCCGTGAAAGTAAAAAAATAATGTTGCTTTAACCCAGTCTTTCATTTTCACAAAGGTAGAAGGAAAAAATGTACAGTCATGGACAAATGTTTTGAGAATGACACCAAAATTATATTTTCACATGATCTGTTGCCCTCTGGTTTTGTTTTTAATTGTGTTTGTCTGATGTTTACATCACATACAGAAACATAATTGCAATCATATTATGAGTACCAAAAGGGTATATTGACAGCATGAGTTAATGCAGCAAGTCAATATTTGTAGTGTTGACCCTTCTTCTTCAGGACCTCTGCAATTCTCCCTGGCATGCTCTCAATCAACTTCTGGACCAAATCCTGACTGATAGCTGTCCATTCTTGCATAAGCAATGTTTGCATTTTGCCAGAATTTGTTGGTTTTTCTTTGTCCACCCGTCTCTTGATGATTGCCCACAAGTTCTCAATGGGATTAAGATCTGGGGAGTTTCCAGGCCATGGACCCAAAATCTCTATGTTTTGTTCCATGAGCCATTTAGTGATCACCTTTGCTTTATGGCAAGGTGCTCCATCATGCTGGAAAAGGCATTGTTGGGCGCCAAACTGCTCTTGGACAGTTAGGAGAAGTTGCTCTTGGAGGACATTCTGGTACCATTCTTTATTCATGGCTGTGTTTTTAGGCAAGACTGTGAGTGAGCCGATTCCCTTGGCTGAGAAGCAACCCCACACATGACTCGCTTCGGGATGCTTAACAGCTGGCATGAGACAAGACTGGTGGTCGCGCTCACCTGTTCTCCTAATAAGCTGTTTTCCAGATGTCCCAAACAAGCGAAAAGGGGATTCATCTGAGAAAATGACTTTACCCCAGTCCTCAGCAGTCCACTCCCTGTACCTTTTGCAGAATATCAGTCGGTCCCTGATGTTTTTTCTGGAGAGAAGTGGCTTCTTTGCTGCCCTCCTTGAAACAAGGCCTTGCTCAAGCAGTCTCCGCCTCACAGTGCGTGCAGAAGCACTCACACCAGCCTGCTGCCATTGCTGAGCTAGCTCGGCACTGCTGGTAGTCCGATCCCGCAGCTGAAACAGTTTTAAGATACAGTCCTGGCGTTTGCTGGTCCTTCTTGGGCGCCCTGGAGCCTTTTTGGCAACAATGGAAGCTCTCTCCTTGAAGTTCTTGATGATGCGATAGATCTGAGGTGCAATCTTTGTAGCTGCGATACTCTTCTCTGTTAGGCCATTTTTGTGCAGAGCAATGATGGCTGCACGTGTTTCTTTAGAGATAACCATGGTTAACTGAAGAGAAACAATGATACCAAGCACCAGCCTCCTTTTAAAGTGTCCAGTGGTGTCATTCTTTCTTAATCATGACTGATTGATCGCCAGCCCTGTCCTCATCAACACCCACACCTGTGTTAATGGAACAATTACTAAAACAATGTTAGCTGCTCCTTTTAAGGCAGGAATGCAATGATGTTGAAATGTGTTTTGGGGGTTAAAGTTCATTTTCTTAGCCAATATTGACTTTGCAAGTAATTGCTGTTAAGCTTATCACTCTTGATGACATTCTGGAGTATATGCAAATTGCCAATAGAAAAACTTAAGCAGTAGACTTTGTAAAAATTAATATTTGTAGCATTCTCAAAACTTTTGGCCATGACTGTACTGTAAATTTTGTTGTGTGATTTTTTCCTGAGTACACCAATACCCCATATGTGGTGGAAAGCTACTGTTTGGGTGCATGACATGGCTCAGAAGGGAAGGAGAGCTATTTTACTTTTTGGCTGGAATTCTGCATATGGAGAGCCCCTGATGTACCTAAATAGTGGACTCCGCACAAGTGACCCCATTTTGGAAACTAGACCCCTTAAGGAATTTATCTACAGTAGGGAAAAAAGTATTTGATACACTGCCGATTTTGCATGTTGTCCCACCTCCAAAGAATGGAGAGGTCTGTAATTTGTATAGTAGGTACACTTCAACTGCATAGACAGAATTAAAAAAATCCAGAAAATTAAGGTACCGTCACACTAAGCGATGCTCCAGCGATCCCACCAGCAAGCTGACCTGGCAGGGATCACTGGAGCGTCGCTACACGGGTTGCTTGTGAGCTGTCAAACAGGCAGATCTCACCAGCAACCAGTGACCAGCCCCCAGCCAGCAGCGATGCGTGGAAGCGATGCTGCGCTTGGTAACTAAGGTAAATATCGGGTAACCAACCCGATATTTACCTTGGTTACCAGCGCACACCGCTTAGCACTGGCTCCCTGCACTCCTAGCCAGAGTACACATCGGGTTAATTACCCGATGTGTAGTCTGGCTATGTGTGCAGGGAGCCGGCACTGACAGCGTGGGAGCGGCGGACGCTGGTAACGAAGGTAAATATCAGGTAACCATGGAAAGGGCTTCTTGGTTACCCGATATTTACATTGGTTACCAGCGCCCACAGAAGCCGGCTCCTGCTGCCTGCACATTCAGTTGTTGGCTCTGTCGCTGTCACACACAGCGATCTGTGCTTCACAGCGGGAGAGCAACAACTAAAAAATGGTCCAGGACATTCAGCAACAACCAGCGCCTCACAGCAGGGGCCAGGTTGTTGCTGGATGTCACACACAGCAACATCGCTGCTACGTCACAAAAGTCGTGCCTCAGCAGCGATGCTGCTAGCGATGTTGCTTAGTGAGACGTGGTCTTTACATTGTAAGATTGGGAAATAATTAATTTGCATTTGATGCAATAGAGAAACAAAACTTAATATTTGATACAGAATCCTTTGTTTGTAATTAGATTGGACAGACATTTTCTTGCTTTAACAACCAAGTCTTTCATTTTAAAGGGACTCTGTCACCAGGTTTTTGCTACCCCATCTGAGAGCAGCATAATGTACAGACAGAGACCCTGATTCCAATGATGTGTCACTTACTGAGCTGTTTGTCATTTTAATAAAATCAATGTTTTCTCTGCTGCAGATCTAGCAGTTATTTGACTGTAGAGCATATATATATATATATATATATATATCTATATCTATATATATATATAGATATATATATATATATATATATATATATATATATATATATGAACAACGACAAGGCAGAGTCCAGCAATAACGGGAGCAATCCAGGATGCTGTTAAAAAAAATGTTTCTTTCTTTTTATTCATAAATTCATTAAAATATAATGGTCCAAGCAATTCAGAACAGCATTATCGCAGGAAAGTAGCGCAGATAGGACTACGCGTTTCAGCGGTAAAATCCGCCTTCTTCACGGTCCAGAATCTGATCTGCTTTCCAAACAGATGTATGGGATGTATTCCATCTGTCTAGATTTTGGCGGTTGGTGACTGTTCACATTAAGTCATCAGGCTTTGTCCACGGGCTATTTACTTCATGCAGCATTTGCTTGGACCTGTCCCGCCCACAGCCATGACTCAGTCATGGGTACGGGACTGCAATAGACCAGGTGAGTGCTGCTAAGAACAGTTCTACTATTCATATGTGTGGCCGTATGGCACATTTTATAAAAATATTTTAGTGTAGGACTGCCTCAAATGAGATTTGCCGTGACGTGGCGAGGCAGCTCAAGAAATTGCAATTTTTTGCCAAAAATCTCAACATTTTTATAATAAGTACAGTTTGGAATTGTTAGTGCTGAAGTGCACATTTGGTGCTGGCTTTTTGTTTTTTCTTTCCAAACATAGAACCTTATATACATCTCACTCCCATCAGGGCAATTACAAACATGTGTGAGAGATTTAAAAACATAAGCTAGAAAAGCAAATCAAACATGTAAGCTATCCGCATATTAATCAATATACAGCATGTATAAGAATTATAAGGAAAGGATTCAGCATTTTGGAGAAAAATACAATCAGAAAATCCAATAACCTGACCATAAAATTATTTTTTAAGTGATACAAAAGCATAACACAGTAGTAATAGCCAGCAACATATAATGCAACAATGTATCAATAGTGCATAATGATATCCATACGACTGTTAAAGCCCTGTGGCATGCGGGTCCCCAGCTCAAATATCCACCTACTCTCTCTTGCAAGCACTTTTTTATGAAAATCTCCCCCTCTCAATGATTTTTTTACATGCTCTATGCCCATAAAAGAGAAACCGCGTAAATCCCCATTGTGTTTTTTTGAAAAATGTCGGGATACTACTGATGCACCAACCATTAGCAAATTGCTAGCATCTGAAAGATGTTTGCGGATTCTGGTTTTAAGGGGGTTCATCGTGCAACCTACATATTGCATGTGGCATATATTGCAATTAATTAGATAAACTACATTCTCCGTATTACAGTTTATAAAAGAACGAACATTAAACTGTTTTTCATTGGAAATAGATGTAAATAATTTAGACTTATTAGCAAAACCGCAGCACTTACAAATATTAGCACCGCATTTAAAAAATCCTATTGTTTTTAACCAGTTGCTAGGGGAGATTTTGTCTGGATCTTTGAACATGCTAGGTGATAATAATGTAGCTAAGGTTGGGGCTCTTTTTGCCACAAAGGCAATATCATTATTTTCCACAATGTTTTTCAAAATGTCATTCTGAGATAATAACGGAAGATATTTTCTGATAATTTTGACAATAGAATTAAACTGAGGACTATAGTTGGTGCTGAAAACTACCCCAGATTTTTTGGAGTCAAACTTTCTTTTTTTCTTAGTAGAATCCAACAGCTTAACCCTATCAATGCCTGCTATTTTTTCTTGGCTCTCTCCAAAGACCAATTGGGATACCCCCTTTTTTTTAAATTGTTACAAGTTATTTCAATTTCTTCCTCCAATCTAACACTAGATGTGGTATTCCTTTTTAGTCTAATAAGCTCCCCCACAGGAATATTCTGAATGACATGTTTGGGATGATTAGAGGAAGCCATTAAAATACTATTGCATGCAGTAGATTTTTTATAGGGAGATATCAAGACCTTATTGCTATCCAAATCTGCGGTCAATTTTAAGTCCAAGAAATTTGTTGATACCTCATGACTACTACTCGTAAATTTTAGATTGAAATCATTCAAATCCAAATAAGAAAAAAAACTTTTCGCAGACGAGAGACTACCCCTCCAGACAAATATCAGATCATCAATAAATCTACCCAGCCAAACAATATTATCCTTGTATGGGTTATCAATGTTAAAAATATAATTTTCCTCCCACACGGACATAACCAGGTTAGCTAGGGAAGGTGAAAACTTAGCGCCCATGCTCACGCCTTGTGTCTGGAGGAAGTATCTCTCATCAAACGAAAAATAATTGTGACCCAAAAGAAACTGAATTGAAGAGACAATAAACTTCTGGATGGAATCCTCATAATTACTGTATCTGGACAAATAATATGTGATACATCGTATCGCGACGTGATGGGGGATAGAGGGATATAACCCCACCACATCGCAAGATAGCCACATATAGTCAGATTGCCAGTGAAATTTTTCCATAATCTGTATCATACTTTTGGAATCTTTAAGGTGACTTGGTGTTAATGACACTAAGGGTTGAAGATAAAAATCCACCCACTCCCCTAGGTTCTCACTCAATGACCCTATCCCAGACACAATAGGTCTGAGAGGGGGAGGAAATACCTCTTTATGAACTTTAGGGAGTGAGTGGTATATTGGGACAATCGGTGTTTCACAAAAAATAAACTTCTTAATTCTATCTGAAATAGCACCCATACTGATCCGCTCCTGTAACAGATGTAATAATTCAGAATTAAATGAATTAGTTGGATTTGATGGCAATTCAACATAGGTGCTACTATTTTCCAGATCCAACAAGTTCACCTTCCTGTATAAACCAGCATTGAGAGCTACAACAGCGCCCCCCTTGTCCGCCTGGACAATAAGGAGATGGCTGTTTGCTCTCAGCTCATTAATTGCCCTATGTTCAGAAGTACTCAGATTGAATTTAACCTCTTGATGTTCTACCTGGTTGAAAAGAGACACCAGCTCACTTTCAATTGTTTCCTGAAAAAAATCAAGGAAAGGAGGTCTCGATTTTACTGGGTAAAATATAGGATTACGAGTCTGAAACCTGTCATTTAAATTCACCCTATGCTCCAGCTCTGTCTCCCCCTCTAGTTGTCTTAGATTGGAGACCGCTACCTGTTCACTAAAATGAATACAAATATTATCCAATGATGCACTGGTAGATGATAAATCATTATACACATGAATATTATCCTCATTATAATGAACTTTAAGGGTCAAATTGCGTGCAAATCTATTGATATCAACAATAGTGTCAAATAAATTGAATTTTTTGACTGGAGAGAAACCTAGTCCTTTAGACAAAAGTCCAATTTGTGAATCTTTCAAAATATAACTAGAAAGATTAAATATAGGAATCTCTGTTAACGGCGCTTGCGGAACGTCATATGAAAGACTTTTGGACTTATGTTTCCTTCCTCCCCTCTTGCAAGATCGTTTTTTGGCAAGGCACCTTCTTGCTGGAAGTTCCTTTTTTGGTGTTTTTTGCCACCAGTCTGAATACTGGCTACTGAAGCAACCGAGGAGTCCGTTAATTCATCCGATGTTTCTCCAAAAGAAGTATCATAATACATAATACATTGTTGGACATATATATCTATATATATGTAGATATATATATATATATATATATATATATATAATGAGCATATGCAGCTGCTGGACTAACTTCCAGCAGGCTATGTAATCTTCCAATGATAATCTCCTGCTAATTAAACAGTGATTTTAGAAAAGCTACACTACACAACCCAGTAAGTGACACATCACTGAAATCAGAATCGTTTTTCCTTCATCATGCTGCTCTCAGTTTAGGTGGCAGAAATCTGGTGAAAGATTCCCTTTAACCCCATAGCGACGGCCTAACGTCTCAAGACGTCGGAAAAACAGGGTACTTATTCTGTTCCGACGTCTTGAGACGTCAGGCCGGAAAAACCCTGTAGCGCCCCCCAGTGACGAAAAATCTCGGGGGTTTCAGCTACCGGGGGTAGCTGAGACCCCCCAGATTATGAATCGGGGTGTTTTGTATGCACCCCGTTAATGCGATCGCCGGTATACACCGTATACCGGCGACAACATAAAAAAAAAAAAAATGGCTGGTAAAATTTATTTATTTCTCATCTGACGTGATCAAACATGTCAGATGAGAAATAAATGTGAGCCCTTAGTGCCCCCAAAGCCCCCGGTACCGGAGAAATCCATCCAACCCCCCCCCCTCCGGAAAATCCAAGATGGCGCCGACGCGCGCTGAAAACTCCCGCCGCCGCTGCCTCTGCATTCATTTCCCTCCGATCTGAAATGATCAAACATTTCAGATCGGAGGGAAATGTCCCCCTCCTGACCTCTCCTCCGGTACACCGGAGCTCTTTGGTCCCTGGAGCCCCCTCCGGTTCCTCAGAGCCCCCCTCCGGAGCGTGCAAGATGGCGCCGACGCGCGCTGAAAACTGCCGCCGCCGGCTCTGCATTCATTTCCCTCCGATCTGAAATGATCAAACATTTCAGATCGGAGGGAAATGTCCTCCCCCTGACCCCTCCTCCGGTCCACCGGAGCCCTCTGGTCACCGGAGCCCCCTCCGGGTCTCCAGAGCCACCCCCCCTCCCCCGCATTCATTCTGCTCTTTCTGCCGCATGTGACACGTCACATGCGGCAGAAAGGTGTCCCCAGGTTCCCCCAGGTCCCACTAGGTCACCCCCCATCACCCCCCCCAGCCCCCCAGCCCCCGAGCCCCCGAGCCCCCGGTCATACGTTACCTGTCTGGTGATCCGTCCCGCGATCACGCCGCCTCCTTCTTGAATGCTGACGGCGCATGCGCAGACAGCGGCTGTCAGTTGGATTCCTCCCCCGGTCCACAGTGGAGCAGCCTGTGCATCAGCGACGTCAGTCTTGCAGGGACGCTGACATCGCTGATGCACAGGCTGCTCCACTGTGGACCGGGGGAGAGTGAGTGCAGTAATCAGCAGTCTCTCCATGTGAGGAGTGTGGTCCTCACATGGAGAGACTGCTGTTCCAGAAAATGGGGGGTACGTTCTGTGAGCGTGCCCCTCATATTCTGGAATGAGGTTACTGCAGGTCACTCTGCCCTACGTTGGACCGGGGCAGTGTGAGTGCAGTATTCTCAGATTACTGCACCCACACTGCTCATGGAGAGCTTGCTCTTCCAGAAAATGGGGGATACGTTCCCTGAACGTGCCCCCCATATTCTAGAAGATCCAGAGTCGGCGTGGGACCTCACGGATTACAGCGGATTACAGCGACCGTAATTTCTTTATTTTCAATAAATTGGGGAAAGAGGAATGTTTCGGGGAGTTTTTTTTTCAAATAAATTTTTTTTTGTCTTTTTTTTTTTGTCTATTACTTGACTGGGTTAGTGATGTCGGGTATCTGTTTAGATGCCGTGACATCACTAACCCCAGGGCTTGATGCCAGGTGACATTACAGCTGGTATCAACCCCATATATTACCCCGTCTGCCACCGCACCAGGGCGCGGGATGAGCTGGGGCGAAGCGCCAGGATTGGCGCATCTAATGGATGCGCCACTTCTGGGGCGGCTGCGGCCTGCTATTTTTAGGCTGGGAAGAGTCCAATAACCATGGCTCTTCCCACCCTGAGAATACCAGACCCCAGCTGTCCGCTTCACCTTGGCTGGTGATCTAATTTGGGGGGGACCCCACGTTTTTTTTTTTTTAAAAAAACGCCTGGGGAGCCCTCCAAATTGATCACCAGACAAGGTGAAGCTGTCAGCTGTGGTTTGCAGGCTACAGCTGTCTGCTTTACCCTAGCTGGCTATCAAAAATGGGGGGGACCCCACGTCGTTTATTTTAATTATTATTTTTTTGGGGGGCTAAATACAAGGCTAGGCACCCTTTAGTGCCACATGAAAGGCACTAAAGGGCGCCAGCTTAGAATATGCAGGGGGTGGGACGTTATATATGTTTGACATGTATCCATTCATCCATTGTAGCATTTTAGGCTGTGCGCCCACAATCGGATTTGCAGCGTTTTGGGCGCAGAGTGTTTTCCCTGCGTCCATAACGCTGCATTGTGCAGTAGAAGCACAGTGGAAGGATTTTTAGAAATCCCATGCCCAATGTGCTTGCCCAATGTGCTTCTTTTCTCCGCCACATAAACTGACCTGTGGCGCAGCTTCCCGAGCCTCAGCATGTCAATTTATGCTGCGGAGATGAGCGTTCTCTGCAGGTAGCATAGAGCTCCACAGCGGCCTGAACCCAAATCGTGGGCATGGGCAGCTGCGTTCTCCCGTGCACAACACTCACATCTCTGCAGGAGGCTGACACTGTGTACTAGACGCCGTGTCGCTGGCTCATGGCCACATAGCCTAAAAGTGAGACATTGGTTGCTACAGCAACATTTTTGTGAAGTACCTGTGGATTCAAAATGCTTATTATACTCCTGAATAAAATCCAGTTTCCAAAATGGGGTCACTTGTGGGGGTTTCTAATGTATAGGTACCCAAGGGGCCCTGCAAATGTGACATGGTGCCCGCAATTTATTTCAACTTTTCCAGAATTCAAATGTTGCTGCTTCCATTCCAAGCCCTCCCATTTATCCAAACAGAGGTTTTTGGCCACATGTGGGGTATCCCTGTGCTCATAAGACATTGGATAACAACCTGTTGGGTCCACGGTTTGTTGTTGTCTCTTGAAAAAGTGAGAAATTTGATGCTGAAGCAACATTTTTGTGAAAAAAATGAAAATTTTCAATATGGCAACCTAAGCTTATCAAATTCTGTGAAGTATTCGTGGATTCATACTGCTCACTATACACCTAGATAAAAGCCTTGAGGTGTCTTGTTTCCAGAATGGAGTCACTTGTGGGGGACCTCCACTGTTTAGGCACCTCAGGGGCTCTCCAAATGCAACCTGGCGTCCGCTATTGATTCCAGCCAATTTTGCAGTCAAATGGCACTCCTTCCCTTCCGAGCCCTGCCATGCGCCCAAACAGTTGATTTCCACCACATATAAGGTATCGCCAAACTCAGGAGAAATTGCACAATAAATGTTATGCTGAATTTTTTCCTTTTACTCTTGTAAAAAAAAAAGCTACCTGGTTGAAATAACAATTTTGTGGTAAATTTTTTTTTTTTTTTTCATGGCTCAACGTTATAAAATTCTGTGAAGCACCTGGGGGTTCAGGGTACTCACCAAACATCTAGATAAATTCCTTGAGGGGCCTAGTTTCCAAAATGGGGTCACTTGTGTGGGGTTTCTGCTGTTTAGGTACCTTAGGGGTCCTCCAAATGTGACATGGTGCCCGCAATCTTTTTCAGCCAAATTTCCTTTCCAAAATTCAAATATTGCTCCTTTCGTTCCAAGCCCTCCCATTTGTCCAAACAAAGGTTTCAGACCACATGTGAGGTATCACCGCGCTCATAAAAAAGTGGTTAACAAACCTTGAGGTCAAATTTTTGGAATTACCTCTTGAAAAAGTGAGAAAATTGATGCTAAAGCAACATTTTTGAGAAAATTATTAAAATTTTCAATATGACAACGTAACGTTAACAAAATCTGTGAAGTACCTGTGGATCTAAAATGCTCACTATACCCCTAGATAGAAGCCTTGAGGGGTCTAGTTTCCAAAATGGTATCACTTGTGAGGGGTTTCTTCTGTTTAGGTACCTTAGCGGACCTGTAAATGCAACATGGTGCCCGCAATCTATTTCAGCCAAATTTGCTTTCCAAAATTCAAATATTGCTCCTTCTGTTCCGAGCCCTCCCATTTGTCCAAACAAAGGTTTCTGACCACATGTGGGGTATCGGCGCACTCATAAGAAAGTGGGGAACAAGTTTTGGGGTCCATTTTGTTGTGTTAGTTCTTCTAAAAGTGAATAAATTTGGGTTAGAGCAACATTTTTAGGTAAAATTTAATTTTTGCTTTTTTTCATTCTACATTGCTTTTGTTCATGTGAAGCACCTGAAGGGTTAATAAACTTCTTGAATGTGGTTTTGAGTACTTTGGGGGGTGCAGTTTTTATAATGGTGTCACTTTTGGGTATTTTCTGTCATCTAGGCCTATTGAAGTCACTTCAAATGTGATGTGGTCCCTAAAAAAATGGTTTTGTAAATTTTGATGTAAAAATGAGAAATCGCTGATAAACTTTGAACCCCTCTAACTTCCTAACAAAAAAAAATTTTGTTTCCAAAATTGTGCTGATGTAAAGTAGACATGTGGGAAATGTTATTTATTAACTATTTTGTGTCACAGAAATCTCTGGTTTAACAGTATAAAAATTCAAAAGTTGAAAATTGCTAAATTTTCAAAATTTTTGCCAATATTCAATTTTTTTCTTCAATAAACGCAAAAAATATTATCCTAAGTTTGGTACTAACATGAAGTCCAATATGTGACGAAAAAACAATCTCAGAATCACCGGGATCCGTTGAAGCGTTCCAGAGTTATAACCTCATAAAGTGACACTGGTCAGAATTGCAAAATTTGGTCTGGTCATTAAGGTGAAAATTAGCTCCGTCACTAAGGGGTTAACAAGGGTAGGAAGAAAAAATAAACTTTAAAATTTGTTACGCAATTTCTGCTAAGTATGCTAAAACACCAAATGTGGTAAAAAAAAATACTGTAAGGCTGTGTGCCCACGGGAGCTTGTTTCTGCAGATTTTGCCGCGGAAAACCTGCGGATGTTTCTGAATTTTCCAGATAAATCCGCAGGTTTTAGCATGTACAGACACTCCCCATGTTATCCTACGGGACATGGGGAGTGTCTGTGTCCATGCTGCGTAAAAGTGCGGCTGCGGATGTCCCGCAGCCGCACGTAACTGCATGTCAATTATTCTTGCGGAATTACCTGCGGAAATCCCGGCCCTCCGCTATGGAGATAGAGGCCGGGACGTCCGCAGGTAATTCGCATGAATGTCCGCAGGTTTACTGCAGCTATACCGCTGGAATTCCGCAGCTAAAAATAGATGCGGATGCCGGTGGGCAGCTGCGGGAAACATGCGCTCGTACCTGCGGATACATCCGCAGGTACGAGCGCCCGTGGGCACATAGCCTTAGGGTGCATGGCATGGCTCAGAAGGAAAGGAGTGCTATTTTAATTTCTGGTTGAACTTCTTAGCGGATGCTATTTCGCAATTGGAGAGCCCCTGATGTACCTAAATAGGCCCCATAATGTGTTACACAATTTCTACTGAATGTGGCAATACCCTACATGTGACTATACAGTACTGTTTGGCAACACAGCAGAGCTCTGGACAGAAGAATCGCCATTTGACTTTTGGTCCACAGATTTCCCTAGCATAGTTTGCGGACTCCATCTTCAGAGCCCCTAAATGCCAGAACAGCACTAAACTCTTTTAGCGATTACATTTTGAAAATTACACCCCTCTGGGAGTTCATCTACGAGTGTAGTTATGATTTTGTCTTGTGAAAACACCCATGGTGTCAAACGCAATAAATGTTACTTTACATATGTGTGAAAGGAATGCACACACAAGGAGTGCTATATTCAAGCATGTAAATTATTTATTAGATAAAAAAAATAAATACACATAACGTTTTAAAATATCATCATGTTAAAGAGTGATTATTAGGGGACTCCTAAAGAGTGGAGGGTAACCATGTTTCCAGTGGCAGAATATGAAGATGGTCAGTAAATCGAGGTGTCTAACGTGTATAGATTAATAATTCAATGAGCCTAGTCTCATGTGGTTATATCCAGAAAAAGCTGGAGGAAGAGAGGGCACATGATAATACAGTTAGGTCCAGAAATATTTGGACAGTGACACAATTTTCGTGAGTTGGGCTCTGCATGCCACCACATTGGATTTGAAATGAAACCTCTACAACAGAATTCAAGTGCAGATTGTAACGTTTAATTTGAAGGTTTGAACAAAAATATCTGATAGAAATTGTAGGAATTGTACACATTTCTTTACAAACACTCCACATTTTAGGAGGTCAAAAGTAATTGGACAAATAAACCAAACCCCAAAAAAAATTTTTAGTTTCAATATTTTGTTGCGAATCCTTTGGAGGCAATCACTGCCTTAAGTCTGGAACCCATGGACATCACCAAACGCTGGGTTTCCTCCTTCTTAATGCTTTGCCAGGCCTTTACAGCCGCAGCCTTCAGGTCTTGCTTGTTTGTGGGTCTTTCCGTCTTAAGTCTGGATTTGAGCAAGTGAAATGCATGCTCAATTGGGTTAAGATCTGGTGATTGACTTGGCCATTGCAGAATGTTCCACTTTTTTGCACTCATGAACCCCTGGGTAGCTTTGGCTGTATGCTTGGGGTCATTGTCCATCTGTACTATGAAGCGCCGTCCGATCAACTTTGCGGCATTTGGCTGAATCTGGGCTGAAAGTATATCCCGGTACACTTCAGAATTCATCCGGCTACTCTTGTCTGCTGTTATGTCATCAATAAACACAAGTGACCCAGTGCCATTGAAAGCCATGCATGCCCATGCCATCACGTTGCCTCCACCATGTTTTACAGAGGATGTGGTGTGCCTTGGATCATGTGCCGTTCCCTTTCTTCTCCAAACTTTTTTCTTCCCATCATTCTGGTACAGGTTGATCTTTGTCTCATCTGTCCATAGAATACTTTTCCAGAACTGAGCTGGCTTCATGAGGTGTTTTTCAGCAAATTTAACTCTGGCCTGTCTATTTTTGGAATTGATGAATGGTTTGCATCTAGATGTGAACCCTTTGTATTTACTTTCATGGAGTCTTATCTTTACTGTTGACTTAGAGACAGATACACCTACTTCACTGAGAGTGTTCTGGACTTCAGTTGATGTTGTGAACGGGTTCTTCTTCACCAAAGAAAGTATGCGGCGATCATCCACCACTGTTGTCATCCGTGGACGCCCAGGCCTTTTTGAGTTCCCAAGCTCACCAGTCAATTCCTTTTTTCTCAGAATGTACCCGACTGTTGATTTTGCTACTCCAAGCATGTCTGCTATCTCTCTGATGGATTTTTTCTTTTTTTTCAGCCTCAGGATGTTCTGCTTCACCTCAATTGAGAGTTCCTTAGACCGCATGTTGTCTGGTCACAGCAACAGCTTCCAAGTGCAAAATCACACACCTGTAATCAACCCCAGACCTTTTAACTACTTCATTGATTACAGATTAACGAGGGAGACGCCTTCAGAGTTAATTGCAGCCCTTAGAGTCCCTTGTCCAATTACTTTTGGTCCCTTGAAAAAGAGGAGGCTATGCATTACAGAGCTATGATTCCTAAACCCTTTCTCCGATTTGGATGTGAAAACTCTCATATTGCAGCTGGGAGTGTGCACTTTCAGCCCATATTATATATATAATTGTATTTCTGAACATGTTTTTGTAAACAGCTAAAATAACAAAACTTGTGTCACTGTCCAAATATTTCTGGACCTAACTGTATTCTATTAATAACAACTCATTTGGGAGTATGCATTCAGTAATATAGGGTTAGATACCCTATGTATATAGCTTACCCATGAGGATAGACTGCCAAGGTAATTGCAACTGAGCACAATGGTAATATCCAGACCCGTCCTGCATGTGCGTATCGTGTTGGCGGCTTCTTCAGCAGAGGCGGGTAGAAACCTTGCGTGTCTCTTTGGTCTGTTTAAATCTATGCTGAGACATGTGTTGCTGGTATAATCAGAGCGTTCTCAGGTGGAGTTCATCCATTGGGTATGGCGCATGCGTAGCAAAAGGCATCCGGGAACGTCGCACACACTATCCGAAAGCACTCTGACCGACACGTGCATGCTTGGGGAGAAATCTCCCGTTGACGTCATTAGAGCATGCGCTTCGGCATATCAGAGGCCGCCGGGTGTATGCACCCGGAAATGCCCACTGCTGCGCATGCGCACATCAAAAGGATAATCCTCTTTACTGTCCATCTATCTCACTATACAGAAGTCGGCTATCATATGACATGCAAAATATCTCAGGGGAGTGGTAAGTACTATGTAAATAGGTAAACCGCTATAGAGAGATGTCAAATAATTATTAGGGAAGTGTGCATACCACATTCATATAAAAGTATTATAATAGATGTTCAAACAAAAAATTCATATCAATATTATATATGTAAATCTCACGTTCATCGTCCCAAAAGGAAATAGCGGATCTAAATATATTCCATATTATGTGGGAGTTCACACATCTTATAAAGATGGGGAGCAGCCAGATAAGTTGGAAACCCTGAAAAAATATTCTTTAAATAAACGTTATTAATGGGAGGCTGATTTCATATAAGTGGCCTCATAATAATAACTAATATCCACAAATAACCGACATGTACAATATATATCGACAATAGTATAATCCCATAAGGGAAAATGATTAACAGTAAGACAAAGAGATATACAAGAAGATGGTAATATAGCACCTAAATGTAGAGGACAGTATTATTTTGACGAAATGATCGGATGAGTCAAAACACGGAGACGTTTCTTTCCCAAATTTAACATGTCAGGATTGTCGGGATATTTCAAAGATGGTAAGATATTGGATATGACAATATAGCTCATGATGAGTAATTACTAAAAATTAAAAACATAGAAACAAAAAGACAATTAAAAATGGATCATAAGGATACAATTTATCATCATTATCAAAGAAATAGATAAATGGTGGGAAGCATATATTATAAAAAGGGTGCGAAGCTTAGTTTTTGATTTAACCCATAGGGGGGTCATAGTGCCTAAAGTGACGATTCACCGGCACTCCAACTGCGCAAGTTGTTTCTTTAGATCCCCCGTCTGATACCACAGTGCAAGGCATCAATGTCTTTCACTTTTAGTCCAGAGAGGTCACAATTATGGGTGATTTTGAAGTGTCGGGGAAGAAGAGTGCTGGGGGATGTGAGGTCGTCAGTTGTTTGGAGTTAATAATATCTCTGACATGCTCCCCTAGGCTATGTGCCCATGTTGCGTCGAGGTAGTTGCAGTTCAAAAAGCATCCTTTGGCAGAAAGGGCAATGCTTTTGGCTTTAAAAATGCATGTAAAATGCAAAAAAAGTAGCCTACGCGCACCTTGCTGTTTTCATGAGTTTTTAGTGCTTTTAGAAACGCTGCAGTTTTGTATGAAATTAAATGGATGGGAAACGAAGCCAAAATGGCAAAAACAATTCACATGTTGCTTCTTTAAACGCAGAGTTTTTGCACAAAAATATGCAAATTTCACGCAGCGTTTAGAACAGCAAAGTGCGCACAAGAAATCCCTATTTCTCATACACTTTGCTGGAAAATGAAAACGCATGCATTTTGGCATTAAAAAGGTGCAGTTGAAAACGCTGCTGAAAAGCATGAAAAAACGCAATGTGGGTACATACCCTTATTCTCGGATTCGAAGTTGTCTGGCGGTGAGTCAGATATACACTTTAGAACAGGGGCATGTCGCGTGATAGATAATGTGGGTACTACTACAAGAAATATATTTCAAGATCTTGTGATGGTTTTTATTATTCACTGATTCAAACTCTGTACTCCTGATTATATTCCCATCCCTACAGGCTAAACAGTCTCCATATGGGTAGCAGCCTCCTCTCCTTTCTGTTCTAGTACTGCCAAAAAAGCTTTTTACCTTAGCCACATAGTGGCTGTTGACTCAGGTTCCTCCCTTTCCGTGGAGTCATTAGGAGGGAGTCTGATAGGCTCTTATCCAGGACGTCATCTGTTTTAAGAACCTTGCAATGATTCTGTAGGGATGTTCTAATAGAATGCCACTGGCAGTTAAAAGTGGAAATATATCTGATTTCGTTTTTTTGTTGTTTTCTGGGGGGGCGTGTTTGAAGAGGAATTGTTCCCTCGGGATGTGTTTTGCCATGAGATAGCCGTGTTTGATAGTTTGATTACTATATCCCCTTTCTTTAAAACGTTCCATAAGATCAAGGGCCTGGGTTTCAAATTTTCAAACAAAGAATTGCCCCATTGGGACGGCCTTGATAGTGGACTGTGTGGAATGTTGCAGAATTAAAAATTGCAAATAACCTCTTGTTATGCTCAGTACATTGTGTCAAGCTCATGCCTCTTGGAAACACACACTCATAAGTGGGCAATGCCAAACCTGTGGACGTTAACTGTAGTTTAGGCACATTGTGGTGCTCAGAATGTAGTAGGGCATTTGGATTTGGGAGCAAGGATTTTGCTGGTTTTCTTTTTTAGGGGAACCATAGTGCTTATCCATAGCCTAATGGATGACGGACCTGAGTCAGGATTTGTGTTTTTGTGGGTTGAGTTGAATGCTATTGGGTGGCAATTTGGGTACAGAACATTTTGGATCAGTCCACATTTATGCCGTGCTCTATGCTGAGCACTTACATCTGGGTTTTCATCTATATCTCTGAAATATGTGACTCAGGTGAAACCCCCGATGGATTCATTCACTATGTTTTTTCTTGTTGACACTTTTGTGTCCTTTCCAATGAAGTGAACCTTTAATCACATCAAAATTGAAGAGGGCTATAACCAACTGGTTTTGTACATTTGTTTAAATAAAAAAAAAGATTTGCTGCTAAATTTTAATATCTTAACAAAAATACAACTCCAAAAAACAATTCTAAAAACATTTATCTTGGTCTCATTTTAAGCTACTGGGACTCTATATTCTGGAGTGATGAGAACAAGATAAATGTTTTTGGAACTGATGGCTTAAAAACTGCATGACGTTATAAAGGTGAGAAGTACAAAGATAAATACATAGTGCCTATACTAAAAAATAGCGGTGGCAGTGTCCTTATGTGTGACTGCATGAGTAGTGCTGGTGTCTGGGAACTGCATTTCATTGCTGGTATCATGAAATCACAGATGTATTGCTCTATATTGAAAAAGAAGATGCTCCCATCACTCCGAGGCCATGGTAGAAGTGCACTTTTCCAACAGGACAATTATCCAAAATACACATCTTAGGCCACATTTGCATTTCTTAAGAAGAACAGGGTCCAGTTATGTTTCCTGATTTTAACCCATCCAAATACCTATGGTGAATTCTGAAGAGGAAAGTTGAGCATCACTCTCCATTCAGCATCCAGGCTCTGAAAGTGTTTGTTGAAGAATGGAAAAAGATAGATGCTGCAATATGACAAGCACTTGTTCCTTACATAGCTAGAAGACTTAGGGTATGTGCGCACGTTGCTTTTTACCTGCTTTTTACCTGCTTTTTTGCTGCTTTTTCTTCTGCGCTGTTTAATGCCAAAATGGATGTCTTCTTCTATTCAAGCAAAGTCTATGGGAATTTGGGTTTCTTGTTCACACTATTGTTGTTCAAAATGCTGCCTTTTTGTGGCAGAATTTTGGTCAAAAACTCAGCTTTTCAAAGAAGCAACATGTCAATTGTTTTTGCCATTTGGGTTTTGCACTGCAAAGCTGAGTTTTTGACCAAAGTTCTGCCACAAAAAGGCAGCATTTTGAACAACATAGTGTGAACAAGAAACCCAAATTCCCATAGACTTTGCTTGAATAGAAGAACACATCCATTTTGGCATTAAACAGCGCAGAAGAAAAAGCAGCAAAAAAGCAGGTAAAAAGCAGGTAAAAAGCAACGTGCGCACATACCCTTAGTGCTGTATAGGAAAAAAACAATTTTATGTGAGAATTAAAATATAACTTTAATTAAAGTCTATATTAAAATGTTAAACCACGTATGTGCAAGTGAATGTCCAACAACCCACAAGCCAGAAGGATAAAGATCCAATACTGCCTCCAATAGGGGGTCGTCTTAGACACTATCTTGACTTGCCAGGTCACTCAAGGGGTGTGTTCAATGAGATACTGTTTAAAATCTTTATTTCAAAGGGGGAGAAATCATTTATGAATACAGCAGCACTCTGTACACACTATGATATACAGTGCTGGCCAAAAGTATTGGCACCCCTGCAATTCAGTCAGATAATACTCAGTTTCTTCTTGAAAATGATTGCAATCACAAATTCTTTGGTATTATTATCTTCATTGAATTTGTCTTCAATGAAAAAAAATGTCATAAAGCCAAATTGGATATAATTCAACACCAAACATAAAAAAGGGGGTGAACAAAAGTATTGGCACTGTTTGAAAAATCATGTGATGATTCTCTAATTTGTGTAATTAACAGCACCTGTAACATACCTGTGGCACCTAAGAGGTGTTGGCAATAACTAAATCACACTTGCAGCCAGTTGACATGGATTAAAGTTTACTCAACCTCTGTCCTGTGTCCTTGTGTGTACCACATTGAGCATGGAGAAAAGAAAGAAGATCAAAGAACTGTCTGAGGACTTCAGAATCCAAATTGTGAGGAAGCATGAGCAATCTCAAGGCTACAAGTCCATCTCCAAAGACCTGAAAGTTCCTGTGTCTATGGTGCGCAGTGTCATCAAGAAGTTTAAAGCCCATGGCACTGTGGCTAACCTCCCTAGATGTGGAAGGAAAAGAAAAATTGACGAAAGATTTCAGCGCAAGATTGTGCGGATGGTGGATAAAGAACCTCCACTAACATCTAAACAAGTTCAAGCTGCCCTGCAGTCCGAGGGTACAACAGTGTCAACCCGTACTATCCGTCGGCGTCTGAATGAAAAGGGACGGTATGATAGGATACCCAGGAAGACCCCATTTCTTACCCCGAGACATAAAAAAGCCAGGCTGGAGTTTTCCAAAACTTACCTGAGAAAGCCTAAAATGTTTTGGAAGAATGTTCTCTGAGTGGTCAGATGAGACAAAAGTAGAGCTTTTTGGGAAAAGCCATCAACATAGAGTTTACAGGAAAAAAAAGAGGCATTCAAAGAAAAGAACACGGTCCCTACAGTCAAACATGGCGGAGGTTCCCTGATGTTTTGGGGTTGCTTGGCTGCCTCTAGCACTGTACTACTTGACCGTGTGCATGGCATTATGAAGTCTGAAGACTACCAACAAATTTTGCAGCATAATGTAGGGCCCAGTGTGAGAAAGCTGGGTCTTCCTCAGAGGTCATGGGTCTTCCAGCAGGACAATGACCCAAAACACACTTCAAAAAGCACTAGAAAATGGTTTTATAGAAAGCACTGGAGACTACTAAAGTGGCCAGCAATGAGTCCAGACCTGAATCCCGTAGAACACCTGTGGAGAGATCTCAAAATGGCAGTTTGGAGAAGGCACCCTTCAAATCTCAGGGACCTGGAGCAGTTTGCCAAAGAAGAATGGTCTAAAATTCCAGCAGAGCATTGTAAGAAACTCATTGATGGTTACCGGAAGCGGTTGTTCGCAGTTATTTTGGCTGAAGGTTGTGCAACCAAGTATTAGGCTAAGGGTGCCAATACTTTTGTCTGGCCTATTTTTGGAGTTTTGTGTGAAATGATCAATGATTTGATTTTTGTTTCATTCTCTTTTGTGTTTTTTCATTGCAAGCAAACTAAATTAATATAATAATACCAAAGAATTTGTGATTGCCATCATTTTCAAGAAGAAACTGAGTATTATCTGACAGAATTGCAGGGGTGCTAATACTTTTGGCCAGCACTGTATACAAATATTGAATATATGAAGTTTAGACTGCATTACTGCTGTATAGAATATACTTATAAAATAAAGGTACTTAGCACATAAACTAGACAAATCATGAGAGCCAACCAGCCACAACAAGGCAATCTTTCTTGGATAGGATCATAAACTTAATATTTATCAAACATGCCTCTGTTGGTCTAAAAGCCTCCAAATTTAAAGGGCAGGTAGGTTATAGCACTAATTATAAAGAACCTAAGGCTGATGGGAGGGGGAGAGCTCAGCCAAAAATGGAGGCAGTCACCACCTCCAACAGTATACTACAAAAAATAATAATTGATCAGTGCCTCCAAATAGTATTAAGCAAGTGTGCAAGCTACTGTATAGGGTGCAAGCTGCTATTGCTATAATATACATACAAAAGAATACAGCCGCACTCTGTAAGTGCTAAGATGTATGCAAAGATTGAATATTTGAAATTAGGCTGCAGGACTGGTATAAAGATTATACTTATATAATAAAGGTACTTTGTGCACAAGTTATCCAATACATTAGAGCCCATCATCCACAACAAGGCGACCTTTCTTTGATGGAATCATAAACCTAATTTTTATTAAACATGCCTCTCCTGGCATTTTACCACAAAAGCCCTGATTTCCATACCTGTATGCTAATCTAGCTATATAATGTGGTCATATCTGCACAGAGCATGTTCCAGGAGATCATCATTTTGAAGCTTTTGATCAGAGCCACAATATTGGACAAAGCTGTTTGTTTATTAATATATCATAAGATAGGTTGATATTCACTTTTCTTATGTTCCTTCAATGTACAGTACAATATCCTGAAAGAAAAGGTGAGAAAATGAGAGAACATCAAATATGGTGCAATGCTACATTTGCCTATAATAGGACATTGTTTTTATTCCTGTCTAGGAGCTTATATTTATGATCCTAACTAATCCCTTCCCTTAGAAAATATGTATAATGGTTGGTAATGCTTTTGAATCAAATGCAGGATTACCATAGCTAACAAGCAAACTACCATGAAATTTCATAATAATTTGGATATTCATTATGGTACTTTTTCATAATGGTTTTGACAAGGGAGTCTGCAAACCATGAAGAAAAGCCGTATCTCTTTTAGACAGTCAAATTAGTTTAATAGAAGACTGCTAAGGATGCACCTATGGATGAACAAGCATTGTATTTTAGTACTTTCTAAGCTGTTTTGTCTTTGGTCTGGAGCGTGGTATTAACCTTTCAGTTCAAAATGTCTATTGGCTTATGGATACTGCTTCATACTTTTTTTATCTTGTTTTATTTGGTCAGTTCTCTGACTCTGAAGTGTTATACTTTGCTTATTTTATTAATTTAAAGAAGCACTCACATGTATACTGTATGTTTTTATTAAATGTGTGTATATATGCATATAATATAGTGTGACTATATTAATATACTCACTATCCGTTGCTCTATCCAGCGTCCAGCGCCGTTCTGCTTTTCTCTTCTTTGTGTCATCACCACAATTGCGACTATCCGGGGTCACTCTATGCTTTATGCCTGATCTGAAAGTTTGGTGAACCCAAACTGTAAAAGTCCGGATCCGCACGGGTTGAAAAGTACCCGAGCGCCGGCCCGGGGCCCAGAGATCTCTAGGAACTCTGGGTAACGATCCGGATCTGCCTATCTAGGTAATTAAAAAAAAATAAAGGCAAAATAAAGAAAAAAAATGAAAAGCAGGCGTGATATACTTACCAGTGTCCCACGCAGCTGTAAAGCTACTTCCAGGCTGCTTATACTACTTCCGATCATTATCCCTCATGCATATGCATTGCTTCCCCCGCCCAGCTGCACTCCTGGAGTCTCTGATTGATTGCAGTCAGACCGTGACCCCCACCCTGTATGACAGCGTGTCTGACTGCTTTCAATCACAGACGCTGTGTGCGTGTCTATAGCATAAACATACATAAATAAATTGGCGTAGGGTCCTCCCATACTGATACCCAGCACCGGTAAAGGCACAGCTACAGGCTGCAGCCCCCAGCCGTGCTGTCACACAGACTGGGGGGTGCATATAACTGCAATCAATCAGAGACACTGGGACTGGTGGTGGGCAGGGGAAGCAGCGCACATGTTTGAAGGATAATGAGCAGCCACGTAAGTTACAGCTGCGCCGGAGACTGGTAAGTATAATGCGCTTGCTCTAATTCCCCTATCTCTTCTACCACCATTTTAAAGCACCAGATTCTGTTCCCCATAGATATATATATGGGGACTGGCATCTGGGCAGATATCTTGGATCAATTCCGGGCTGGAACCGGGTTTTTTTTTTAAACCCAGTCAGACATGCTGATCTGCGGGTCCGCCCATCACTACTTACAATGAAACCCCAAGGAACCACATTTTGACCCTCCATAGACTTAGATTGTAAGTACATTCAGAGCGTAGCATGACCCGGAGAGTCTGCAGAAGGGTGACATCCCTGAGAAGAAAGGGGAGAGAAATGGTGCTGGACACCAGAGAAAGCAGCAGTACATGAGTATATTAATCAAAATAGTATTAGTGTGCACTCAGCCAAAATGTTCTTTTTTAGAGGTGCTAGTGAAAGGACACAGCCACATCCTGGGAAGGAGGCAGTCAGACAGAGGCGCCCCTATTTGGAGCCTTACACAAGCATTTAACTCCTTATCGTCTAAGCACCATAAAACTACCAGCAAGTATATTTTATTGAATGGCTAAAAAGACCTTTATCTTCGGACTTTCTACATAGTATATCGCTTTTGGATATTTTCTCTTCACTCCACTTTCTTTTGCCATGGAGCGACTATATATGACAAAGGCACATTTCTATTGGTTGCCAAATAAATAAAGCCACACGTTTTTTGCAAAGAAAAAATAATTTCTACTTTGTCTCATTTACTAAGAAAAGCAAAGAGAGTGCAGTGTTCCCCTCTGGATACATGAGTGTATTAATACACACACTACATTACATGCATATATACACACACACACACACACATACACACACACACACACATACACACACACACACACATACACACACACACACACACATACACACACACATACACACACACATACACACACACACACACACACACACTTCATGATGTTTAATGGACAGCACATGGTTTCTCCTTTTTAACTGTATAAATTAACTTTTAACTTTCAATTTTTGGTTCTTAGCAGGCTAAAATAGTATTTTTTTACTAGTTTATTGCTACTCGCTTTAGGCATATTATATATAAACATCATAATTACTATATGAGGCAGGAGGGGCAAGTATTACATCAACTTCAATTTTACTGGGAGTCACCCATTTTTTGTTGTTTTTCATCTGGTCATCCAGGTTGCCAACTGTCCAGATATTCCAGAACAGTCCATAAAAATAGACCACTTTTTTGCCCTGTCCTTAAAAAAAACAAGCTAAAGAAAATTATACTGATTATTTTTACTGTAATTATCATCATTTTACAGTTTACATTAAATGGTTCTAATTTCTTCATATGAGAATTATGGGCTATAGACATGTATCACTTATAATAATAATGATTTATTATGGTTTTCCAATTAGACCGTAAAAAAACATTGTCTGTCCATGATTTTTTGATAAGTTTTCCAGAAAAAATAAAAAGTCAACTTGGCAAC
Organism: Anomaloglossus baeobatrachus; assembly: GCF_048569485.1. NCBI lineage: Eukaryota > Metazoa > Chordata > Amphibia > Anura > Aromobatidae > Anomaloglossus > Anomaloglossus baeobatrachus. The sequence goes on from NC_134355.1 coordinate 136,661,076, forward strand.
CCCGCTGGTCACTCACCCAATAAAGTTTTCATCTGATTAGTGGCTGTGTCTTCCAGGAATAGTGCACAGATGGGAGGGCATTGGATGAACTAATAATTTATGTTAGTGCAATACTGCAGGACAGGTCTGTTAAATTTTAAAAAATTCATAGCTAGATTATATCCTGATAACTAAAAAGTGCAAGGTAGAAAGATAAAAGGACTTTCCTCATTTACCTTATTATCCTGTGAGTAACACCCCATTAGTAAAGCCCATATCATATGTACTAATGGTAGTAGTTTAAAATTCAAATACAATATAAATCCTGTATAGATCATTTCTTTAGGTCTTGAATTCAGCCTGGTATAATTCCAACTAGATACTAAGAAGAGCAATTAAATGGTTTCTCAATAGAGACCTCAATGGGTTACGATTCATTGAATAAAACATTGTGAGCATGACTACTGCTGGATCTCCTTACAGAAGATATATTGCCCCATCTATAATATCAGGACAAGCTGCTATTAATCCATTTATTTGTAAGGAATTATGACTTAATCTCCATGATCTGGAGCTCACTCCACAATCTGGAGTTCAAGTGAAATATGACACAAGATAATTATGCAGGCGTCACACGAGACGATATATCGTGCGATATATCGGCGGGGTCACGTCATAAGTGACGCACATCCGGCAACGCTTGATATATCGTAACGCGTGACAGCTATGAACGAGCAGAAATACTCACCTTCATGTCGCTCATTTTTTAAAAATCGCACGTCCTGTTGTTCATTGTTCCCGGGGCAGCACACGTCGCTCTGTGTGACACCCCGGGAACGATGAACACAGCTTACCTGCGTCCCGCCGGCAATGCTGAAGGAAGGTGGTGGGCGGGATGTTTACTTCCCGCTCATCTTCGCCCCTCCGTCCCGCTCATCTCCACCCCTCCGTCCCGCTCATCTCCACCCCTCTGTCCCACTCATCTCCACCCCTCCGCTTCTATTGGCCGGCCGCTGTGTGATGTTTCTGTGACGCCGAACGTCCCTCCCCCTTCTGGAAGTGGATGTTCGCCTCCCACAGCGACGTCGCTCAGCAGGTAAGTATGTGTGACGGGGGTTTAACGACTTTGTGCGCCACGGGCAACTAATTGCCAGTGACGCACAAACGACGGGGCGGGTACGATCGCTTGTGCGATCGCACGATAGATCGTATCGTGTGACACCCGCATTACTCTTCTTAATACACTGAAAAATAATTTTAATGAGCCAGTTTCTCTGCTGCACCTTAAGAGTCGAGATGAGCCACCCCCCTAGCGTTCGAGTTCGGTTTGGTTCGTCAAACGGAGGCTCCGTTCGACGAACCGTTAGACGAACCACTCAAACCCCATTGAAAACAATGGGAGGCAAACACAAACACATAAAAACACATTATACATGTACACACACAGTTAATAAACATTGCCATAACATTTACAGGTCCCCGCGACGCGTCCTGCACTCTGTATCTCGCCGCTTCGTGACATCAAAATAGCGTGTGACCAGTCACATGTCTATTATCTCATTGGTACAGACTGATCACATGGCTAGACGTCATTGCTAGCTCCTGTCAGTGCATCTCTCCGGTACGCGGTGATCGGTCAAGCATCTCCGTGTACCGGCGAAATGCTCTGATACATGGTCGACTCCCCGTTCCTGCATGTGTGCGCTCTTTACAGAGTCAGCCCATATGCAGGGACTAGCTGTCACAGCCGGTAAATAGCGTCACCGGGAATCATGTGATCGGAGCACCGTTGCTATGATAACCTGCCTGTCAGCGGTGAAGTCACCGCTTACAGCACGCAGCGTCTGCTCACTCACTGAGTGAATAGACTGCATGGGAGCAGTAGTGTTCTTCCTCCCATGCAGTGCTGTCTGATGTAGCAGAGCTGCATGGGTTGAAGGAGAAAGAAGACAGAAGACCATGGATCGTGGAGGGATGAGAGGGAGTAATAAACATGGAGTCTCTAAGTGTGTCTGTGTATTTATTTCTATTAAAGTATTTTTTCTCTGTGTGGTGTCTTTTTTTAACCTTTTATTGGAAATTCTTAAAGGGAACCTGTCATCAGAAATTTAGCTATAAACCTAAAAGTTTCCCCCTCTGCAGCTCGTGGGCTGCATTCTAGCAAGGTTCCTGTACAGTGGGCGGCGTCCTGATGGATGAAATGGAGCGTGGGGGGACGGCGTCAATGTGCTGGAGGAACAGCAACGGTCACCAGAGCGCCCGCCCCCATGGACGATTTACAAAATTTACATAGCAAAAGGTACAAGTTTATAAAGTATTTAATTTGGTTTAAAAGGGGCCACAAAAAGTACAGGAACCTTGCTAGAATGCAGCCCAGGAGCTGCAGAGGGGGAAACTTTTAGGTTTATAGCTAAATTTCTGATGACAGGTTCCCTTTAATGGCCGGGTCAAACTTGCCTGACATTAAGAATCTCTGACTTATTACTAGCTAGTAAAACTAGCAAAGCTAGTATTAACTCATTATTACCCAGCAAGCCATCCGGCTTCAGGGCTGCTGGAAGAGTTGGATACAGCGCCAGATGATGGCGCTTCTATGAAAGCGCCATTTTCTGGGGCGGCTGTGGACTGCAATTCGTAGCAGAGGGGCCCAGAAACCTCGGGCTAACCTGTGCTGCGGATTCCAATCCCCAGCTGCCTAGTTGTACCTGGCTTGACACAAAAATGGGGCGAAGCCCACGTCGTTTTGTTTTTTTTTTTAATTATTTAATGAAATTCGTGAAATAATTAAAAAAAGGTCTTCCCTATATTTTTAGTTCCCGGTCGGGTACAAATAGGCAGCTGGGGGTTGAGGGCAGCTGTACCTGCCTGCTGTACCTGGATAGCATACAAAATATGGCGAAGCTCACGTCATTTTTTTTTTAGTTTTTTGGCAAAAAAAATTAAAAATGCTGCCCTGGATTTTCCATTGCCAGTGAAGGTAACACCAAGCAGTGGGGGTTAGCAGCCAGTAGCTGCTTGGATTACCCTTAGCTAGCAATACAAAAAATGCAGCGGGAGCCCATATATATTTTTTTTAATTATTTATTTAAATAACTAAAATAAAAATGGGCTTCCCTGTATTTTGATTGCCTGACATCACAGTACTGTAAAAATAAATCATTAAAAAAAATGACGTAGTGTCCCGCGGTATTTTTGATTCTCAGCACAGGGAAGCCCATTAATTTTTTTTATTTAAAAAAATAGTTTAAAAAAAAAATGACGTTGGGTCCCCCCATTTTTGATAGCCAGCTAGTGTAAAGCAGATGGCTGTAGCCTGAAAATCACAGCTGGCAGCTTTACCGTGGTTGGTGATCCAATGTGGAGGTCACCCCAAGCTCTTTTTTTATAATCATTTAATAAATAATAATTACAAAAAAAGTAGGGTCCCCCCAAATTGGATCACCAGCCAAGGTAAAGCAGACAGCTGTTGTCTGGTATTCTCAGGGTAGGAAGGTCCATAGTTATTGGCCCTTCACAGCCTAAAAATAGCAGGCCGCAGGCACCCTAGAAATGGCGCATCCACTAGATGCGCCAATCCTGGCGCTTCACCGCAGCTCATCCCGTGCCCTGGTGCAGTGGCAAACAGGGTAATAAATGGGGTTGATACTAGCTGTAAGGTCACCTGACATCAAGCCCAGCAGTTTGTGATGTCATGGCGTCTATCAGATACCCAACATCACAAACTGTCATTACTAACAAAAAAAATAGACAAAAAAAATGTATTTGAAAAAACACTCCCCAAAACATTCCCTCTTTCACCAATTTATTGTAAGAAAAAAAAATAAGGGTGTCCCACGACGACTCTGGACCGTCTAGAATATGGGGGGGAACGTATCCCCCATTTTCTAGGAGTGTAGACCCTCCATGTGACGAGTGTGGGTGCAATAAATCTGCACCCTCTCTCCCCGAAACCACAGCAGCAGAGTCCATGTCGTAACTGTTGCTACCAAAGCTGCAATGCCCTGCTCATGAGGTAAGGGCATGCCTAATCAGGAGAACTATTCAACATTTCCAAATATTGGTATTTGCTGATATTATTGCTATTCCACCTACTATATATTGGGGATAGGATCTTGGAGATGGAATACCCCTTTGAGTCCAGTTATCCAGCTCAATGAATACTAAACAACAGAGCTCGCTATTTAGACATGTATTCTTGTGGCTCTCATGTTTGGTAGTCGCTCAACAGGGAAACTATAAAATCAAATACCTCCATTTGGAAATGTGGTATAGCTTCTCCTGATCAACTATGTTCCTTACCTCATGAGCAGGGCATTGCAGTAGCTTACAGATGCATGGTTACCGCCACTCACTGTGTTTGAACACAGGAAGCTGAGCTGACAGCCGCTCTGTGCATGCGGCAGCATCTATTGTGAAGGAGGGAGCCACAGTGGATCAACGCTGCACAGGTACCGTGGGACACCGGGGAACATCGGAGGGGTTATAGGCGGTGACCTGGCAGGACCTGGGGAGGAGTTTTCTGTTGCATGTGTCATGGCACATGCGACAGAAATCAGAGTAGTAGGGTGAATGCGGCCGGCGCGCTGCTGTGCGCACGCCCATCTTGGATTTCCGGGAGGGGGTTGGGGGGCACTTTGGTGACACCGTGGGACCGGGGAGGGAGGAGATTTATCTCCCATCTGACATGTTTGTTCATGCCAGATGGGAGATAAATAATTTTTTACCGGCGCTGTCATTTACTGTAACATGATCATCGGTATACGGTGTATACCGGTGATCACGTGAGCGGGGACCGGAAAAAACAACCTGAATCATGATCTCCAGGGTCTCAGCTACCCCCTGAAACCCCGGAGATTTTCTGACGCTGGGGGGCGCTATTCACTTATTTCTGCCTGCTGTTTATAAACGGCAGATCAGAATAAGGCTACATTCACACAACTTATCCATTTTTGTGGTCCGCAAAAAACGGTCCGTTTTTTTCACGGATGCATCCGTGTGGCATCCGTTTCCGTTCCGTATATGGTCCGTATGTCATCCGTTTGTCATCCGTGTGCCTTCCGTTTTTTTGCGTACTGCAAAAAAACTGAAGCAGGGAAAATACATAAATTTACCCAGGATCCATAGCTTCAACCTACATGAGGCGGTCACATGTTCACTCCAGTGCCATTTTCTACTGCTTTTCACAGCGTAGAGCGCTCTGGTGATTTTCTTGTGCTTGTACACTTCATATCAGTCTTTTCTGTCATTATAATGGCAGACAGACACTTAATGTCCCACTCTCCTGTATTTTGTAATTTTGCACCCTTTGGTGCCTTTCATGTGGCACTAAGGGGTGCTTAGCCTTGTATTTAGCCAAAAATATAAATAAATTTAAAACAAAAATGACGTGCGGTTCCCCCTATTTTTGATAGCTAGCTAGGGTAAAGCAGACGGCTGCAGCCTGCAGACCACAGCTGGCAGCTTCACCTTGGCTGGTAATCCAAAACTGAGGGCACCCCATGCTGTTATTTTAAATTAAATAAATAATTAAAAAAAAAAAAAAACACGTGGGGGTCCCCCCAAAATTGGATCACCAGCCAAGGTAAAGCGGACAGCTGGGGTCTGATATTCTCAGACTAGGGAGGTCCATGGTTATTCGACTCTCCCCAGCCTAAAAATTGCAGGCAGCAGCCGCCCCAGAAGTGGTGCATCCATTAGTTGCGCTAATCCTGGTCCTTCGCTCCAGCTCATCCCGTTGCCCTGGTGCGGTGGCAAACGGGGTAATATATGGGGTTAATACAAGATGTGTAATGTCACCTGGCATCAAGCCCTGGGGTTTGTGATGTCAGGCGTCTATCAGATACCCGACATCAGCAACCCAGTCAGTAATAAAAAAAAATAGACGACAAAAACATTTTTATTTGAAAAAACACTCCCCAAAACATTCCCTCTTTAACCAATTTATTAGAAAGAAAAACAAATTCAGGTCTGGTGTAATCCAAGGGGGTCCCATGAAGATCTGTACCATAGTCAATGTCCCAGTCAATGAAGAACAGAATGTTCCATATTGGCTGGGAGAGCAATGCAGTGACCTGAGCTAACATCAATAGGTCAGCCCAGGTCACTGCAGGGCATGACAAGTGCTGCTGTCAGGAGGATAGCGAGGTACATTACCTGCGGTGATCGCTGCACTCCTGATAGCAGCGCTGTCACTAAGTTCAATGACCCCGCCTTCACAAACAAGTATCGCAGGTGCCTGTGACGTCACCACTAGTCGCAGTCTCGGGTCGGCAGCGAGAGGAGATGTGACAAGTGACGGCCATGGTGGACAGTGACAGCGCTGATGTCGGGAGGGCAGGACTTCATCACCGCAGGTAAGGAACTTCACTAACCTCCTGACGGCATCGCTTGTTATCCCCGCGGCTGCTGTCACTGCAGTGTGGGCAGCTGCGGACACCGTACAGTGCGGGCAGCTGTGGACACTGCTGAGCGGGCAGCCGAGGGGCTGGGGCTGGAGCGGGACACAGACTGCAGCAGCATCCGACGGAAGTCACACAGAAGTACTTTTGGGTGGCTTTCGGAGATTTTTGCACACGTAGCCAGGATAAACATCGGGTTACTAAGCAAAGCGCTTTGCTTGGATACCCGATATTTACCCTGGTTACCAGCTTACCGCAGGCTGCCAGCGATGTCTCCCTGCACACGTAGCTGTAAAAAGCCACGCTTTTGGTGACTCGAACTGCTGAACTTTTAGCAAATCATTCAAGTTCGTCGAACGACTCGAACACCCCCCAAAATCACTCGAACATAAAATTGGCGAACCTCAAACCTCGAACATCGCTCATCTCTACTTAAGAGAACCTTAAGTGGGTACGCTCATCTTATCAAATTTGTATAGTTAGTTAGAAATCATGAAAATAAGCAAGTTTGCAATTTAGTTGCTTTTTCTATTTGCTGTTATTCTCTTGCTATTTGCCTTTATCTTACATATTGTACAGCTTGTTTTCAAGGGGATCAAAAACCAGATCCTGGTTGATATTGCAGAGTACTTACATTCCAGTGTAAGGAGTTAACTCTTATTATCCCTGTCACCTCTCCAATTCTTTGATTTCAATATATAGTATAGTTAGCTTCTCACCTTCCTTCCCCTTTCTGTCAGTTCCTCATCTGTTAACAGTCCACTGAACCATGATAGCCAAGGCAAGAACCTGGCCATTGGGAGTCAACAAGACATTCAAGACAGACAATATGATGTCCCCTAGAGCTGCCCATAAAGTATGATGCCCCAACAGCCCCCAAATAGTATGATGTCTACAATAGCCCCCACAAAGTGTGATTCCCCAAACAGCCTCCCACACAGTATGATGCCGCCGGCAACCTCTACAAAGTTTGTTGTCCCAAACAGCCCCCAAAAAGTAAGATGCACCCAACAGCCTCCACTTTGTATAATGCTCCCAACAGACCCTCTAATGATGCCCTTAGCAGCCACCTAAAATTATGATGACTCCAACAGCACACTGCACAGTATGATTCCTACAAAAGCCCCCACACAGTATGATATTCCCAACAGCCCCCAAAAAGTATGATACTGCACCCAACAGCCATCACACAGTATGATGTTCTCAACAGTCTCCCGCACAGTATGTTACCGCTAACAAATCTCTACACAGTATTATACCTCCAATAGCCTCTCCACACAGTATGATGCCTCCAACAGTTTTCCACACAGTATGTGTGGTGCCCCTAAGGCTTCAGACGCCACAGGGTACTGCACCTCACCAAAGGTGCAGTATTCATCTCGGATACGGAGGAGGTCGTCACCGGTAATCCACCAACAACACACTCAACCAACACATACCACGGGAGCTCTTCTACTGGGACTGGGCTAGGGTAGGTGCTGTGGTGGCCATCATGAGGACTGGGACCTCTTGCCCACTAGTTTAGGAACTCGGGAGGTGGGGCACCAACAGGGGAGTTAGGAGCCATCACACTCAGTATTCAGTCTGTTCCAGGGGCAGCAGGTGCCAGGTCGCACTCAGGAAGAGATACGCAGAGACACAGACAGTTCAGGACTCGTGGTCTGGAGCTGGAGGCTCGACCCGGGTTCTTAAGAAAAAAGGGGGATCCCAGGGTTCGCGGGGAGTGCAGAAGGCACCTGTGACTTGTTCCATGGCCCAGAAGCTGGGGGTGGAGGGAAACCAAAGAAAGGAGACGCACTGAAGGAAACACTGGTCTCGACCTCTGAAGTATCCGGGATTGGCTGAGGCCCATCACAGCGTAGCTCGGTGCTCCAACAGCGGTGTGCTTCCAGTGAGTAAAGCTCTTGAACTGCAGCTTCTGTGTTGTCCCGTTACTGCTGGTGCTTCCAACATCATGCTTCATCGCCATCAGCGACTACTACCACTCCCATCTTCCCTGGGGCCTAGCTCTACCTGTGGAGAGAGAAGTCCCGTAACAGCGGCTAATAATTGACCGCACACTACAGGTGGTATCACGAACTACTACTCCTATCATCCCCATCCCCAGCTTTATTGACAACGCCGGGGTCATGGAACCGGGCAAGGCCACCGTGGCGACCCAGGAGAAGAACCGCAGCCCAGTGACGGGTGACCCTCAGACCCAGTGGGCATGTCAACTTGGTGTCACAAACAGGATTTCGTGCCCACAACCGCAGGTACTGTGTGCCTATAGACTGTATATTAAGAAGCTGTACACTGGTGGCCATTGAAAACGACAGGCACCATGTGTAATCACCCCGTCTGGGTGTGTCCTCCCTTCGTGGTCTGGGTGACAGAATGGCGCAAAGTGCTGTGCCTGCCCACCAAGGCCAGAGGGGAGAAACGAAACTTAGCGGGAAAAGCTGTCTCGCCCCCCCCTGGAGAGTGCATAAGAATGGGCTGACTACGCAGCCAGTGACCAGATGCAAGATGGCGGAGAGCACCCGTAGCACCCAGGAGCGCGAGCTGGAAGCAGCCAGCTCCCCGGTCATCCCGAGGAAGTACCGGTGACGTGACCCGTAATCACTCCTGAGTTGTTGGAGGAAGAAGTGAGGCAGTTGCGGGCTCAATTGCTGGAGATGCAAGAGGGAACTATCCAGAGGTAGCAGGAAACCCTGATGGTAGCAACGGCGACGCCGACCCCAGAGGGGAAGGAACCTGGGACCGTGAAGTGGCAGCACCTGTTGTCCTGGAAGCCGGCGACGGTGACCTGGCGGGGCCACTGGCAGAGCCTCCGGCTGTTGCACCTGGCCGTGGCAGACCAAGCGTGACCTGGGACGCGATTGTCAATAAGGAAATAGGCCTGCAGGCTCCCCTGGAGCCCACCATTACAGCAGCCGCAAATCGATTGGCCTGCGAGCGGCAACTCCTGGAGCTGCTTGCGGAACAGAAGGAATGCCGGATGAAGCATGAAGCCCTGCAGCAGTGCCGTGGTAAGCTGCTGTAACATTAGAGACTTGGGACCACCTGGGCCCTGTATAATAGATTTGGAAGTATTTTATAGGCATAAGTGTTTAAATGGACAGCTGGACCATCGGACTTGGTATGTCCAGGACTTGCATTGTAAATAATTTGCACCTGTTGTGCAGCCTACCAAAATTAACAAGACCCAAAAACCTGTCGGTGTGCTGAAGAGGAGAAGATGGGTCTGGAGCGCTCTGAGCACGCCAGGAGCCTACATTGGGGGTTCGGGGCAGGTCCCCCATATTGTTGCTGCTAAGCTGATGCACTTAAAGGAAAAGTTTTATTTTATGTGAAATTGAAAATTTTATGTCAAGTGAAAAGTTTAATTGTGAAAGTGAAAGTTTTCTGAAAAAGGGGAACGCAGATTGCCCAAAAGTGAATGTCTTATATTAATCTTTTATGCAATTACAGTGTCAAAAGGTTTTATGTAACTGTGAAATGCCTGGAAAGTTGTTGTAACGTTTACGAAACCATGCCTCCTATAAAGGGAAGAACTGTTCTTATTCTTTTGACTATACCAATTTTGCAGTTGCCTTTGTAATACCTTATTTTACAGCCCACGGACGTGCTGTGATTTTCTGTGGAGGTATGTGGTGCCCCTAAGGCTTCAGACGCCACAGGGTACTGCACCTCACCAGAGGTGCAGTATTCATCTCTTATACGGAGGAGGTTGTCACCGGTAATCCACCAACAACACACTCAACCAACAGATAACACGGGAGCTCTTCTACTGGGACTGGGCTAGGATAGGTGCTGGGGTGGCCATCATGAGGAATGGGACCTTTTGCCCACTAGTTCAGGAACCCGGGAGGTGGGGCACCAACAGGGGAGTTAGGAGCCATCACACTCAGTATTCAGTCTGTTCCTTGCGCAGCAGGTGCCAGGTCGCACTCAGGAGGAGATAGGCAGAGACACAGACAGTTAGGGACCCGTGGACTGGAGCTGGAGGCTCGACCCGGGTTCTTAGGAAAGAAGGGTGATTCCAGGGTTTGCGGGAGTGCAGAAGGCACCCGTGACTTGTTCCATGGCCAAGGAGCTGGGTTTGGAGGGAAACTGAAGAAAGGGGATGCACAGAAGGAAACACCGGCCTTGACCTCCAAAGTATCCGGGATCGGCGCTGAGGCCCATCACAGCGTAGCTCGGTGCTGCAACGGCGGTGTGCTTCCAGTGAGTAAAGATCTTGAACTGCAGCCTCTGTGTCGTCCCGTTACTGCTGGCGCTTTCAACATCGCGCCCCATCTTAATCGGCGACTGCTACTATTCCTATCCTCCCTGGCGCCTAGCTCTACCTGTGGGGAGCTGTAACACCCGAGCTGCGTCAGCATCTGCCCCAGAAGAGAGAAGTCCCGTAGCTGCAGCTAATAATTGGCCGCACACAACAGGTGGCGTCACAAACTACTACCCCCATTGTCCCCATCCCCAGCTTTATTGACACCACCAGGGTCACGGAACTGGGCAAGGTCACCGTGGCAACCTAGGAGAAGAACCGTGGCCTGGTGACGGGTAACCCCCAAACCCCGTGGGCGTGTCATATGATACTCCCAATATCCCAAACCCAGTATAATGCATCCTAAAGCCCTACAAAAAGTATGATGTTACCAACAGCCCAAATATATGATACTTTAAAACAGCCCCATTATAGTATGATGCCTTCAATTCTGATATGCCTTCAATTCTGATAATATGATGCCTTCAACTGGGTTCTGTAGGTGTTCATTGAGCTCAGCAGGGATTTTCGGAGCCGTGGTCTTGCGATGCTCTCTCACAATTCGGTTTAGAGTCCGACGGTCTCTCTCAGTCAACTTCGACTTTCGTCCGGACCTGTGCTTTGCTGTGGACGTTTTTCCTTCTCTTTCAAACGCAGTCATTACTTTGGAGAGAGTACCACTTGACACGCCAAGCATTCGGGCACTTTCTGTTACACTAGCGCCTGCCATACGAGCACCAACAATTTGGCCTCTTTGAAAATCCGAGAATTCTGCCATTGGTATCAGGTTCTCATCAATGTTCTTACAATTCTGCAAAACAAACAGTTAATTTACATACACATATCACATAACACAAATATTCAACTACAAAACATTAACATATGTTACGCTTTGCATGTTTATAACATGTTCGAAGATTATGATGCCAAAACATTGTGTTTCCATTATTTTGTCCAACCCCTGCATGCCTATTTGTCAGGAATAGTTTCTTCTTGATGGTATACCCTTCATCCTATATAATATTGATAAATTAAAGGGAATTTGTCATCAGTTTTTTGCTGCTGCATCTGAGAGCAGCATAATGTAGAGACATATTCCAGCAATGTGTCACTTACTAAGCTGTTTTATGTAATTTTGATAAAATCAAAGTTTCCTCTGCTCCATATCAAGCAGTTATACAAAGCTCATGAATATGCTGGACTACCTGCAGCATGATAAGTAGTCGTCTAATGATAATCTACTGCTGATAAAACAGTGATTTTATCAAAACTACCCTCAACAGCCCAGTAAGTGACGCATCACTGGAGTCATGATCTCTGCCCCCACATTATGCTGCTCTCAGATTAGGTGGCTAAAACCTGATGACAGATTCCCTTTAAACACTGCGTTTTTGTAGATATGAAATTATCTGTCATAGGCAGTAAATTTGTACAAGCATAGGCAAAGTTTGATATACATTTACAATAAATATTAGGATTACAACTGTAGGTTTTTTCAAAAATCCTAAATATATAATAACCATGCCTTTACTGCTAACATCTTCCCTTATTGGGTCAAATCCTGAACCAGCATTTAATCAAATTATCTGAACTTCCGAAGTAACGATTATCCTATATGGCTCAAAGATAAACCATATGGATACTTTAAATTAATCAGAAAATGCCATAAAAAAGCCAAATAAATCACAGAAGGGCAGAGTCTCCAAAAATGTGCATATCTTTTCAGCAAAACTTCATAATAACCTTAAAGAAGTTATCCACTAACCTATCTCATTTCATTTTGTATTCATCAATTGTGGTATTATGTGCCACTAAATTCATTATTATAGTAGTATTAACCTGTTATCATGAAGATAGCATCATTTGGCGTCTGCAGCTGCAGCTCTGATGTTTACATCCATCCTCTCCCCAGGCTTACTGTGGGGTATTACTACAAGTTCCATCATGCATTGCAGTGACCTGTGATCCAGCACTTAGCACACCCCCTCCATTCTCCACCCTGCACTGCTAAAGATATTGGGAGATACCAAGTGTCAGAGTGGCCGAGGGTAGGATCTAGCCCATCTGGAAATTGCCAAATGGCCTGGACAGCCCTGACAGTGTGTTTACTATGCAAATGTGAGCGATTTCAGCTGTCCATGTCAGTGTTTGGATTATCTAAATCCCTTGCTTTTGAAATGCAGATCGCAGCACTTCACTAGCAAACGTGTCGGCCCCTGCTGTTGAATGAAACTGTCAGCTCAGCTTGCCCGAAGCAGTAAGGCAGACTAATTGTCATTCACTCCAAAATGTCTACACTCACCATCAGGAATCTAGTGACAACTTCCTGACACTTGGTCTGATTTCTGTGCCGTAAAAGGAAGTGTCAAAGGAGGGAGAAGAATCTGCATAACAATCCAGTATTGTGTGATCCCTGCTGAGATGTGCTCATAGAACCTATACATCCATTGCAAGTATATTACAAAAGTTATTGTTTTGAAGAGCTATTATATATGGCAAGGGTTGGAAATAAAAGTGGAAAACCCCTTTAAACCATAGATATACCACCAATAGGGTACCCTCATACCATTGGTGCATTTTATTCCTTAGATATCTAATGTTCAAGGACTATCTCCCAATCAACAAAAAAAAAGAAAATACCTATATACATTCTGTAACATAATATTTGGCCCTGTTTTCAGCTCTGTAGCCACATAAGTATCTTTACCGATTAAATCAATTGCAGTTCTGAATATGTTATTTATTTGCTTCAATATACCATGCAATTTACAATATATTGGACACGCCATTCAACACCTACAAAAGGGAATCAATAAGGACAGATTTAATGTGACAAATTGATTTTTGAAGCACAGCTTCTCAAGGAACTGTGTCCTTTCATGTAATTGTCATCGCAACCAAATTTTTTTTATCTATAAATCCACCTGATCCTGCCTCCATCTAAATGGACTGACTGCAGCCATCAAAACTACTTTATAAAAGGGTTCTTTATCCCTGGGGATTGTTTCTTAAAAACAACAAGAATGCTTATAACAAATTAATGAAATATACAATATATCTTACATTATCAATCACTGTACTTCTTTCAGCATGTGAATGCTGCAGCCAATCACTAGCTAGTAGTAGATGTATGTTTATTTCACTGTATATCAGGGCGGACATATCATTAGTGCAAGCTGTACAGCCGCACAGGGGCCCAAGAGGTAAGGGGCCCATTTCTACCTCCAGAGGAGGTGGAAATGTGCTTTTTGATGAGCTCTTGGGCTGCAAAGGGCCCAAATATTGTTCTTGCCAAGAGCCCTTTTCTGTCTGTGTCCGCGCCAGTGCTTTATATGCAATGTTTGTTACTATAGCAGCTTATGAAATTAATGGGCATCTTCTACCTGATTTACCTTATGCAGTTCATTTGAGCCCTTATAAAAAAATATTTTAGTGTAGGACTGCCTCAAATGAGATTTGCCGTGACGTGGCGAGGAAGCTTAAGAAATTGCAATTTTTTGCCAAAAATCTCAAAATTTTATAATAAGTACAGTTTGGAATTTTTAGTGCTGGAGTGCACATTTGGTGCTGGGTTTTTGTTTTTTCTTCATTGAATTGGTCGGTGGCTGACCCCCACCATGCTATGCACCCCAATTTGGGATATATTCCATCTGTCTAGATTTTGGCGGTTGGTGACTGTACACATTCAGTCATCAGGCCTTGTCCACAGGCTTTTTACTTCATGCAGCATTTGCTTGGACCTGTCCCGCCCACAGCCATGACTCAGTCATGGGTACGGGATTGAAATAGACCAGGTGAGTGCTGCTAAGAGCAGTTCTACTATTCATATGTGAGGCCGTATGACACATTTTATAAAAATATTTTAGTGTAGGACTGCCTCAAATGAGATTTGCCGTGACGTGGCGAGGTAGCTCAAGAAATTGCAATTTTTTGCCAAAAATCTCAAAATTTTATACTAAGTACAGTTTGGAATTTTTAGTGCTGGAGTGCACATTTGGTGCTGGCTTTTTGTTTTTTCTTCTTACTGAGCATGTTCACCCAGAACTTTGCCAGTTGTATTTTCTGGTTCTGCTGTTGCCTCTTCTAGTGTTCTGATCATTGTGTTCTGAACCCAGATTGTTATTTGACTTTTCTCTTCCCACTCCCTGTTCCAGTCATGACCTCTTGCCTATTGACCTCGGACTGTTACCTGACCACATCTCTGTTTTCTCCCTGAACCTATTATGTGCTCTCCTGGATTTCTGACCCTTGGATACTGACCTGACTACGTCTCCGTTTACTCCTTTTGCTCATATGTGTCCTTCCATTACCAGACCCCGACTTTCCTGACTACTCTTCCGTCCATTCTGCCCGTAAGTTATGACAGTATCACAAGTGTAACATCGGTCTGAGGGCTATCCAATAAAACATCAGATAGCACTCAGGCAAGTTATATGCTCGTGTGAGCGACCTCCTATAGGTGTTCCCAAAGAAATGTTGAATGCCTCCATTGATACATGAAATACTGTAGAATAAAATTTTATATCACGAATATGCAATAAATCCTTAAAGTTTATGCTCAAGCAAAAAAAAAAAGAAAAGAAAATGTATTGAATTATTTTAGAGTTAGTCTTTTACCAATGTTGTTCTAGGAAAACCTTTCCGTCATACTTAAGCATAAGACAAGGATACAGCTGTTATATTGTTGTTACCAGTTTGTGGTTATACATTTAGAGAATAACATTGGACACCCCCTTAAAAAATAAGTAATAGAGTAAGCAGAGTAGGAAATTCCCAGAAGATCCTTAAACTTGGGTTGCTACATATTCTCATAGATATTTTTAAGGGGATGAGACGTGAAGAATGGTAATTTTCAATTCGGCTTAAGATCCAGTTCTGCAAAACTAATTAGCCTGAGATCTGCAACAACCATTAAAAGTGATACAGGATATAATATACTGCTAAAGGCTTTCAATATCTTACAGACTGAATATGTGTTGCCACTTGGAACTATGTGTTTTAATTATATCCTTTGTTCTTAGATTCTACCCATTATTCATCTTGGTTCAGAAATAGTTCAATGTATAAAAGCGCTATACATGAAATCGTTAAGCTATTGTCGAGAGAACTGGCTAAGCAGAACCGTCTGAAATAAAACTGAACTAAATTTGGCCAAAAAGTAATAATTAAAATAATGAAAACCCAATTTACTCCATCCAAAATATTTAATGCTTTTCTTTTCCAGCTTTGTCTTTGTTACACAGTTAAAAGTTAAAAGACCAATGTTGGGAAATGTCAGCACAGCTATCAGATGTAAAAGCCAGAAGGAGGCAGATCCTTTGGCTATTCTGATTTCAAATGCTTCCATGTAAAAATGTGTGATAGTACCATGTATTTCATGGGAAAAGAGAAACATAAAAGCTAGTGCGCTATTAAAGGGTAACAGTTTAATATATATCAGATAAATCCACTTCTTTCTCTTCCTGAACAGATCTTTCATTCTCAAAACTCTCAATTCATGGGTAAAATCTGTCTTCGGTGAATACAGATTTTCCCATTACTGAGGTAAGAGATGATAGATGGTGCTCATAAAGATCTATATAGAACTTTACCTTTTATTTTAGAAGAACTTAAAGCAGAATGTCTGCCTCTAGCTCCTCCTCCTCTCACCATAGTATTTTAATGCCCTCACCTCCCGGCGATTTTTCATTTTTCGTTTTCGTTTTTTCCTTCCCTTCTTCCGAGAGCCATTACCTTTTTATTTTTCTGTCAATATAGCCATATGAGGGCTTGTTTTTTTGTGGGATGAGTTGTAATTTGGAATGAAACCATGAGTTTTATCATACAGTGTACTGGAAAATGGGGAAAAAAATTCAAGTGCAGTGAAATTGAAAATAAAGTGCAATTGCAAAATTGTTTTGGGGGTGTTTATTTACTAAGTTCACTATATGGTAAAACTGATATGTCAGTATAATGCCTCTAATCAGTACAAGTTTGTAGATATCAAACATGTACAGGCTTACTTTTATCTAAGGGGTGAAAAAAAAATTCAGAAGTTCGTCCAAAAAAATAATAGCACTTTTGTTACCATTTTCTGAGACCCCTGGTGTTCTCATTTTTTGGGATCTGGGGCTCAGAGAGAGCTTATTTTTTGCCTCTTGCACTCACATTTTTAATGATATCAGTTTTGCTTAGATGCGATGTTGTGATTGCCTGTTATTACATTTTAATGCAATGTTGCAGTGACCTAAAAACATAATTTTGGCATTTGGAATTTTTTTCTCGCTACGTCATGTACCGATCAGATTTATTGATTTTATATTTTAATAGAGCGGGCATTTCTGAATTCGGTGATACGGAATATGTGTATTTTTTTTCATTGTTATATTTTCAATGGGGAGAAAGGAAGTTGATTTTAACTTTTAGGTTTTTTATTTTTTTTCATATTTTTTTAAACTTTTATTAAACTTTGATTTATTGATTTTACTTGGCCATCTAGGGGACTATATTGCTGCAGCATCGCTCTGATCAGCAGAAATGCAGTGATCCTGTGAGGGCGGCGCTTTTACAATTCTCACAGGAAGTGAGTCATGGTAGCATCAGGGGTCATCAACTGACCCCATGCTACCATGGCAACACCTTGGTGCCCTGTGATCATGTAGCGATGGCTGGCAGGCCACTGTAGTGCAGAGTACAACTAGGAAACTGAAATTGATGTCACAGAAAACAGATATTTCAAGCTTCAGCTACTAGCTGGGGCAAGCAAACCGCAAGTCCCCAACAATCACAGACAAAGGACTAAAGCTATGTAACAAAAGAAGCAATCCAATTACGACGCTATACTAAAACCTAACTGGCCTTTGCCAGCAGGGCTGCGCGGACGCCGCACTCTGGCTGATTATTATTATTATTATTTTATTTATAGAGCACCATTGATTCCATGGTGCTGTACATGAGAAGGGGTTACATACAAAATACATGTACAAGTTACAGTAGACAGACTAGTACAGAGGAAAGAGGACCCTGCCCTTCCGGGCTTACATTCTATAGGATATTGGGGAGGAGACAGTAGGTGGGGTAGTAGTGAGGCGGCAGCTCTGGTGGTGGTAGGGCAGTGAGGTAATGGGAGACTATAGGAAATTCTGAACAGTTTTAAAGTTCCATTTTAAGCTTGCAAGTGTAGCAGATAATCTGACGACATGCTGATGACACCTACCCTATGCCCTACAAAGTGCGTACAACCATATTGACTCACGATACCGCTGAAGGGGAATCAGTCCATCTTTTAGGGTTTTGGTCCCAGTGTTGGCATTGGCACGCACTTCTCCAAGTAGGGCAAGGAACAACTTCTCCATCGTGGACCTGGTCTCCCTTCCAACTTCTAGGTTGAGCTTTGCCGACCTTGGGTATATCTTCTACTTGGTTTGATATGTACACCACTGCACTCAGTCCCATAACTCTTCCAATACCATAGTTCTCCAAGCTTTTCCACTGGATGGCTCCTCTTTTGTACATGTCCTGCGACACACACATCTTGGGCCCTGTGTACAACACTCTTTACTCCTCCTTTCCATTTTCTGCTCTTACCAGCTAGACTAAAGCAAGAGTTCAGCTATATAGGGGGAAAACAAGAAGTGCCGTCTCAGCCGGCCAGTCCATGGAAACTGGAACAGAGGTACTGTCTCTTAAAGGTGAGGTGTACCATACTTGTATGGGTAACCTCCTACAATCTCATCCTGGGGATGCTCATGGCGGTGAGTAAAGGCGTGACCCCCGCCTCGGCCTTTTAAATTGCGCTGTCAGATGTTGACAGCAAAATCTAAGTGGTTAGCAGGCACAGGTGAATCTCAGATCCATCCGCACTTTTTAGCCGCACATATATGCTGATCGGATCAACAAAGATGTGCGGGATGCAGGCTCACCGCCATAGCCCGTGGTAACCGAGGGGAGGCAACCTTGGATGTACATATACGTCCAAGGTTGTGAAAGTGTTCAATGCACCAACTGCCATCTCCTATCTCTGCAATAGAAAAATTTGACCTTCACCAAACACAAATTTTACCCATGAAATGAAAGTGAAAGATTAATCTCTGATAACATATAATACAAAGTTACTTTTTTCATTTGTAGTATTGAGTTATGAAAAAAATGAATAAAAAAATCCAATGGTTACGGTATGTGCACACGAACAGTGTTTGCAGCATTTTGGAGCAACGTTTTTTTACCACGTCTAAAACGCTGCATTGTACTGTACAAACATAGTGGATGAGATTTATAGAAATCCCATGCCCACTGTACTTCTCTTCTCAACAGGAGAAATTGACATGCAGCTTGAATTCCCGAGCCACAGCAATGCAATTTATGCTGTGAAATGCGAGGACAACAGAGCAAACGTCCGCAGCGCCCAAAAGTATGATCGTGGGCACAGGCAGCTGTGGTCTCCTATGGACAACACTCGTGTCTCTACAGGAGGGATGACGCTGCGCATGCGTCATCACCCACTGCATTGTCGGCGTGCGCTCTGATTACTAGTACCAAACAGCATGATCCCTGATGGGTAAAATTACCTCATTGGAGGACCGATTTCCTTTTGGATGACATAACTCTAATTTTGTCACTTATGTGGTCTAACTATGGACAGCCCCTGATGAACCTCCGATCAATTTTGTTCTTGGGGGAGAAACGCGTGAGCTGCTGAGTGTGGCTAAGTACTGGCCATTTGGCCCTTTTTATCATTCACTAGATATATTTGAATATGTTTGCTTGCATACTAATGAGGATTATGCTGTTCTGACCCTATAAGGTGCCTATTATGTTAATACAGTGCTTACTCTGGATTTAACTGTATTTTGGAAGATTGATATATAAAAAAACATCTTGATAATAAATATCCTGTGAGTAATATCTAGGAAAGATGTCTTTGGGAATCCATTTGTGTGTTTGCGATATTTTCACTTTGTTTTCTTAAGTAGAGATGAGCGAATCGGCCGTGGTCGGAGGTCTCGTTCGAGTTCGGTTCGTCGAACGTTCGACGAACCAAACTCGAACCTATAGGATATAATGGGAGGCAATCACAAACACATAAAAATGCATTATAAATGTACACATACAGTTAATAAACATTGCCATAACACTTACCGGTCCCCGCGATCCCTCCTGCACTCTGTCTCCTGCCGCTATTCCATCCGATGATCGCTGAATCCTCCCGGTCACCAGCACTGCCAGCAGTGATGCAGGACCTATCGTGACGTCAAAATAGCCATGTAACCAGTCACGTGGCTATTATCTCATTGGCTACAGACTGGTCACATGACTATGACGCGTCATGTAGGACCTGCGAGTGCATCTCTCCGGTACATGGTGCACATTTGTGTATCGCCGTGTACCGGCGACATGCTCTAGCACACGGTCAACTCCCCGTTCCGTTAGGGACCGGCTGACACAGCCGGTCATTAACGGAGATCACCGTTGCCATAGCAACGCAGTTAGCGGTGACGTCACCGCTAACCGCGGCTCCGGGAGCACCCTTGGAGCTATAGTAACGCGTCTGTCAGCGTTACCGCTGTTACCGCTAGCAGCACTGATCTCTCACGGAGTGAAGGCTGCACACTGCTTCCCGTGCAGCCTTTACGGAGTGAAGGCTCCACGGGAAGCAGCGTCTTCCCCCATGCAGCAGTGATGTAGCAAAGCTGCATTTGTTGAACAAGAAAGACAGAAGACCATGGATCGTGGAGGGCTGACAGGGGGTAATAAAGATGGAGTCTCTAATGTGTCTGTGTATTTATTTCTATTAAAGTATTTTTTCTCTGTGTGGTGTCTTTTTTTTAACCCTTTATTGGAGATTCTTAATGGTTAATGATTACCCAACAAGCCACCCGGCTCCAGGGCTGTTGGAAGAGTTGGATACAGCGCCAGATGATGGCGCTTCTATGAGAGCGCCATTTTCTGGGACAGCTGCGGACTGAAATTCGCAGCAGAGGCGCCCAGAAACCTCGGGCTAACCTGTGCTGCGGATTCCAATCCCCAGCTGCCTAGTTGTACCTGGCTGGACACAAAAATGGGGCGAAGCCCACGTCATTTGTTTTTTAATTATTTCATGAAATAAGTGAAATAATTAAAAAAAACGGGCTTCCCTATATTTTTGGTTCCCAGCCGGGTACAAATAGGCAACTGGGGGTTGGAGGCAGACCGTGGCTGCCTGCTGTACCTGGATAGCATACAAAAATATGGCGAAGCCCACGTCATTTTTTTGGTGGGCAAAAAAATTCTGCATACAGTCCTGGATGGAGTATGCTGAGCCTTGTAGTTCTGCAGCTGCTGTCTGCTCTTCTCCATACAGACAGACAACAGCTGCAGAACTACAAGGCTCAGCATACTCCATCCAGGACTGTATGCAGAAGTTTTTTTCCCCCCTAAAAAAATTATGTGGGCTTCGCCATATTTTTGTATGCTAGCCAGGTACAGCAGGCAGGTACGGCTGCCCCCAACCCCCAGTTGCCTATTTGCACCCGGCTGGGAACCAAAAATAAAGGGAAGCCCTTTTTTTATTATTTCATGAATTTCATGAAATAATTAGAAAACAAATGACGTAAGCTTTGCCCCATTTTTGTGTCCAGCCAGGTACAACTAGGCAGCTGGGGATTGGAATCCGCAGCACAGGTTGGCCTGAGCTTTCTGGGCCCCACTACTGCGAATTGCAGTCTGCAGCCGCCTCAGAAAATGGCATTTTCATAGAAGCGCCATCTTCTGGCGCGGTATCCAACTCTTCCAGCACCTGCCTGCTATACCTGGCTAGCATACAAAAATATGGCGACGCTCACGTCCTTTTTTTGTAGTTTTTTGGCAAAAAAAATAAAAAATGCTTCCCTGGATTTTCCATTGCCAGTGAAGGTAACACCAAGCAGTGGGGGTTAGCAGCCAGTAGCTGCTTGGATTACCCTTAGCTAGCGATACAAAAAATGCAGCGGGAGCCCATATATATTTTTTTTAATTATTTATTTAAATAACTAAAAACAAAATGGGCTTCCCTGTATTTTGATTGCTGGACATCACAGTGCTGTAAAAATAAATCTTTAAAAAAAATGACGTAGCGCTCGGCGGTATTTTTGATTCTCAGCGCAGATAAAGCAGACAGCTATGGGTTGCCACCCACATCTGCCTGCCGTTACCTTGGTTGGCAATCAAAATACAGGGAAGCCCATTAATTTTTTCTATTTAAAAAATAGTTAAAAAAAAAATGACGTTGGGTCCCCCCATTTTTGATAGCCAGCTAGGGTAAAGCAGAAGGCTGTAGCCTGAAAACCACAGCTGGCAGCTTTACCGTGGTTGGGGATCCAATGTGGAGGTCCCCTCAGGCTCTTTTTTTATAATTATTTTATAAATATTAATAATTACACAATACAAGTAGGGTCCCCCCCAAATTGGATCACCAGCCAAGGTAAAGCGGACAGCTGTGGTCTGGTATTCTCAGGGTGGGAAGGTCCATAGTTATTGGGCCTTCACAGCCTAAAAATAGCAGGCCGCAGGCACCCCAGACGTGGCGCATCCACTAGATGCGCCAATCCTGGCGCTTCACCCCAGCTCATCCCGTGCCCTGGTGCAGTGGCAAACGGGGTAATAAATTAGGTTGATACTAGCTGTAAAGTCACCTGAGATCAAGCCCAGCAGTTTGTGATGTCATGGCGTCTGTTAGATACCCAACATCATAAACTGTCAGTACTAACAAAAAAAAAAACGACAAAAGAAATTTATTTGAAAAAACAGTCCCCAAAACATTTCCTCTTTCACCAATTTATTGTAAGAAAAAAAATAAAGGGGTCCCACGACGACTCTGGACCATCTAGAATATGGGGGGGAGACACTCAGGGAACGTATCCCCCATTTTCTAGGAGTGCGGACCCTTCATGTGAGGAGTGTGGGTGCAATGAATCTGCACTCATTCTCCCCGGGTTCACAGCAGCAGAGTCCATGTCGTAATGGTTGCTACCAAAGCTGCAATTCCCTGCTCATGAGGTAAGGGCATGCCTAATCAGGAGAACTATTCTACATTTCCAAATATTGGTATTTGCTGATATTATTGCTATTCCACCTACTATATATTGGGGATAGGATCTTGGAGATGGAATACCCCTTTAAGTCCAGTTATCCAGCTGAATGAATACTTAACAACAGAGCTCGCTATTTAGATGTGTTTTCTTGTGGCGTATAACGGACTCTCATGTTTGGTAGTCGTTCAGCAGGGAAACTATAAAAGCAAATCCCTCCATTTGGAAATGTAGTATATAGCTCTCCTGATCAATTATGTTCCTTACCTCATGAGCAGGGTATTGCAGTAATAATAATAATTTATTCATTTATGTAGTGTTATTAATTCCATAGCGCTGTATGTCTTTGGAGTGTGGGAGGAAACCGGAGTACCCGGAGGAAACCCACGCAAACACGGGGAGAACATACAAACTCTTTGCAGATGGTGTCCTTGGTGAGAATTGAACCCAGGACCTCAGCGCTGAAAGACTGCAGTGCTAAGCACTGAGCCACCGTGCCGCCCATTTAGCTTACAGATGCATAACCACCACTCACTGTGTCTGAACACAGGAAGCTGAGCTGACAGCCGCTCTGTGCATGCAGCAGCGTATATTGTGAAGGAGAGGGCCGTGGGGGGATCAACGCTGCACAGGTACCGTGGGACACCAGGGAACACCGGTGGGGTTATAGGGGGTGACCTGGCAGGGCCTAGGGAGGAGTTTTCTGTCGCATGTGTCATGGCACATGCGACAGAAATCAGAGGAGTAGGGTGAATGCGGCCGGCGCGCTGCTGTGCGCGCGGCCATCTTGGATTTCTGGGAGGGCATCAGGGGGGGCACTTTGGCGACACCGGGGGACCGGAGGGGACCGGGGAGGAGATTTATCATGTTTGTTCATGCCAGATGGGAGATAAATAATTTTTTACCGGCGCTGTCATTTACTGTAACGTGATCATCGGTGTACGGTGTATACCTGTGATCACGTGAGCGGGGACTGGAAAAACCATCCTGAATCATGATCTCCAGGGTCTCAGCTAGCCCTGAAACCCCCGAGATTTTCTGACGCCGGGGGGCGTTATTCACTTATTTCTGCCTGTTGTTTATAAACGGCAGATCAGAATAAGGCTACATTAACACGACCGATCCATTTTTGCGGTATGCAAAAAACAGTCCGTTTTTTTTCACGGGTGCATCCGTATGTCATCTGTTTGTCATCCGTGTGCCTTCCGTTTTTTTTGTGTACTGCAAAAAAACTGGAGGGTAAATGCATAAATTTACCCAGGATCCATAGCTTCATCCTACATGAGGCGGTCACATGTTTACTCCAGTGCCATTTTCTACTGCTTTTCACAGCGTAGAGCGCTCTGGTGATTTTCTTGTGCTTGTGCACTTCATATCAGTCTTTTCTGTCATTATAATGGCAGAAAGACACATAATGTCCCACTCTCCTGCATTTTGTAATTTTGCACCCTTTGGTGCCTTTCATGTGGCACTAAGGGGTGCTTAGCTTTGTATTTAGCCAAAAAAATGAAAAAAAAAATGACGTAGGGTTCCCCCTATTTTTGTAGCCAGCTAGGGTAAAGCAGATGGCTGCAGCCTGCAGACCACAGCTGGCAACCTCACCTTGGCTGGTAATCCAAAACTGAGGGCACCCCACGCTGTTATTTTAAATTAAATAAATAATTAAAAAAAAAAAACACGTAGGGGTCCCCCCAAAATTGGATCACCAGCCAAGGTAAAGCAGACAGCTGTGGTCTGATATTCTCAGACTAGGGAGGTCCATGGTTATTGGACTCTCCCCAGCCTAAAAATAGCAGGCCGCAGCCGCCCCAGAAGTGGCGCATCCATTAGATGTGCCAATCCTGGTGCTTCGCCCCAGCTCATCCCGCGCCCTGGTGCGTTGGCAAACGGGGTAATATATGGGGTTAATACCAGATGTGTAATGTCACCTGGCATCAAGCCCTGGGGTTGGTGAGGTCAGGCGTCTATCAGATACCGGACATCACCAACCCAGTCAGTAATAAAAAAAAATAGACGACAAACACATTTTTATTTGAAAAAATACTCCCCAATACATTCCCTCTTTAACCAATTTATTAGAAAGAAAAACAAATCCAGGTCTGGTGTAATCCAAGGGGTTGCCATGACGATCCACACTGTCCCAGTCAATGAAGAGCAGGATGTTCCCCATTGGCTGGGAGAGCAGTGCAGTGACCTGAACTAACATCAATGGGTCAGCCCAGGTCACTGCAGGGCATGACAAGTGCTGCTGTCAGCGAGGTACATTACCTGCGCTGATCTCCTGAACTACCGACAGCACCTGTCACTGAGTTCAATGACCGCCGCCGTCACAGCCAAGTATCGCGAGAGGCCCGTGACGTCACCGCTAGTCAGTCTCGGGTCGGAAGCGAGAAAAGGTGATGTGACAAGCGGCGGCCATGGAGGACAGTGACAGCGCTGAGGTCGGGACTTCATCACCGCAGGTAAGCCGAGCGGGACCATGTGTGCAGAGTGACAGGAGGATGTCAGTGTCGTGGACTGCATGGCTGGGGGGGTGTGTGTGAATGTATGTGTACATGCCGCGTGCAGGAGGGGGCGGAGTGAGCTGAGCGGGGAAGTGTGGGCTTTCTGCACGTAACTAGGATAAACATCGGGTTACTAACCAAAGCGCTTTGCTTGGATACCCGATGTTTATCTTGGTTACCAGCTTCTGGCAGGCTGCCAGTGATGGCTCCTGCACACTGTAGCTGTAAAAAGCCCTGCTTTTTGCTGCTAGAACCGTTCTCGAACGTATCTAGAACTATCGAGCTTTAGCAAAAAGCTCGAGTTCTAGTTCTATCTAGAACACCCCCAAAAATCACTCAAACCGCGAACTGGAGAACCTCGAACCGCGCTCAACTCTATTCTTAAGGCCTTCATATAGAGTAGCAGCACTGAGAAGCATTCAGTGTATGGTCAGAAGGGCCAGTCCTCATTGAGCGGGGGCGCCACTACATTATTATAATTAGGGTGCCAACCTCCGCGGCCAGGAAGGGAGACAAAAGGGAATTCACTCGGGGCCCTTCCAGTGATTTAATATATGCGTCAAGCAACCTGGTTTTAATTTGCACTTTGTATTGGTTCATTAATAAAGTTTATTGTTTTATGGGGGGTTTTCTACTCGGTGTCAAACTGGTGAGTGCCATGTATAACTTTCTTTATAGGACTGAATGGTTAAACCTTCTTGGAACACAGAACACCATCATGGAATCCATTTGATACCCATCACCCCCATAGCAGTTCCATTTGTTACCTGAAAATTAGAATATGGTAATGCCGATCATATATTTTAAACAGTATATCAGGATTATGATATAAGCCATCTCCAATACTGATCCAATTATACAGAAGCACATCATTAAGCATAGAGTGTATTAACATAAACCTAAACAATACACTTGATAAAAACAAGTTCACCCCTCTGACTTTATCTCCTGGCTTCTTACCTGGAACCTTCTCCTGATCTGCTCCCTGGATCCTATACGTACTCTCCTGGCATCCTGACCCTAAAGGCTACTTTACACACTGCGATATCGGTCCCGATATCGCTTGTGTGGGTACCCGCCCCCATCTGTTGCGCGACACGGGCAAATCGCTGCCCGTGCCGCACAACAGCCGTCACACATACATACCTGTCCGGCGACGTCGCTGTGACAGGCGAACCGCCTCCTTTCTAAGGGGGCGGTCCGTGCGGCGTCACAGCGACGTCACTGAACCGCTGCCCAATAGCAGCGGAGGGGCGGAGCTGAGCGGGACGTAACATCCCGCCCACCTCCTTCCTTCCTCATAGCGGCCGGGAGGCAGGTAAGGGGAGCTTCCTCGTTCCTGCAGCGTCACACGCAGCGATGTGGGCTGCCGCAGGAACGAGGAACAACCTCGTTACTGCTGCAGTAACGAGATTTGAGAATGGACCCCCATGTCGCCGATTAGCGAGTTTGCACGTTTTTGCAACGATGCAAAATCGCTTATCGGTGCACACGCAACGGCATCGCTAATGCGGCCGGATGTGCGTCACGAATTCCGTGACCCCAACGACTCCGCATTAGCGATGTCGCAGCGTGTAAAGCCCGCTTTAGCCTGTATCTTGATCTCATCTCTGCCTGCTCCCTATGTCCTGTCGTTTACTCCTGCTTTCTGATCCTGGCTTCTTTGACTATCTCTCTATTCACACTGCATGCAAGTAGTATCTTGCACCACCTAGTGACTAGCACCACACATAGTGTTGAGCATAGCACTAACATTTTGTTCTGAACCATTGCTGTTTATTCTTTTTTTTCTCTTTTAAAATACGGTAGACTGAAGAAAGAGTCAAATGATGTCTTTTTCTTTTCTAAATATAAATTGTCATTTTTTTAGTCAGCCAAATATAATTTTGATAATAGATGTTTCTAGCTTACTAACATTTTCTTTGATTTTATCACCTTATCCAACAAATTCAGATGACACAGCAGAGGATTTTACTGTATTTTGGATTGTTACCATATCTAATCTCAATTCAGTTACCACTTTTTCATTATTTGCAATAATTAACTCCATAAACTCCAGAGAGCTTTCGATAAAAGTCTATTCCATTCCCTCTAGAAATTATCTGAGCACATGATTGTGGGATGATTTTTAATACTCAGTCCTCATGGGATCATTATTTTACCACATAATTATTCAGACCCTTTAAATCCCATCACACTTTTCTTTCCTTCACCTATAGTTTTTCCAATTCCCTCGTATTGTCCCTCAGGGATGGAACAATTTTTACTGCAAGTGGCTGTTCATTAAACATTTCTGCCATCTTTCCGACTCTCTCCTAGCAATCATCTGTTTGTTTGAAGCTTAAACAGCTGCTGCTCAACATATCATACATCGCATTACAGGAGTAGCAAATATATAACACGATTGTTAGGCACATTTTTAATTGTACTGGGGTTGATAGCTATATGCAGGGATAAGGTAGTGTTGAATGTGATTAAACACAATTGCATACCTCCTAATGGTCCCGCATTCAGCAGGACTGTCCCGATTTGAGGGCTCACTCTCGCAGTCCCACTGTTCAATGCTTTTGTCTCGGCTCCTCCACTCAGTGCAGTAAATATATTAACTCAGTTCGGTGCATAAATTAAATTATCACCTGGTTTCTTAGAATGGGACTAGAACTCTTCAGCTTGTGAGCTCTGTGTCTACAGGTAGTATCTTTATCATCGAGCCACTGCATTTACTGAGATGGATAGGAGGATTTGGTAATCTTGACCTGTATTGCAGGCAGAGAAACCAGAATCAGATTATTCAGCTACATAGCGATATAGATAGCTATATACTGCATCTCTATGTAGGTGAAGAAAGAAGTGAGATTATTTTGTTCCTATAAAGCTACTATAAAGAAACGAGGAAAAAGTTAAAAAAAATATACATATCTTTATTTTCACCCCCCTCTTGGAATCAAGCCAGCAACTTTAAAACATGCTACAGCAGTTGTAGCTGTTGAGCCATAAGCACTGATGTTGTTTGAGGAAGGATTTGATATAGTTGAAGCTGCATTGCAGCTTCACACTACACATCAGATTACACAGAGGACATAGAGATCTATTGTACAGAGCAGCGTCTCTATGTCCTGTATTCTAAAGGGAGAGTAATAGAGAATTTTTTTTTATTCTAATAAAAGTCTTAAAAATAATAAAAACAATTAGAATAATGTAATTTTGAATGCACATTTTTATAAAATAAATAAATAATATAAATATCACAAATCAGCAAATAACATGGACATATTTGGTGTCCCTGTAATCGTAACGACCCGAACAACACAGCAATCAGATTATTTATGGGGATCGGTAAATAGCGTAAAAATATGATGCAATTGATTATTTTTCTCTATTACATCCTTAAATAAATGAAATAAAAATGTAACGCTGAG
The DNA here is from genome assembly GCF_048569485.1 of Anomaloglossus baeobatrachus. NCBI lineage: Eukaryota > Metazoa > Chordata > Amphibia > Anura > Aromobatidae > Anomaloglossus > Anomaloglossus baeobatrachus. The sequence goes on from NC_134355.1 coordinate 136,689,648, forward strand.
GCCGTTTTCACACGTAGCGTAATAGTGCGTTTTTTTCTCCAGATCTCCACACGATGAGCACAATAACAGTCCACTCTGATTATTGTTTGTTTGCTGGGTTTTTTCATGCGCTTTCCCGATATTTGATATATGTTTGTTGTAGATGTGAATCCTGGTTTTAATATTACAGAAAAGCTTTGATTCTGCATTTCAAAAATGCAATGGCAATTTTTTTTGCTTGTGTTTTTTTTCAGGCTCCACAAAGGGGCCTATAGAGAAAAAAAGCATCAAAAGCACACAGTTCAGCAGTGTCTTTAGACTCAGTGGGCCAAGATTTCATGACGTCTCATGCACTTTAGGCCCGTTTCACACGTCAGTGAAAAACACTGACGTTTTTCACTGGCGTGTAAAACACGCACATGTCCCTGCGTGTGCCGTGAATCACGGCACACGTGGGTTGTCTAAGTGCAATCCGGGCTCCGTTCTCCGTGGCCCGTGATTGCACTTAGTAATCAACTCACCTGCGCCCGCTCCCACTCTCCATGGTGCTGATCGCTCTCGCGGTGCAGCATCCGGCCGGCGCTGACCCCCGCAGCAGCTGCTTCCGGGTCGGCTGTGTCGCACATCATGAATATGCGCGACAATAATGAGCCGGCTCAGAAGCAGCAAGCTGGACGGGCTGCAGAGGACATAGCTGGACGCCGGGTGAGTAAAAATGATTTTTATTTTAAAAGCACGTTTTTTTCTGGCACGTGTTTCACGGTCCACACCACTGCGTGGTCCGTGGAACATCAGTGATGCCAGAAAAAAATGGACATGTCTCCATGCGGCAATCACGCACATGCGGGTACGCCGCACGGAGACACGTGCAGTGAAAAATCACTGATGTGTGAGCAGACCCATTGATTATAATGGGTCTGCGTATGTCAGTGATTCTGGTACGTTTAAAAAAAAGCACAAACGTACCAGAATCACTGACGTGTGAAAGAGGCCTTACTTGGACATTTAGTCCGTGTTCACATGTAGCATAAATGCTGCATTTATTTTTCTGCTGGTTTTTTGCACATAAATTTTGCTGTGTCTAACTTTCCCAGCAAAGTGGATGTGATTTAATGAAAAGATGCCGGTGAACTCTGCGATTTTGATATTTTTTCCTCTAGAGACTTTTATGTGGAGCTTATAAAAACGAGTGGAGAAAACTGCAGCTAGTTTAAGTGCAGAATCCAAACTTTTCTGTGCCATAAAAACACTTAAAAACACAGCTTCAAATCTGCACGAAAAATGCATGAAATAGTGAGGAAAAAACATAAAAAATGCAGCAAACATGGAATAATCAGAGAAGATTTTTATTGTGTAATTTAGTGCGGACAGTGGCAGAAAACAAAAACACTGGATTTCTGCAATGTGTGAACACGGCCTTACAGACACAAAAAAGCAACATGTCATATAGTGACGCTTATATAAATATGAGAAAGTTCTGACTGCTATGAATGAATGAATGAATGAACAGTTTGGGGTATCTGCTGAACATCCCTCACTGCCAAATGGGTGGGGCTAGGGACATGGTCAAAATTTGCTGTGGTACACTGTGCGCGCCACATACTTTCTCCCTTTTATTCTTCTTCAAAAGTTGGTAGGTATGCAATTGTTACTGTTGCGCCCCTGAGGCTCTGGTCGCCATAGGGTACTGCACCTCAGTTAAGGTATGGTACCATCTCAGGTAAGGGGGGTTAACCATCGATGTCAATACATTTCATCTCACATACAGTCAGGTGCTTCCCATTGGGGAGCTGTCTTGGGGCAGACGGGGATTGCCATGTTGAGTCATGGGACTTTCCTGTCGCAAGGGGAACTGCCAGGGGGTGGGCACCATTGGGGTAGAAATAGGCGCAACACACACACACGAGACAGACAAGTCAGGACCATAGTTCTGGCAAGACACCTTTGCAACTCTTCGATCTACACAGGGCCTGAGGCTTGGAGCGGGAGCTCAGCTGGAGTACCTAACTTCCACGGGGACACCCTAAGGAAAAGACAATCTCCCTCTTTCTTTTCAAACACCAGTGGTGGACCCTCACTTGCTTGGAATTGACCGGAGCCCACAACAGCAGAGAACGGCACCTGGGTGTAGCTTTAATTCAGTGAGTAAAATACACCTTGAACCCGCAGAGACTGAGTCCGTTTGTTCTTACCGGTGTCGCCGCCCGGCCCTTTGGGCGCCAACGGTCATTATCTCCCTCATCATCCACCCGAGGCCCACTCCACCTGTGGGGAGTGACACCATCCCGGCTGTCATAACAACTGCAAAGGCGGCTACTCCCTGGCGCGTACCACATGTGGCGTCATGACAAACTTTCCCAATCACCCCGCTTTACCTTCCTTTTACTGCACACCTCAGGGCAACAGAACTGGGCAAGGCCACCCATGACATCGCCTGACCCGACCTGCAATGGCCCGGCAACGGGTAGGTCAACCAACTGCCCCATGGGGCGCTGAATTTGGAATCACGAACAGAATATCGTGCCCATATAAAAGGGTACTGTGCGCCTATAGAACTGTGTTAAACTGTTTATTTGCAAAAAGAACAGTTGCCATTAACAATTCTGCACTGGAAGAAAAGGGGGTGTGTCCTCGTGGGTGGCACCCCAAAAAGCGCGCAAACAGAGGATCCACTGCCGGAGGTGGAGTCTACCACCTCGGGTGACCCAATGGAGGGGGAAGGCGAGGATATGGCAATTGATGCAGGGGACCAGGTTGTTCCAGCCCTTGCATCCTTGATGCCAGTGATACCGGACTCCTCCAGTAAGGAAGAAGGCCAGAATTCCCCAGCACTACAACCGCAGGGTGACGGTGCAGACGGACCCTGTGACTTGTTTGTAATATCCCACTTTGCTGCGGCAGTGAAGAGGACACCTTCAGTCTACCCGGGTCCCGGAAGGATTCAGTCCTGGCAGTTCTATCACCCGGAATGCCATGGTGGAAGGAAGCCTGAGGTAGTCGCGATCCAACCGCTGCAGAAGGATATTCTGGAAGACTGTCCCAGAGCTGTTCCTGAAGAGAAATCTACCCCGGGCACTGTGGACATATTAATACCTATCTGCCGTCACTGTGGAAAGGCTGGACATTTTGCTTGAGGATGTCTTGTGAGCAACCAATGCAGGGGGGCTGGGTCGGCCCTTCGGAAGAACCACCAAATACCCAGAAAGAATAATTGTTATTGTTTTTCATATGCAGAATGTTTTTTAATTGCTGATATTTGTTTGCCTTGAAATGTTTTGATGACTAGTTACCAGTATTGTTGAAAATGTTTGAAACATTTTGAAATTATTGCTGCCTACCTTAAAGAGACGAGTGTTATTTGTTAACCTGTTACATGCATATAAAAAAAATGTCGGTGTTAACCATGTTTTGTTGAAGCCCGGGAGTGCTGCCATTTGTCGTGGGGGAATGTGGCGCCCCTGAGGCTCTGGTCGCCACAGGGTACTGCACCTCAGTTAAGGTGTAGTATCCATTTCAGGTAAGGGGGGTTAATCAACCGTGTCCACATTTCATCTCACCTCACATACAGTCAGGTGCTTCCCACTGGGGAGCTGTTTTGGGGCAGACGGGGGTGGCCATGTAGACTCATGGGACATTCCAGTCGCTTTTTAGAATAAAAAGTTGCTATTGGTTTTATATTATGTTTAGGCTTCTGTGATTTAAGGAATCATGCCGCTTATTTGGAGAGCACCTTAGATGTTGAAAACACTTGCCAAGTGCAAGGCTATGATATAACATTTATTCTAATGGTTTGCCACCTGATTATAAGATGAGCCTGGACATAGTGTAAGAGGGTGACCTGTGGTCAGGGCTTACTTGCAAACACCAGAATTTGCATTATATATATGTAAAGAATGTAAATATTAACCCCTTAAGCCCCTGCGTTTTTCCGGGGGGGGGTTTCCTCTCTTTCTTCTGAGAGCCGTAACTTTTTTATTTTTCCGTCAATCTTGCCATATAAGGGCTTGTTTTTTGCGGGACAAGTTGTAGTTTTAAATTAACCTATAAGTTTTACCCTACAGTGTACTGGAAAACAAAAAAAAAATTCAAATATGGAAAAACTGAAAAAAAAAGTGTGATCGCACAATAGTTTTTGGGATATTTTATTCAACATGATCACTACATGGTAAAACTGATGTGTAAATGTGATGCCTGAGGTCGGTGTGAGTTTGGAGACACCAAAAATAGATAGGTGTATTTGTATCTAAAAGGTTAAAAAAAATTCACAAGCTTGTCCAAAAAAAACTGGCGCACGTTTTGCGCCATTTTCCATAACCCATAGCATTCTTATTTTTTGATATCATTGGCTCAGTGATGGCTTATTTTTTGCGTCTTGAGCTGACATTTTTAACTGCATCATTTTTGCGCAGACGCTACATTTTGATCGCCTGTTATTGCATTTTGCGCAAAATTTGCGGTGACCAAAAAACGTAATTTTTGCATTTGGAATGTTTTTGCCACTATGCCATTTACTGATCAGATTAATTGATTTTATATTTTGATAGATCATGCATTTTTCAACGTGGCAATACCAAATATGTGTACATTTTTTATTTTTTTTAACCCTTTAATTTTCAATGGGGCAAAAGGGGGTGATTTGAACTTTTATTTTTTTTATTTTTTTAATTTTTTAACACTTTTTTTAACTTTTTTTTGTACTTTACTAGGTCCCTTAGGGGGCTATATGGATCAGCAATCTGATCGCTCTTCTATATCTCCAGATCACAGCTACAGAGCTGAGATCTGCAGATATGCTGCTTTACTCTCAATGTCGGCATTGAGAGAAAGTGACTCATGTTAGCTACAGGCGTCATCACATGACCCTGTGCTACCATGGCAACCACCGGAAGTCACGTGATCATGTCACGTGACTTCTGATGGGGGCGGAGTAAGTTATAATAATGGCGGCGCGTATATACATCTCACTGCCAGATCTTGGCAGCGAGATGTAAGGGGTTAATAGTCTCAGGTGGAAGCGATTCCACTGGCGACTAACAGGCACACATGTCGGCTGTTGAAATCAGCTGCTATGCGGGGATTAACCTCACACGATTTTTAACGTACCCAGTATGTCATGGGTCACTAAGGGGTTAATGTGATATGAAGATTCTAGGATGTTTTATAAGGTAATGCCACCACCTAATGGTTCGTTATTGTATTTTGGGTATTTGGTAGAATGATTAATGGTTAATGTGGGTGGAGACAGAGTAGATACAGCAAGCAGCAGCCATCTTGCAAAGTCAGAGAGTGTGAGGACAGAGTGAAGAGAGGATGTAGGGACTTGGCCTGCTAGGCCAGGCATGTCCACGTCTGGCAGGCTGGAGACAGAAAATCATGGGTGTGAAGACTACTGGAAGTACAGAGCCTCTGGCTCAGGGTTGGTGTTAGGAGAGCACCTGAAAGCTCCCTTCTCTACATGGGTAGTGAGACCTGTAGTCACTGGGTGAGAGAGATAAAGGGTCTGAAGCAAAAGAGAGAGATTGTGCTAGGAAGTCCTCAAGCAGCGAGCAGGAGAAGTCCAGGTGTAAGCAGGAACAATATGAATGTACACCGTAACGTATTATATTATGTAGAGCAATCCGTCGTGTATTATATCATATGGAGGAATATTGGATGCATTGTATTATATGGAGGAACATAGAGGCTGCATTACCCTATATGGAGTACTATGGGGGATTCATAAGACTATATGGAGGAATATGAGGCTGCATTATATTATGTGGAGCAGTATGAGGTGCATTATATTATGTGGAGGAATATTGAGTGCATTATACTATATGGAGAAATATGGGGGCTGTATAACACTATATGGAGGAATTTGGAGGCTGCATACTACTTTACCTACCCCCCTCCATCCCAGTGTTGCATACCCCCCAGAGCTGTATGTCCCATCCACCCCAGTGTTGTATACCCCCTAAGAGCTGAATGTCCCCTCCACCCCAGTGCTGTATGCCCCCCTTCCAGAGCATATGTTCCCCACAGCTGTATGGTCCCCCACCCTAATGCCCCCCTCTAGAGCTGTATGCCCCCTCTATACCGTATGCCCCCCCAATGCTGTATGCACCTCAGTAACGTGTAGTTCCTCAGCCTCTCCTGTGATGTATAGATGTGTAGCCCCTCCAGTGTTGTGTCGGTGCATTACCTTCAGGGACTCCACGTGGATGGAACAGTCTGGTCACAGGTAGGAAACCTTCTTCTAGGATTGTCGTGACGCCACTCTCAGAATTGCGGTCAGTGGGGACCGCCACTGCAGATTAAGGGATGCCTGGGGCTGATGGTGGGTGCAGTCAGTTGTAATAGCCTCCTGAGAGTGAGGCAAGCCCCAGGGCCCTGTGTAGGTGTGTAGAACCACAAGGCGCAGAATAACTCAACACAAGCAGAATGTCTTTCAGGGGTTTTACTCACTGAAGATGGCAGGGTGAGTAACCCGGGCGTAGCTGGGATGAACCAGGCTGGAACCAGGTGTCCTTCAGGCTGACTGATGAGGGTGGCTACCGACTCGCCTTCCTTAGCCCTTTACGTTTTGGGGTAACCCCGACTTTTAGTCCCTATGGGGGTCACCCAGGGAAGTTGCTGGTGCCTCTCTCCCCTTCGTTTTGGCCCGTTTGCTTGTAGCCTGGACCAGGACACTCCGGCAGCTTGCCTCCTGTGAACTATGGGCCCTAACTGTGGCTACGTGGCTGCGGACTCTGTAGTGTGGTCTTGGGGGTGTGAAGTGCCCCCTCAAGCAGGTTTGGCAAAGGAAAGGTGAATCTATCCCTGCACTGGGACCTGCTACCCGTTTGGGCCTGGTAACTCCCTGGCAGTCTCCTTACTTCCCACTCCGTTGCTCTCTCTTTAGCTGTGTGTGGATTTCGGGTAGCACTACTAGGTGACCGTTCTCCCCCGTCGGTAGTCACTGCGCGGATACTGTTAGACTGCCACAGCTCCAGGGTCTGCTCCTCACGTCTGCTTTCCCTGAGCTGCACACTAAACCGGCTCACTGTTCCCTCCTCTCCTGTTCTTGCCTACGTCACCTAGCAACCAGGCTCTCTATCACACCCCTTGAGTGGAGATGGAGGCTTCGCACCGGCTTCGCCCCCTCCTGGGATCCCCAGGGGTCCTCCCAAAGGTACATGTGTGAGACCTGATCACTATGCGCCTGTGTAGTCACACCTCGGTCAGCCTTCTGGATTACCTGTTTTGCACTGTCCCCTGCATGGGTGCAGTACTCAGTGGTGCCTGACCAGGTCAGGGGCGCCACATTCCCCCTTAGTTATCACCAGCACGTCCTCGGGCTGCAAGACAACATTTTAAAATGCGTAAAACAGTAAAACATGGTAAAACATTTTAAAACCACCAGGTACCATACATCACCACCCTCCACCCACAAGTCCGTTAACCCACCCTAAACCCTCTCACGTTGGCCGCGCCTTCAGCCACTTCTGGCAGGATGTAGAGGCGGCTTTCATGGTCCGGTGGTTTCAGGGTATACCTGGCCTGGTGGATCCGCGCCTTCAGCCTCTTCTGGCAGGATGTAGAGGCGGCCTCCACAGTTGGTGCTGACCAGGTACCCTCTTTGTGGTGGAGAGCCAGGCCCCATAAACAGGCATGCTCCCTGGTGGTGGTACCTCTGGGGTAACTATTTACACTGCGAGAGTTTGTGGCTATAGCCAGTTCATAGCCTTAAGGTTCATGGGTTTCTCACACTAGTTCATGTGGGCACATTTCTTGAACATTAACGTTGCAAAACTTGTCAAAACTTTAACTTGCTGTACTTCTTACTTTGCTTTACACAGATTCCTCCTCACCAGGGCTTGGGCCTGTAGGGCTGCGGCACCTGTTGCTTTCTCCATCTCTGTCATCATCTGTAGTGGTCTCATCAATGGGTTCTTTGTCTTTTCTTTCCTCTTCTTCTGTATCTGTTTCTTTTTCTTGTGGTATGGAGACAGCTGGGTTTCTATAGGAATCTCTGGTACATGGCGTAACGTCGAGTGCATACCATCCTCTTTCTCCTTGATGCATTGTGAATTCCACTGTATCTCCCATCTGTAAGTTTCTTCCTGGATGTCCTCTAGGCAAATGGGCTCTCACATCCCTTCTGTTCACAAAGATGCCTTCTTTCATACCAGGTGCAACTATGAAACCATATCCACTCTTCAAACTGAAGTCTTCCACAACTCCTCGACAAAGTGGGCCTCTGACCTGGGATTTAGCTCTCCTTAAAGACCGTTTCTCTTCCAAGTCTCTGGCTGTTACTTCATCTTTTCTATCCGGAGATTGCGGTGCAGGGGAAAACTTTGTTCTGCTGCGGCGCCGTGTCTTGCGGGCGGGATTCTGCTGGGCTGCTACTTCACTGCTTGCAGGCTCCCAGGTGAGGTTTCTGGACAAATCTTCCTCTTCATCCCAGCGGGAGTATGGCAACATCTCTGGCTCTGGGCATGGATCCACTGCTGATGGCTCCGGGGTCAGCTTCTCAGCTTTCTGGCCTCCTCTCCCCCTTAGTTCTTCTGAGCACTCCTGTTGTGGCAGCGCTGGGGATGGGTGTTCATCAGCTGACCAGGGCGGTGGACTTTTTGGCGTGGATATTTCCAGAGTTTTCCTGGGGGCGTGCGGAGGGAGCAGATACCGGTCCACCATCTCCTGTGGGAACTGGGCCTCTAGGTCAGCCTTCAGCTTCCAGTATTCGGGGTCCTCTCCCAGCAGGGACTTCCTAGCAGGGGCTTCCTTGGACTGGGGAGCTGTGTCTGCTCTGGCCTTGCAGGCCGGGGTAAATACTTGTACAATCTTGTCTTTGTGGGCCGCGCCTGGCATGGTGGCGGCCTGGATCAGCGTCGCAGTTTCAATCAGGGTCGCAGCTGGAGTCTTAGCGGGCATCGCTACTGTGGCCGGTTCTTGGCGGGCCGGGAAGGGCATCGCTGCGGCGGCCTGGGCTTGGCGGGCCGCACCTGGCGTGGCCGCGGCCTGGTTCAGCACCTCACTTGCGGCGTGGACGAGCGTCGCTGCTGCGGTGGGGTCTTGGCGGGCCGGGCCTAGCATGGCGGCGGCCTGGGTCAGCGTCACACCTGCGGCGTGGAGGAGGGTCGCGGTAGCAGCCGGATCTTTGCGGGCCGGGCAGGGCATCGCTGCGGCGGCCTGGGCTTGGCGGGCCGCACCTGGCGTGGCTGCGGTCTGGCTCAGCGTCGCCGCGCCGGGCGCCTCTTCAGGGACCGCGGGCGTGGCAGCAGGGGTCGGGGCACTCGCGCTGGCAAGGGCAACACTGGACTCACCCATCGGTGGCACCATCGGGGTCTGAGTCGTCGTCGCTCGGTCTGGCACTCGTCGCGTGGCTCTCCCCTCGTAGGCCTGATCCGCCGCAGCCATCTCCAGAAGCTCCGTGCGTCCCTCACTGATCTGCCCTACGACCCTGGCCTCCAGTCGGTCGCAGAACTGGGCAAGTTCCTGATACCACCAGGCAGCGGAGCCTGGCTCTGGGTCTCTGCGTTCAGACTCCATTTCCTCTAACAGCAGGCTTCTGGCTCCCTTTCTGTCCCGACGTCTCTGAACGCCTCCGCTCTCTTCACTTGCGAGGTCAGGACTCTGCAGGGGATCTCTGGGTAGCCACACCTCTTCGTGGGCGGTAACTTCTCCCAGCGCGGGCTGCTGTTGTTTTTCAGCGCGCTTTTCATGGTGGCAATATGGCGGCGCTTCCAATTTTTCAAGCGGACCGCCCAGGCACATGGTCACCTGTCTGAACAGGTCTAGTCCTTATCCTGTTCGTGACGCCAGATGTGTAGCCCCTCCAGTGTTGTGTCGGTGCATTACCTTCAGGGACTCCACGTGGATGGAACAGTCTGGTCACAGGTAGGAAACCTTCTTCTAGGATTGTCGTGACGCCACTCTCAGAATTGCGGTCAGTGGGGACCGCCACTGCAGATTAAGGGATGCCTGGGGCTGATGGTGGGTGCAGTCAGTTGTAATAGCCTCCTGAGAGTGAGGCAAGCCCCAGGGCCCTGTGTAGGTGTGTAGAACCACAAGGCGCAGAATAACTCAACACAAGCAGAATGTCTTTCAGGGGTTTTACTCACTGAAGATGGCAGGGTGAGTAACCCGGGCGTAGCTGGGATGAACCAGGCTGGAACCAGGTGTCCTTCAGGCTGACTGATGAGGGTGGCTACCGACTCGCCTTCCTTAGCCCTTTACGTTTTGGGGTAACCCCGACTTTTAGTCCCTATGGGGGTCACCCAGGGAAGTTGCTGGTGCCTCTCTCCCCTTCGTTTTGGCCCGTTTGCTTGTAGCCTGGACCAGGACACTCCGGCAGCTTGCCTCCTGTGAACTATGGGCCCTAACTGTGGCTACGTGGCTGCGGACTCTGTAGTGTGGTCTTGGGGGTGTGAAGTGCCCCCTCAAGCAGGTTTGGCAAAGGAAAGGTGAATCTATCCCTGCACTGGGACCTGCTACCCGTTTGGGCCTGGTAACTCCCTGGCAGTCTCCTTACTTCCCACTCCGTTGCTCTCTCTTTAGCTGTGTGTGGATTTCGGGTAGCACTACTAGGTGACCGTTCTCCCCCGTCGGTAGTCACTGCGCGGACGCTGTTAGACTGCCACAGCTCCAGGGTCTGCTCCTCACGTCTGCTTTCCCTGAGCTGCACACTAAACCGGCTCACTGTTCCCTCCTCTCCTGTTCTTGCCTACGTCACCTAGCAACCAGGCTCTCTACCACACCCCTTGAGTGGAGATGGAGGCTTCGCACCGGCTTCGCCCCCTCCTGGGATCCCTCTCAGTCATGGGTACGGGATTGAAATAGACCAGGTGAGTGCTGCTAAGAGCAGTTCTACTATTCATATGTGAGGCCGTATGGCACATTTTATAAAAATATTTTAGTGTAGGACTGCTTCAAATGAGATTTGCCGTGACGTGGCGAAGCAGCTCAAGAAATTGCAATTTTTTGCCAAAAATCTCAAAATTTTTAAAATAAGTACAGTTTGGAATGTTTAGTGCCGCAGTGCACATTTGGTGCTGGCTTTTTGTTTTTTCTTCATTGAATTGGTCGGTGGTTGACCTCCACCTTGCTATGCACCCCAATTTGGGATGTATTCCATCTGTCTGGATTTTGGCGGTTGGTGACTGTTCACATTAAGTCATCAGGCTTTGTCCACAGGCTATTTACTTCATGCAGCATTTGCTTGGACCTGTCCCGCCCACAGCCATGACTCAGTCATGGGTACGGGATTGAAATAGACCAGGTGAGTGCTGCTAAGAGCAGTTCTACTATTCATATGTGAGGCCGTATGGCACATTTTATAAAAATATTTTAGTGTAGGACTGCTTCAAATGAGATTTGCCGTGACGTGGCGAAGCAGCTCAAGAAATTGCAATTTTTTGCCAAAAATCTCAAAATTTTTAAAATAAGTACAGTTTGGAATGTTTAGTGCCGCAGTGCACATTTGGTGCTGGCTTTTTGTTTTTTCTTCATTGAATTGGTCGGTGGTTGACCTCCACCTTGCTATGCACCCCAATTTGGGATGTATTCCATCTGTCTGGATTTTGGCGGTTGGTGACTGTTCACATTAAGTCATCAGGCTTTGTCCACAGGCTATTTACTTCATGCAGCATTTGCTTGGACCTGTCCCGCCCACAGCCATGACTCAGTCATGGGTACGGGATTGAAATAGACCAGGTGAGTGCTGCTAAGAGCAGTTCTACTATTCATATGTGAGGCCGTATGGCACATTTTATAAAAATATTTTAGTGTAGGACTGCTTCAAATGAGATTTGCCGTGACGTGGCGAAGCAGCTCAAGAAATTGCAATTTTTTGCCAAAAATCTCAAAATTTTTAAAATAAGTACAGTTTGGAATGTTTAGTGCCGCAGTGCACATTTGGTGCTGGCTTTTTGTTTTTTCTTTGCAGTACTCAGTGGTGCCTGACCAGGTCAGGGGCGCCACATAAACAGCAGTATCAGTGTGCTCTGTGCGCGGCCACGTCTGTTAGTGACGGCCACCAATCAGTGTGGCACAGCTACATACCTGGCAGGAGCTGAATGGACACAAGCAGGGAGGACAGTGAGGCTGCTACCGACTTCCCCATATTAAAAATATCTCTAATGTGTCTTTGTGTGCGTGTATGACGTATATATCTGTGTAGTATGTCAGTGTATATGACTGTGTATAGATTTATGTCTATCTACAGTACCTTGCGAAAGTATTCGGCTCCCTTGAATTTTTCAACCTTTTCCCACATTTCAGGCTTCAAACTTAAAGATAAAACTTTTAATGTTATGGTGAAGAATCAACAACAAGTGAGACACAATTGTGAGGTTGAACGAAATGTATTGCTTATTTTAAACTTTTAAAAAATAAATAACTGAAAATTGGGGCGTGCAATATTATTCGTCCCCTTTAAGGTAATACTTTGTAGCTCCACCTTTTGCTGCGATTACAGCTGCAAGTTGCTTGGGGTATGTCTCTATCAGTTTTGCACATCGAGAGACTGAAATTCTTGCCCATTCTTCCTTTGCAAATAATTCGAGCTGAATGACGTTGGATGGAGAGCATTTGTGAACAGCAGTTTTCAGCTCTTTCCACAGATTCTTTATTTGATTCAGGTCTGGCTTTGACTTGGCCATTCTAACACCTGGATATGTTTATTTGTGTACCATTCTTTCCATTGTAGATTTTGCTTTATGTATGGGATCATTATCTTGTTGGAAGACAAATCTCCGTCCCAGTCTCGGGTCTTTTGCAGACTCCAACAAGTTTTCTTCAAGAATGGTCCTGTATTTGGCTCCATCCATCTTCCCATCACTTTTAACCATCTTCCCTGTCACTGCTGAAGAAAAGCAGGCCCAAACCATGATTCTGCCACTACCATGTTTGACAGTGGGGATGGTGTGTTCAGGGTGATGAGCTGTGTTGCTTTTACGCCAAACATATTGTTTGGTATTGTGCCCAAATAGTTCAATTTTGGTTTAATCTGACCAGAGCACCGTCTTCCACACATTTGGTGTGTCTCCCAGGTGGCTTGTGGCAAACGTTAAACGACACGTTTTATGGATATCTTTGAGAAAGGGCTTTCTCCTTGGCACTCTTCCATAAAGACCAGATTTGTGCAGTGTACGACTGATTGTTGTCGTATGGACAGACTCTCCTACCTCAGCTGTAGATCTCTGCAGTTCATCTAGAGTGATCATGGGCCTCTTGGCTGCATCTCTGATCAGTCTTCTCCTTGTTTGAGATGAAAGTTTGGCTGGACGGCCGGGTCTATGTAGATTTGCAGTGGTATGATGCTCCTTCCATTTCAATATGATTGCTTGCACAGTGCTCCTTTGGATGTTTAAAGTTTTGGAAATCTTTTTGTAACCAATCCAGCTTCAAACTTCTCCACAACAGTATCACGGACCTGCCTGTTGTGTTCCTTGGTCTTCATGATGCTATCTGCGCTTTAACACTAGAAGTCCCAGGAATTTCGAGCTCCATAGCGTTCCAATGGTAGAAATGTTAAATGGTCCCTATCTGGGACTTCTAGTGTTAAACAGAACACTGAGACTATCACAGAGCAGGTGCATTTATATGGAAACTAGATTACACACAGGTGGCTTATATTTATCATCATCAGTCATTTAGGACAACATTGGATCATTCAGAGATCCTCAATGAACTTCTGGAGTGAGTTTGCTGCACTGAAAGTAAAGGGGACCAATAATATTTCACGCCCCGCTTTTCAGTTATTTATTTTTTAAAAAAGTTTAAAATAATCAATAAATTTGGTTCAACTTCACAATTGTGTCCCACTTGTTGATTCTTCGCCATAACAAATTTGAAGCCTGAAATGTGGGAAAAGGTTGAAAAATTCAAAGGAGCCAGATACTGTATATGTGTTTTTCAGAATTTGTCTTTAAATATATATGTATACATATCTGTGTATGTGCGTGTCTGCGTGTGGATGGGGCCCACTGAGACTCTTTCACCTGGAGCCCACAAAAACCTGGAGCCGTCCCTGCTTCTGCCTATTAGATACCGCTTTCAAAATTATAGGCTGTTTAATCTTGAGCAAAGCTTGAACAAAAGTGTTGTTCTCATACTTTCTAACAGCAACAAATTTGCTGGTACAGTCCAACAAAACTAGCACCATTTTTCAAATTCTAAAATCATACAGCTAGAACCTGTGTAACAAAAATATAAGCCTTTAGGTAATATGCACATTTTGGAGCAGTGGTGATTCTGCCCATCACATAAGTTGTCTGCAGCTCACTACTATATTTTAGAGATACACGTCCTGTAAAACTCGATCATTCATTTTTTCCACGTACAAGAAAAACTGACTCATTTTATTTATCCGAATTAAGTTAGTGGAATTTTATATATATATATATATATATATATATATATATATAGCTTCTGGTTAATGGTTTTAATTAGTGTAGGCCTTTGCCATTTTTTATAAAATTATGAATTAATATATAAATCATGGGATCAGCATATATAAATTTTGCATTTATTGACTCCTTTTTGCATTGATAAATTGCTTATTTATTTTTTATATACATATATACTTATACTTTTTATACACTAATTTGTTTTGCAGATATTGTGTTTTCAGCATATAGTCACTTTTGCACTCAGACACTTTTTGCATGGCCCTATAGACTGTCACAGGTATGAGTGCTATATCTATATATGAATGCCACAGTGCTTGTACGAGAAAATAAAAAATCAGACGTCTCGTCTCAATTGGGCTTATGACTAGAGATGAGCGAACCGGTCGTGGTTCAGCTCGAGTTCGGTTCGTCGAACGGAGGTCCAGTTCGAGTTCAGTACGTCGAACGTTCGACGAACCAAACTCGAACCGCATAGGAAACAATGGCAGGCATTCACAAACACATAAAAACACATAGAAAACACCCTCAAAGGTGTCCAAAAGGTGACAAACAACTCACAACACAACACAAACACATGGGGAAGTGACAAGGACATATACTCATGCGAAAACAAAAGAGCTGGAGAAGGAAAAAGAGGAGGACACACAGATATAGGCATGGCACGCCCTTCTAAAATCATGTAAAACACCGCAAGGTGACTCCAAACGGAGTCTCCCTTTTTTCCAAAAATTGAGCCACACACACACACCCACCCCTTCAGTGGCAGCAGTTGTGCCCCAGTTGTACACTTCACAGCTAGATTTGCATCAAGCACATTCAAAAATACGCCATTCTTAACCGTCCCCAGATTGACACCGGGGTAGGTAGCAAAGTCTTTCCTGATCCCAGCTCTGTTCATCTTGGCTCCTTTTAAAAAACACAGCAAGCAAGGGTTACTCCAAGCGGAGTCTCCCTTTTTTCCAAAAATTGGGCCACACAGACACTAACTCATTCAGTGGCAGCACTTGTGCCCCAGTTGTACACTTCACAGCTAGATTTGCATCAAGCACATTCAAAAATACGCCATTCTTAACCATCCCCAGGATGACACCGGGGTAGATAGCAAAGTTTTTCCTGATCCCAGCTCTGTTCATCTTGGCTCCTTTTAAAAAACACAGCAAGCAAGGGTTACTCCAAGCGGAGTCTCCCTTTTTTTCCAAAAATAGGGCCACACACACACCCACCCCATCAGTGGCAGCAGTTGTGCCCCAGTTGTACACTTCACAGCTAGATTTGCATCAAGCACATTCAAAAATACGCCATTCTTAACCGTCCCCAGGATGACACCGGGGTAGGTAGCAAAGTCTTTGATGAACCATGACTTGTTCATCTTGGCTCCTTTTAAAAAACACAGCAAGCAAGGGTTACTCCAAGCGGAGTCTCCTTTTTTTCCAAAAATTGGGCCACACACACACACCCACCCCTTCAGTGGCAGCAGTTGTGCCCCAGTTGTACACTTCACAGCTAGATTTGCATCAAGCACATTCAAAAATACGCCATTCTTAACCGTCCCCAGGTTGACACCGGGGTAGGTAGCAAAGTCTTTCCTGATCCCAGCTCTGTTCATCTTGGCTCCTTTTAAAAAACACAGCAAGCAAGGGTTACTCCAAGCGGAGTCTCCCTTTTTTCCAAAAATTGGGCCACACACACACACCCACCCCTTCAGTGGCAGCAGTTGTGCCCCAGTTGTACACTTCACAGCTAGATTTGCATCAAGCACATTCAAAAATACGCCATTCTTAACCGTCCCCAGGATGACACCGGGGTAGGTAGCAAAGTCTTTGCTGAACCATGACTTGTTCATCTTGGCTCCTTTTAAAAATCACAGCAAGCAAGGGTTACTCCAAGCGGAGTCTCCCTTTTTTCCAAAAATTGGGCCACACAGACACCCCATCAGTGGCAGCACTTGTGCCCTAGTTGCAAACAGGATGTTTTGATTTGCATCAAGCACATTCCAAATCCACAAGCATTTACTCTCCCCAGGATGACACAGGGGTAGTAAATTCCTTGAGGATCCATGACTTGTTCATTTTGATGAACGCTAGTCTGTCCACATTGTCACTGGACAGACAGGTGCACTTATCTGTCAGCACACACCCAGCAGCACTGAAGACACGTTCAGAGACAACGCTGGCAGCTGGACACGACAAAATCTCCAAGGCGTAACTGGAGAGCTCTGGCCATTTTTCAAGATTTGAAGCCCAAAATGAGCAAGGCTCCATTTGCAAAGTCATGGCATCAATGTTCATTTGGAGATACTCCTGTATCATCCTCTCCAGCCGTTGACTATGTGTTAGACTTGTTGTCTCTGGTGGCCTTGCAAAGGACGGTCTAAAAAAATTATGAAAAGATTCCATAGAATTGCTGTTACCAGCACCAGATACGGTGCTACTGGTATGGGTAGACTGTTGAAGATGACGAGACCGTCCCATGTTTGTCAAGTTACAACTGGGAGATTCACTTCCTGCACCTGCACGGTTGTTTGGTGGAAAAGCCGAGCTAAGATCGAGTAACAGCTTCTGCTGATACTCCTGCATACGTGCGTCCCTTTCTATGGCTGGAATTATGTCACAAAATTTGGACTTGTACCGGGGATCTAATAGTGTGGCAAGCCAGTAGTCATCATCACTTCTAATTTTGACAATACGAGGGTCATGTTGGAGGTAGTGCAGCAAGAAGGCGCTCATGTGTCTTGCGCAGCCATGCGGACCAAGTCCACGCTGTGTTTGTGGCATAGAGGTGCTAACCGTTCTTTCTTCCTCTGACATCTCCCCCCAACCTCTTTCAACTGAAATTTGACCAAGGTCTCCCTCATCCGCTGAGTCTTCCATGTCCATGGACAGTTCATCATCCATTTCTTCATGTTCTCCTGCACCTTCCTCAACATTTCGCCTGCTACCATGCGCCCTTGTTGATCCCTGTCCCCCATGGTCCCATGCCTGCCGCGTTGGTGATGATGAACGTCTGGACCTTGGTGATGTTGTTGTCCCTTGCGCATATGAATCCTCCTGTAGTTCCTCCCCTTCCTGTTGTCCCACCCCCTGACTCCGAATAGTGTTTAGCGTGTGCTCCAGCATGTAAATGACTGGAATTGTCATGCTGATAATGGCATTGTCAGCGCTAAACATATTCGTCGCCATGTCGAAACTGTGCAGAAGGGTGCATAGGTCCTTGATCTGAGACCACTCCATCAGGGTGATCTGCCCCACCTCTGCATCCCGTTGGCCAAGGCTATACGTCATGACGTATTGCACCAGGGCTCGGCGGTGCTGCCACAGTCGCTGTAACATGTGGAGAGTCGAATTCCAGCGTGTCGCCACATCGCATTTCAGGCGATGAACCGGCAGGCCGAAAGACTTCTGGAGCGATGCAAGTCGCTCAGCTGCGGCGGTTGAACGGCGGAAGTGAGCAGACAGTTTTCGTGCTCTGGTCAGAAGGCCATCTAGGCCGGTATAGTGTGTTAAAAATTGCTGGACAACAAGGTTCAACACGTGAGCCATACAAGGCACGTGTGTCACCTTGCCCAGGCGAAGGGCCGCTCCCAGGTTTGCAGCATTGTCGCACACGGCCTTACCAGGCTGCAGGTTGAGTGGAGACAACCATTTATTAAACTCGGACCGCGAACCGCGCTCAACTCTACTTATGACTTAACTGACATTACTAACAGTTTAAAAAATACAAACGTTCGATAAAATAGAATATTGCCACTTCTCTTATGAGGATAAGACAGACAAAAACGAGGAGTTTGGGGTGATCAGAATATTTGAATGTTTAGAACTGCTGACCTTTAAATTTATTGTCCATGGTTTAGTGGCTCATATATGTGCTGCTTGTTGAAAGATGCACCTTGGCTGTATTTAATAAAATATGGTTGTTATTATATATATATATATATATATATATATATATATATATCTATATCTGTATATATATATATATATATATATATATATATATATATAGATATATATATATATATCTATATATATATCTATATATATATATATATACATATATATAAATATATATATATATAGATAAATATATATATACATATATAGATGTATATAGATATATATATGTAAAGATATAGGTATATATATATATATATATATATATATATATATATATGTATAAAATTAGTTAACTGTTTACACTGTAAAAAGGAGAAACTGTAAGCTGTCCAAATCTTATAGGTGCATCTTTAACCAATTAAGTAGTTGGGTTAAAGGGGATGCCAATTTACAGTGAAATTTCTTAAAATTACTTATTCCTTACACCAGTTCTTCAGTTAAAAGCCCCTGCATGGATATGTAAACTTTGTAAAGTGTGGTTTCCCTCTCCAACATAGCCAAGTAATTTACTCATCTGAACGCTTTCTTTAACTTTCTCTTGTGGCATCCAGTTCTATGCAGCTGCTGGACACGTTTCACTGCTGTTTATTTCTTCTCAGAAGTGGATCCAGTGAAGGAAATATCATTAAAAGAAACTTTCCATTTTTATGCAAATAAGTGATCTACTATTACACTTAGGCTTCAAACATTAACTTCAGAATTAATCTTTCATTGGTCCCATGGATGTTTGCAGACAACCAATATAAATCTCATCTCTGTTTCACTAGTTTAAAGCAGTTTTCTAGTTGAATCAGTTTTGTGTCCTGTCCAGTTTTCATTAACTCATTGGCTTTGAATGAAAAGACACATTCAAGAATGAGACCAAAGTAGTACACGTTGAAATTCTCTCTGAATAGATCAATGGTCTTTCTCTAAAGTTGCATGTCAGCCCATTGACGTTATTGGGTTTTGTTAAGTCTGTATGATCTACACTTCAACAACGCATGTGAAAATGATTCATGTGAATATGTCCTAAGTTAGGACCTGGAATCAATCCCGGGACGGAACCGTTTTTTTTTGTTTTTTTTTTAATCCGTTTAGGTCCTGGTTAACTGCGAGTCTGCCCATCCCTAGTCCTAACCATTTACTACAATAAAACAGTGAGGATATTCAGGTCAGGGAGCAAATGAGAAAAATTACCTGCCAATGCACAAGATACAGGAAATTATAAATTATAGGAAATCTTCAATGCTGCCCAGATGGAACCAGAACATGAGATCAATGACAAAACCTTACTCTTATTACTATTTATTTTTAATACAATAAGCAGCATAAGACCCTGCCCTCGCAGGCTTACAATCTACAGAGTAATGGGTAATGAGACAGTAGTTCACTAGCTGTGGTCTATTAATTGGCAGCGAGGTTATTGGCAGACCTTGTGAGAACTAGTGATTAGGTGTGGGAAGGTTTTGGGAGATTAGTTTGGAGATGTATGGGGGGACATATTATGTACGGCCTTGTAGGTTAGTAATTTAAACTGGATTCAGTTGGGAATTGCAAGCCATTGAAGGGATTGGAAGAGGGAAAAGATGGAGGAGCAGCAAGGGGAGAGGTGGATTAATCATGCAGCAGAGTTATGGATAGACTATGTGTGAGATTGTTAGTTGGAAGGTCATAGATGTGGAGTATTGGGTCTAGGAGATATTTAGGGTATACACTAACATTTTAGTAGATGGGGGATCAAGAAAAGACGAATTCTGAAAATATTTTTGAGTTAGTGAAAACAGTAGGTGGTAAGTGTTTCAATATGTAGTTTGAAGGACAGGGCAAAGTCAAGGGTTGCTCCGGGACATCAGACTGATGATACTGGGGAAAGGATGATATCACTTATTGTGATAGATCTTGTAAGGGGTTGAGTGAGATTCAGGAAAGATTATAAGCTTGGTCTTGAATGAAGTATGCATGCATCTTCAACAGGCTTTGCAACAATTTATTAAACACCATGACTAGAATACAATGGTAAAAGATTTGACATAGGAACCAATCATGTCCTGAAATGTCATAACTTTATGGGAAGTAACTTCATATCATTTTAATTTCTCAGTTCATTGGATGGTATGCAAATGCCCAAATCTGTATTTGACTTACCACCTAGAAGAATACATCCCTGATAGACTGGATGGCAACTTCTATGCTTTAAAAAGAGTTGGTTGACGTTTTTGCTCAGAAGAGATTTATATTACTATAAGCTGTCCTTGACTCATTTGAAAGAAAAAAAAAGTGGTGACATCCAGAAGTGAATAGGTAACAAATTACAGCTACACAGGGGTTAGGTGTTTCATTGTAGCACTGGGGTCCTGGATTCAAATCCTCCCAGACTCTAAATTACAAAGCAAACAATACATTATATTTTGAGGTCTTATTAGATGGTCTGATGTGATTATAAACAATCACTATACTGATAAAGTTAAAGCATATACAGAATGAAATGAAAGATTTTAAATCTATTCTTTATGAAATGTTTGAAACTTTTATTCTTCCATTAGTGTGAATATAAATAGTCTGGACTTGCACTTTACTGTTGACATTGTAATCACCGACTTTAAAAATGAAATTCAATTTTTAAACAATTTATGGAAAACATTTAATTAGCACACAGTGAAATATTTGCAGGAGCCTTCGCTATATATAAACGTGTTAACATTGGCTTATGCAAAACAGCACGCTTCAATCTGAACATTGCAATTTAAAAGTGTCATACAATGCAACCATTTAGATAACTAGATTTACAAATAAGCAGAGATTGACAGTCTGCTATTTTTCTCGAGGCCTCAATTATGGGAATGGTGACCTGATACATCCAAGTGCAGATGAATGGGGGGAAATTACAATTACAGTAGTGGGAAAATAAGTGGTTGCCAGTTATTAAATACTGCTTCAAACATATGTCTTTCTTTTTATTATTTCTTTGTCCAAGCTCATGATTGAATTATTTTATTAAGTAAAGGTTTTACTGACAAGACGGAACATTCCAGTGCTCCATATTTTAGTCTTTAAGCAATTTACAAGTAAAATTCTACATACAATCTGGTGCTTGGGATCATGCATGGAATACTAAAGGACTTCCAACTTCATAAGAAATTAACACATCCGTCAGAGTGGACTTATGCTGCTCTTCAAAACCAGAACATTTTATAGGAGAACTTTCTAGGCAAGCACAGACTTATGTTGCCATTACAGACAGTTTTCTTGCTCACCAGAGCAAGGAATACTTTAAAGGAAAGCCAAAAATTAGAGAAAATGATCCAGTAAGCATATCCTAATATCACTTTAGTGCAGTACAAGCTTATTCCAGCTTAAATTCATTTTCCAGCAGGACACAGGCTTATGATATTAAATGTACGCCATTTATTACTATCTACAGCTTTTTGTCTGCATTGCGCTGGACTTTCTGGCGCTCAACTGAAAGAGTTAGAATGTCAGAGAGAATTCATGCAAAATTAAAAGTCATTTTATTTTATCTACACTTACTAATGTATGAAATCCTTTTCAAAGCTGAAATGCAGAGATGTGTCAAGAGCACCATAGTTATTTTCTATTATACTATAAGCACCTTGGCATTTTTCCCAATGTACAAATGTGCTAGCATCATACATTCTATATCTGAAATCCTGCAAAAAAGAAAATAATTCAATATAGAAATACGCATACTATGCAACAATTAGCCAATATATTAAACTCACCTAATATTGTATTTGGTTCCTTTGTACAACTATCAAAGCATTGAGCCGTTGACACCTCAGGGTGTCTGAACTTGGCTGATGATATAAAGCGGGCTTTACACGCTACGATATCGTTAATGATTTATCGTCGGGGTCACGTTGTTTGTGACGCACATCCGGCATCATTAACGATATCGCAGTGTGTGACACTTATGTGCGACCTAAAACGATCGCAAAGGTGGCCAAAATCGTTTGCCGTGGAAAGGTCATCCTAAAACAAAAAATCGTTCTCTTCTAATTAGCGATGTTGTGACACCGCAGGAGCGAGGAACATCTCTTTACCTGCCTCCACCACCAATGCAGAAGGAAGGAGGTGGGCGGGATGCTACGTCCCGCTCATCTCCGCCCCTCCGCTTCTATTGGATGCCTGCCATGTGACGTTGCTGTGACTCCGCACGACCCGCCCCCTTAGAAAGGAGGCGGTTCGCCGGCCAGAGCGAAGTCGCAGGGCAGGTAAGTCCATGTGACGGGTGTAAGCGAGGTTGTGCATGACGGGCAGCGATTTTCCCGTGTCGACGGGGGCGGGTACGATCGCTTGCGATCTCGCTAGTGAGATCGCAGCGTGTAAAGCCCGCTTAAGACACCAAGACTTTGGGTGCAGATCCTGAACCCCTTCACTACCCAGCCTGATTTCAACTTCCTGACCACGCCAAATTTTACAATTCTGATCAGTGTCACTTTATGAGGTAATAACTCTGAAACTCTTCAATTGATCCCAGTGATTCTGAGAGATTGTTTTTTCGAGACATATTGTAATTCATGTTATTCATAAATTTAGGATGGTATTTTTTTGCATTTATTTGTGAAAATATTAGAAATTTGGTGGTAATTTCGCAATTTTCAATTTTCGCTACTCACCTCAGTTGCTGCGTGGAGCTGACCGGTGTGTCGGTGAGTAGTGCAATCAGCTGAGCTGTCACCGAGGTTACCCGCGGCCACCGCTGCATCCAGCGGTGGCCGCGAGTAACCTCAGTGACAGCTCAGCTGATCACCTGGCTCTCTTCATTTGCTGCGTGGAGCTGACTGGAGCGGCGGTGTCTTCTGCTGCTCCAGTCACTTCCATGCAGCAGAGCTGGAAACGACGCTGGACCATCCTGGATTACGCCGGACATGGAGGGCTTTTTGGGGCTGATTAAATTGGTGAACCAGGGAATGTGTTTGTGTTTTTTATTTCTAATAAAGGATTTTTCAGGTGTGTGTGTTTATTTACTGTAATTTACAGATCAATCATGGAATGTATCTCGTGGAGACGCATGACATGATTAATCTAGGATTTAGTGGCAGCTATGGGCTGCCATTAACTCCTTATTACCCCGATTTGCCAACGCACCAGGGCAAATCGGGAAGAGCCGGGTACTGTCCCAGAACAGTCGCATCTAATGTATGCGGCCATTCTGGGCGGCTGTTGACTGATATTGTTAGGCTGGGGGGCTCCC
The DNA here is from genome assembly GCF_048569485.1 of Anomaloglossus baeobatrachus. Taxonomy (NCBI): domain Eukaryota; kingdom Metazoa; phylum Chordata; class Amphibia; order Anura; family Aromobatidae; genus Anomaloglossus; species Anomaloglossus baeobatrachus. Next base: position 136,713,092 of record NC_134355.1, read on the forward strand.
CATAACGTGGGGCTCCCCATCCTGGGAATACCAGCCTTCAGCCGTATGGCTTTATCTGGCTGGTATTAAAATTGGGGGGACCGCACGCCGTTTTTTTTAATTACTTATTTATTTCTATACTCCATAGTGACACGCCCACCGACTGCTGTGATTGGGTGCAGTGAGACACCTGTCACTCAGCGCGGGGGCGTGTCTCACTGCAACCAATCATAGGGGCCGGTGGGCGGGGAAAGCAGGGAATACGAGATTGTTTAATGAGCGGCCGGCTTTTTCAAATTAGAAAAAGCCGCGGGAGCAGTGTGAACGCCGTGCAGCGCCGGTGATCGGGGATCGGTGAGTATGAGAGAGGGGGGGGACACTTCAGTCACTCGGGGGATTAGCGGTTACCGGTGAATCCTTCACAGGTGACCGCTAATCAGTACACGGCACACAGACAGAGCCGCGGCATGACAATGAAGTCGGGTGAAGTTCACCCGAGTTCATTCTCATCCCGCTACTCTGTCTTCCGACATGTAGTAACGACATTTTGCATCACACACGGACATTTCTCACGGACAACATAACCACACATCCGTGCAAGGAACGTTTTATTTGGACTTCCATAGGCTAACATTATGTCCGTGTGTGCGTGCTCCGTCCCAAAAACGAACATGCTTCCGTGCCAAACGGAGTAAAAAGTGTGGGACGCACACAAACACACGGAAGATCAAATAACACGCACGTGTGCCTTTAAACATAAAAAAACATATGTGCACGTTTGGTCGTATCTCCGGTATGTACGGAAACGGACCAAACACACACGTTTTAAATGGATGTGTGTTGCAGGCCTGACAGAGCCACTTGTTAGTTGCGCTGGCTATGTGTTGTGGGTCATTTGCATGCTGGAAGACCCAGCCATGACCCATCTTCAATGCTCTTAATGAAGGAAGGAGGTTGTTGGCCAAAATCTCGCAATACATGATCTCATCCATCCTCCTTCAATAAAGTGCGGTCGTCCTGTCCCCTTTGCAGAAAAGTACCCCCAAAGTATGATGCTTCCACCTCTATGCTTTATTCTTGGGAAGGTGTTCTTGAGGTTGTACTCATATCCTTCTTCCTCCAAACATGGTAAGTGGAGTTTATACCAAAAACTTCAATTTTGGTCTCATCTGACCACATGCCTCCTCTGGATCATACAGATGGTCATTGTCAAACTTCAAACAGGCTTGGACATGTGCTGGCGTGAGAAGTGGGACCTTGCTTGCTTTGTGGGTTATTAATTCATGATGGTGTAGTGTGTTACTAAATGTAATCTTTGAGACTCTGGTCCTAACTCTATTCAAGTCATTGACCAGGTCCTCCCATGTAGTTCTGGGCTGATTCCTTACCTTTCAGTATCATTTTTACCCCACGAGGCAAGTTCTTGCATGGAATACCAAACTAAGTAAGATTGACAGTCATCTTGTGTTTCTTCCATTTTCTACTAATTTTGCCAATAGTTGTTGCCTTCTCACCAAGCTGCTTGCCCTTTATCCTGTAGCCCATCCCAGCTTGTGCAAGTCTACAATTTTGTCCATAGTGTCCTTAAACAGCTGTTTGGTTTAGGACATGGTGAAGAGGTTGGAGTGTCATTGATTGTGTGCACAGGTGTCTTTTGTAATGGGTTCAAACAGGTGCAATTAATTCAGGTAATGAGTGTAGAGTAGGAGAGCTTCTTAAAGAAAGAAATAACAGGTCTGTGAGAGCCAGAATTCTTGCTGGTTGGTGGGTGATCAAATACTTATTTCATGCAACAAAATGCAACTTATTTAAAAATCATACAATGTGATTTTATGGATTTTTGGAGGAGTCTGTATTTTACAGTTGAAGTGTACCTACGATAAAATTTACAGACCTCTCCATTCTTTGTAGGTGGTAAAACTTGCAAAATAGACAGTGTATCAAATACTTATTTTTATCATTGTATAACAAAACTCCACTTTATATTCAAGAACGTAATTGGTTTCTTATAGTCCCAATTTTGAGGTGTAACAAAGAGATAATATGCAAAATATAATCATCTTATTGGTTGTATACAAAACATATAATACCAACATTGGTCATTCAACATTACATGATTGATTGGCTAAACGTCAATCTGCTATTATGACTGGATATTCATTTAAAATTAACGTGTCCTTTGTTTTATATAATCCAGGCATGCTGCCATAGAAGGGGATATATGTGAGAGGATCTGTTTTACAAATCTTTATTTATGAAAAATTGGACCTCATATTCTTTTTGGTGAGAACTTATGATAATGTGTATTTTGAAGGCTGAGTTTTAAAAATGTCTCTTTTCCAAAGTTAATGTGCATAGTTAGATGCACCTGTTCAGAAGTCCAAACAGTATTCTTACAATATGTTTTTAGATAAGAAATTTCTTAAAGCCCTACTGTCATTTTCAAGATGGAGGCTACCATCAAAAATGTGTAAACAGATGATAAAAAGAACTGGATTTTAAAGAAAATATTGTAAGGGCAAAATAGGAATAGTTAGATAAGTGAGGTGAGGTTATAACACTAGTGCAAAAACACTAGTGCAAAACACTAGTGCATGCCCTCATTATCTCCCGTCTCAACTACTGCAACCTCCTGCTCTTTGTCCTGCCTTCTAACACTCTTGCACACCTCCAATCTATCCTAAACTCTGCGGCCCGATTAATCCACCTCTCCGCTCGCTATTCCCTGGCCTCGCCACTCTGTCAATCCCTTCACTGGCTTCCCATTGCCCAAAAGACTCCAGTTCAAAACACTAACCATGACATACAAAGCCATCCGCAACCTGTCTCCTCCATACATCCATGACCTTGTCTCCTTGTACCTACCTGCACGCAACCTCCGATCCTCACAAGATCTCCTACTCTACTCCTGTCTCATCTCCTCTTCCCACAATCGCATACAAGATTTCTCCCTTGTCTCCCCCACACTCTGGAATGCTCTACCCCAGCATATCAGACTCTCACCTATCGTGGAAAGCTTCAAAAGGAACCTGAAGACCCACCTCTCCCGACAAGCCTACAACCTGCAATAACTTTCAGACCAGTACACCACTGCACAACCAGCTCTGTCCTCTCCTACTGTATCCTCACCCATCCCCTGTAGACCGTGAGCCTTTGCAGTCAGGGTTCTCTCTCCTTCTGTACCAGTCTGTGCCTTGTATTGTTCATGATTGTTGTACTTTTTTATTATGCATACCCTTCTCACTTGTAAAGCGCTACGGAATAAATGGCGCTATAATAATAATTATTAATAATAGGCTATTCAAAAGAAATGTGTTTTTAGGGCACGCTTTTAACTGTTGGGTTTGTGAAATAATCAAATTGTTCTTGTTAATGGGTTCCAGAGAGAATAACAGGCAGCCTCAGTACTTTACCGTACAAATTAACACATCAGATCCAGCTCATAACAGGAAATCAGATGAAACAGCATGGTGACTGCGTATCCTGGCTCAATATACTGCAGACTCATAAGGAAATGTGATATGACCAGCAAGAGACAGAAAATCCTACGTACTTCACCAACAGATGGCAACAAGAGGCTGTAGCCATGGACCATGTTGCAGCCAAAAGCACAAACAATCATAAACAATCATATCAACAAATAAACTGTGGTGGAATCAGACTGCTGTTACTATATATATAGTATGGGAAAATAATAGTATGTGTACATTGTCCAGATAAATAATGTGCCATATGTTGAACTGAATAAATAGTAAATATATATTTATATCGGAATGGATTGCATTTATTTTAACGAGTTATATTCTTAAACCTCCAGTCTTTCAAAGCTATTCCTGAAGCTGCAGTCTATCAAAGCCATTCCCTGAAAAAAAAAAAAACGTTTTAACTGGATGTGTGTATCAGCTCTTCTGTCTATTAGTAATTAACAGAACTATTGATACATTTTGTCCAGGTGAGCACACTTTTGACAGCTTCATGATGTAGGTACTCCGTGCAGCACACAATCCAGACTAGCTGATGTATTCATTCACTGACATTTTGGATTTCATGTAAAAGCTATTTGAACCTAACTAACTGCAGATCTATCTAATTCCAGCTTGCTAAACTTTTAATGAACAGTGTATAGTTCTTTTAAAATAAGGGGTCGGGGAGATTAGTGTCACAAAGAGTTAAAGCATGGGCAGACAAGCTTTTCAGAATCCACAAGACCTCTTTCCAAGAAAACATTCTCTATTTCAGTTTGAATAACAGCTCCTATGAAAACGTAGGCTTGGGCTCAGAAGGATCTGATTTCTGCTGATGTCCTATGTCAGCTACTTTTTCCTGCATTTAAGTTCAAACTGCCTCTGCGCTGTGGCTCTGCCTTTCCATTAAGAAATCTGAAATTCCACCAGCCGTTTAGAAATTCATTATTCTGACACCTTGAATCTGCCTGCGGGCTTCTGATCATTCTGATCACTGTGACTCCCTTTTTTCACTCTTGATGTAAAACTTGAATGAAGGGTGTGCGGCACTAAAAGCCCCAATGAGGCCTGTAATTCTAATCCTGCTCGGCACTCACACTTCTGCCAGCGGTAGCTATAACTCAGTCATATGAGCCAAGGTAATGGTGCAGAGAGATGTATTTGCTACTTCCTTCCTGGCTTTGGCTGACTCTATATGACTTGGTTTAGCTAGATATAACACTGGCTGCATTAACTGTTGGTGCAAATCTCCTGTTCTAATATTAATGAACATAGGTTTGTTTTTAAAGAAGAACAAATGACCAGCCCAAAAAAAAAGTACCTGGGAAAAAATAAAATACTCTTTATCTACTGTGACATAAAAATATTGCTGAGCGTGCGAGGATCTGCAGCAAAGTGCGGGGATTGCAGATAAGTGCTGCATAGTTTAAACACAATATCATAGTGGTGATAACTGTAATTGTTTAATATTCTATTAGGTAATTGTGTGTCTGTTTGTCTGTGATACTGTGAAAAAGCAAAAAAAAAAAGTTTGTCTTCTGATTTAATTAGTAGTATTAGCCACACCTGTTTCTACAAGCTTCTGGGAGCTTCTGGTATTTCTTGTGGAACTATATAATCCAGCCAGAACAAGCGAGGTTGCTGAGCGTGCGAGGCTCTGCTGCAAAGTGCGGGGATTGCAGATAAGTGCTGCATAGTTTAAACACAATCTCATAGTTTGACACAACATAGTTTGAATTTATCCTTATACGTTTCCCATTGTTTTCTTTTTCTTTGTTTTTCTACTTTACTGTTTATCCCCATTTCATAGGTGCTCTATGGACAATGCTACCAGGTGTGTATTTTGTCAGATGTATGCATGCCTTGGGCAGCCGTTTGAGGGTGAATATGTCTGCACTCGATGCAAGCATGTTGCATATTTGGAAGCCAAGGTAACTGATCTAAATAAGCAGCTTGCAATACTCAGGGGCATTGCAAACCTGGAGAGGAGTTTAGAGCTCACTGAGCTTTCTCTGGATGGGGCCAGTGATATTGAGGAGGGTGGAGGTGGGGAAGATCAGGACCCAGAGGTAGGTAGCTGGGTAACAGTTAGAAGAAGAGGTAGGGGGAAAAGTGTCAGGGAGCCTAGTCCTGACCTGGCACAACCTAGTAAATATGCCTGTTTGGCTGATATTAAGAATGAAGGGCCAGGACTAGGGTCACTACAGCAAGATGTTGCTCCTAGAAACCAGGAAAACGACTGCTGTAGGAAGGAGGGAAATAGGAGTGTAGAAAAGCCCAGACAGATGTTGGTGGTAGGGGACTCTATAATTAGGCGGACAGACAGGGTCATCTGTCGCCGAGACCGTGAATGCCGAACAGTGTGTTGTCTGCTGGGTGCTCGGGTTCAGCATATTGCGGATCGGATAGACAGATTGCTGGTTGAGGCTGGGGAAAACCCAGCGGTGATGGTGCACATTGATACTAATGACAAAGTTAGAGGCAGGTAGAAGGTCCTTAAAAATGATTACAGGGAACTAGGAGAAAAGCTGAAGTCCAGGACCTCCAAGGTGGTGTTTTCAGAAATACTACCGGTGCCACAAGCATCACTAGAAAGACAGAGGGAGCTTAGGGAGATAAATACATAGCTTAGAAATTGGTGCAGGAAAGAAGGGTTCAGGTTCATGGAGAACTGGGCCGACTTCTCAGTCGGCTACGGGCTCTACGGTAGGGATGGGCTGCACCTCAATGGGGAGGGTGCAGCTGTACTGGGGGAGAAATGGTCAGACGGATAGAGGAGCTTTTAAACTAGGATCTGGGGGGAGGGAGGGTAGTAAAGCAAATAAGGGGATAGATAGAGCAGATAGAGACAGTGAGACGGTAGCGGTCAATGAATGATTGGGGGGATGGGACATACAAGGAACGTAGGGAGACTAGCAGTAATAAAGGTGTTAATAGGATTAAATGTCTACTGGCAAATGGAAGAAGTCTTGCAAACAAAATGAATGAATTGGAGACTCTTATGTCAACCATGGGTTATGATGTGGTGGGCATTACGGAAACCTGGCTGAATGAAAGCCATGACTGGGTGACAAACATACAGGGTTATACTACATTTAGGAAGGACAGGAAAGACAAAAAAGGTGGTGGAATGTGTATATTTATCAAATCTAACCTAAAACCTGTGTTGAATGATGACATTGGGGGGAACTGCAACAATGTAGAGTCAGTATGGGAAAATGTACATGGGGAGGGGAATAATGGAAAAATTCTAATTGGAGTTTACTATAAGCGCATTAACATACATGAACAAATAGAGGGTGAAATGCTGGAACAAATTGAAAAGGCAGCTAATAATAATAATCAGGTTCTTATTATGGGGTATTTCAACTATCCAGACATACACATACAACGGGACATAGAATCTTCTGGTTGTGCTAAAGGCTGTAAGTTCTTATCTACTATTCAAGACAATTTCCTCTCTCAGATGGTAGATGAACCGACCAGGGGAGATAATTTGCTAGATCTGGTCCTGTCAAATAGACCGGATACCATTTCAGACCTACAGATCCGGGAGCACTTGGGCACAAGTGATCATAATATGGTAAGCTTCAACGTAATATTCAATAAAACATTTCAAAGGGGAAATGCTAAAACCTGGAATTTTAGGAAAGCTGATTTCAACAAATTAAGGGAAGAGCTTTAATGTGTACAGTAGATTGGGACAAAGTCATGGTAACTGGGGATACCGAACATAAATGGGGTACTTTTAAGGCTATACTACTAGAGTCCTGTAAAATACTTATACCCTCTGGTAATAAAATGTCCAGGAATAAAAAGAAACTACTATGGATAAATAAGACTGTACAAAGTATAATAAAACAAAAACAAAGGGCGTTTAAAATCTTAAAGGCTGAGAATACAGAAATAGCATTTCAGAAGTATAAAGATATCAATAGGAAATGTAAAAAAGAAATCAAGCAAGCAAAATCAGCTGCTGAAACAAAAATCGCCAATGACATTAAAATAAATCCCAATATCTTTTAAAAAAAAATACATTAATGCTAAAAGGAAAACAAAGGATGGTATCGGCCCTTTAAAATATAATAACAAGTTAATCTAAAGGCATTTGATACTGTACCCCATAATAGCCTTATACTAAAGCTCCAGAAGCAAGGACTAGGGGAAACTATATGCAACTGGGTAAAGAATTGGCTAAAAGATTGGAAACAAAGAGTAGTCATAAATGGCATATTCTCTAAATGGGCTATGGTCAGCAGTGGGGTGCCGCAGAGATCTGTGCTAGGACCGATTCTTTTTAATCTCTTTATTAATGACCTTGTGGATGGGATTGATAGTAAAGTGTCAATCTTTGCTGATGACACCAAACTATGTAGGATATTAAAAACTGACCTTGATAGTACAATATTACAAAAAGATCTGGATAAGATGTCAGAATGGGCAGATACTTGGCAAATGAGATTTAATGTTTATAAATGTAAAGTAATGCACCTAGGACGGAGTAATCCTATAGCTGCGTAAACATTAAATGGAAGTAAACTCGGGACTACAGAACAGGAGAAGGACTTGGGTATTCTCATTACAAATAAGCTGAGCAACAGTATTCAATGTCAAGCAGCAGCTGCTAAAGCAAACAAGATTTTTGCGTGTATAAAAAGAGAAATTAGATCCCGTTATCCCAACGTATTGTTACCCCTCTATAAATCACTTGTAAAGCTACATCTGGAATATGGGATCCAGTTTTGGGCTCCACATTTTAAAAAGGACATTCAGAAGATAGTCAGTTCAAAGGCGGGCAACTAGACTACTACAAGGAATTAAAGGCCTCACATATGATGACAGGTTGAAAAAGTTAGATATGACGTCTCATTTATTTCTATAAATACATGTGTGGTCAATATAAAGTACTGGCACATGACTTATTTCTTCCAAAGGCAATACTAAGGACCAGGGGGCATACACTGCGATTGGAAGAAAAGCGTTTCTGGCAGCTAAATAGGAAAGTTACAGTTAAAGCAGTCAGACTGTGGAATTCCCTACCACAAGAGGTAGTAATGGCAGACACTATAACAGCTTTTAAAAAAGGGCTGGATGATTTCTTCAGTACACAACATTGTTGGTTATAAATGACTTAGTGACCAAATGTAGAACTGGTGGAGGAAGGTTGAACTCGATGGACCTAGGTCGTTTTTCAACCTAAGTAACTATGTAAATATGTAACTACTAAAATGTTACCGTCTATCTATTTATGCGTTCCTGTGCCATTGTGCCAAGCTAAGCAACTTTGCATACTGCAGTGCCAGGAAAGAACATAAGTTTTTACGAGAGGCCCCCACTCCAAGCATCTGTATATAGATGCATTTACATATAACTAAGTAGTTACTTTTACTTGAAGTATAATCTTCCCAAGGATTCAAACTGAACAATTAGCATGGCAGACAAAAAATAGAAAACTACTTATGGGAGGATTTTCTCTGCTAAAGATCTAAATTGTGTTCTTCTTCATTATAGGCATATTGTTCAGGTACATAGAGCTACATCTTTATATAAAAATACATCTATACACCTACATGACGTTTAGGCGTAAAATAAAATACCCTTTAACCACCAAGCTATTCCTAAACTATCCTGTATGCACATTCATACTACCCATCCATAACTGGAAAGGCATTTTACCATAAAAGGCCACTGTTTTCTAAATTCTTAAAGGGGAATGCCACTTATGAGTCAGTGTTATATGAATTCAAGGAAATTAGTAAGCAGTAATAGGTTTTTGAATTATTCGCTGTTTCATGATTGCATGTTACAGATTAGCTTTTAATTAAAAAAATATATATATATGTATATATATATATATATATATATATATATATATATATATATATTAGATCTTCTAACTGCTTCCAGAAACATTACGCTTCAAAAATGATTCTGATGTAAAGTAGATATATGGGAAATGTTATTTATTAACTATTTTGTATGATATAACTATCTGGTTTGGGAGCATACAAAAATCAAAGTTTAAAAATTAAAAAAAACCCAATTTTTTGGTAATATTTTCAATATTTTCATAAATAAACGCAAATAATATGGACCACAATTTACCACGCCATGCCTCTGCTATGGGGTACATGAGCTGGGGCAGCATCTGCCTGCGCTGTTAGCACCGGCACTGAGCCCCCCACCCAGTATCGCACTTTCAAATGTATCGGCCTCACAGATTCCAATACAGTTAAAAGTAGTGATGAGGCGAAGCACAGCGCTCCCTCTCATCACTGTCTTGCTGTGTTTGTGCTCAGACAGCTCAGCACAGTGGTGACGTCACTACTGCTATGTTGAGCTGTGCAGCACACAGACACACTGGACAAATGAGAAGCAGCGGCGGGGTACCAAACAGAGGTGAGTATTCAGTACATAGTGGGGGGTGCATAATGGTATGTGCGGCATGCATAATGCAATGCAGGGGTGCATAATACTATGTGGGCAGTGCATAATGCTATGTGGGAGTACATACTGCTATGTGGGGGTGTATAATGCTATGGGGGGTGTATAATGCTTTGTAGGGTGTATAATCCTATGTTGGGGCTGCATAATACAATATGGGGTGCTTAACACTATGTGGGACACAATACTATGTGGGGTGCAAACCGTAATCTAAGGCTGCATGATACTATGGGGGGCTGCATAATGCTATGTGGGGCAGCATAATACTATGTGGGGGTGCATAATACTATGTAGAGAAGCATGATACTATGTGGGGCTGCATAATGCTATGTGGGGCTGCATAGCACTATGTAGGGCTGCATAACACTATGTGAGGCTACATAATGCTATGTGAGGCTGCATAACGCTATGTAGGCCTGCATAATGCTATGTGGAGCTGAAGATGATATGTGGGACTGCACATTGATATGTGAGGCTGTATAATGCTATGTGGGGGTGCATAATGCTATGTGGGGCCGCATAATGCTATGTTGGGCAGCATAATACTATGTGGGGGCTGCATAATACTTTCTGGGGCAGAATAATACTATATGGAAGAAAATGGAGAGTGTATGATAGTACATGGAAGACTATGGGGTGCATTAGACAATATGTGTGGCCCATTCTGTATGGAGGAATGGAGGACTATGTGGAGCCCATTCTGTATGGAGGACTATGGGGGACCATTATACTATATGGAGGACTATGTGAGGCCCATTATTTTATATGGAAGGCTTTGTGCGGCCATTATAGTATTTGGAGTATTATCTATTATATTATTATATGAGGGACTAATATATAGCGTGCAAGCAATTATACAGTGTGAATGTTTGTGTGAGGTCCGTCATACTGTGTGGAGGGCTGTGTGGGGGCCATTATACTATTTGGAGGTTAGTAATAGAGATGAGCGAGCCTATGAAGGCTCAAGCTTGGTTCAGTTTGTTGAACTGAGGCCCTGTTCGAGTTAGGTTCGACGAACCGTTCGAAGAACCTATCTAGCCCCATTGAAACCAATGGCAGGCAAACACAAACACATAAAAACACATTATAAATGTACACATACAGTTAATATACATTGCCATTACACTTGCAAGTCCCCGCGACGCGTCCTGCACTCTGTCTCCCGCCGCTTTTCCTTCCGATAATCGCTGCATCCTCCCGGTAACCAGCACTGATGATAGGACCTTCCGTGACTTCAAAAAAAGCATGTGACCAGTCACGTGTCTATTATTTCATTGGCTAAAGACTGGTCACATGGCTATGACGTCATGCTAGGTCCTGTCATTGCATCTCTCTGGTACGCGGTGATAGTTCCGGCATCTCCGTATACCAGCGAAATGCTCTGGCACATGGTTGGCTTCTCCGTTCTGCTTCCTCGTTCCGTTATTCACTGGCTGCCACAGCTGGTCAATAACGGAGATCACCATTGCTATAGCATCCCGCCTGTCAGCGGTGACGTCACCGCTTACAGCCCGCAGCGGCATCGGGAATCATGTGATCGGAGCACCGTTGGTATGGTAACCCGCTTGTCAGCGGCGACGTCACCGCTTACAGCCTGCAGCCTCTGCTCACTCTCACTGAGTGAATAGACTGCACGGGGAGCAGCAGCGTCATCCTCCCATGCAGTGCTGTCTGATGTAGCAGAGCTGCATGGGTTGAAGGAGGAAGACAGAAGACCATGGATCATGGAGGGATGAGAGGGATTAATAAACATGGAGTCTCTAATGTGTCTATGTGTCTATATTTCTATTAAAGTATTTTTTCTTTGTGTGGTGTCTTTTTTTTAACCCTTTATTGGAGATTCTTAATGGCTGGGTCAAACTTGCCTGACATTAAGAATCTCTGACTTAATAGTAGCTAGTAAAACAACGCTAGTATTAACTCATAATTACCCAGCGAACCACCGGCATCAGGGCAGCTGGAAGAGTTGGATACAGCGCCAGATGATGGCGCTTCTATGAAAGCGCCATTTTCTGGGGCGGCTGCGGATTGCAATTCGCAGCAGAGGGGCCCAGAAAGCTCGGGCTAACCTGTGCTGCGGATTCCAATCCCCAGCTGCCTAGTTGTACCTGGCTGGACACAAAAATGGGGCGAAGCCCACGTCATTTGTTTTTTAATCATTTCATGAAATGTATGAAATAATTAAAAAAAGGGCTTCCCTATTTTTTTTGTTCCCAGCCGGGTACAAATAGGCAGCTGGGGGTTGGGGGCAGCCCGTAGGTGCCTGCTGTACCTGGCTAGCATACAAAAATATAGCGAAGCCCACATGCTGAGTCTTGTAGTTCTGCAGCTGCTGTCTGCTCTCCTGCATACACTAGTGAATGGATTATGCTGAGCCTTGTAGTTCTGCAGCTGCTGTCTTCTCTCCTCCATACAGACAGACAGCAGCTGCAGAACTACAAGGCTCAGCATACTCCACCCAGGACTGTATGCAGGAGTTTTTTGCCCCCCCCCCAAAAAATTATGTGGGCTTCGCCATGTTTTTGTATGCTAGCCAGGTACAGCAGGCAGCTACATGCTGCCTCCAACCCCCAGCTGCCTATTTGTACCCGGCTGGGAACCAAAAATATAGGGAAGCCCTTTTTTTTTTAATTATTTCATAAATTCCATGAAATAATTAATAAAAAAAATGACATGGTCTTTGCCCAATTTTTGTGTCCAGCCAGGTACAACTAGGCAGCTGGGGATTGGAATCCGCAGCTCAGGGTGCCCAAGCTTTCTGAGCACCCCTGTTGCGAATTGCAGTCCGCAGTCGCCCCAGAAAAGGGCGCTTTCATAGAAGCGCCATCTTCTGGCCCTGTATCAAACTTTTCCAGCTGCCCTGGTGACGGGTGGCTTGCTGGGTAATAATGGGATTAGGGATAGTTGGATATTATCAACTGGCCCTAAGTCCGAAATTTATGGTGTCACGCCAATATTAGACATGGCCACCATGAATTTCTAGTACAGATAAAAAAAAAACACAATACACAGAAAAATATTTTTATTAGAAATAAAACACAACACAATTAGTGACTCCATCTTTATTGAAATAAAGAACCCCCCTCCACAGTAATCCTGGGTCAAGGGTCCCGCGCCGTCCAATCCAGATCCAATATCATCTGATCGGTTTGCTGGAAGGCAAAGCGATCAGATGATTTGTCAGGCTCAAGGGCCTGAATATAATGACACAGCAGCTGATTTTATTAACATCTTTTATACAATCAGATGATGCATCAGTGCAAAAAAAAAAACTACACACTTCTGTGCAGACTCCTGTCCGACAGCATCAGCTGATAGTTTAGCCGGCTGGGCGGTAAAAAGCCAGCCTCACCGCTCGACTTATAGTGTCAGCTGATTCTGTTAGGTGACCGCATCAGCTGATCATTGCCAGGTCTGAGAGAGAGAGAGAAAGAAGAGAGAGAGAAGAGAGAGAGAAAAGAGAGAGAGAAAAAAAAACAGAAAAAAGAGAGAGAAAAGAGAAGAGAGGGAGAGAGAGAGAAGAAGAGAGAAGAGAGAGGGAGAGAGAGAAGAGAGAGAGAAAAGAGAGAGAGAAAGAAAAACAGAAAAAAGAGAGAGAAAAGAGAAGAGAGGGAGAGAGAGAGAAGAAGAGAAAAGAGAGAGAGAGAGAGAGAGAAGAGAGAGAGAAGAGGAGAGAAGAGAGAGGAGAGAGAAGAGAGAGGAGAGAGAGAGAAGAGAGAGAGAAGAAAGAGAGGAGAGAAGAGGAGAGAGAGAGAAGAGAGAGAGAAGAGAGGAGAGAGTGAGAGAGAGAGAAGAGACTGACTGAGACTGAGACTGACTGACTGAGACTGAGACTGACTGACTGAGAATGACTGACTGAGACTGACTGACTGAGACTGACTGAGACTGACTGACTGAGAGAGACTGACTGAGACTGATTGACTAAATGAGACTGACTGAGACTGACTGACTGATTGACTCACTGACTGACTGAGACTGACTGACTGACTGACTGAGACTGACTGACTGAGACTGACTGACTGACTGACTGAGACTGACTGACTGAGACTGACTGACTGACTGGGACTGACTGACTGAGAGAGACTTACTGATTGACTGAGACTGACTGACTGACTGAGACTGACTGACTGAGACTGACTGACTGAGACTGACTGACTGAGACTGACTGACAGACTGACTCACTGACTGACTGAGACTGATTGAGACTGACTGACTGAGATTGACTGACTGAGACTGACTGACTGACTGAGACTGACTGACTGAGAGAAAGAGAGAGAGCAATGCACCCTCATTCCGTAAACTGCTGCAATTTTAGAGGTGTGGCTCACAGCTGATGTCCGGCTCCTCCCCTCAGTGCATAATTAAATTAAATTAAAATTATAAATAAATAATTCTAATTTAAAATAAATTAAATTTTTTACTGAGACGGCCAGGGCTAGAACTCATGCTTCTGAGTCGAGCGCTCTAACCATACAGCTACTGGCTCTAATGAAAAACATAGGCAGATTTGGTAATCTTGACTTCTGCATTGCATACTGAAGTCTCAGATTACAGTGCGGTTCACTTCAGGTGCTACGTGGAGAGGGCACAAATCGCTCCCTGCATCTTCATGTAGCAGAGCTAGCAGAGCTGACAGTGTCGTGTGGATTACTTCGGACCTGGAGGGGTATTTGGGGATTTTAATAAAATGGTGAAAGGGGAAGTTTTTTTGTCTTTTATTCCAAATAAAGGATTTTTCGCTGTGTGTGTTTCTTTACTTTTACTTTCAGTTTAATCAAGGAAGGTATCTCGGGGAGACGCCTGGCATGGGATTAATTCATTATTACCCCGATTGCCACCGCACCAGGGCAATTTGGGATGAGTTGGGTAGAGTCCCGGGACTGTTGCATCTAATGGATGCCGCAATTCCGGGCGACTGCTGGGTGATATTGTTAGGCTGGAGGGCTCCCCATACCGTGGCACTCCCCATCCTGACAATATCAGCCTCCAGCTGTGCGGCTTTATCCTGGCTGGTATCAAATATGGGTAAACCGCATTTTTTTATTATTATTTATTTATTTTATTGCACGATATAGACCCGCCCGCTGGTGGCTGTGATTAGTTGCAGTGAGACAGCTGTCACTCATCGTGGGGGCGTGTCTGACTGCAACCAATCATGGGCGCCAATGTGCAGGGAAAGCACAGAATAACTGATTGAATAATGAAGTGGCAGCCATTTTCAAAAGAGGAAAAGACGCCGCAGATTTGTGACAGCCGTGCAGCGAGTCGCCCGTGATCAGTGAGTAGGAAAGAGAGAGGGATTGTGCTGGGGACGCAGGACGCATGCAGACAGCAACGTGTGCACATAGCCTTACTGTGAAAAGCCACGTTTTTGGTGCTCGAACCGTTCTCTAACGTAATTCGAACTGTCGAGCTTTTAGCAAAAAGCTCGAGTTCGTCGAACGACTCGAACACCCCCCAAAATCAATCGAACATGAAATTGGCGAACCTCGAACATCGCTCATCTCTAGTTAGTAAGAGCTAGTATACTGTAAGTAGACCCATTATTCTGCATGGAGGGCTGTGTGGTGTGGTCACAGTTGGGGATTTTAGTGTGTCGGGGTAACCATTCATTGGTAGAGTAGTCGAAGGGGGGTACAGTAGGGTCATCATTCTGTGTGTGTGGAGAGTACTGTGCAGGAATTTACTGTGGGATATCATACAGTGTTTCTGGGGCACTTTTGTTGCCATCACACTTTATGGCTGCAATGAAAGGGGAATCTAGGGGCTTTAATAGGAGGAAAATTACTTGGTAAGGGCTGTAAAGTTGTGAAATATGGTCCTCTGTGGTTCAGCTGAATATTATTACTTTTATTTTTTTGGGGGGGTAGGCTTAATTAGAAATTCTGCTATGGGGCCCCATGATTTCTATGTACAGCAAGTGAAGTTATAAGGCCATTAGTGCTCCATCCTTGTGGCATTAACTCCTCCATCACACCGACGTGTTTTGTCACTTCTAAAACTTTCTCAAGATGCCATTTTTATATTTAATATCTTTTGCATGTACTTATGCTGCTTAAGCTATTGCCTTTTGTGAACTTGTTGAAACTATCAAGCATGTTGCCGCTAACAAGACCATGCTGTTTCTGAACTCTCTACTGTGTACATCCTTCTACAATCCCGGAGTGCACAACCATTTTGCTACAATGGGCAATTGGATTCTAAATTCTTATAGGGTATACCACCATCCACATACCCCTTAAATGTCAGTGCCATATAAATGAGGTAATCAGTAAGTAATAACTAGTTTGAGTATATATAGTTTTTCACATGCTCGCGTTTCATACATTAGCTATTACTTATATTTCTTTTGCTCAGGAAACTAAAAATGGAAGCAGAAGGAGGAACAAAATCTAAAAAAGAAACTGCATCTTTCCACCCTAGGTTACAAGATTGAACTATTAAAGTGTGTAGAAGCCATAATTTTATACAAAATTTTCCTTTAAAATTTCAACTTTTCTGGAGCAGAATGCACTCTATATTGAGTCAATGTGGAGCGTGCCAAAATGTCAGCTTTCCTTTCTGTGAATTTTTTTTTCGGCCAAAAACTATTAGAGAAACTAGTCTCACATGCTGATAGCAAAGTTAAATGTAAGAAACATTATTCGTTCAAGTAATTTCCACTGCTCTCTGCTCCATCCTATGTGCTCTGGAAACAGCTTTTTCTTCACTAAGAGCTCATCTGTTGAGTTCCACCTGGGTCAATATGAGGATGGAAAACTAATATTTGAGAGAGGAAAGTAGAAAGTTTCCTTGGATTCACTTCAATAAAAAAAAATCAGATGCAATTTAATTTTAGCTACTGCATAATCAACTGAGTGTAATCCCTTCATCCTATTTTTACACTATATATTGTAAGTAAAAATATCCTTTTAAAACATTATTAAAAAAACAAAAATATGCATGATGCTAAAATGATTGAAATTTAAATTCATTAAAATATAGTAAGGAGCCATTTTATGAAGCTGAGCAAGTTTGAAAAGAATTTTAATAGATTTCTGCAGGAAATATAAATTAACCTGCCATCCTGGAATTAAAATGTATTTCATTTCATTAAGACATATCATGACTACATATTAAATTTTCTAAGAAATATAATATACGATCTTGGGGACATCTCTGCAAGTGCCAGTCTGTTTATTTACAGATGCTTGCCCAAACAGTCGTGAGTAGATATGAGCAGACTCGTAGATGTTTGGGTTCACCCAGACTTTAGTTAAAAGTTAGTTTTGGGACCCAGACTTGACCTGAACTTGTTCCTGGACCCCAAACCCTATATCAGTCAATAGTGACCCGAACTTATTGGTTCAACTTGAGTAACAAGTATAATGGAAGTCAATGATTGGGCAGTTCTGCTCTTCACCCACATACAGCTAGCCATGAACAAAGCATTTCCGGGGGGAGGGATTTTGTTGTTTTTGGACACACTACATCTGAACATGTTTTTTCACCCAGTGAGAGCTATTCAGAGACTGAAATCATCTCTCACTGGGTTGAGCACCAAGCGTACCCAAGCACCCTCATGCTTAATTGAGTGGTTAGCCTATGAACAGCACTCAAAGCAGGGCAAAGACTTACCGTACTTTTTAAAAGACTGTGTTCGGGTTCGAGACCCAGACACCCAGTGATCGATATGAACCCCGAACTCTACAAGCCGGGTTCGCTCATTTTTAGTTGTGAGGAGCAGATGAACGGGTAACAAATAAAAGGTGAAATAATTGTTTCTTTATGTAATAAGATATATACTCGTAGTAGAGGTTTACAAAAACAATAAACTACAGGAAGATTAATTTACATCAGTTGAGGGATGATCTTATAAACTAATCAGAGATTTAAACTAACAATGTCCTTAAAAATAAAAGTACAGAAAGGAAAAGGAACACTTTTATAAGATCCTGCACGTAATTTATACTCAACATGAATAAACAAGATATAAAAAAGATAAAAAAACATTGTGGCTAAATAGAGCTGTATGGGGCGCAATCTGTTAAAAAAAAATGAAAGCGTTTAGAGAATTAAAGGGTACAGTTCCACTTGTGTATGACTCTTGTGTGTTTTGCATCAGTATCACGTAGCACGGCCTGACAATCTCTGGACAGGAGCGCCTCAGCTGCATAGAAATACATGCAGCGGACCTGCTCCTGTCGGACAGTGTGCGGCCGTGCCGGATGATACCGATGCGACACTTGTACGAGTCATACACTAGTGGAACCGTATTCAAAGTAAGGTACTGATGAGGTATTAAGAACATAGAGAAAAATAAATTGTGTAAAGGACAAATTAAGCCAACAAAGATTGAGACCAAGAGGCTCATTGCTAAAGAAGGTAAAAATAATCCCAAAATATTTTTCAACTTCATAACAGTAACAAACTGACAAATGATAGTGTTAGCTCTTTCAAAAATAACATGGGTGAAATTTTAGAAGAAGATGAGGGAAAGACCAATCGATTAAATGCCTAATGACATAATCAGGGATCTCATACACTCCCCATTAAATGTCACCTGCTTAACCCAGCAGGAAGCACGGGGCCTCCTCAAAATCACTAAAGCAGAGAAATCACTGGGCACAGATGGCATACACCCACCGAGTACTGCACAACCTAGTTTCCGTGATAAAAAGACTATTATTCCAAATAACTTACATATTCCAAAATAACTTGGTTTGTATTACAAGAGTGGTGCATTTCAATTAGCAAATAGGGTGCTGATATTCAAAAATGGTACAAAAACTTAGCTGGGAAATTATAGGCCTGTAATTTATTTTTTTTTTAAATTCTTTATTTTAAAGCAAACTCGTAACAAGACAAAGCATCCCCTGCTCCCCACGGAGCAGCAGATATTATTACAGATATGACGATAGTATGTGTTCAAACAATCAACAAACATGAACTGATCCCATCCCCACTTCTGCTCGAGTCTGGCCCATTTTACACCTTTTATAAGCCGACCCAACTTAAAGAGGGTAGAGAAAAGAGCAGAGAAAGAGAGCACAGTATAGAGAAGATTTAAAGCAGGCAGAAAGGGAGAAATAGAGAGGAAGTAGTGGGGAGAGAAAGTAGGAGAGGGGGCAGGGGGTAGTGTAGGAGAGGGGGAGGGGAAAAAAAAAATATAAGGGGGGGGAGGTAGAGGTTTCTCCCAGGGGGTTACGAGTCCTGTGAAGCAGAGAACAGGCCAGCGTACTCTGCCGAATATGTGAACTCCAACCATGGAAACCATGTCCTATAAAAGTCTTCCTGACGGTCATTAAGAGAGGACGTCAGGTCCTCCATATGCATCAGGTCGTTAATCCTTGATACCCACTGTGCCAGCGTGGGGGGGGTAGCAGACTTCCAGCCGAGCGGAATGCAAGACCTGGCGGCCATGACCAAGAATCTTAGCAATGATCGCCTATATTTAGAGACCGGGAGTTCGTATAACTGTAAAATAAACAGCTCCGGACCCAGTGTCTCAGTTGTACCGGTCACCCATCTGATTACCTCCCCCACCTCCGACCAAAACCGCTGCAGAGAAGGACAGGACCAGAAAATGTGCGCAAAATCACCCTCCCCCAAGCCGCACCTCCAGCAGGCAGGGTTAACTGAGGGAAACATTCTATGGAGTCTGGTCGGAACCCTGTACCACCTAGCCAGCAGTTTGTAATTAGCTTCCAACAGCCTGGAACTGATCGAGGTTTTATGTGCCAGCTGAAGAATGCCGTTTCTCTGTGAGTCAGATAAAACAATCCCAAGGTCCCTCTCCCACTGCAGTAAGTAGGCCGGGGGGGGCAAATCTCCCGGATCTGTTAACATATTGTATGTCAGGGAGAGTGAGTGTCGTAGGACACCCTCTCCCAAACACATCTTTTCGAATCCTGTAGGAGGTCCGGCGTACTGAGTGAAACGAGGGAGGGAGTACATAAAGTGCCTTAACTGCATAGCCCTCCATCCCCCCAAGGGACTCGGAGGCAAGAGGTCCCGGATAGCCGCTAGAGATGGCCAATCCCCCTCTCTACCCAAATGGTACGCTCTGAATTTGCCCCCCTGAACCCAGTCCCTAAAGATAGGCCTATAATTTTAACCTTTTCTGTGGGAAGAATCTTTGAGGGTTTTCTACTAGATGCTATCCTGGAATTTCTCAATAAAAATTACCTAATAACCCAGTTTTAAAACAGGTTTATGAGGGATAGGTCCTGTCAAACTAATCTGATACACGTTACAAGGAGGTAAGTTCCAGAATGGACCGGGGTAAGGTCATGGATGTTTTCTGTCTGGACCATTTTAAAGCGTTTGATA
Source organism: Anomaloglossus baeobatrachus (assembly GCF_048569485.1). Lineage (NCBI taxonomy): Eukaryota > Metazoa > Chordata > Amphibia > Anura > Aromobatidae > Anomaloglossus > Anomaloglossus baeobatrachus. The sequence continues at coordinate 136,733,290 of NC_134355.1, forward strand.
CAGTGTCACATAAAAGGTTGGTATGTTAAATGAGATTAATGGGAATAAGGGAAAATATGTGTAACTGGGATAAGTACTGGCTCAGTAATAGGAAACAAAGGGTGGTTATTAATGGGGCATTATGATTGGATCTCGGCTAACATGGCTCAGTATTGGGTCCTACTTTTATTAATATATTTATTAATGACCTTATAGGGGGCATACAGAGTAAAATGTAAATGTTTGCAGATGATATCAAACTCAGCAGGGTAATCAACACAGAGGAGGATAATTTAATGTTACAGAGAGATTTATGTAAGCTGGAGACTTGGACTGAGAAATTACATTTGAAGTTTAAAGTAGACAGATGTAGGCCAAAGAAATAAAATATACAATTATATGCTAAACAGTAAATGTTTGGATAAAATGACACTAAAAAGACTTGGGTGTATGGATGGACGACAAACTTAACTTTACTAGTGATGAGCGAGCATGCTTGTCACTACTCGGTACTCGCACGAGTATCGCTGTACTCGGGCTGCTCGGCGGGGACCGAGTAATCTTGCGATACTCGTGCTGTACTCGTGGTCTTCATTTCTGCATGTTGGCGCTCTTTTGAGAGCCAGCCCTCATGCAGGGATTGGCTGGCAGACCACTGCAATGCCACAGCCCTGTTAGTTGTGGAATTGCAGTGATTGGCCGGCCTGCACAGCGTGACCGAGCCTTTATATCGGCCGGCGCGCTGTGCTCTGCTCACAGCTATCCAGACAGTGAGTGCAGGGAGAGTGTCGCTGATTCAGGGAAAGCTTTGCGGCCCTTTATAGCTTTTTCAGTTGCAGGGCTGCAAACAGTGTGACCAAAAGTCCTTCTCAGGACTATTCTAGTTGTATACAGGCAGGCAGGGTATAGCCAGGTCGGAGTACAGTAGCAGAGTCCTTCTCAGGACTACTGTTGCTATATACAGGCAGGGTATAGCCAGGTCTGAATACAGGCTAGTGACCAAAAGAGTCCTTGTCAGGACTATTGTACCAGTATACAGGCAGGCAGGCAGGCAGGGTAGTGGTGACCGTATACCAGCCTTCATCATATCTGGGGCTGGTGTACACAGTGTAAAACAGTCCAGATAGTGTCTGACTTGTCTGTAATTGTCGCTCCCCAAAAAAACCTGTTAGGTTCTTATTGCGTCCGTGCTTGGTTTTTAAAACCGCACGTGTGTGCCTGTTGGTGGCAGCGTACAGGTGCACTTGTGTGCAATTTCCACACACTTTGATATAACGCACAAGTAGTGAATATACACGTCAGCAGTGCACAGCATTGCAAAATGCGCAAGGGCATTGGCAAGGAACAAGGAAGTGGACGTGATGGTGGTGCAGGCAGAGGCCGAGGTCGTGGGCAAGCTCTAATTTCGCCACAACAAAGGGCCACATCTAGTCGCTCGCACGTCCTGTCCCAAATTCTTGGGGACCGCAGCAGTACACCGCTCTTGAACCAAGACCAGTGTCAACAGGTTGTTAGTTGGATAGCAGATAATGCTTCCAGTCAGATTGGCACCACCACAAACACTCTGTCTTCCACACGGTCAAGTGTCAGTAGCCGTGATACTGCACCGCACATTTCTGAACCTGATCCTCCTTCCTACCACCAGGCTGAGTACACGTCCTCCTCGGACATTAATGATCCCACACTTGGACACTCGGAAGAGCTGTTCACGTTTCCATTCACACATTCTGGCCTCTCGCCAGCTCATATTGAAGTGGGTCATGAGGAGATCGTCTGTACAGATGGCCAAATATTTGAGCAGCCACATTCTCACGAAGTTGGCAACGTGTCTCAACAAGTGGTGGACGATGATGAGACACAATTGTCAGGAAGTCAGGAGGAGGAGCAGGGTGCGGAAGAGGAAGACGACGTGGTGGATGATCCAGTAACTGACCCAACCTGGCAGGAGGATATGCAGAGCGAGGACAGCAGTGCACAGGGGGAGGGAGGCGTAGCATCACAACAGGCAGTAAGAAGCAGGGTGGTGGCCCCAGGCAGAAGTCAGGCAACCGTTCCCCGGAACAACACGACGACACAAGGTGCCTGTACAAATGTTAGGTCTTCCCGAGTCTGGCAGTTTTTTAAGTTGGATCCAGATGATTCAAAAAAGGCCATTTGCAACACCTGCCGTGCCAGCATCAGCAGGGGTACCAAAACTAGCAGCCTGACCACCACCAGCATGATCAGGCACATGTCAGCCAAGCACCCGACTTTGTGGGAAGTACAACAGAGTCGAGGAGCAGTGCTTGCTGATGTCACTGCTACGTCTTCGCTGGTTGTGCATGCGAGCCAATCCTCTGTCCATGCTGCCTGCGAACAAGCCTCCTCCACTCCTGCACCTGCAGTTGCCTACGCAGAAAGAACACCATCATCAAGCACGTCCTTGTCCCAGCGCAGCGTTCAGTTATCCATTCAGCAAACCTTTGAACGCAGGCGCAAATACACTGCCAACACCCCACATGCCACAGTTCTAAATGCTAACATTTCGCGACTGCTTGCGCTGGAAATGTTGCCTTTTAGGCTGGTGGAGACTGAAGCATTCCGTGACCTGATGGCGGCAGCTGTCCCACGTTACTCGGTCCCCAGCCGCCACTATTTCTCCCGGTGTGCCGTCCCCGCGTTGCATAACCACGTGTCACAAAACATCACACGTGCCCTGAACAACGCTGTTTCACCCAAGGTCCACCTAACCACAGACACGTGGACAAGTGCTTGTGGGCAAGGCCGCTACATCTCGTTGACGGCACACTGGGTTAATATTGTGGAAGCTGGGACCCAGTCTGAGCGAGGGACGGAACACGTCCTTCCCACACCAAGGTTTGCAGGCCCTACCTCAGTCAGTGTTTCACCCACACTCTACAGCTCCGGAATGTCATGCTCTTCAGCCTCCTCCTCCTCCTGCGCATCCTCATCCACTGTGCCCTCCACACCAGTCACAAGCTGGAAGCACTGCAGCACTGCCTCGGCGAAGCGGCAACAGGCTGTGCTGAAGCTAATCTGCATAGGTGACAAACCCCACAATGCAGAAGAGCTGTGGACAGCTCTGAAACAGCAGGCAGATCACTGGCTCACACCTCTGAACCTAAAGCCAGGAAAGGTCGTGTGTGACAATGGCCGGAACCTGGTGGCGGCTTTGAGGCGAGGCCAGCTGACACATGTTCCATGCGTGGCCCATGTGCTCAACCTCGTGGTTCAGCGGTTTATAAAGTCATACCCAGAGCTGTCTGATCTACTGGTAAAAGTTCGCCGCCTGTCTGCACATTTTCGAAAGTCACCTACTGCTTCAGCCGGCCTTGCCGGCTTTCAGCGCCGTTTGCATCTTCCGGCTCACAGACTGGTGTGTGATGTCCCCACGCGTTGGAATTCAACTCTGCACATGTTGGTCAGGATATGTGAGCAGAAGAGGGCAGTTGTTGAGTACCTGCATCACCTAAGCCGTCGGGAAATGGGTCAAACTCCACACATAACACCTGAGGAGTGGAGATGGATGTCAGACCTATGTACCATCCTCCAAAACTTTGAGGACTCCACCAAGATGGTGAGTGGTGATGACGCCATTATTAGCGTCACCATACCGCTACTCTGCCTTCTAAAACGGTCTCTGCTGAAAAACAAACATGATGCATTGCAGGCGGAGCGCGATGAGTTGCAGCAAGAAACAGTAGTGGGTGTGGGTGATAACACACAGCCCAGCCTCGTCTCATCACAACGTGCAGTGGAGGACTATGACGAGGAGGAGGATGAAGACATGGAGCAACTCTCCGGCCAAATTGAGGATATGACATGCACACCAGTCATATCCTCGGTTCAGCGTGGCTGGCCAGAGGACAGGGTAGATGAGGAGGAGGAGGAGGAGGAGGAGGAGGACAGCATGTTCAGTCATCTTGTTGGTCAGGCTACTGAAGTCCTGGCTGTTAAGAGTCTGGCGCACATGGCTGACTTTATGGTAAGCTGCCTGTCTCGTGACCCTCGCGTTAAGAACATCTTGGCCGACAATCATTACTGGTTGGTAACACTGTTAGACCCACGCTACAAGGAGAACTTTTTGTCTCTTATTCCCGTGGAGGAGAGGTCAACCAAAATGCAGCAGTTTCGGAAGGCCATACTCACGGAAGTAGGCAAAGCATTCCCCTCACAAAACGCTAGCGGCATAGGTCATGAATCAGTGGACAACCGAGGCGTACAGCCGAGAGAGGCACAAGTCCAATCCGCCAGAGGTAGGGGAACAGTCTTTAAGATGTGGGACAGTTTTCTCAGCCCCTCACGTACCACAGCCCCTGAGGTGCGGGGTAGTGCCACAAGAAATCCTAAGTTTGCCCAGATGCTGAAGGAGTACCTTGCAGATCGAACAACAGTACTCCGACATTCCTCTGTGCCTTACAATTATTGGGTATCCAAGCTGGACACGTGGCATGAATTGGCTCTCTACGCCTTGGAAGTCCTGGCCTGCCCTGCTGCTAGCGTTTTGTCAGAGCGTGTTTTTAGTGCCGCAGGTGGAATCATTACAGATAAACGCACCCGCCTGTCAACTGAAAATGCTGACAGGCTGACTCTGATCAAGATGAACAAGGGTTGGATTGGGCCAGACTTCACCACACCACCAGCAAATGAGAGCGGAATTTAAAGTTTGCCATGTACCTCCACTCACCCATGGGTACACACTTCTGGACTTTGGATAATCGCTGGACTCCTCCTCCTTCTCCTCATGCGCCACCATGATGATGACCGTTACAAATTGCAATACTTAGGCCTTTGTTTCAGGTATACCCCCAGTGGTAAATTTTTTCGCCCATTCTTTGCAGAATGGACATTACAACGACAGGAGACCCGCTCCTTTGCAATGGGAACAATGTTTTGAGGCCCTCATGCACGTCTCTACCCAGGGACAACGTGGAGCCTCCCAATTTTTGGCTGCCCTGCCTAAGGGCTATACTATAATACACCCACTTCCTTAAAATGGACACTTAATGTTTTGAGGCCCTCATGCACGTCTCTACCCAGGGACAACGTGGAGCCTCCCAATTTTTGGCTGCCCTGCCTAAGGGCTATACTATAAAACACCCACTTCCTTAAAATGGACACTTAATGTTTTGAGGCCCTCATGCACGTCTCTACCCAGGGACAACGTGGAGCCTCCCAATTTTTGGCTGCCCTGCCTAAGGGCTATACTATAATACACCCACTTCCTTAAAATGGACACTTAATGTTTTGAGGCCCTCATGCACGTCTCTACCCAGGGACAACGTGGAGCCTCCCAATTTTTGGCTGCCCTGCCTAAGGGCTATACTATAATACACCCACTTCCTTAAAATGGACACTTAATGTTTTGAGGCCCTCATGCACGTCTCTACCCAGGGACAACGTGGAGCCTCCCAATTTTTGGCTGCCCTGCCTAAGGGCTATACTATAATACACCCACTTCCTTAAAATGGACACTTAATGTTTTGAGGCCCTCATGCACGTCTCTACCCAGGGACAACGTGGAGCCTCCCAATTTTTGGCTGCCCTGCCTAAGGGCTATACTATAATACACCCACTTCCTTAAAATGGACACTTAATGTTTTGAGGCCCTCATGCACGTCTCTACCCAGGGACAACGTGGAGCCTCCCAATTTTTGGCTGCCCTGCCTAAGGGCTATACTATAATACACCCACTTCCTTAAAATGGACACTTAATGTTTTGAGGCCCTCATGCACGTCTCTACCCAGGGACAATGTGGAGCCTCCCAATTTTTGGCTGCCCTGGCAAAGGGCTATACTGAAATAGACCCACTTCCTTACAATGGGCACTTCAGGTTTAAAGGCCCTCATGCACGTCTCTACCCAGGGACAACGTGGAGCCTCCCAATTTTTGGCTGCCCTGCCTAAGGGCTATACTACAATAGACCCACTTCCTTCCAATGGGCACTTCAGGTTTACAGGCCCTCATGCACGTCTGTATGCAGGGGCATTGGTGAACCTCACAATTTTGGACTGCCCTGGCAAAGGAAAATACTACAAAGACTCACTTCCTCAAAATGGGCACATTAGACTCAAGAGGCCTTCATGTACGTCTCTTCTCAGGGACATCGGAGTGCCACACAATGTTTTCACGTAAAATCTTTCATGTATTAATCTCAAAAAGTAACATACACCAGCTCTATCTCACTATTGGGTATGTGCCCTTAACATTTCCGCCATGAAAAATCATTTTGGGGTCATTTTGGAAGGTTTTCTGGTGAGTCCGTAAAAATGGCGTAAAACGCGGACAAAATTGTTCACAGCTGTGACTTTTCAGTGATAAATGCTTCAAGGGGTCTTCCCCATGCTGTTGCCATGTCATTTGAGCACTCTTCTGAGACTTTTGTGACATTTTTAGGGTTTCTCCATGCTGCCGGGGGGTCATTTCACAAAAATACTCGGGTCTCCCATAGGATAACATTGGGCTCGTTGCTCGGCCCGAGTACACGAGTATCTTGGGATGCTCGGCCCGAGCTTCGAGCACCCGAGCTTTTTAGTACTCGCTCATCACTAAACTTTACTGATCAGTACCAGGCAGCTACTGCCAAGGCTAATAAAATAATGGGATGCATTAAAAGAGGCATAGATGCTCATGTCAAGAACATAGTTTTGCCTCTATACAAGTCACTAGTGCAGTCACACAGAATACTGTACTGTATAAGAAAGACATAGCTGAACTAAAGTAGGTACAGAGAAGAGCAACCAAGATTATTAAAGGAATTGGTTAACTGTAATACCAAAACAGGTTACCAAACTTGGGGTTATTCAGTTTAGAAAAATAGGAGGCGACCTTATCGCAATGTACAAATATATGAATTGACACTACAGATGGTCATGACAAGGGGAATGTTATAGTGACTCTAGACTCTGTTCACATTGCAGAGTCTGGCAGGCAAACCGATACTTCTTAGTTGCTCGGCCAGAGTTGGGTGTTGACTGTTTAGTGTTCTCTGGTCTTCAGTTTAGCAGGATTAATTTCTGCTGGCTGGTGAATTGCTGCTGGGGTCACAGGTTGCTGACATACTATCACAGCTGCTTTTACCATATAAAAAATGGTGGAAGCTAGCCTCACATGCCGAGAATAGCTGTAACTTTGCTCCAGCGATATCGGTCTTTGTGTGCGCCGATGCAGGTGTTGGTGAACTATTGTATGCAATTTGGTGTGCGGTGGACATACTTTTTTTGTTTGTTTTTTCGTCCCTTTACTTTATTTCCCCCTGAGCACATATTGTCTTTTTTTTCCTATGTGTGCTTGCAGTGAGTTTGAGTCTTGGTTTTCCCCTGTCTGTCACTATTTGTGGGATTCTTTACTCTTGTCCAAGCCATCCCCGGGGGTGTTAGATAAGGGCAATTCAGGAGTTAGGGCTACGCTGTCGGTCCAGACCTGGCTAACATCAAGCCTACCTCTGGAATAAGGGACAGTTTAGGGCCCCTATTCTGAGGGCCAGTCTAGGTGCCCCTACTCCTGGTTACCATGTCATACCCATGACATGGAATGGTCTACATCTGGAGAAAAGAAGATCTCCATTGTCGCAGATGGCAATTCTTTACTATAGGAGCAGTGAGACTATAGAAATTTCTGCCACACAGTGTTATAATGTACTTCAATAAGTTAGTTCAAGAAGGGCCTGAATGTCTATCTTGAAAAAAAATATTATTTCAGATTATAGGTGCTAGATTCTGTGATTGTCATATGAAGTCAGGAGGAATTTTTTCCTTAATATGGGGCAAATAGCATCTGTCACATGTGTTATTTTGCTTGCTTCTGGATCAACTTGGTTGGGTATTGGTTAAACTCAAAGCCTTAAAGGGATGGTTCACCCATTTTTTTAATTTTCTGTAGGAGTTCTACTTACCTTTCTAGGCGTTTTCTCCATTGGCTTCTGTTTCCAGTTCTGGCACTGAGCGGCGCTACCCTGCACGCTCAGTGCCGGCCACATGACCCCCTGGAGCTGTGGCCGCCAGCATCCTCTGACGTCCCGGCATTTCCGGGCTCTCAAACAAGACGGGTACGTCAGAGGAGGCTGGCACCACTCACAATGAGTGACAGGGCTGTGGGCGGTGACTACCGCACATCACAGCCCAGCAGCGAGGGGAGGAGCCGGAGGACGTCAGTGTGGAGCCGGCGTCCTGCAGATGGTGAGGCTTGGGGCGCCAGTGTGCAGTACAGGGGGGGGGTTCTTCAGCTGAATCTCCCCCTGCACGTAAGTATGTGATCACACTGTCCACCCGCCCGCTCTGCTGCGATGTCAGGAGAGCGGCCGGTGTCGGGCAGTGTGATCATCTGCTCCTCCCAGCAGCAAGACACTGACAGGCATGTCACCGCTGTGCTCTGCCATCTGTCCTGCTGCATGGGACCAACTGTCTGCACTCTGTCACCTGCACCACAAGTCACAGAGTGGAGACAGTTGGTGACATGTAGCATCCGGTCACCTGCACAACAAGTCCCAGAGTGGAGACAGTGACATGCTCTGCTCTGACACATAGTGTGCTATATGTCACTATCTGTCTCCACTCTGGGACTTGTTGTGCAGGTGACCGGATGATACATGTCACTAACTGCCCCACTCTGTGACTTCTGCTGCATAGTACCAACTGTATACACTCTCACCTACACAACAAGTCCCAGAGTGGAGACAGTGACATGCTCTGCTCTGACACATAGTGTGCTATATGTCACTATCTGTCTCCACTCTGGGACTTGTTGTGCAGGTGACCGGATGATACATGTCACTAACTGCCCCACTCTGTGACTTCTGCTGCATAGTACCAACTGTATACACTCTCACCTGCACAACAAGTCCCAGAGTGGAGACAGTTAGTGACATGTAGCATCCCGTCACCTGCACAACAAGTCCCAGAGTGGAGACAGTGACATGCTCTGCTCTGACACATAGTGTGCTGCATGTCACTATCTTTCTCCACTCTGGGACTTGTTGTGCAGGTGACCGGATGCTACATGTCACTAACTGTCTCCACTCTGAGACTTGTTGTGCAGGTGAGAGTGTATACAGTTGGTACTATGCAGCAGAAATCACAGAGTGGGGAAGTTAGTGACATGTATCATCCGGTCACCTGCACAACAAGTCCCAGAGTGGAGATAGTGACATGTAGCATCCGGTCACCTGCACAACAAGTCCCTGAGTGGAGACAGTGACATGTAGCATCCGGTCACCTGCACAACAAGTCCCAGAGTGGAGACAGTGACATGTAGCATCCGGTCACCTGCACAACAAGTCCCTGAGTGGAGACAGTGACATGCTCTGCTCTGACACATAGTGTGCTGCATGTCACTATCTGTCTCCACTCTGGGACTTGTTGTGCAGGTGACCGGATGATACATGTCAATAACTGCCCCACTCTGAGACTTGTTCATGTGAGAGTGTATACAGTTGGAACAATGCAGCAGAAGTCACAGAGTGGAGCAAGTTAGTGACATGTATCATCCGGTCACCTGCACAACAAGTCCCAGAGTGGATACAGTGACATGCAGCACACTATGTGTCAGAGCAGAGCATGTCACCAACTTGCTCTGCTCTGTCATCTGCGGTGCTGCATGTCACGTTTTTGCCGCGATTTGGTGCGTTTTTTGCTGCGTTTTTGCTCACTGCGTTTTTAATCAGTGCACAATGCCATTAAAGATTGTTGATAAAAAAAAAAAAGGTCTGATGTCATTTCCTTATTCAAAATGTTCATTGTATGCAGGAGAGCAGACAGCAGCTGCAGAACTACAAGGCTCAGCATCCTCCATTCACTAGTGTATGCAGGAGAGCAGACAGAAGCTGCAGAACTACAAGGCTCAGCATCCTCCATCCAGGACTGTATGCAGTTTTTTACCCAAAAAGAAAAAAAAAAATGACATGGGCTTCTCCATGTTTTTGTATGCTAGCCGGGTACAGCAGGCAGGTACGGGCTGCCCCCAACCCCCAGCTGCCTATTTGTACCCGGCTGGGAACCAAAAATATAGAGAAGCCCTTTTTTTTTTTATTTCATGAATTTCATGAAATTTTAAAAAAAAATGACGTAAGCTTCGCCTTATTTTGGTGTCCAGCCGGGTACAACTAGGCAGCTGGGAATTGGAATCCACAGTGAAGGGTGCCCAAGCTTTCTGGTCACCCCCACTGCAAATTGCAGTCCGCAGCCACCCCAGAAAATGGCGCTTTCATAGAAGCGCCATCTTCTGGCGCTGTATCCAACTCTTCCAGCTGCCCTGATGCCGGGTGGCTAGCTGGGTAATAATGGAGTTAGGGCTAGCTGTATATTATCAGCTAGCCCTAAGCCCGAAATTCATGGTGTCACGCCAATATTAGACATGGCCACCAAGAATTTCTAGTAATGATAAAAAAAAAAACACAACACACAGAAAAATATTTTTATTAGAAATAAAACATAACACAATTAGTGACTCCATCTTTATTGAAATAAACCCCCCTCCGCAGTAATCCTGGGTTGGGGTCCCGCGCCGTCCAATCAGGATCCAATATCATCTGATCGGTTTGCTGGAAGGCAAAGCGATCAGATGATGTGTCAGGTTAAAGGATGTGAATCACATCACACAGCAGCTGATTGTATAAAAGCCGATTATACAATCAGCTGATGCATCAGTAGAAAAAAAAATAAAAATAAAAATACATACTCACTTATGTGCTGATTACCGGCAGCTCCTGCAGCGGAGTCTGATCCTGGCCCATCACTGCAAGAGCTGCCGGTAATCAGCTGATGAAGTCCCCTGACGGCAGGATCAGCTGATAGCCGGCCGGGCGCGAAAAAGCCGGCGACACCGCGAGAATCGATCAGCTGATGCGTCAGGTGACTGCATCAGGTGGTCCACCGCCAGGTCCTGCAAGCTTCGTACGTGCCCCGGGGAGACTGCACACAGCCAGAGCGGCGGTACCGAGACAGGGGCTGGAAGCAGGCATGGCACCCGGACCCTGCAGACAGGTGAGTATGACATACACACACACATACACACTCACACACACACTGTATATACACACACACACTGTATATACACACACACTGTATATACGCGCACACACTGTATATACGCGCACACACTGTATATACGCACACACTGTATATACGCGCACACATACACATACACTGTATATACGCGCACACTTTCTTCCCTTGGCTGTGCAGAGCTGCTGCTGTCTCTGTGTGATTGCTCTCAGTGCACATCCACTGGGAAGAGGCAGGGAGGAGGGTTTGGGTGGGAGCAGAGTGGGTGTATTAGACACAATGGGTGTGTTAGATAAGCTAGACACCGCCCTAGAGCCACAAAGAATTCTGGGACTTGTAGGAACTGAACACAGGAAGTCAGAGGAGAGATTAACCCCATCAGAGCTGGAGCCAGCAATGAGCATGTGCTGCTAGTGCACAATAAAAGCTAATTTTGCTGAAAAAAACATAATAGATGTGTTGAGGGGCACATATTAGCAAGATTTATCAGAAAAAAGAAAATCAGTTTTAGTAACTGGACAACTTCTTTAAACCTTAAATCTATCAGACTGTGAAACAGTGAATGCAACAATATCTTTAATAACTTGTGTAAGCTCTGGGAATACTCATCCGAGGTTTTTGAGAACTGAGCACAGTGGGAAACAGTCATATGTACCGTGGACTGTACAGAGTTGTTTTATTTATGTTTTATATTGTGTCTGTAATATGCACACAGTGTACAGGAGTAATCTGATGGCACATCCACTTATAGCTCAATGTACCAACGTTTTATTACATGTAGTTAGAAGACAAGAAAGCAATCAAAATTAATTAAAGAAAAGCACTTTAATATGGTCTTGACTGAAATATAGACTGGTATCATAGCATAGCTACCAGGGATGAAGGGCCTGAGAGCAAAGGAGGTGGTCACTGTAACGGGGTGCCAGGGGTGCCTCGGGGCTTGCAGTCGCGGCCCCTTCGATCAGGCTTACCCCTGGTTCCGCCGTCACTATCGGGACAGGAGATGTCTTGGTGGGGCAGAGTGTGGTGGTGCAGATGTCGTCCGACGTATAAACACTCTCCAGGCATGATTCGATGCAAATAAAAGACATTCTTTATTTCACAACTCTTTCCAAAACCGGCAGTTACAGATGACTTCACGTTTTCCTTAGCTGGGGGAAAGCCTGTCCTGACGTCCCCTCCAGTGGGGATGTGCCCGGCTACTCTGCTTCACCAGGCTCCCACTACGGCTACCCACAGACCGGACCCACACCGGGACTGCTTCGCTCTTTGAGGTTCCGCCCGCTCCTTTTCTCTCCGGCTTCCCTATTCTTCCAGCTCCCACACTCTGCCCCTTCTCTGCTTCCTTTCTCCCATCCCGGACACAACTGCCTTCTCGACCTCACACCTTCCTCCACAACACTACTCCTCCCTCCCCTTTCTGCTGCCGGCTCCTCCTACCACCTGTTTCTGTGAGACAGCCGTCCCACCCGGCCACTAGGGGGTCCCACTAAAACAATATCATAACAATAAAAACATTTTTATTAATAACAATGTTCCGGGTAGACTGTGCTTCCTTGTAAGGGGTCTGCCCACCCCTTACATACCTCCCCTCTTTAAGCCTAAGCCTCCCAGCAAGGCATGAATCTAAAACTACACATAAATACAACATCATTTCAATGAAACTACAAGCAAGTTCACCTTTGTGCAACCGCAAGGGGCGCACCAGTCCAGCGCCCGGAGTTCCTCCTGGAAGCTCCCGGTCTTAGTCGTGCCCGGAGGCCGTCGGCAGGCACTCCCGGTCTTAGTGGAGTTTCTGCCCAGAGGCTTTTGCAGCACTCCCTGTCTTAGACGTTAAACGGCAGGAACACAACTCGGCAAACCTTCTTTTCAACGACGCGGAGGGAGCCCCTGGCTCAGTCCAGCAGCAGGCTCTCTCCGGGCTCAGCAATTTAAAGGGTTCCAAACAGCACACTTCTTCCGGCTCAAAACAACGCCGGTGTTTAACAAAAACAGGCCCGCCATCTTCCGGTCTTGAAAAGTCACTCCGGATGATATGCGCGTTGCCATTCGGCTCGTTGGGCCTTCACGTACTCCGACAGGGACTGCCCGGGCAACCGGCGCAGCCTCCGGAAAGGCTCGTACTTGTCAGGTTGTTCCGCGGCCTCAGTCTCCGGCTTTGTTTCTTCTACCCCCGACGGGGGTGAGGGGGTCGCTGCACGGGACGGCTGGGGGCTGTCCATGACAATTACCGGATGCGTGGTTAGGTTTTGGTTAATAGCCAGCACTGCCGGGGTTCCCTTCTCCGGGTCTGCGATTGGTCCGGGCAGGACTTCCGGGGCTACGGCCAATGTGCGTCTCGGGTGGGAGAGCTCGGCCAGTACCGGTCTTTGCTGTGACCGCCGCCGGTACTGGCATTCCTCCCACTCCAGTTCTTGCTGCCATTGAGCAGCCTCTTCAGTGGTAGGCATCCGGGTTACTCCGACTTCAAAGAGGCCTCGGCATCCCACCTCTCTCATAAACCGGACCTTTTCTCCGGGATACAAAGTGTGCAGACGTTGCGGCAGGCCTTCAATGTCCAGGTTCACCCTGTTATAGAAATAGTGGTCGCCGGTTTCCTCATCTTCGATAAAGCCATACCCCTCCTTCTGATTAAACTTTACCACCGTTCCTGTGGTACACTGCTGCTCGAACTCCGCACTCCGGGGGCCAGCCATCATTTCCCGGGCCACGGTCTCGGCCAGCAGCCTCTCCTGTACCGGGTCCGGTTCTGGGGACGGGGACTTCCGTTGAGGCAGGGGTGACGGCTGTACTGGGTCCCAAAAGAAGCCCGAATTGTCCCTCTCTAGCTTCCGGGCGTGTGATTCTTCCGGAGCCGGAACTGGAACGTGTGTCGAGGGTCCCACCGCGACTGGCGGGGGTGTCTCCAGATATGGGTATGGGGTTCCCAGGGGCCGATTCCCCGATGGCAGCTGAGCGGTATACGTCGCTCTGACCTCGGTCGTGGTCTCTCCGGTCACAGCGTCCCACGTCGTCACCCAGGTCACTTTTGTGGCCCGTCCCGGTCCTCCGGGTACAGCCGGCAAGTGAGAGGGAAATCCCTCCGCAGACGCAGACGCAATCTGCTTCTGATGTCTTCAGTCCAGACCAGGCGCGACCAACGCATCTTGTTGTCCCTCGAGGTTCTCCATCTTGCCTGCAGTACGAGTCACTAGTAAGGGCGTCAGGGTCGGTGGAGATGCTGGAGGAAGTGGAGGCGGGCTTACTTTTCCCGCTCTTGGGTATACTCCACCCCCAGTCTCACATATCAGGTAGACCCTTCCGCGGCGGTTCTTCTTTTTCTCTGGAACACCGCCCACTTCACATGTCTTCATCCGTGCCCTGGGACCGGCGCCTCCCCTCTTTGGGCGGAGTACTCCGAACTTCTTTTTCGGCACCGGCCAGCCCCAGGCTCTTCTTTTGGCGCCAATTTTCCGCGCGCTTTCTGTGTCCTTGAAGACGACGGCCATCTTGCCGCCATCTTGTGCCCGGTCCAACGCCTCAGGCACTACTTCTTCTTCCCACCAAGGGATCGGAACTCTTCTCCAATAATCCGGATCCTGTGCCCTAGGCACCACTTGGTCTCCGTCTTCTTGGGTTGGGACCCCTTGCATACAATTCGCATCCTGCCGACTATGCCACATGTAACGGGGTGCCAGGGGTGCCTCGGGGCTTGTAGTCGTGGCCCCTTCGATCAGGCTTACCCCTGGTTCCGCCGTCACTATCGGGACAGGAGATGTCTTGGTGGGGCAGAGTGTGGTGGTGCAGATGTCGTCCGACGTATAAACACTCTCCAGGCATGATTCGATGCAAATAAAAGACATTCTTTATTTCACAACTCTTTCCAAAACCGGCAGTTACAGATGACTTCACGTTTTCCTTTGCAGGGGGGAAAGCCTGTCCTGACGTCCCCTCCAGTGGGGATGTGCCCGGCTACTCTGCTTCACCAGGCTCCCACTACGGCTACCCACAGACCGGACCCACACCGGGACTGCTTCGCTCTTTGAGGTTCCGCCCGCTCCTTTTCTCTCCGGCTTCCCTATTCTTCCAGCTCCCACACTCTGCCCCTTCTCTGCTTCCTTTCTCCCGTCCCGGACACAACTGCCTTCTCGACCTCACACTTTCCTCCACAACACTACTCCTCCCTCCCCTTTCTGCTGCCGGCTCCTCCTACCACCTGTTTCTGTGAGACAGCCGTCCCACCCGGCCACTAGGGGGTCCCACTAAAACAATATCATAACAATAAAAACATTTTTATTAATAACAATGTTCCGGGTAGACTGTGCTTCCTTGTAAGGGGTCTGCCCACCCCTTACAGTCACCCTGGACCAAATACCTGATGGGACCCACATTGTGCATCCAGCATTCTTAAGTGTATCAGCGTGCATAGAATGCTGATGCAGTTAAACCCTGTAGTCAAGCAGATAGCTATGCTCTCTCTGCCCTACCACTCTCCATTTTGTAGGTGATCAGTTGCTTTAGAGTTGCACATACAGAACAGCAGGGTCACACACACAGAATATCAGCGTCTCAGTGCAGGCAGCACAATGATGTCCTCACATTGCTCCACCTGTGCCCGGACTCTGATTTTGCCAGCAGACTAATCAGAATCCTAGGGATAGGTGAGCATATACAGTATAACGTATATATTATTTCTGGTGCACTATTACTTTTTTGTAGAGGGGAATTATTACTGTAAATTGGGGACATTTAGTGGAATTATTACTACACAATATGTGGGTAACTTGAGGAGCAATATTACTGTATGTGGGAGTACTCAATGGACATTTTTACAATATGGGAAATACCTGTTACGCGTTATCCCTATTAGAGTGGATTTGTAGGATATTGAAGAAAAGGGTTAATCCGCACTGCCAGAGGAAGATCACTGAAGATCAATGGGGATTAAGACATTGGATTTTATTGTTCTACGCGTTTCGGAGCTGTATAACCCCCTCTTCAGGAACAAAAATCAATAATGTACATTATTGACTTTTGTTCCTGAAGAAGGAGTCATACAGCTCCAAAAAGCATAGAACAATAAAATCCGATGTCTTAATCCCCATTGATCTTCAGTGATCTTTTTCTGGCAGCACGGTTTAACACATTTTTTCCATCTCCTCCAAAGCTATCTTCCTGGGTTCTGCAGCAGCCTTCCTCAACATGTGGTTATAGTGGTTGTGTCTATAACACAACCGCACCAGGTTAGTGCACCTAATTAAATTCTATCTGGTACCACCGGATAAGACACCATTTTCGCCACATCCTTCTGTCATTTCAGTTTCATGACATATTAGAGTGAATTGTCGACTGTAAAAAAAGATGGCATCTGCATATTTACTGTGCCCACTCCATAACTAATATACAATTACAGTTCTTTGTATTAAATTCATCTCTGCCACTGTCCTTTCAAGTACTTAAAGGGAACCAACCAGCAGGATTTTCCCATATAAAGCAAAGGCAGTGCAATACTGGCTTTGACCCGCAACACACATCCGTTTTTTTTGTACGTGTGCGGTACGTATTTGAACGGAGACCAATGTTATTCAATGGTAGATGACACACACACACGTAAAATCACACGGAACGTGTGTCCGTGTGGTAAGTACGTGTGTGCGCTTTTCTGCACGGACGACATGTCCGTTTTTGGCCGGCAGCACGCAGGCACGGACCCGCTAAAGTCTATGGGTCCGTGCCTGCACGGACCGCACACGGAGTATGTCCGTGTTCAGCACGTTTCGTGCATGTGCGTTTTTACACTAGCGATCTTATTTTTATTTTTTTTTAAATTAAATTCAGTATACTTACCTTTTTTTCTGCTGTTCTCAGTCATACTTACATTGGCGCTCGGATTTTTTCTTCCCCCAGCTCATACCGCTCCCCGATCACCAGTGCAGCGAGGAACAGCTGTGCAGAGAATACGCGGCAACAATTACTTTGAATATGCCGGCCGCTCATTAATCATGGGCGTGTCTGACTGCAACCAATCACAGGCGTCTGTGGGTGGGGAAAGCAGGGAATACGAGATTGATTAATGAGCGGCCGGCATAGTCAAAGTATTTGTTGCCGCGTATTCTCTGCACAGCTGTTCCTCGCCGCGATGGTGATCGGGGAGCCGTAAGTATGAGAGAGGGCTGCTCACAAACACGGACATTTTACACGTACACACGGCTCGCATACGCCATCACACGGATGCCATACGTACCGGAGAAATGCCCCAAAAAAACGGAACACGGACCCGAAAAACGGACCGTGTCACACGGACGTTTTTTATGCGGAAGTGTGTTTTAGGCCTCTAGCATGGTGAATCAAATCATACCTTCAGTTTCCAGATTTAATGTTTGATTGCTGAAAAAACTTCTCAAAGGTCCAGAAATTAGGCACGATTTCAATCACCATGCTAGAGCTAGTATGACACTGCATTTACTTTATATGGGAAACAGCTGCTGGTTGGTTCACTTTACTCACCAAAGGAAATAAAGATTTTTTTTCTTATTGATAGCAAAACGGACAAGTATCTCCATATATAACGCAATATTTGTGACTAGGGCAATTTTAGCAATTATAATTTTGCCAAACATAACATTCGCATAGAGACTAAATAATATACCAGTACCATTTTACAATGTATTGATGCTATTGTACTGCCCCCGTGTCAGCGGCCGAGCCGCTCGGATCCGGAACCACGGTGGCACGAGGGGTCTCCGGACCTGGAGGTTCACGCGGTCACTCGAGTTTGAAGAGGGGGGTATATACAGGGGCATTAGAAGTTCGTGACGCCACCCACAGTGCATGGTAAGATGGAGTACCACCGCTGCTGTTGGTGGGGGAGCCCGGTGGCGGTGGTGTGGCAGCAAGGTGTTTAACCCCTCCGTGGGTAGGGGGGTTGTGCCCCAGCTGCCGGTGGTTGTGCACGGGGGTGCCGTTTGGAAAAGGAAGGGTCTCTGCGTACTCAGTCCAAGAATACTGACACCGACAGCTTGTAAACCAGAGTTCTGAGCACCGCTGTAGCAAGGAGGGACAACGCTGGGATCCGTGCCCTTGGTGTTGCTTGTTGGCCTGTGGCCTTTTGCATGGCACCTTCTCACTTGTTGGACCCTATAGTCTAGAACTAATCGGGTCCCGCTCACCCACATAGCTAACGGAGTGAGCTTGCTCTCAGGGTTCACGCTAGGGATTTTCTGGACTATGTTTGGGAAAGTCCTATCCCATCGATGCGCTAGTACCCCGATTTTGGAGTGGGTGAGGGATGAATCTTGAAGACTTAATCCCCATCAGGTAAATAGATCGTTATAGTTTGCCTCATGAAAGTGGGAGCAGATAGATGAATTATGCCTCAAAGTGAAGATATGCCTTCACTTTTTCTTCGATAAAAAAAAGACCCAAGATGCCCTCTCATTAGGTTTGGAAATAGGTGGCAGGCAGTTCTGGGGGGTTCAATTACCAAGGACTATAAAAAGATAGAGTATTTCTTAATGGTCCAGTGTCCAATCACACAACTTTAAAAGTTGTCTTACCATACTTATAGAAAGCTATGGGAGGGAGGGAGTGACAAAAGTGGGAAAGTTGGCCACCTCTCCAAATTCTGAGAGAAAATGTAATAGAAGGACCAATAAAGTGTTCCATTGAGGGCCAATTACAGTCATATGAAAAAGTTTGGGCATGCCTATGATAACCTTTTTTCTTCATAACAATTTAGGGTTTTGCAACAGCTATTTTAGTTTCATATACCTAATAACTGATGGACTAAGTAATATTTCTAGATTGAAATGAGGTTTATTGTACTAACAGAAAATGTGCAATCCGCATTTAAACAAAATTTGACCAGTGCAAAAGTATAGGCACCTCAACATAAAAGTGACATTAATATTTTGTAGATCCTCCTTTTGCAAAAATAACAGCCTCTAGTTGCTTCCTGTAGCTTTTAATGAGTTCCTGGATCCTGGATGAAGGTATATTTGAGCATTCCTGTCTACAAAACAATTCCAGTTTAGTTAAGTTTGATGGTCGCCGAGCATGGACAGCACGCTTCAAATTATCCCACAGATTTTCAATGATACTCAGGTCTGGGGACTGGGATGGCCATTCCAGAACATTGTAATTGTTCCTCTGCATGAATGTCTGAGTAGTAGTGATGAGCGAGCATGCTTGTAACTACTCGGTACTCGCACGAGTATCGCTGTACTCGGGCTGCTCGGCGGGGACCGAGTAATCTCGCGATACTCGTGCTGTACTCGTGGTCTTCATTTCTGCATGTTGGCGCTCTTTTGAGAGCCAGCCCTCATGCAGGGATTGGCTGGCAGACCACTGCAATGCCACAGCCCTGTTAGTTGTGGAATTGCAGTGATTGGCCAGCCTGCACAGCGTGACCGAGCCTTTATACCGGCCGGCGCGCTGTGCTCTGCTCACAGCTATCCAGACAGTCAGTGCAGGGAGAGTGTCGCTGATTCAGGGAAAGCTTTGCGGCCCTTTATAGCTTTTTCAGTTGCAGGGCTGCAAACAGTGTGACCAAAAGTCCTTCTCAGGACTATTCTAGTTGCATACAGGCAGGCAGGGTATAGCCAGGTCGGAGTACAGTAGCAGAGTCCTTCTCAGGACTATTGTTGCTATATACAGGCAGGGTATAGCCAGGTCTGAATACAGGCTAGTGACCAGAAGAGTCCTTGTCAGGACTATTGTACCAGTATACAGGCAGGCAGGCAGGCAGGGTAGTGGTGACCGTATACCAGCCTTCATCATATCTGGGGCTGGTGTACACAGTGTAAAACAGTCCAGATAGTGTCTGACTTGTCTGTAATTGTCGCTCCCCAAAAAAACCTGTTAGGTTCTTATTGCGTCCGTGCTTGGTTTTTAAAACCGCACGTGTGTGCCTGTTGGTGGCAGCGTACAGGTGCACTTGTGTGCAATTTCCACAAACTTTGATATAACGCACAAGTAGTGAATATACACGTCAGCAGTGCACAGCATTGCAAAATGCGCAAGGGCATTGGCAAGGAACAAGGAAGTGGACGTGATGGTGGTGCAGGCAGAGGCCGAGGTCGTGGGCAAGCTCTAATTTCGCCACAACAAAGGGCCACATCTAGTCGCTCGCACGTCCTGTCCCAAATTCTTGGGGACCGCAGCAGTACACCGCTCTTGAACCAAGACCAGTGTCAACAGGTTGTTAGTTGGATAGCAGATAATGCTTCCAGTCAGATTGGCACCACCACAAACACTCTGTCTTCCACACGGTCAAGTGTCAGTAGCCGTGATACTGCACCGCACATTTCTGAACCTGATCCTCCTTCCTACCACCAGGCTGAGTACACGTCCTCCTCAGACATTAATGATCCCACACTTGGACACTCGGAAGAGCTGTTCACGTTTCCATTCACACATTCTGGCCTCTCGCCAGCTCATATTGAAGTGGGTCATGAGGAGATCGTCTGTACAGATGGCCAAATATTTGAGCAGCCACGTTCTCACGAAGTTGGCAACGTGTCTCAACAAGTGGTGGACGATGATGAGACACAATTGTCAGGAAGTCAGGAGGAGGAGCAGGGTGCGGAAGAGGAAGACGACGTGGTGGATGATCCAGTAACTGACCCAACCTGGCAGGAGGATATGCAGAGCAAGGACAGCAGTGCACAGGGGGAGGGAGGCGTAGCATCACAACAGGCAGTAAGAAGCAGGGTGGTGGCCCCAGGCAGAAGTCAGGCAACCGTTCCCCGGAACAACATGACGACACAAGGTGCCTGTACAAATGTTAGGTCTTCCCGAGTCTGGCAGTTTTTTAAGTTGGATCCAGATGATTCAAAAAAGGCCATTTGCAACACCTGCCGTGCCAGCATCAGCAGGGGTACCAAAACTAGCAGCCTGACCACCACCAGCATGATCAGGCACATGTCAGCCAAGCACCCGACTTTGTGGGAAGTACAACAGAGTCGAGGAGCAGTGCTTGCTGATGTCACTGCTACGTCTTCGCTGGTTGTGCATGCGAGCCAATCCCCTGTCCATGCTGCCTGCGAACAAGCCTCCTCCACTCCTGCACCTGCAGTTGCCTACACAGAAAGAACACCATCATCAAGCACGTCCTTGTCCCAGCGCAGCGTTCAGTTATCCATTCAGCAAACCTTTGAACGCAGGCGCAAATACACTGCCAACACCCCACATGCCACAGTTCTAAATGCTAACATTTCGCGACTGCTTGCGCTGGAAATGTTGCCTTTTAGGCTGGTGGAGACAGAAGCATTCCGTGACCTGATGGCGGCAGCTGTCCCACGTTACTCGGTCCCCAGCCGCCACTATTTCTCTCGGTGTGCCGTCCCCGCGTTGCATAACCACGTGTCACAAAACATCACACGTGCCCTGAACAACGCTGTTTCACCCAAGGTCCACCTAACCACAGACACGTGGACAAGTGCTTGTGGGCAAGGCCGCTACATCTCGTTGACGGCACACTGGGTTAATATTGTGGAAGCTGGGACCCAGTCTGAGCGAGGGACGGAACACGTCCTTCCCACACCAAGGTTTGCAGGCCCTACCTCAGTCAGTGTTTCACCCACACTCTACAGCTCCGGAATGTCATGCTCTTCAGCCTCCTCCTCCTCCTGCGCATCCTCATCCACTGTACCCTCCACACCAGTCACAAGCTGGAAGCACTGCAGCACTGCCTCGGCGAAGCGGCAACAGGCTGTGCTGAAGCTAATCTGCATAGGTGACAAACCCCACAATGCAGAAGAGCTGTGGACAGCTCTGAAACAGCAGGCAGATCACTGGCTCACACCTCTGAACCTAAAGCCAGGAAAGGTCGTGTGTGACAATGGCCGGAACCTGGTGGCGGCTTTGAGGCGAGGCCAGCTGACACATGTTCCATGCGTGGCCCATGTGCTCAACCTCGTGGTTCAGCGGATTCTAAAGTCATACCCAGAGCTGTCTGATCTGCTGGTAAAAGTTCGCTGCCTGTCTGCACATTTTCGAAAGTCACCTACTGCTTCAGCCGGCCTTGCCGGCTTTCAGCGCAGTTTGCATCTTCCGGCTCACAGACTGGTGTGTGATGTCCCCACGCGTTGGAATTCAACTCTGCACATGTTGGTCAGGATATGTGAGCAGAAGAGGGCAGTTGTTGAGTACCTGCATCACCTAAGCCGTCGGGAAATGGGTCAAACTCCACACATAACACCTGAGGAGTGGAGATGGATGTCAGACCTATGTACCATCCTCCAAAACTTTGAGGACTCCACCAAGATGGTGAGTGGTGATGACGCCATTATTAGCGTCACCATACCGCTACTCTGCCTTCTAAAACGGTCTCTGCTGAAAAACAAACATGATGCATTGCAGGCGGAGCGCGATGAGTTGCAGCAAGAAACAGTAGTGGGTGTGGGTGATAACACACAGCCCAGCCTCGTCTCATCACAACGTGCAGTGGAGGACTATGACGAGGAGGAGGATGAAGACATGGAGCAACTCTCCGGCCAAATTGAGGATATGACATGCACACCAGTCATATCCTCGGTTCAGCGTGGCTGGCCAGAGGACAGGGTAGATGAGGAGGAGGAGGAGGAGGAGGAGGACAGCATGTTCAGTCATCTTGTTGGTCAGGCTACTGAAGTCCTGGCTGTTAAGAGTCTGGCGCACATGGCTGACTTTATGGTAAGCTGCCTGTCTCGTGACCCTCGCGTTAAGAACATCTTGGCCGACAATCATTACTGGTTGGTAACACTGTTAGACCCACGCTACAAGGAGAACTTTTTGTCTCTTATTCCCGTGGAGGAGAGGTCAACCAAAATGCAGCAGTTCCGGAAGGCCATAGTCACGGAAGTAGGCAAAGCATTCCCCTCACAAAACGCTAGCGGCATAGGTCAGGAATCAGTGGACAACCGAGGCGTACAGCCGAGAGAGGCACAAGTCCAATCCGCCAGAGGTAGGGGAACAGTCTTTAAGATGTGGGACAGTTTTCTCAGCCCCTCACGTACCACAGCCCCTGAGGTGCGGGGTAGTGCCACAAGAAATCCTAAGTTTGCCCAGATGCTGAAGGAGTACCTTGCAGATCGAACAACTGTACTCCAACATTCCTCTGTGCCTTACAATTATTGGGTATCCAAGCTGGACACGTGGCATGAATTGGCTCTCTACGCCTTGGAAGTCCTGGCCTGCCCTGCTGCTAGCGTTTTGTCAGAGCGTGTTTTTAGTGCCGCAGGTGGAATCATTACAGATAAACGCACCCGCCTGTCAACTGAAAATGCTGACAGGCTGACTCTGATCAAGATGAACAAGGGTTGGATTGGGCCAGACTTCACCTCACCACCAGCAAATGAGAGCGGAATTTAAAGTTTGCCATGTACCTCCACTCACCCATGGGTACACACTTCTGGACTTTGGATAATCGCTGGACTGCTCCTCCTTCTCCTCATGCGCCACCATGATGATGACCATTACAAATTGCAATACTTAGGCCTTTGTTTCAGGTATACCCCCAGTGGTAAATTTTTTCGCCCATTCTTTGCAGAATGGACATTACAACGACAGAAGACCCGCTCCTTTGCAATGGGAACAATGTTTTGAGGCCCTCATGCACGTCTCTACCCAGGGACAACGTGGAGCCTCCCAATTTTTGGCTGCCCTGCCTAAGGGCTATACTATAATACACCCACTTCCTGACAATGGACACTTAATGTTTTGAGGCCCTCATGCACGTCTCTACCCAGGGACAACGTGGAGCCTCCCAATTTTTGGCTGCCCTGCCTAAGGGCTATACTACAATAGACCCACTTCCTTACAATGGGCACTTCAGGTTTACAGGCCATCATGCACGTCTCTATCCAGGGACAATGTGGAGCCTCCCAATTTTTGGCTGCCCTGCCTAAGGGCTATACTATAATACACCCACTTCCTGACAATGGACACTTAATGTTTTGAGGCCCTCATGCACGTCTCTACCCAGGGACAACGTGGAGCCTCCCAATTTTTGGCTGCCCTGCCTAAGGGCTATACTACAATAGACCCACTTCCTTACAATGGGCACTTCAGGTTTACAGGCCATCATGCACGTCTCTATCCAGGGACAACGTGGAGCCTCCCAATTTTTGGCTGCCCTGGCAAAGGGCTATACTAAAATAGACCCACTTCCTTACAATGGGCACTTCAGGTTTACAGGCCATCATGCACGTCTCTATCCAGGGACAATGTGGAGCCTCCCAATTTTTGGCTGCCCTGCCTAAGGGCTATACTACAATAGACCCACTTCCTTACAATGGGCACTTCAGGTTTACAGGCCATCATGCACGTCTCTATCCAGGGACAATGTGGAGCCTCCCAATTTTTGGCTGCCATGCCTAAGGGCTATACTACAATAGACCCACTTCCTTACAATGGGCACTTCAGGTTTACAGGCCATCATGCACGTCTCTATCCAGGGACAATGTGGAGCCTCCCAATTTTTGGCTGCCCTGCCTAAGGGCTATACTACAATAGACCCAATTCCTTACAATGGGCACTTCAGGTTTACAGGCCATCATGCACGTCTCTATCCAGGGACAATGT
Source organism: Anomaloglossus baeobatrachus (assembly GCF_048569485.1). Lineage (NCBI taxonomy): Eukaryota > Metazoa > Chordata > Amphibia > Anura > Aromobatidae > Anomaloglossus > Anomaloglossus baeobatrachus. Next base: position 136,757,812 of record NC_134355.1, read on the forward strand.
GGAGCCTCCCAATTTTTGGCTGCCCTGCCTAAGGGCTATACTACAATAGACCCACTTCCTTACAATGGGCACTTCAGGTTTACAGGCCCTCATGCACGTCTGTATGCAGGGGCATTGGTGAACCTCACAATTTTGGACTGCCCTGGCAAAGGAAAATACTACAAAGACTCACTTCCTCAAAATGGGCACATTAAACTCAAGAGGCCTTCATGTACGTCTCTTCTCAGGGACATCGGAGTGCCACACAATGTTTTCACGTAAAATCTTTCATGTATTAATCTCAAAAAGTAACATACACCAGCTCTATCTCACTATTGGGTATGTGCTCTTAACATTTCCGCCATGAAAAATCATTTTGGGGTCATTTTGGAAGGTTTTCTGGTGAGTCCGTAAAAATGGCGTAAAACGCGGACAAAATTGTTCACAGCTGTGACTTTTCAGTGATAAATGCTTCAAGGGGTCTTCCCCATGCTGTTGCCATGTCATTTGAGCACTCTTCTGAGACTTTTGTGACATTTTTAGGGTTTCTCCATGCTGCCGGGGGGTCATTTCACAAAAATACTCGGGTCTCCCATAGGATAACATTGGGCTCGTTGCTCGGCCCGAGTACACGAGTATCTTGGGAGGCTCGGCCCGAGCTTCGAGCACCCGAGCTTTTTAGTACTCGCTCATCACTACTGAGTAGATTTGGAGCGGTGTTTTGGATCATTGTCTTGCTTAAATATCCGTCCCCTGCATAACTTCAACTTCGTTACTGATTCTTGCACATTATTGTCAAGAATCTGCTGATACTGAGTTGAATCCATGCGACCCTCAACTTTAACAAGATTCCCGGTGCCAGCATTGGCCACACAGCCCCAAAGCATGATGGAACCTCCACCAAATTTTACTGTGGGTAGCAAGTGCTTTTCTTGGAATGCCATGTTTTTTTGCCTCCATGCATAACGCCTTTTTGTATGACCAAACAACTTAATCTTTGTTTCATCAGTCCACAGGACCTTCTTCCAAAATGTAACTGGCTTGTCCAAATGTGCTTTTGCATACCTCAGGCGACTGTTTGTGGCATGCTTGCAGAAACGGCTTCTTTCGCATCACTTTCCCATACAGCTTCTCCTTGTGCAAAGTGCGCTGTATTGTTCACCGATGCACATTCAAACCATCTGCAGCAAGATGATGCTGCAGGTCTTTGGAGGTGGTCTGTGGATTGTCCTTGACTGTTCTCACTATTCTTCTACTCTGCCTTTCTGATATTTTTCTTGGCCTGCCACTTCTGGGCTTAACAAGAACTGTACCTGTGGTCTTCCATTTCCTTACTATGTTCCTCACAGTTGAAACTGACTGTTTAAATCTCTAAGACAACTTTTTGTATCCTTCCCCTGAACAACTATGTTGAATAATCTTTGTTTTCAGATCATTTGAGAGTTGTTTTGAGGAGCCCATGATGCCACTCTTCATAGGAGATTCAAAAAGGAGAACAACTTGCAAGTGGCCACCTTAAATACCTTTTCTCATGATTGGATACACCTGCCTATGAAGTTCAAAGCTCAATGAGGTTACAAAACCAATTTAGTGCTTTAGTAAGGCAGTAAAAAGTAGTTAGGAGTGTTCAAATCAAGAAATTGATGAGGGTGCCCATACTTTTGCACTGGTCAAATTTTGTTTAAATGCGGATTGCACATTTTCTGTTAGTACAATGAACCTCATTTCAATCCAGAAATATTACTCAGTCCATCAGTTATTAGATATATGAAACTGAAATAGCTGTTGCAAAAACCCAAATTGTTATAAAGAAAAAAGGTTAACATTAAAAGGGGTGCCCAAACTTTTTCATATGACTGTATGCCCATCTCATTAGTGAAATATTCTGAAATAGCCACAATTGAACCATGAACACATTACAGCATCATCCAACTCCAGGGGAAAAAATCGATTACCCAAAATGGGATACATAGAAGAAGATTGAGGTAAATTATTTAACCGCAGATGAGTCTAACTATGGAGCAGTTGGAAAAGGGGCATTAGTAAAGCTTGCTAAATCCCAACCCAGGCTTTCCTTCACCATTACTGCATCAGTCCAGGATTCTACAGAGATATGAGACAATATAATAAGATCTGAAATCAGGCAATGCTGTACCGCCCGAAGACTTAAGCCTGCTTTACACGTATCAATTTATTGTGCGATCGCGTTTGCGATCGCACCCGCCCCCATCGTTTGTGCGGCACGGGCAATTTGATGCCTGTGTCGCACAATGTTGTAACCCCCCGTCACACGTACTTACCTTCCAAACGACCTCGCTGTGGGCTGCGAACATCCACTTCCTGAAGGGGGAGGGACGTTCGGCGTCACCACGACGTCACACAGCAGCCAGCCAATCGAAGCGGAGGGGCGGAGATGAGCGAGACGTAAATATCCTGCCCACCTCCTCCCCTCAGCATTGCCGGCGGCCGCAGGTAAGCTGCAGTTCATCGTTCCCGGGGTGTCACACGGAGCGATGTGTGCTGCCTCGGGAACATTGAACAACCAGACGTTCGATATTTAGAAAATGAGCGACGTGTCAACGATGAACGAGAAGGTGAGGATTTCTGCTCGTTCATAGCTGTCACACGCTACGAAATCACTAACGATGCCGGATGTGCGTCACTTACGACGTGACCCCGCCGACATCTCGTTAGATATATCGTAGTGTGTAAAGCCCGTTTTAGAACAATATAAAATGGCTTTTCTGGAATGGAGGATTGGGGTTACCAGACCATTTGAACTTGGAACTTGTGCAAGGATGATGGAACCCCATTTCAAAGATCTGAAACAGCATACAAAATCTGATGGAGTATATCAATTGTAAAGATTGTGCTTCCTCTGAAGCCTGTGAAGGCATTCCTCATCCATCAAGAGCAGTTTGTTCCCACCGATTCAAGTAGCTCAGATCTGTAATGATCATCAAAATGTTTACCCTGCAATCAAGAGACCAGTAAAGTCTCCAATGGGGTTGTCGCTAATCTCCTGCATGCTGGGTATAGACCTTGCTCTGTTACTATTTAATTATTGCAGATCTAAGCCGATAACAGAGTTTGTGCACAGTGCACAGTGCAGTCAAAGCAGGCACAGAGCAAGGACAGCTGGGACAGCTGGGGCAAGGCAGGGATGGACACGGATGGACAGACCAGCCCCTGTGATGATGCTTTGTTTCAGGGAGGAGAAAGCGGTTGCAATCACTGCCACAGACTTTGCCCCCTGATGACACTTTGTTTGAGTATCCCAGCATGCACTGGTGTTGTCAAATGAATCATCATCAGACAGAAACTAGAAAAAAATTAGAATCACAGTTAGATATTGTAGTTAGGGAACAGTAGGGAATTTTTAATACAACCATATTAGAAAGCAGCTTAGATTATAGCATAAAATAGAGAGGGATTTAAATGAAATTTCCTTTTGCCTTCGAATCATCCCTTAAAGGTTTAAGCTGTTACTATCACATACCTGTGTTTTGATATTATTAGTACTGATGCATCAAATTAATCTCTCGTGTTTTAGACAAATCAATGTTGTTTTTGGTTTATCAAAAGTCCATAATGTAATGAATAGCAGCCTCTCTATACATGATCACCATTTCTTCCTGTTTTTATTGAACCAAAAACTACTAGAATACACTTTAATTTTTCAGAAGTTGAAGAGAATATATATTATAAACTTCACTAAGAAAATCTGGACTGAAAAGTCCACAATATATTATTCCATGCTGGAGATATAATACATATTATTAGCATTATATGAGGCTTATACAGTGCTTTTTACTGGATGAATTACAGACATAATTGTCTGCCAAATAGCAGTGTTCATCATTTTTCATGCTGCTTAAAACTTACAATCCTTGGAAATGTGAGAAAATTATTATTTTTTTAATGAACATACTGCTATTAGTGTGTGAATTAACACAGCACCTATGGGCTTGTGAATTATTGCATTAAACAAAATCTCAGTTTATGAGCAAAGTACAAGTCAATGTCATTTTTTTTTTCTTTTTTTTTTCTTGAGCTCCTTGCTAAGTGAATGAAAGCTTTTGAAGAAAGTTAAAGGTTTAATTTAAATCTTTAATTCAAACATAGACCCCAAAATAAATGGTGGAAATACAGAACACTGACTGGTTATCTTTGTGAGACATAACTAAAGAAGGCAGGGTCCAACAAGACAAGTTAGATAAAGCAAGATCAACCAGACTGGGTATCCCAGAGATTAATCCAAAGACTTGGTAGAGACTGGGGAATAATCAGACAGAAGAGTCCACCTGTGCCAGTCTAAGGAGGTGGTGGACTACTAGTAGTCACGTTCCCCCCTGAAGACATTGCTTGAGTTATTGTGGAAGTAATGTGTCATGTGAATTGTGATGTAATATATGTGTCAAAATTGTGTGTGTTTTGCAAGACTGTAGGGCAAAAATAGATAACTAGCCCATAGTGGGAGGGATTAGCATGCAGGGAAAGGAAGTGTTCTATTAGAAGGTAAGATAGAACCCAGCTTGTGACAGAAACAGACTTATGGTCTCAATGTTTTTCAAGGCATCATACAGTGGGTGACCTGTAACAAGAGAAAGGAGACTGTTACAGAGATAGCACATAAGGAACGGACAGACACACATGGTAAATGACAGTGTCAGGTTCAAGAACTTATCAGAGAAGAGAGGGACCCAATAAGGATGGTCTGGAGAGAGAACACCTAGAAGCAAGGCCCCAAGTAGCTTACAACTCCTTAAAGGTAACGGGTCAAGACGATATAGTCCATGAGCCAATAGGCGGTATCCCGGATGGGAGATACCTTAGTGTCAAAGAGCTTCAGGCTGGAGTCTAGGAATATTGGGAAACCCACTCCTGAACAAGAAGAATAATATGCAGAACTGAACCAAGCAAGACCTGAGAAGACAGCGACAACTGGTGGTATCACCGGTGGTAGCACAGTGCACATCACTGATTCAGCTATGCAGCTAATCATTGACTTAACTGGCTGTTTAAGGCTGCTTTCACACATCCGGTTTTTCCTGTGCGGCACAATCCGGCGCTTTGCAGAAAAACCGCAACCGTTTTTTTTGCTAATAATAGTTATTGTTAGTACTAACGATGAATGACTTTAGGTAATAGAAATTTAGTCCTATTGGATGAGGAACTACTGTATAATTCATCCATTTGATTATTCTTTTTAATTATTAGTGGTAAATGTTAGTATTTTATCATTTTCTTTAACATCATCCAATAAAATTTCATATGGAATGATGAAAAAATATTATGTTTTCAACCATTGTCAGCCTCAGTTATGCATAACCTATCCGTATGCACAGGGTGCCAGTCTACAATGGAGGCTACTTTCTGACTAATGTCCTGCTTTACAACTCAGTACAAGTTCACTGTTCAATAGTGCAGAGCGATGGGGAAAATGTTCGTCTCACCGAGGAGTGGAAATACTGGCACATCCGGTTTAGCTGCACAGGCAAGGGAATAAACAATCACGGTCACAGAGGATGCAACCACAACCAGGCCCATGGAGGAAGAGGGCCTGCTAGGGTCAGTGCTGTGTTCAATGGTTGAAATCTATAGCAGAATAGAGACTCTCTAACTCTCTGCCCCTAACTTACTCTACAACTGTAGGCCGGCATAAGGATGTCAGATATCTGGCGGCACAATTGAGTGGCGTCATTAGGCTGTCTGACATCATTACCCTGATGTGCTTTGCAACTACAGGCCTCTGATAAGCCAGGAGGATGAAGACCATAAAACTTGGTAAGAGAATGGAGACAGTTGAGCAAATTGGATGTGTTTTAGTCTTAATGTGAGGAACACTGTCTGGCCATACAATAGGATATTATTAGTGTATGAGGGCCATAATGGAGGACAGTCTTAATGTATTAGCACAATATAGGGGGACATTTTTAATTTATGGGGGGTCAAAAGGGGGAATATTACTACTATATCAGGCCACAAAGCAGGCTTTAATACAATATGGGGAGATAATTAAAGTATAATATTATTGTATTTGAGATTAAAAGGGACAAAACCATTGCTATTGTATGTGGGACATAGAGGAATGACACTATTACATTGTATTTTATTTTTGGGAATACTTTAACTGTGGGGACAAAAGGAGGTTCTGTTCATGTAGAATTTTGGGAAATGTGGGAGGGTGCTCTAGATAGGATCAATGTCAGACTATGAACAACACTGAGCCCACACATCTGAGCAACATGCAGGTAATGGGGAAGGGCAAGAACAAATTTTTACTTATGGGACCCACTGTGTATAGCGGTCAAGTCAAGAAGCTGCGTCTGGCAGCTGCTCTTTTTTCCACTTTAGGTCCTGTGTAGTCCACCTTTGGAAGACCAAAGTAGGATTTTGAGGGGAGGAGACCCTGGCATCTGACTGGTCTCAGTGTATGTCCCGCTACATTTAAATATATATCATCCTCTTTGAAGCTTGCAACTGCTGAGATCCAAACTCATGACCTGTGGTATGGAGAGTAGACAGAAGAAGGGCACCAAATAAATGAGTCTTCTAAAAATATCAGCATAAAAATGTATTAATTTATGAGGTGTTTTATAAGTCCCCCAAAAATCTGTAAGGAAAGCTTAGTTCAATTTTTTCTAGGATATAAAAAAAAAGCCCTCTGCCCATGTAGGAGTCCTGGAAACAGTAAATAAAAAGACAATGGGCACATAGGGACGCTTTTGCACAGGGTACACAGGCTAAAAAGAAAAAAGATTCCCACATGGCCTCTTTGAAAATCTTGAACTTTCCCTATTATAATGCACTGACATAGTTTGCTTTCTTTTAATACTTTTTAATCCAATTTACTTTCCAATTCAATTTATATATTTTTATATCTTTTGGTTTTATATCTGTACAATTAAATGCAAGAAAGAAAAAAAGGGTTTTATAGCAGTATGAATAAAAATAAGAGGAAAGGAAATTAAAATGGTTATTTTATTCCATTGGACTTTAATACACTTTATTTTCCATTTACTTTCTAGATTGGTTAGAGTTTAATAATTACCCGGAGTGTCGAATGCATATTATTCAACCATTAATTCAATAAAAAAAAAAATTCCTAATCCCGAAACAGTTTTCTTAAATACCATTTTCTGTAAAATATTGTGTCTCTTTATGTTGCTCCTGAGCTGCATTCTATGAAGGTGCACCTTGTGCCCTGACTCCCTTTGCAGACCCCGAATATAACTTTATAAAACCTGACCATTAGGTAGACTAATGACCTGTGGGACTCAGATGGGCGTGCTCATTTTTATCTCCTGTCTCTCCTTGTGGCCTTCTTCGCCATCCTCCTTGCATGATTGACATGATGATGCCGCCGTCATCATGCACGCTGCTCGGCCAAATCTCACATCTGTGCAGTTATTCCCCCGGCTCGCGCAGGCGCAGTTCGCCCTCGTGCGAGCCGGTGCGGTGTTTGCGCATGCGCGGGATTATGGTAGGGTACGAGGATGATGCAGGGGATGTCACGCACATCGCCGACCATAATCTCGCGCATGCGCAAACACCACATCAACTCGCGCGAGGGCGAACTGCGCCACTCGGGGGAAACACAGGAGCTGCAAAAGGTGACACTTTTGGTTTCATAGTGAAAAAACCTGTGACAGGTTCCCTTTACAGTAACTCCTTCATCCCCCAGCAATTTTTCATTTTTTGTTTTAATCTTTTTCTCTCCTTCTTCCAAGAGCCATAACTTTTTTATTTTTCTGTCAATATATCCATATGAGGGCTTGTTTTTTGAATGAAGAATTGTAGTTTTGAGAGACACTATTAATTTTACCATATCGCGTACTGAAAAATGGGAACAAAAATTCCAAGTGCGGTGAAATTGCAAACAAAAGTGCAATTGCATGAAAAGGGGTAAAAAATAAATTCTGACGTTTGCTAAAAAAAAAAAGAATTGTGCTTTTGTTACCGTGTCCCGAGAAACGTAGTGCTCTCATTTTTCAGGATGTGGGGCTCAGTGATGGCTTATTTTTTGCATTTTGAGCTGACGTTTTCAATTATACCATTTTTGCATACATGCAATGTTTTGATTGCCTGTTATTGCATTTTAATGCAACGTTGCAGCGACCAAAAAAAATGTAATTTTATTGTTTTTTTCTCTCTCTACATCATTTAGTGATCAGATTAATTGATTTCGTATTTTGGCAGTTCAGGCAATTCTGAATGCAGCAATACCAAATATGTGTATTTTTTTATATTGTGCTATTTTAAACTTGATTTTTTTACATTTTTTTATTGATTTTACTAGTCCACTTTATGCCTGCAGTGTTTGAGCACTTCTGCTGATCAGAGTGATGCTTCAGGACTGCTCTGATCAGCAGAAATGCTGTGCTCCTATGAGTGCCGGTTTTCTGCCAGCATTCACAGGAAGTGAGTCATAACGATGACAAGAGTCATCAGCTGACCCTGCGCTATCATGTGATCCCGTCACAGGGGCCACACATGGCGGTAGAGAACAGCACGATCCCCGCTGGAGCGCGTTAGATCGCGTTGTCAGATTTTGACAGTGCGATCTAAGGGGATAACCAGCGCGAGTGGATCTCTGATCTCCAATCCACCAGGCCCTGTTAGCTGGACATGAATGCGGGCCAAATGTCAGAGCTTGCAGTAATGGGAGAGAGGCGACCTAGGACATATATATACGTCCTAGGTTGTGAAAGGGTTAAAGAGTAACAGTCATAATATATTCATATAATGCACATGAAAATAAGAAATTTTGTAATATATGTTAACAGAACTGATTCTCCAGGACTGATCACTCATTGTCAGGGTGCATTCAGACCAGACCGAATTGCAATGCAGAGTCTGCCAGGTGGGTCTCCCAACCAGAGCGTGACAACTTCATATATTTCTTTGAAGTTGTCACGATCAGGTTGGGAGACCTGCTGGCCAGACCGTGTATTGCGGTCTGATCTTGGTCCGATTCATATGTTTTTCTGAATGCATTCTTAAAATTCTCAATTCACAAGTAAAATCTGTCTTCAGTGAAAATAGATTTACCATTTGCTAATATAGATGATGACAGTTGATGTTGATAAAGTTCTATGGGAAAACTCGCAGCAGAATGTCTGTCACCTTCAGCTCCTCCTCCCACCATCTCTCATCTTTCCTATGTCAGTAAATGGAAAATCTGTCTTCACTGAATAAAAATTTTATCCATGAATTGAGAGTGTAAGATTAGTCAGGAGGAGAAAGAAGCAGATTTCTCTAATTAGATATATAACAAAAGTTGCTTATTTTCATGTGTACTACTGACTTATGAAAGCACCCCATAAAACAATACTACTCTTTAATAGAGATGGAAAACTCCACACATGTTTGGGTTCGCCCTACTTAAAAAAGAAAGAAAAGTCAAGTCCAGGTCCGGATTTTGCCTGAATTTGAGCCCGGACCACAAACCTCATATAAGACTATGGAGCCCTAAACTCAAGTGCTGTACAATGGTGTTAGTAAGGGTTAGGGGTTTGCAAAAGGAAGCAAAATGGGAATTAAAGCAGGACAATGATCCTTACCGACTTTCACTGCTGTCATACTGCTTCCGAGTCCCCTCATTAAAACTTATGAATATTCACTGCATCCCCGCCCACCCTCTGTGACAGCGTCTGTGACTGGTTGTAGTCAGCCTGCACCCCCACCCTCTGTGCTGGCATCTGTAATTAAATACCCGTATACTAGATATAAACCTACAACTTCCCTTAAAGGGAAGGTCCTGAAGCCAAGCAAACAACCAAAAACTCCAGTGATTAGTCCAAAATAACAAAAATAATAAAGAACCACTGGTAAATAAGGAACCAAAGAGTAAATAATTAGTGAAATACAAATAATATATTAATAATAAATGTCAGCAAGGGACAGACAGTGAGGGAAACCAAGATGGAGACCGTTGCCAGACACAGAATTGCACAAACACGCCACCTAATGATGGTAAAAAGCTGTCAGTCCACAATACAGGATTATTATGGAAACATATTAACCACAGGGTGAAAGCAATATATAATAGAAAATAAACCCAAATAAAGGTGACCCAAACAGTGTTTCCTCCTTAAAGTCATAAGTATATCAGCATTTCAATAAAATATTATATATTACCTTGGGACATAATGGACATGAAGCAACAAACAGGCAAGTGGCGGGGGTGGGGCCTCGACGCGTGTTTCACCGGCAGACATGCTGATCTCCTGTGAATGCCAACTCTCAGAAGGTGTTCACAGGAACTATGTCAAGACAGTGATAGGAGTCATCAGCTGACCCCCAGCTGTCATTTCAACCCATTGGCACCACATGATCTGCTCAGCCGACATGTGGATAGAAACATGCAAGCTCACTGCACAAGCCTGCATCAAATAGAGGTACACAATCTATGACGTATCTGTACGTCCAAGTTCGTCAAAGCGTTAATACTCTGACACATCTCAGTGTTTAAGAATCAAACATACGTGGCTAAAATCATGCAGATGTTACTGGATTCATGCTTCCTGTGGATCGGGCAACATGTATCAGCTGTCAGGTTACCTTTAACTCCATATAGCCATCAGCAGAACAGAGCTATTACTTAGATAGAAGAATGAATACTGTGTCATTGAAAGGTTGTCATTTCGACTAGGTTTTTCCGTTAATTAAAAATCAGTATTAATAATGATCTGCACTTATGCCATGTACAATCAATAAATACAGATTATACAAGCATTGCTTTTATGCCTATTTATGTTGTATATTCTACCCTGTTATTATTGCAGATAAATATGTCTGCATTGTTTCTATGCACAGTTGTTTAAATGTCCTCTCTGCCCTTGTAAGTAGTAACAAGAAAACATGGCAGGCTTACTCCTTCCTTTGAATGCAAGATTTAAATAGTCATAAACACAGCCCAAAAAGAGATTTAGAGCATTTGGTAGAAACAGACTTTAAATAATCTGCTGCCGTTTCCTGGAATTCAATGAAAAAATGTATTCGTTAAACAGAACTCAAAATAAAGCTGTTTTCAAAAAAATAGACAGTAGGATAAAAAGAACACAGTAAAGCTTATGGCCAGGGAAGAAGACGAATAATTGATGTCTCCTGTCTCCTCTCTATGATCGAAAAATCACATCTATCAAATTGGTAAAAGGTCATTTCTATTTTAAATGAATTATATTTTGCTTTTACATTTGCTTGAACACTAAAAGGCTTAAATTAAAGTTCTAGAACATTACAGTTTATAATTGTTCATAGTCTACCTAGCAAATATGATTGGACTGAATGAATCATAGATTCAGGTAATGCCTAACTGAGGTCCAAGGATCTTCTATGTACACAGTAATATCCATATTGCCAATATACTATATGTATTTTATTTTTATTTTTTTAGCAAAAAGGTGTTCCCTGGCTATGCGGATGATGCATCATCCATGTCAATCAGAGCAGGGGAACTGCAATCAGCAGTGGAGGGGAGAGATAGATGCTGCAGCAAGGACGCCCATCAGACCGGAACTTCAGGATTTACATAAGGTGCGGAAGAATTTAAAAAAAATTTGGGGGGTGAAAAGGGTTAGTAAGGGGTTGATATATACCTTTATGGAATAGAGCACTGGTGCAGACAACGGTGGTGGATGATCGCACAATCCTTTCCATGGTGAAGGAAAACAACCACCCAAGTGAAGAACACTCTCCAGGAAATAGGTGTTTCAGCATCTATGTTTGACATAAGGAGAAGACTTTATAAGAGCAAATATAAGGGGGTTTACCACAAGGTGCAAACCATTCCTAATTTCAGGCAGTCATTGCTTGCAAAGAATTCTCTACAAAATATTATAAATTACCATTTTATTTAAAGGTGTTATCCGGCTTATTTTGCTTTTTTTTATTTCACTACTGGGTTACATAGGGGCAGGTAAGTAGATAGCAACTACATACTTGCGCTGCTGTCAGACCCTCTCCCCAGGCTCAGGTCATCTGACCGCTCCTGCAGGGATTTTGTTTCTTCCTGTGATTTCACATCGACAGGGCCAGGACCTTGTTGAATGGCATCAGAGCCGACGTCATGTTGCTGCCCTGCTGGGTGGGTACAGTGCGTGGAGTCCCCGCCTCTCCTTCTTCCGCACCCTCCCACAAATTCTGTAGTGCTGTGGTCTCAAGAGACACTGCCTGTAGGCCGCATGGGGTCCCTGATGCCTCTTGTGGAATTCAGGCCCGCAGCCCCATTGATGATCTCTGGAGAATGCAAAGAGTGTGCAAAGCAGTAATCAAAGCAAAAGGTGGCTACTTTGAAGAACCTAGAATATAAGACATATTTTCAATTGTTTCATACTTTTTTAAGTATTTCATTCCATATGTGTTAATTCATAGTTTTGATGCCTTCAATGTGAATCTACAATTTTCAGAGTCATGAAAATAAAGAAAACTTTTTGAATGAGAAGGTGTGTCCAAACTTTTGGTCTGTACTGTGTACATATATATATATATATATATATATATATATATGTGTGTTGCGCCCGACTCCCATGGGCCCGTACCATAGCCATCATCCTTCTCACTTCTGCTTTCCAGTTCACGACCTGCTGGAGGGATTGCACCCGCACCCGCACGCAGAATCGGCCCAGCTCCTTCTCTAGCCAGGCAGCAGTGCCTGGCTCTAGGTCTCCGGACTCCTGCTACCCTGGAGCAGACATCCTTTCCCCTCTGGCATCCAGAAGCTTATTTTCAGGCAGAGTTCCAGTGTCTCTGCCTTGGGCCGTCCTCTTACATTTTGGACACTCCAAAGGAGGGGGGTTCAGGTTTCGTGCCTTTTACTGATGGCGCAGCAGTTTTACAGTCCAGAAAATGGCAGAAAGTTTAAATATTGGTGGAAAAGTCCAAAAAGGCACGCTTGTCACACGTTTTGGTGGGTCTAGTCTGAATCCTGCCGACTACGCCAGTTTTTAAAAAGTGTCGCACACTGGGGCAGCCGAGCTGCTCAGATCCAGGTGGTACGTGGCTCGAAGGGTCCCAGACCCGGGGGCACCGTCAAACAGTTTTCAAATAAAAAGAAAATAAAAATAAAAATATAGCCCGACTACGCTACTTGCGCTGTGCGGCCAGGGATGGTAGGGCCGCCGCTGCAGGTTCCCACTGGGGATGATGGATGGGGGCAGCATGGATGGTGAAGCCCTTTGCAAGCAGGGCTTTTCCCCAGGGGTAGGTGAAGGGTTAACGTGGAGGTGCAAGGCAATAAATCAGTCCACACAGGGAGGGCAGTTTGGTTGTGTTTACTTTCTGGGTTCGCACCTGGAGATGTGCTGGATCCCAGGTGCGCCCGAGTCCTCTATAGCTGTGCCAGCCAACCTGGTGCTACTCTCCCACCGATGCAGTGTATTTGTCGGTCCTCCCTGGCGTGGAGCTCCTGGAGGTCCGTCTGTGTCTAGGTCCTGCCGCAGGCAGCTTGGACTATTTAAGGGAATATGTCCCGGTCCCCTCTTTGCTGCTGATGCCTTGGACGTTAGTGGTGGCAGATGAGTCCTGGAAACCCACCCACCTGGCAGAGTTAACAGATGGCTTGAAGTCTTGGTCTGTTCTGGGATCTGCACCCCGTGCGTGCAAAGTACTGGGAGCCCTGGATGTCCACCCCACAAGATTCCTCTGTCCTTGGAGCTTTCTCTCTCGTTCTCCAGCTACTTTTTCCTCTGAGTGGCTGATCTTTCTACTTTCCTTGCAGAGTCTTTTCTACTTTCACTGTTTTTCAAGATTCCATTGTCTGTCTTGACACCTGTTCTTTTACTACGGCTTACTTCTCACTACTCTCCTCTCAACTCCTTTCTCTCTCTCTTTCTTTCGCAGACTAGCCACACTTCCAGGTCACTCTCTCCTCCCCCAGGTCTGGTACTTTCCTTCCCAGTTGGCTGCCTGTTAACTCACAGTGCCCAGCCCTGTCACCTGGCTCTAACGGGGGTCTCCCACTCTGGTTGTGAGTGTAAATGTCCTGCTGTGCTAGTATGTGTACTGACTGGCACAGTCACATAGGACCTGAGCTGGTACTTTATTGTTACCTTGTTTTTGTGACACCTGGTTTCCGCAGGGGCGTCACACACACACACATATATATATATATATATATATATATATATATATATATATATATATTTGTGCGTGATTGTGTTTTGACTGTGTTTAATAGATATCATGGCGTTTGCTATTATAAATATGGCACCCATCTAGTGTAATCAACATATACCTGGAAATTATTCCACATAGGGTCCATTTTACCAGTAGATGACAGAGTGCAGTTTGTATTCCATATATGTATTTTATTTGCTGGAACACACAAGCTACATATATTTCACATTCACAGTGATCACAAATGCCAGGGCTGAATTTCAGTTCCAGTCTGGCAGTGCTGGCACACAACCTATAAAGCTCACTGCAATTATGCGCTCATTGCTTTGATAGAGATTTTCTTCTATTGAACCAGTTTCTAGAAGATACAACATCTATACATAGAGACCTCAAATTCATATGCTACAATTCTTTGGAATTTGACAGTAAGGACTTATGTACCTGTATGGTCCCCCTATTACTGCTTGATGCAAAATTGAACCTGAATGAGCCCCAAAAATTAAGTACCCTGTTTCCCAAAAAATGAGACCTACCTAATAGGGTTTTGGTATGTTTTTTGAGCATGCTTAAAATATAAGCCCTACTTCAAAATAAGCCCTAGTTGTGGTTCCATTTGGAAGTATCCAAGCAGCTAAAAAATCTTAAAGGATACAGCAGGACTCTTTATCAAAGAAAGCAGACACACCCCAAAAAAAAAATCAGACACCCCCAAAAGAAAACAGAAGTCTCCCTCCACAAAAAAAAATGCACTCACCCCTCAAACAAGTACAGCTGGAAAGTGCCAATGGTGGATGGACTCTCACACAGAGATCTGCATTGCTGTCAGGTCTCTTGCTGTTCCAGCTGTATTGTACTGCAGGTCCCACAAACAGATTGGGTACCAGGATCACTTCACGCTAGCGATACTGGTTTTAGTCACCAGGGGGAGCCAACTGCTGTAGAACGAAGGGGGTCTAACAGCGACACAGATTTGTATGTGAGAGACCATTCACTTGCCAACTCTAGTTGTTTGGGGTCTGGTAAGTGTAATTCTTTTATAGAGTGTCTGCTTTCTTTTGGGGGTAAACTTTGCAGTATATAGAGAATAATAAATTTAAGCAGGTAATTTAAACCTTTGTAGATATGGTATGTACCTACCACTATAGGATGGGTTCAGTACCACGAGAATAGCAGACTAGATAAGAAAATGTGCATCTGAACCAGTGATAGTATTAACAAAATTTTGATGTTTCAGAATGTGATGACATGATTATATTTCAAGAAATATTAATTTTTTTGCTCAAGAACAAATGTGGATTGTTGTTCATGGAAAAATATAAGACATCCCCTAAAAAAAGCCCTAGCGCATCTTTCATAGCAAAAAATAATGCAAGACCCTGTCTTATTTTCAGGGAAACATGGTATGTAAAGTCTTTACATTTATTTAAGATCAGAGGTCATTTAGCAACCTATTTAATTTCTTTTAATTTTTATTCCATCATGTTCACCTCACTGCAATAATTAATGGTTGTCATTACACTTAAATAAAACAAAATTGTCATTTCATCACCCTGACACTCTCGTTTACTTGGCATAAAATATGTGAAATACATGAAATATCCACTTACACTATTCAGTCTATGTCTTTACATGACAGGACTAATTTAGATATGTTATTTAAGCAGCAACTTTTAATCTGACATTTTATTATAGTAGAATTAGTATAAAGACATATACAGTACAGTAACCCAATGTGCCTTCTGCTGATCAATTTCATACTCACACATGCAGCTTCGGGTTCAGGTTGTCCTAGCCGTAGCGAGTAGTGGGTCATAGAGAAAGGCGATAATAAGGAAGGCAGCTTCTATTTTGCATTTTCTCCTGGATTTTGCTAAAAAGAATAACTGTACTAGAAAGTTTCTTCACCGTCCACATTACATTTCCATATTGTAATATGTAGGTCAAACATAGCAGAGAAGGCCAATCATAATTGGACTTTGTCGGTACTACCAGCAAAGTTCTACAAAATTGCTGTTTCTTGATAAGATTTTTATTATGTGTAGTCAAGAATTAATTCAAAAACACAGAATAAAAAGTTTATAAAAAACCCAGTCATTAACTTTTTAATGGTAGCGCTAACAAAAGATCCCAAATAAGCCTTTCCTGCTATGTTTGATGTGAACAGCCATACAGCTGATAGGAAGTGATTGATCAACATTCGCAACCAGTTCAAATAAGAGCAATAACTGATCAAAAGTGTTGAGTGTATTAATGCTTGACAAAGAAAGAAAAACTCCCTGATTTTCAAATTTGTCCTCTTTTATTTCTTGAATATATAATTTTTATGAGAAGAAGGTAGCTGTGGGGTGACCACCAGCACTGAAGCAGGACATTTCAGTTGAAAGCGGTGTCCACTATTTTCAAGAAGTTGCATCAACAGCAAAAAATGGTTTTGAAATATTAACAGAACTTCCACCTATTCGGAGACTGCTGCAGCCAATCATGGGCATCCGAGTCCAAATACTGTGAATACAAGTTCTTGTGGCCAGTGAGTGGACCTGACGTCATCGCTGCCAGACTGGCAGTGAACACAGTAGCAATGTCGCTTGTGCAGAAGATGAAATATACAGGTGAGTTATTACTTTAGAACAATTTCTGTTTTTAAGCACCCCTCTAATAACACTGGTTCTCAATTACATTGATTCATTAGACTCCAGTCCAGGTCAGTGGTGCCCGGCGGCTGGACGGGAGGTCGCAAATCTCTTGTGATCTGATTTCATGGAATCTCCGCCCTCGGTGTGTCTGAAGATGCACCTGAACTGAGCGGTTTTGGTTGGGTTTACTCTATAATCTTCGGGAAAAAAATGCAAAAAAAACGCTTTTGCATTTTTAAGCACCAAATCAAAACTTTTCTGTATCAATATAAAAGAATAAAAAATATTCTGCACCAAAAGTGCATCAAACAAGGGGAAAAGCGCAACAATTACAGATGACCTATAATAACCTGCTCCAATGTTGTAGATTATTATGCTCTGTACCGCCCCCGTGCCAGCAGCCGGGCTGCTGATCGGATCTGGATACGCGGTGGCTCGAGGGGTCTCCGGACCCGGGAGGGGTCACACAGACACTTGAAATAAAAGGGGATATTTACAGAGGATTTTGTGATTAGAATTCGGGACGCCACTCACGGTGTGTGGTAAGGTGGAATACCACAGCTGTTGTTGGGAGCGCCCGGTGGCGATGGAATTTCAGCCAGGTGTTTAACCCCTCCGTGGGTAGGGGGAAGTTCCCCGGGGCTTAGTGCCTGTGCAAGGGGAGCACCGTGGGGGAGGAAAGGGTCACTGTGTACTCAGTCAGTCCAATAATGCTGACACCAACAACCTGTAGTAAGAGAATATGTCTGGCTCACTGTGTATAAACTAGGTGCCCAGAAAAAATAAGTCAATCAAATGGATAATAATTCTGGCACACTAAAAAACGAGCATGAAGAAATTTTGCTTGATTGTGGAATCAGTTTTATTAGTGCAAAAACAAGATCAATTCATCCGACGTTTCGACCGTTTTGGTCTTTATCAAGGATAGAATTATCTATATCGTAATGGGAGGATATGAATTCAATAGAGACTGGTCATCACCATTAGGTATGAGTGATCAGAAGGTTCCTGGAACCTAATGGTGATGACCAGTCTCTATTGAATTCATATCCTCCCATTACGATATAGATAATTCTATCCTTGATAAAGACCAAAACGGTCGAAACGTCGGATGAATTGATCTTGTTTTTGCACTAATAAAACTGATTCCACAATCAAGCAAAATTTCTTCATGCTCGTTTTTTAGTGTGCCAGAATTATTATCCATTTGACCAACAACCTGTAAACCGGAATTCTTAGCACCGCTGTAGCAGGTAGGGAGTACGCTGGGATCCCGTGCCCGATGGTGTCGCTTGTTAGCCTGTGACCTTTTCCTTGGCACTTTATTTACTGGTTGGCCCCTGTAGTAAGGAACTAGTCGGGTCCCGCTCACCTTTATGGCTAACGGAGTGAGCTTGCTCTCAGGGTTCACGCTTGATATTTTCTGGACTATGTATTGGGAAAGTCCTATCCCTCTCATTGCACTAGTACCCTGATTTTGGAGCAGGTGGAGGACGAATCATGAAGTCTTAGCCCTCGTCGGGTAAATTACCAGGACGCTTAAAACTACTTCCCGGCCTAGGGTCCACGCAGCCTGCCGTACCCTGGCCCCTGCCCAGAGATGGCTCAAGGCCGCCGGCTGCTCTGCTCGGCAGTTCCGTGCCCCTTGACACGATCCCCTGCGACCGGAGTTCCAGCTCCTACCAGGCCCAGACCAACATCTGCCACCTAGTAACTGAGGAGCCCAGCTCTTAACCTCCTCCGACTAACTTGTGACCTCTCCTCTATACATTGGGATAGAGCCATGTTATTGAGGTATTATGCTGGGCTATATGACCAAGATAATTGTATAGATAATTCTCTGTTGGTATCATTAAGGGCTGTCGGCATGTTTTGTGATTCTTTTTAAATGATTTTAAAGGTGTGTGTGTTTCCTGGTTAGAAAAAAAATTGAGTTTGATTTATTATATATTGGTGTGCACATTCTATATACAGAGTCTTTTATCCTTCTTCTGTATAGCTCTTTTCTGCATGATATGGTACCCTGATACCCAGATTTTTGGATACAGCAAGCATTAGTGCATCCTGTCCTTTTCATATACCAGCTGTTCAAGCAGAGCAAGCTGCTTGTACTAGGCTTAGGACTAAAGCCTGCTTTACACGCTGCAATATATCTTACAATGTGTCGGCAGGGTCACGTCGTAAGTGACGCACATCCGGCATTGTAAGTTACATTGCAGTGTGTGACAGGTACGTGCGATTGCGATTGTATGGTAAAACGTTCATCGCATACACATCGTACCTTTCTCTAGAATTGCACGTCAGATTGTTCAACATTCCCGGGGTAGCACACATCGCAGTGTGTGACATCCCGGGAACGATGAACAGATCTTACCTAGGTCCTGCGGCTCCCGGCCCACAATGCGGAAGGAAGGAGGTGGGCGGGATGTTTACGCCCCTCCGCTTCTATTGGCCGGCTGCCGCGTGACGTCGCTGTGACGCCGAACGTCCCTCCCACTCCAGGAGCAAGCTTCTGTCATTGAAACCTTAATGAGGGTTCCCAGATCTGCCATTCTTTCTCATCTATTACAATTTCATAGGATATATAAAACTATTCGGGGGACTAAAGGATAAAATTACAATCACTTTTTAATTTCTTAGATAAAAAAATATATTTGGTATTATCATGTTCATAACTATCTTAATAATTAACCTATTTCCGTCAGTTACCTTCGTGACACAGCAACATTTTTGTTAATTTGATGTGCCACGTTATATGGTAATAATTTAGAATACTTCCATTTATCCAAATGATTCAGGGAATGTTTTTTTTTTCCAAAGCCCATTGTACTTTGTAATAGCAGTTGATTGGTCAGATAGACAATTTGGAAAAATTAGCATTTTCATCCTCTTAATTTTTCTACTGTTAAAACTCAATATAGTTTAGAATTTACATTTAAAAATAACTATTTTTCATTGCCATCAATTTATTTATTTATTTTTTTTTTTTTGAAAAGCCATGTTATTGGTTTTAGATATGTGTCTTTTGCAGAGGTTCTGTGATACCAATATAGTGAAAATCCTGAGAAGTTTCCACAAAATATCACCCCTTGGAGGATATTTATCTAGTGGTATAATAAGAAATGTTAGGGGTTTTTTTATTTCATGGGCCTTTTATAATGTGCTGTCATCTCACGTTAGGCACTATGCATAATTATTTGCCACATGAACACGACTATGCATGAGGTAGCGCAGTGACCTCCGAAGCCTGGATGCAGCCATAAGACTTGGTCTTTAGTGTGCAGGCCAGAGATGCGGTGCACCTGATGACGGAAAGGAAAGGACCGGATGGTGAGCAGTGGGGTGGCTGAAAAGATGAGCATTGCTTAAAAAAACCCTAATACTTCATCAGTGGCCCCATTGCTCACTGTCTGGTCTTTTTCTTTTTACAGTTGTCCATCACACCTCCAAGATGTCGAGGACCCGGAGGTTACTGTACTCCATAAGGTGTGGATGTTGATGTAGAATAACCTTCAAGGCTTTGACATGGCCATAAGTTTTGTTCTACAGTGAAGATTCAAGGAAATGCAACATGCCCTATGGACAGAAGAGAACTGTATGAAGGGCAGCAAACAGTGTGGCTTCTGGATCAGTTAGCCGGGAGTAATAGGTTTTGTTTCCTAGCCCTGTTCCAACTTACATGTATATCTGAGCTATGAACAAAGCTACAAAACCTGTCTAATTCATAACCCAGGGACTACCTGTGATGGGAACATTCATTATCGCTGGTAGTATACATTGTGACACTTATTTATTGCTGTGTATTACACCAATCAATTTCACACAGACATACAGTATATCCAATAAGTCACTGCTTTGAGAATGGCCTAATAGGCTTTCGGAGCTGGCAGACCCAGTGTCCTCCTTTTGCCATGTGAATCATGGAGAACCCACAATCAGGTTGCTAGAGGGATGAATGGTGGAGTAAAGAGAGCCCCATCTTACTCATAACCACTTAGATAACAGCCGTATATAAGAGATTAAACAACCAAGATAAGTAATAACACGGACATTGAATATTGCGGCTGGTGTTGGCTGTCAGTTTAGCTGAAACCCTCCGGCAATCATGCTGGGCACAGTGCCTGTGCCGGACTGATCAATTGCCAGACCCCAATTCCAGCGATGTATCACTAAGCTAGGAAACTGGAGGTACAGCTCAGGGGGGTAAAAGATCTGTGTTTGTTCCTAACCAAGAAACCCAGGGAACTTTATCACTGCATAGTCTGATTACCTGTGCATTTCTGCTGATCAGAACAGCATCGCTCTGGTCAGCAGAAATACTCATCTTATGTGAGTGGCGGCACTCTGTCGGCTATCACAGGAAGTGAGTCATGGCAGCATCAGGGATCATCAGCTGACCCTGCGCTACCATGACAACACATTGGCGCCCCGTGATTACGTCACGGGGCTGCCGATGGTGGTGGGGAAAAGCGTGATCCCTGCCCTTTAAATAGCAGTGACAGTATTTGACTGCGCATTCTAAGGGGTTAACAGGCATGGGTGGATCTCCAATTCACCTGTGCCTATTAGGGTATGACCGCACCTTGCGTCGTCCTAGTTACATTTCTAAACGCACGTTTTGGAATTAATTGATTTAGCCAAAGTTGCCTTTTTCAGAAATTTAGCGCTAAAAACGCATGCGTATTTATCGCGTTTTAGATGCGTTTTCAGCGCTATTTACATGCTTTTTCCCTTGCGTTTTGACAGATGCGTTTTGAACATCAAGACACTGCTAAATAAAGATTAGTCAAACAGAATGAAAAAAGAGAAAAAAAAGCAAAACATATAATTTTTGAATTATTTAAGAAAATAGTTATATTTCATGAAATTATAGCGGTTTTATAATATTTATTGCTAAAATAGCAATAAAATCATAATTTTCAATAATTTACTTGTCGGACTATGTGTGTATGTAAAGGGACATACAGTTAGGTCCAGAAATATTTGGACAGTGACACAATTTTCGCGAGTTGGGCTCTGCATGCCACCACATTTGATTTTAAATGAAACCTCTACAACAGAATTCAAGTGCAGATTGTAACGTTTAATTTGAAGGTTTGAACAAAAATATCTGATAGAAATTGTAGGAATTGTACACATTTCTTTACAAACACTCCACATTTTAGGAGGTCAAAAGTAATTGGACAAATAAACCAAACCCAAACAAAATATTTTTATTTTCAATATTTTGTTGCGAATCCTTTGGAGGCAATCACTGCCTTAAGTCTGGAACCCATAGACATCACCAAACGCTGGGTTTCCTCCTTCTTAATGCTTTGCCAGGCCTTTACAGCCGCAGCCTTCAGGTCTTGCTTGTTTGTGGGTCTTTCCGTCTTAAGTCTGGATTTGAGCAAGTGAAATGCATGCTCAATTGGGTTAAGATCTGGTGATTGACTTGGCCATTGCAGAATGTTCCACTTTTTTGCACTCATGAACTCCTGGGTAGCTTTGGCTATATGCTTGGGGTCATTGTCCATCTGTACTATGAAGCGCCGTCCAATCAACTTTGCGGCATTTGGCTGAATCTGGGCTGAAAGTATATCCCGGTACACTTCAGAATTCATCCGGCTACTCTTGTCTGCTGTTATGTCATCAATAAACACAAGTGACCCAGTGCCATTGAAAGCCATGCATGCCCATGCCATCACGTTGCCTCCACCATGTTTTACAGAGGATGTGGTGTGCCTTGGATCATGTGCCGTTCCCTTTCTTCTCCAAACTTTTTTCTTCCCATCATTCTGGTACAGGTTGATCTTTGTCTCATCTGTCCATAGAATACTTTTCCAGAACTGAGCTGGCTTCATGAGGTGTTTTTCAGCAAATTTAACTCTGGCCTGTCTATTTTTGGAATTGATGA
The DNA here is from genome assembly GCF_048569485.1 of Anomaloglossus baeobatrachus. Lineage (NCBI taxonomy): Eukaryota > Metazoa > Chordata > Amphibia > Anura > Aromobatidae > Anomaloglossus > Anomaloglossus baeobatrachus. Next base: position 136,780,441 of record NC_134355.1, read on the forward strand.
ATGGTTTGCATCTAGATGTGAACCCTTTGTATTTACTTTCATGGAGTCTTCTCTTTACTGTTTACTTAGAGACAGATACACCTACTTCACTGAGAGTGTTCTGGACTTCAGTTGATGTTGTGAACGGGTTCTTCTTCACCAAAGAAAGTATGCGGCGATCATCCACCACTGTTGTCATCCGTGGACGCCCAGGCCTTTTTGGGTTCCCAAGCTCACCAGTCAATTCCTTTTTTCTCAGAATGTACCCGACTGTTGATTTTGCTACTCCAAGCATGTCTGCTATCTCTCTGATGGATTTTTTCTTTTTTTTCAGCCTCAGGATGTTCTGCTTCACCTCAATTGAGAGTTCCTTAGACCGCATGTTGTCTGGTCACAGCAACAGCTTCCAAATGCAAAACCACACACCTGTAATCAACCCCAGACCTTTTAACTACTTCATTGATTACAGGTTAACAAGGGAGACGCCTTCAGAGTTAATTGCAGCCCTTAGAGTCCCTTGTCCAATTACTTTTGGTCCCTTGAAAAAGAGGAGGCTATGCATTACAGAGCTATGATTCCTAAACCCTTTCTCCGATTTGGATGTGAAAACTCTCATATTGCAGCTGGGAGTGTGCACTTTCAGCCCATATTATATATATAATTGTATTTCTGAACATGTTTTTGTAAACAGCTAAAATAACAAAACTTGTGTCACTGTCCAAATATTTCTGGACCTAACTGTATTATTCGATTATTTTAATGTCTGAAATGCATGCGTTTTTTAAGTAAAAAACGCAGTGTTTCTGCACCTAAAAAGCAGGTAAAACGCAGGAATTTTGATGTTTGTTGCTTTTTGATACTTCTCATTGACTTCAATGTTAGCAAAACGATACAGAAATGGCAAAAACAACTGACATGCTGCTTCTTTGAACACATGTTTTTGCCACAAATTATGCAAATTAAACGCAGCGTTTTAAAACGCAAAGTGCGGTCTAGAAATCTACATTTTCCATAGACTATTATGGAAAAGCAAAACGCATGCCTTTTGGCATGAAAACGCTGCAGTTTAAAACGGACCTAAAAAGCAGCTGAAACGCAGGTGGAAACGCAAAGTGCGGTCATACCCTTAGCCACACATGTCTGCTGATCAGATCAGCAGACATGTGGGGTGAATACTGCAGTCTCCCACCGGAGCCTGTGGTAACTAGAGGGAGGTAACTAAGGATGTACCAGTACTTCTTTGGTCGTAAAGTGGTTAAAACACAAAAATTATTAGTCTTGCAATTTTCACCCTGGTCACTGGGCATTTTTACACTCATAATTGCTTTCATTTCAGGAAGAGTTTTTAGCAACGTCCCTTATCAGCAGAGGCAGGGTTACAATGACAACTAAGGCTTTGTGCCCACGTGGACATTGTCCTGCAGATATATCCGCAAAACATTCCGCAGGTGCTCCCAGAAATCCGCAGCAGAACTTTCTCTGTTTCAATGCTGCGGATATACAGCGGAATGTCTTGCGGATATGGTGCGGGCATTCTGCATTGAGGATACAGTACCATGGCTTTGGCACTGCATCCTCAATGCAGATCAAGTGCTGCAGTGATCAGGGTGCTCATACTTACCTCCATCATGCAGCACCTCGCTTTCCGGCGGCCGGGTCACTGTCAGGCAGCGTCTGGTTCACTGTGCTGAAGGTGGGCGGGCCTGAACTAGCTCCGGCTGTCACATGACCGGAGCTCAAGCAGGCCCCGCCCACCTCTTCCTTCCTGTACCTGGCTGGACCCACCGCGCTGCTGCCGCTGCCGCTACACCGAACGGAGAAAGTGACTCGGGTCTCTATCAAGGCAGGTAAGTATAAGGGACCCTGTGGAGAAATCCGCAACAATAATTGACATGCTGCAGATTTTTCCGCACGAAAATCCACACGATTTCCGCTGCGGAAAAATCCGCAGCGTGGGCACAGCATTTCCCAAATGCCATAGAAATGGCTGGGGAGTAGCTGTGCTGCAGATTTTCGGGAAATCCGCGGCTTTTCCGCGAGTAATCCGCGGCAAAATCCGCGCATTTTCCGCAGCGTGGGCACATAGCCTAACACTTCTATTCACAGCTAATAACATAAGATCCACCAATCACATTAGGTGATTTCACACATTGAGCTCTGCACATACTCATTAGTTGTTTCAATTGTAAAATGTAAAAAAATAAGTTTTTAAAAAAAATAACAAAAACCCTAAACGTTAAAATCATCCCCCTTTCACCTCCCTTAAAATAAAACAGTTAAAAAAAAATACACATATTTGGTATTTCCACGATCAGATACCCCTGATCTTTTAAAATCTAAAATCAATTAATCTGATCGGTACACGGTTTGGTGAGAAAAAAATTCCAAATCCCAAAATTAAGTTTTTTTGTTGCCACAACATTTTTTTAAAATGCATTAACAGGCAATCAAAAAAGCATATCTACACAAAAATTGTATAATTAAAAACGCCAGCTCAAAATGGAATAAATAAGCCATCACTGAGCCTCAGATCCCGAAAAATGAGAACATTATAGGTCTCGGAAAATGGCGACAAAAGCGCTATTCTTTTTTTGGACATACCTGATTTTTTTTCACCACTTAAATAAAAGTGTACATGTTTATTATCTACAAACTCATACCGATGTGAGGCATCAGACGGACACATCATTTTCTATATTTATCATACCAGTGCGGCTTTCCTGATCATAAAAATTGGTGCCCAGAAAGGGTCCAACTCCCTTCATACAATGTAAAATATTAATCTGGCACTCAAAAAAATGAACTTGGTGAAAGTTTATTTACAGGCAGGATATTTGTGTGACAATAAATGATGTTTAAGTCCTATGGACCTTCATGGACCTTCATCAGATGGACCTTCATCAGATGCACACAAATTGTGTAGCAATCCTGGTGTAGACTGGTACAGACATGTGGTTATCAGTTGGCCTGTGCTGTGAAGTATAAGGAGAATGCTTGTCATGTATGCCGTTGTGGTGGCTTTAAGTGAAATAAGCTTTGATATATGTTTGAAAATAAATTGCAGTGTTTATAGCATTTATATATATAGTATTTATCACAATATATCACTTTTGTTTTTGTTTTTTTTCTTTCTTATTTCCTTATTGGGGCTGCTACTTACCTGTGCAAGTGTAGTTGGGCGCTGAGTTGAATCAGTCTACTTCCCCACCTGGAAGCTAACAAGATAGCTCCTTCATATTTTCTCTCCAAATATGAATTTGTATAGTGTGTAATATCAATATGAACTCCCTTTCATAAATAAGCAGAAAAGCAGCAAATTTATGTGGGCAGAGTGTGTATCTACCAACATTTCACTCAATAGATGGATTTGCATAATTCTATACGCATTCAACACCAACTGGCGCAAAAATACTGGATAAGCAATTAGATAAATTATATAGTATCATTTTTGTAATTGCATATAAATATCAAACATTTTAATTTTTATAATATAGGTAATGATTGACCTTAATTGTGGGACAACCCGCAAAATATTGACTGAATGGAAGAAAGAAAATTTTCCATTGATATATATTACTTGTGCTATATTGACAATCCCTTTGGATATTTCTTTAAGTTCTTAGCCACAAATGGAAGTGGGAGATTAGGCAGAGCAGTCGGCTGCAAAGAGTTTCGGCAACTTCAATACACATTTTTTCACGAACATGAAATCACAAGTCCATGAATTCTTCTGAAAATCCAGTTTGACACAATTATACTTTTTTCCTGGCACTGGATACCTGTGCTGTGAACAGCATCTTATGTTTATCCCCCTCAATTTCCACAATAATAGTGCCAGGAATAGCAAGCTGGCCTCATTCCCTTCGCAGAGTCGTGGCCATAAAGATGTACTGAAAGAGCAGAGCCAGCGGATTCAAAAAACCTCAAACAGCTTTATAGACAGGTCAGCAAAAAATTACTTACAGCAAAGGCAGCAAGACGACGTATGGTTTATCATTCCAGGGTTATAACTTTTACTGCTTCCTACCATTAAGAGCTGCTCTGCCTTTGAAGGCGAATAATTTGCTATGTAGATTTAGATATAGGATCACTTATTTGGGTGGGTTAGATGTGTAGATTAAATTCCAATTGTCCATAATTTTCAGTTTTTAGAAGTTTTGTGCCAACAATTTTTACAACTTGAAACTATATGAAACATTGAAATCAAACAGGAACTGTGGCTTATGGATGTCAACAATATAGTTAAGTATGAGTTATAAAATGAAAGTTGTAATCAATTTGTAAAAACTTCACTCCCTGCATTTGACTTGCCAATTTCCATTGAAAACCATATTAAAAGTGCATTCTCTTATAAGCATTATATCTATGGGACGACATATTTATAATACTGTGCCGTATGGAGACATTAGTTGTTGAGTCCCTATGACTTCATAATATCTGCAACACTTGTGTAAGTTGTATCTCTTGGGCCCCAACGCAAAATATGTTACTTAGGTGGCACCCTGTGCTTGAGTCACCACAAAGAATGTGCATGTATATTTCAATGTGTATAACATGTATTGCCAGCTTTAATGAAAATTGTTTTCCCTGCTGTTCACTGCATAAACACATTTGCCTACACTCCCTTACTTGGGCTGTTCACCTAGTCTGAAGAGAAGGCTTGTGGATGAGCCATAGAAGGGGAGGAGCTTGAAGTGTGAGGAGAAGTCGGTGTGCGTGTGAGAGGAGTGTAAAAGGGAAACGGTCCTGGTCTGAGGTGGTTTTTGAGTCTTATGAAGGGGATAGCAACAAAGGTGGGGTATCGGTCCTCAGGCCACCTAGACTTTCAGGGTCAGTGGCAAACTGAGAGACTGCTTGGAGCCTTTTAATAAGGAGCAGTAAATTGCCAAGGAGCTCAGCGACATCATTGAATCCAAAAAAGTCTACAAGCAACAGTAAGTGTTCCTATAGGATTCACGTTGCCTGCTCACTGGAAGGGATTACAGATCCAGAATTTGTCTTTGAAAATCCCAGGATTTGAACATACTTTTTCCCAGGTAGGGAAGTAGCAGAGGAGGGTTACAACTACAACAAAGCAAATAAACTGAACTCTCATTGGAGCAGGTCAGACCACCATCCTAGTATATGCTGTGTGGAATGTTCTGGACTGTTTTTGCAGAGCTTCAGTAAAAGGTAAAAGCTCCCTGTCCTGTCTCTGGATGATTATTCCCTGGTGCACCATCCTTACTCCAACTTCCTCAGGAACCAACCCTAGTTGGGGTTTGAGGGATTAACCCTCTGGCACTTTGTATCATCACCTAACTCCTGGGGATCTCCAGGAGTGCCCAGCCATACCAAAGCCAGCGTCACAAACTGTTTACTCATTTATTTTTCTCTCCCCTTTATTATATTATTGATAACCCCCATCACAAAGCCTGTTGCACATAGTCAGTAGGGCCACATCACCACTCTGGCCGTGTGACCCAGCTCGGTAACATCAGAGGCCTACTAGGGGAGGCACACACTCACTCCTGTCAGGTGTCGTGTGTCTTTTTAGTCTTCACTATGACTATGTTTCGCTTAGTTTATCTATATTGATAGATAACGTTACAATAGATGACACCATTACTCCAATTAATTTTCTGCATCTTTATTTTGTCCATGCAGAACAGAGATATTTTAGCCCCATTAGTTTTCTCACACTTAATAATGGAGTTGAAACACCACTAAATCCACAATATAAAGACAGATTAAATGCATGGTATGATGTTATCTAAAATCTTTATGAACTAAGCAAGTTCTGAATTCTTTTATTATATTGCAATTGTTACAAGTAGTCGTGTTTTAACTTTATTTGTTTGCATATTAAGTGATAAAGCATAAACTGGTAGGTGACAGAAAGATCTGTAGGAGAGAAAGGCCCAGCCAGACCGCTTGAACTGAAGTTTAAGGGAGCTCAGTTATTAGCTGCAGCGCTGTCAATGTGATGTCAACACTGCAGACTAACAACAGAGACTAGGTCAGAGTTGGAGAGACAATGTTAGAATTGGGAAGGATAAGTAAAGCACTTATCTGTGTGGAAAGATCATTTTTTAATTGAAAACATAAACCCATTTTTACCTCCTTCCGACACTTACTGTGCAATATGGGAGTCAGTATATTACAGGGCAGATGATGGCTGCATTACTCAGCCATCATCTGCCTCTTACAGTAACAAGTGAAGGCGAGCTCTGTCTGCTGCTAACTCCTTAAATGTGGCAGTCAACCTCTGACAATGGCATTTAAAGTGTGTAAATGGGGGCGTTCATAGGAGACTGTGTTTTTTACTATATACTGCAATAAAAATTTATTGCACTACATAGGATAGGCAATCAGATGATTGTTGGCTTTATTATTGAAAAAAATAGTTTTAAAAATGTAAAATAAAGACATAAAAATTAAAATAACTATTATACCCCATTACAATTAAAATTAATGTTATTTATTATTAGCAAAATAACACAAAAAAAAAAATATTGCCACATCCTTACTCACTTCACGACCTAGGGCGTACCTTCTGTATATGTCCTAGGTCGTATCTGTCACTTTAATGTGGTGAACCACTCTTATTTTGATACATAGCTAATATAAGCACATGGCACATGGCAGGTGGCTGCAGCCTGTATCGGTATGCTTTATCTGTGCTGGGTATCAAAATAACAGAGATCCCATGCTAATTTTTTTTTAACTATTTATTTTTACACCACTATAGGTACACACACAACATGTGTGATTCCAAGCAGTCAAAACCGCTGTCACACAGAGGCCTGACAACTGGGACTGCTGTGAGTCACAAGAACAATGGATTTCAACTTCCTTTTATAAATGGACTAGTGATCATCACACATGCATTCTACATTAAGACAAAGGACTCAAAGGCCCCATAGTTGTGATCTGTGGGGGTCCATAGCAATTAAACACTTATCACCTATTACCAACATGGTCAACTGCCACCATATGCCATTTACGATATTAGTGCTTCTTCATTGAACAGAAATACCTTTGAACCTCCTCAGACCTTTTTATGCCTTCTTAAAGTGATTGTTCATTAATGATATATTGACAATTTATCCAAAGATAAGGGTCATCAACATAAGATTGCTCTGCTGTTATTACAACCATCAGGGGCAGAATGTAAACAGTGTACAGTACAAAAACACCCCACTTTCCTGTACTACGAGATAGATTCTCAATAAATGAGCCATTAAAGTGGAGACGGGCTCAGCTGAGGTACCCCTGAGTCCGTGTCTTCACTCAAGGAGGAAGATCCTCCTAGAGAAGCAACAGTACCTCCATGAAACGCACGTTGGTGGTGATCCTGCGTTCCTCCATGGGTGATTTTTACAGATGCTTGACTGGACTTTGACTCTCCTTTACTGCACCAGCACTTTAGGTAATAATTATTTATCCATATTGTTACCACTTTGACATCGACCTTTGTATTATAACTATGGCTATATAGGGGACCTTGTCCAGCCATGTGCACATGCACTTTACAATTTTTTGCGGGCTATCATGACATATGTTTAGACATGCCGTCCCATTCTCCCCCATCTCCACCTCTTAACAAAACCCTTACTCTGGGTCATTTTTTCATTCAATCCACCAGTCCTTTTCTAGATTGATGAGGGGTGAATGGGACTGCTAAGTTATTCATTACCCACTGGCTCATTATGCATTTTGTACTCCCCCTACATCTTTTGGTAGATTATATACTGTGATGTTATGTTTTGTATGTTAGCTTTAATAAAATATTTGTATTTTGCACATATACTCGCAGTTTCTCTTGTTTTGAGTTTCCTGTACTACGTAGTAAATTCTCTAAAATTAAAGCTGTTCTGCAGCAGCATACAGCTGTAACGGGGTGCCAGGGGTGCCTCGGGGGTTGTAGTCGTGGCCCCTTTTTCTTTCAGCCCAACCCCCGGCTCCGCCGTCACTATTGGGACAGGGGATTGTTCTGTGGGGCAGAGTGTGGTGGAAAAGAGCATACTTTCAGCCGCAGGAAGACTCTTCAGGCAGGGATCAGATAAACCAAACGACATCTTTATTGCACAGAGTTTCACAGACAGCTCAATGCACGGATTTGGTAGCGCACGGTCACAATTCCTGTCCGGGGAAATCTTTCCTTGTTGTCTCCTCTAGTGGGGATGTGCCCGGCTACTCCACTTCACCTAGGCTCCCACTCCGGCTAACACAGACTGGACCCACACCAATTCTGCTTCACCCTTGAGGACACTTCTTCTCTTCTTCCCTTCTTTCTTTCTTTCTTTCTGCCCACTCAGCTCCACACTCTGCCCCTGGCTGTTCCTTCTCCCCCGTCCCGGAATCAACTGCCTCTCACACACACACACTTCTCCCTTTCCCCTAAGCGGCCGGCTCCTCCTCCCTCCTGCACAGTTTCTATGGGGACAGCCGTCCCACCCGGCCACTAGGGGAACCCCAGCTATACAGTGCAATTACAATAAAACATCAACATAAAACATCAACAGCTTTGTCTACCCCAGCGGGGGTATTTTCAGAGGGAAACACTGCACCTCTTTGTCAGGGGTCTGCCCACCCCTTACATTCCTCCCCTCTTTCTGCCTAAGCCTCCCGGCAAGGCTCGAACCTGTAAAACACAACGTAGAAGCAAGGCAAACTTTGGATAAAACTTTAAAACCTTCATAAACAAAGTCAACCACTGAGCGCACAAGTTCTGCGCCTGGAGTCCCTCCTGGGAGCTCCCGGTCTTTGTAGACAGTGTGCCCGGAGGCCGTTACAGCACTCCCGGTCTTGGCTGGTCTTCTGCCCGGAGGCTTTCACAGCACTCCCGGTCTTTGTAGGTAGGAGTACAAACAGTAAAGTCTCCGTTAACAACACAGAGGGAGCCCCTGGCTCAGTCCAGCATCAGGCTCCTTCCGGGCTCGTAGCTTAAACATGGTTACAAACTGTGGAACTTTTTCCGGCTCTTTTAACAATGCCGGTACTCAACACGAACAGGTCCATTACCTCCGGTCATTACGGGTCACACGGGGTGGTAAGCGCGCTGCCATTCGGCCCGCTGAGCCCTCACATAATCAGAAAGGGACTGACCTGGCAAGCGACGCAACCTCTGGAACGGTTCGTAGTTGACTGGTGGTTCTGGCGCCTCTGTCTCCAGTTTTGCCTCTTCAACCCCCGACAGGGGTGATGGGGTCGCTGAACGGGACAGCTGGGGACTACCCACGACGATCACCGGGTGTGTGACCATGCTCTGGTGGATCGCTAACACCGCCGATGTCCCCTTTTCTGGGTCAGCACTCAGTCCTGTCATGACTTCTGGCGACACCGCCAGCGTGTTTCTCGGCCGGGAAATCTCAGCCAGCACCGGTCTCTGCTGGATACGCCTCCGGTATTGGCACTCTTCCCATTCGATCTCTTGCTGCCACTGTGCGACCTCTTGTGCAGTGGGCATCCGGGTCACTCCTACCGCAAATAGGCCCCGGCATCCCACTTCACATGTCTTCATCAGCATCCTGGGGCCAGTACCTCCCCTCTTTGAGCGGCGCACTCCGCACTTCTTTTTCTTCACCGGCCAGCCCCAGGCTTTTCTTTTGGCACCAATTCTTCGTGTGCTCACTGTGTTCGTGCAGACGGCGGCCATCTTGCCGCCATCTTGTGCCCGGTCCAACGCCTTAGGCACCACTTGTTCTTCCCACCATGGAATCGGGACCCTTCGCCAATAATCCGGAACCTGCCGACTACGCCACATGTAACGGGGTGCCAGGGGTGCCTCGGGGGTTGTAGTCGTGGCCCCTTTTTCTTTCAGCCCAACCCCCGGCTCCGCCGTCACTATTGGGACAGGGGATTGTTCTGTGGGGCAGAGTGTGGTGGAAAAGAGCATACTTTCAGCCGCAGGAAGACTCTTCAGGCAGGGATCAGATAAACCAAACGACATCTTTATTGCACAGAGTTTCACAGACAGCTCAATGCACGGATTTGGTAGCGCACGGTCACAATTCCTGTCCGGGGAAATCTTTCCTTGTTGTCTCCTCTAGTGGGGATGTGCCCGGCTACTCCACTTCACCTAGGCTCCCACTCCGGCTAACACAGACTGGACCCACACCAATTCTGCTTCACCCTTGAGGACACTTCTTCTCTTCTTCCCTTCTTTCTTTCTTTCTTTCTGCCCACTCAGCTCCACACTCTGCCCCTGGCTGTTCCTTCTCCCCCGTCCCGGAATCAACTGCCTCTCACACACACACACTTCTCCCTTTCCCCTAAGCTGCCGGCTCCTCCTCCCTCCTGCACAGTTTCTATGGGGACAGCCGTCCCACCCGGCCACTAGGGGAACCCCAGCTATACAGTGCAATTACAATAAAACATCAACATAAAACATCAACAGCTTTGTCTACCCCAGCGGGGGTATTTTCAGAGGGAAACACTGCACCTCTTTGTAAGGGGTCTGCCCACCCCTTACATTCCTCCCCTCTTTCTGCCTAAGCCTCCCGGCAAGGCTCGAACCTGTAAAACACAACGTAGAAGCAAGGCAAACTTTGGATAAAACTTTAAAACCTTCATAAACAAAGTCAACCACTGAGCGCACAAGTTCTGCGCCTGGAGTCCCTCCTGGGAGCTCCCGGTCTTTGTAGACAGTGTGCCCGGAGGCCGTTACAGCACTCCCGGTCTTGGCTGGTCTTCTGCCCGGAGGCTTTCACAGCACTCCCGGTCTTTGTAGGTAGGAGTACAAACAGTAAAGTCTCCGTTAACAACACAGAGGGAGCCCCTGGCTCAGTCCAGCATCAGGCTCCTTCCGGGCTCGTAGCTTAAACATGGTTACAAACTGTGGAACTTTTTCCGGCTCTTTTAACAATGCCGGTACTCAACACGAACAGGTCCATTACCTCCGGTCATTACGGGTCACACGGGGTGGTAAGCGCGCTGCCATTCGGCCCGCTGAGCCCTCACATAATCAGAAAGGGACTGACCTGGCAAGCGACGCAACCTCTGGAACGGTTCGTAGTTGACTGGTGGTTCTGGCGCCTCTGTCTCCAGTTTTGCCTCTTCAACCCCCGACAGGGGTGACGGGGTCGCTGAACGGGACAGCTGGGGACTACCCACGACGATCACCGGGTGTGTGACCATGCTCTGGTGGATCGCTAACACCGCCGATGTCCCCTTTTCTGGGTCAGCACTCAGTCCTGTCATGACTTCTGGCGACACCGCCAGCGTGTTTCTCGGCCGGGAAATCTCAGCCAGCACCGGTCTCTGCTGGATACGCCTCCGGTATTGGCACTCTTCCCATTCGATCTCTTGCTGCCACTGTGCGACCTCTTGTGCAGTGGGCATCCGGGTCACTCCTACCGCAAATAGGCCCCGGCATCCCACTTCACATGTCTTCATCAGCATCCTGGGGCCAGTACCTCCCCTCTTTGAGCGGCGCACTCCGCACTTCTTTTTCTTCACCGGCCAGCCCCAGGCTTTTCTTTTGGCACCAATTCTTCGTGTGCTCACTGTGTTCGTGCAGACGGCGGCCATCTTGCCGCCATCTTGTGCCCGGTCCAACGCCTTAGGCACCACTTGTTCTTCCCACTATGGAATCGGGACCCTTCGCCAATAATCCGGATCCTGCCGACTACGCCACATGTAACGGGGTGCCAGGGGTGCCTCGGGGGTTGTAGTCGTGGCCCCTTTTTCTTTCAGCCCAACCCCCGGCTCCGCCGTCACTATTGGGACAGGGGATTGTTCTGTGGGGCAGAGTGTGGTGGAAAAGAGCATACTTTCAGCCGCAGGAAGACTCTTCAGGCAGGGATCAGATAAACCAAACGACATCTTTATTGCACAGAGTTTCACAGACAGCTCAATGCACGGATTTGGTAGCGCACGGTCACAATTCCTGTCCGGGGAAATCTTTCCTTGTTGTCTCCTCTAGTGGGGATGTGCCCGGCTACTCCACTTCACCTAGGCTCCCACTCCGGCTAACACAGACTGGACCCACACCAATTCTGCTTCACCCTTGAGGACACTTCTTCTCTTCTTCCCTTCTTTCTTTCTTTCTTTCTTTCTGCCCACTCAGCTCCACACTCTGCCCCTGGCTGTTCCTTCTCCCCCGTCCTGGAATCAACTGCCTCTCACACACACACACTTCTCCCTTTCCCCTAAGCTGCCGGCTCCTCCTCCCTCCTGCACAGTTTCTATGGGGACAGCCGTCCCACCCGGCCACTAGGGGAACCCCAGCTATACAGTGCAATTACAATAAAACATCAACATAAAACATCAACAGCTTTGTCTACCCCAGAGGGGGTATTTTCAGAGGGAAACACTGCACCTCTTTGTAAGGGGTCTGCCCACCCCTTACATTCCTCCCCTCTTTCTGCCTAAGCCTCCCGGCAAGGCTCGAACCTGTAAAAAACAACGTAGCAGCAAGGCAAACTTTGCACAGCAGTCACAAAATATTGTATAGAGTTGTGTTCTTCCTCCATACACAGTTTCCATTCAACCATGGCTGAAGGTGGTAACAACTGATTGAGAGGGTGTCAGATTTTGACCCCCCACATTTTTAGATTGATGACCTATCCAAAGGATTTTATAATCAATATGAAAGTAATGGATAACCATTTTAAAAATAGTCAAAGTACTTTTTAATCTACAAGAGGTTTGCTTAAAACCATAATTTGTAGGTAGCAAGTATGCCACAAATTATAACTTATAATACAAATTGACACTTCAGTGAGGAAGATGAACTCTAGTGTCACCTATTGTAGGTAGCAATCCTAAAAGTCAAAAATGACCCTTTAACGAGCCTTGTCATATGACTTAGGATTTATGCTAGATCAAAACCTTAATTTACAGACACTGTGTTTCGGGTTAGTTGTCCCACATCAGTGCAAAGTATGAGCTCTGATCTGGCTGTATGAGAAGCTAAGACGGGGTCTCTAAAGAGGAATCTATTCTCCTTGTGGAGACTGACACACCATTCCAGCATGCCAGTAGTGAGGAGACTTTAAGCCACAATGCTCCTCACAGAAATATGTCAATTGTCTCTTCAGTGGGGAAGTGGATGAACTCTAGTGCCACCTATTGGAGGTAGCAAATCCTAAAAGTCAAAAGACAATTTGAACATTTCCCAGAGGAGCATTGCGGCTTAAAGTCTCCTCATCATTGGCATGCTGGAATGGTGAGTTAGTCTCCGCAAGTAGAAAAGCTTCCCCTTTAGACCCCAACTTAAAATACAGAAATTCCAAAATAGTGCAATTCATAAAAAGACATCAAACTAATATAAGCTAACATCGTAGAAGCATTGGTGTGCAGCTGGATCCCATAGCCACAAGAAATCAAACAACCTAATTTTTCAGGGTTTTGAGTACTGAATAAATAAAAACACAGTAGGATATTATTCAGTCTTTCTATTTATAAAAATGAAAAATGGATAAAGATTATCCCACATATCTGCAGAGGTTAAACAGAGTTTTCTGCCCATATCGCCACCTGTTCATCACATTCATCATCAGAACTTCTAAAGTGTTTTTTTTAACAATTATTTTTATTTTCTTTCCTGTGGTATTCATTAGAATATGTGAGTTTTATGTTTTTCTTAAATACTTATGGTTCAGAGTGTTCACCTGGAAAGTACTTATTTAGCAAAGATGGTACAATCATCAGTATTCATCACAATAAGACAGCCAAGGCCATGCTAGCTAACCTCCAGAGCTGCGTGCACTCACAATATATTTCAGTTATAAAACAGAAGAATAGATTAAAATATTTTAGCCACATTTTGTTTCCGTGCTAATTTTTTTTAATCCAAAATAGGAATACATTATCAAATTAACTTCAACAGCAGAATGAGAGTCACCATGGGCCGCTTGGCTGCTTCTCTAACTAGCGCTCTCTTTGGTTGGGTTGTCTGTTTAGGTGGACGGCCAGGTCTTGGTGCCATACTCCTATTTTTGGATAGATTAAACAATGCGCCTTGAGATGTAGGGCTATTTTTTTTTTTTATAGCTTGGGCTATTTTATTTACAACCTAACCTTCCTTTACTCTTCTCTACAATGTTATCCCTGACCTGTCTAGTGTGTTCCTTGGTTTTGATGATGTTGTTTGATCCCTAATCTTCTCAAAGAAACATCTGAGGCCTTCACAGAACATCTGTAGTTATACTGAGAATAAATGACACACAATGTGGACTCAACATACTATTTGAGTAACATGGTCACTCAGAATTTTATTTAGGGGTATCAGACTACAGGGGCCTAAAACAAATCCCGTCTGTCAGTCGATCAGTACCGGGGGCCTCGTTACAGCCGTTGCTTCCTATGTATAGAGCGGTGACTGAAAACCAGAGGATGCCAGGAAGAATAAAAAGAAGCTCTCAGTACGAGCACCAGGCAGCTTCATATAGCTATTAACCTGCAGATTCACCCTATATCTGCAGGTTAATAGCATTTTCTTTTACATGACAAGTTCCCTTTAACATTATGGCTGATATTCCTATTAATTAGTTTCACATGATGTTGTGGTCCATTGAGGGCTCAGTACTACCTTCTAGATATGTGGTTAAAGACTCATTAACGGTTTCTGCACACGTAAAGTATTTGTTGCAAAAAGTTCTGCACCAGTTCTGTATCTTTTGGCAGGAAAAATGCAACATCAAAAAATTGTGGTTCTGCCGCATATTTTTGGTGCAGATTTTTCCCATTAGCATGGGTGAAATTAGCAGCAAAAACCCTGAAAGAATCTGTAAGGAGAAAATACTAAATATGCGCTTGAGACTTCTGGATTCTCATTCACTTTTCTGGCATCAGGAAACCCTTCAGGTTTTGTGAAAAATCTGCACTGAAAAAACGTATCAAAGAGGCGTCAAATCTGCAATATGTGTGTGAACGTGCCCAGCATGGCAGTCATGAACAAGGGTTCCCCTTGGCTCCACGCTACAAAAAATTGGTACCTCTGGGTCAGGAATCTTCACCTTATCCAGATTTGCACATTGTGCAGTACCATCTCCCTTCATACTCACAATAAAGAACACAGTCCAGGTCTTAATAACGTCTCTATGTTCAGGTAAATTCACACATGGAACAACATGTAATACTATCGCCATCTTGCGTCTCTCCTGATACTGGCTCCTTTTGCAACATTACAGACTAAAGGCCCTGTCACACACAGAGATAAATCTGTGGCAGATTTGTGGTAGATCTGTGGTAGATCTGTGGTTGCAGTGAAATTGTGGACAATCAGTGCCAGGTTTGTTGCTGTGTACAAATGGAACAATATGTCCATGATTTCACTGCAACCACAGATCTGCGAAAGATTTTTCTCTGTGTGTGACGGGGCATTAACTCTTAATTCCAGCACCAAAGAAAACAAACAAGTTGTATATGCACTCTTCCCTCATGTACAGTATAACGAATTGGAACCAGGTGTAGGACTGTGGTACTGTACCTCAACCACTGCTTTGTTACTTTTCTCAGAGCCACTCCTAGAGCCGATGACCCTGAGCCAGTGTCCTTTAGCCAGGTGCCCCCATCTCTCTCAAGGTCCCCATCTCTTGTCTGCACTTTTCGCAAGGGATTTCCCCACTTTTTGAAGTCCTTTGACGCCCCTGCATTGTTACATTTTCACATTTAATTTGGTATCCCTCTCTACAGCTATTCCTCTCCTTTCACTTTTGATTTCACTATTCAACTCGCCTCTCATAGGAAATTGATTTTTCCTTTATCACCTAACAATCCTCCCCTTGTGGTCTAATCCCAGCATTGACTCTGTCTGCCCCTGCAGCCTGTTGCTAGACAAACCTAACCTTTTCCCTACATTCATTTTTAGAAAGCTTGCATTACTTTCCTACACAAACATTACATAACTATGCATTATAATACCTTCCACATTACCAACACTGCTACATCTATACATTACACTACACCTTATTATACTTACAAACCGTGCCATACAATATACCTTACATTGCTTATCCTACATAGCATAAAACACATGTCCACACATTTGCAATAAAACCATTGATGTTTTTTGGGGGGGTACAGGACCGTGGGTCCACCCTTTTGAATATGCACACAGCACAGCACTGTTGCATGTGGCAGAGTTCTGTGTGTCTATGTGCATGTAGTGTGCATGTTGCAGAGCTGTATGTATATATGTGCATATGTTGTATATGCAGCCTTTTTTTGTGTATGTCTATATGTGTATGTACGGAGGGGTTAGCGAGAGAGGTACAGGAAGAGAAAACTCAGAACTCTAGTAGCAGAGAAAAGAACGGTCGCTGTTAGAGAGCTGTCTCAAGCTTTCCAGGAAAGAGCACTGAATCAGGACATTGGGGTCCTTGACTGTTGGGTACTACCGGCCCAGCAGTAAACCTGGAGGGCAGGAGGTCCCACACCGCTTGGCCCAACAGAGACTCCCAAGGCGCAGTAGCAGGATAGAGCCCGGGGCAGAAATACCGGCGGGCCTTACATCCGGCTCGCGCTACCCGCCACAAGGAACAAGGCAAATTATACCTAGAAGGAGGGATGTTGTGTTGCTCCAGGCCTTAGCGACCCACAGTCAGAGCACATTAAGGAAGGCATCCAACATACCTGGCAGAGAAGGGATTCCTCACTGCTTCCTGGCTGACTGGACCACTGTAACCTGTAACCTGTAACCAGAAACCTCGGGCTAACCTGTGCTGCGGATTCCAATCCCCAACTGCCTAGTTCTACCTGGCTGGACACAAAAATGGGGCAAAGCTCATGTCGATTTTTTTTTTAATTATTTCATGAAATTTATGAAATAATTAAAAAAATGGCTTCCTTATTTTTTTACTTCCCAGCCGGGTACAAATAGGCAGCTGGGGGTTGGGGGCAGCCGTACCTGCCTGCTGTACCTGGCTATCATACAAAAATATGGCGAAGCCCACATCATTTTTTTGGTGGGCAAAAAACTCCTGCATACAGTCCTGGTGTACAGTTATGCTGAGCCTTGTAGTTCTGCAGCTGCTGTCTGCTCTCCTGTATACACTAGTGAATGAAGCATGCTGAGCCTTGTAGTTCTGCAGCTGCTGTCTACTCTCCTCCATACAGACAGACAGCAGCTGCAGAACTACAAGGCTCAGCATACTCCATCCAGGACTGTATGCAGGAGTTTTTTGCCCCCCAAAAAAAATTACGTGGGTTTCGCCATGGTTTTTTTTGCTAGCCAGGTACAGCAGGCAGCTACAGGCTGCCCCCAACCCCCAATTGCCTATTTGTACCTGGCTGGGAACCAAAAATATAGGGAAGCCCCTTTTTTTTTAATTGTTTCATGAATTTCATGAAATAAAAAAAATGACGTGGGCTTCGCCCAATTTTTGTGTCCAGCCAGGTACAACTAGGCAGCTGGGGATTGGACTCCGCAGCTCAGGGTGCCCAAGCTTTCTGGGCACCCCTGCTGCAAATTGCAGTCTGCAGCTGCCCCAGAAAATGGCGCTTTCATAGAAGCACCATCTTCTGATGCTGTATCCAACTCATCCAGCTGTCCTGGTGACGGGTGGCTCGCTGGGTAATAATGGGGTTAGGGCTAGCTGTATATTATCAACTGGCCCTAAGCCCGAAATTCATGGTGTCACGCCAATATTAGACATGGCCACGATGAATTTCTAGTACAGATAAAAAAAAACACAACACACAGAAAAATATTTTTATTAGGAATAAAACACAACACAATTAGTGACTGCATCATTATTGAAATAAAGAACCCCCCTCCGCAGTAATCCTGGGTCAAGGGTCCCGTGCCGTCCAATCCAGATCCAATATCATCTGATCAGTTTGCTGGAAGGCAAAGCGATCAGATGATGTGTCAGGTTCAAAGGCCTGAATCACATGACACAGCAGCTGATTGTATAAACGGCTTTTATACAATCAGCTGATGCATCAGTGCAAAAATAAAGAGAGAGAAGAGGAGAGAGAAGAGAAGAGAAGAGAGAGAGGAGAGAGAGAGAGAAGAGAGATAGAGAGGAAAGAGAGAAGAGAGAGGAGAGAGAGAGGAGACAGAGAAGAGAGAGGAGAGAGAGGGAAAAAAAAGAAAAAGAGAGACTTTGAAAAAGAGAGAGAGAAAAAGAGAGAGAAAGAGAGAAAAAGAGAGAGAAAAAGAGAGAGAAAGAGAGAGAGAAAAAGAGAGAGAGGGAGAGAGAGAGAAGAGAGAGAGGAGAGAGGAGAGAGAGGGAAAAAGAAAAAGAGAGACTGAGAAAAAGAGAGAGAGAAAAAGAGAGAGAAAGAGAAAAAGAGAGAGAGAGGGAGAAAGAGAGAGAGGGAAAAAGAGAGACTGAGAAACAGGAAGAGAGAAAAAGAGAGAGAAAAAGAGAGAGAAAGAGAGAAAAAGAGAGAGTGTGAGAGAGAGAGAAAGAGAGAAAGAGAGAAGAGAGAGAAGAGAGAGAGGAGAGAGCAATGCAGCCTCATTCCGTGAACTGCTCCGATTTTAGAGGTGTGTCCCGCGGCTCACAGCTGATGTCCGGCTCCTCCCCTCAGTGCATAATTAAATTAAATTATAAATAAATAATAATAATTAAATTAAATTCTTTTACGGCCCGGCCGGGACTTGAACTCATAAACCAATGCTTCTTAGGCGGAAGCTCTATCCATTGAGTCACTGCCTCTAATGAGAAACATAGGCAGATTTGGTAATCTTTAGCTCTATACTGCAGGAGATAATCAAGAAGCATATTGTTCAGGATGGATGGATAGGCAGATTTGGTAATCTTGACATCTGCATTGCAGACTGAAGTCTCTGCTGACAGCGTGATTCACTTCAGGTGCTATGTGGATAGGACACAGAGCACTCGTGTTCTACGGTGCTCCCTGCATCTTCATGTAGCAGAGCTGACAGTGTCGTGTGGATTACGTCGGACCTGGAGGGGTATTTGGGGATTTTAACAAAATGGTGAAAGAGGGTGTGCCGCGGGTAACCTCAGTGACAGCTCAGCTCCACGCACCAAATGAGGTGAATAGCGCGATCAGCAGTGGCCGTGAGTTACCTGACTGCCAGCAGCTGATCGCGCTACTCACCTCATTTGCTGCATGGAGCTGACAGGAGCGGCGTTGTATACTGTCACCTTCATGCAGCAGAGCTGGATGCGACGCTGAAGGTCCGTGGATTACGCCGGACATGGAGGGCTTTGTTGGGGTTAATAAATTGGTGAGGAGGGAATTTGTTAGTGTTTTTTATGTCTAATAAAGGATTTTTCGGATGTGTATGTTTTTTAACTGTAACTTACAGATTAATCATGGAAGGTACCTTGGGGAGACGCCTGACATAATTAATCTAGGATTTAGTGGCAGCTATGGGCTGCCATTAACTCCTTATTACCCAGATTAACCAGGGCAAATCGGGAAGAGCCGGGTAGAGTCCCAGAACTGTCGCATCTAATGTATGCGGCAATTCTGGGCATCTGTTGGCTGATATTGTTAGGCTGGGGGGCTCCCCATAACGTGGAGCTCCCCATCCTGAGAATACCAGCCTGCAGCCGTATAGCTTTATCTGGCTGGTATTAAAATAGGAGGGGGACCGCACGCCGGTTTTTTTAATTATTTATTTATTTATTTCTCTGCTCCATAGTGACACGCCCACCGGCGGCTGCGATTGGTTGCAGTTAGACAGCTGTCACTCAGCGTGTGGGCATGTCTCACTGCAACCAATCATATTTGCCGGTGGTCGGGGAAAGCAGGGAATACGACATTTATTAATGAGCGGCCGGCTTTTTCAAAAGAGGAAAAGCCGCCAGAGTTTAGAGAACAGCCGTGCAGCACAGCGCCGGAGATCGGGGAACGGTGAGTATGCGAGAGGGGTACTCCATTCAGTCACTCTGGTGATTAGTGGTCACCGGCGAGTCCTTCACGGGTGACCGCTAATCAGGACGCGACACAGACAGAGCTGCGGTATGACAATGAAGTCGGGTGAAGTTCACCCCAGTTCATTCTCTACGCGCGACTCTGTCTGCTGTCAGCGGGTATGTATCTACGACATTGTGCATCACAAACACGCATAAATTCACATGGACAACACATACACGTCAGTTATTTCTCTCACGCATAAACGGGCAATCACCACACACACACGGCTAGCATACGGCATTAACACAGATGGCACACGGACACAAAAAAAGGACACGAAAACGGAAAACGGACCCGAAAAACGGATGTAACACACGTGTGTGTGTTTTTTCACGGACGTGTGAAGGGGGCCTTTGACTTACAGAGATTTCAGATTTTTCTTTCTGTGGTTTGCAGCTGTTTCCTAGCACATTAAGAATGAAGCAAAAAAAAAGTGTAATTGCAATTCAAATGAAGCAGGACAGAAGCCAGCTGTCACATGGAGGTTTTTACAAACATCGCCGACTGTCATGGTGGCGTCGGGTTCTGCTCAGACTATAGATTTTGACACTCCACTTGATAACTTCTGTGATGTCTGTGATCAGCGCAACCAGACTTCCGCGTCGACCAACAGATTGGTAGTTCATAGGCAGATTAGCAAGGGCTAGGGGTACTTTGCACACTACGACATCGCAAGCCGATGCTTGCGATACCGAGCGCGATAGTCCCCGCCCCCGTCGCAGCATCGATATCTTGTGATCGCTGCCGTAGCGAACATTATCGCTACGGCAGCTTCACATGCACTCACCTGCCCTGCGACGTCGCTCTGGCCGGCAACCCGCCTCCTTCTTAAGGGGGCGGGTCGTGCAGCGTCACAGCGATGTCACATGGCAGGCGGCCAATAGAAGCGGAGGGGCGGAGATGAGCGGGACGTAAACATCCCGCCCACCTCCGTCCTTCCGCATAGTCGGCGTGAGCCGCGGTGACGCAGGTAAGCTGATGTTCCTCGCTCCTGCGGCTTCTCACACAGCGATGTGTGCTGCCGCAGGGGAATGAGTAACAACATCGTACCGTCGCTGCCGCGCAATTATTAAAATGTTGGACACTACACCGATAATACGATTACGACGCTTTTGCGCTCATTAATCGTATCAAAAACGCTTTACACACTACGATATCGACAGCGACGCTGGATGTGCGTCACTTTCGATTTGACCCCACCGACATCGCAGCTGCGATGTCGTAGTGTGCAAAGTACCCCTTAATCTCTGCTGGTCTGCTTGTTAGGCTGGATTCAAATGATGGTATGGTATCTGATGCAAGTGCATCGAATGCAATATGCTAATGACCCTCAGCTCTGGCTGTGCTGCCAGCGTGAACTGTCATGCAACTGTGATTCGATCCTACGATTGAATCACAGCTGTGGAGGAAGTGGTGGGTTCTGTGGAGGAGACTGAGGGATTAATCTCTCCATCTCCTCCATTGTCAACTGATGCAATTATCACACTGCACTCAGATAGCATCTGAGTGCAGTCTAATGTTTCACTCGCACCCATAGATTTGCATGGGTGCCTATGACACGGCTCTCACTGACAATTGCAGCATGCTGCGACTTTTCTCTCATCCAGAATCTGGATGAGAAAAAGCTGACCATCTGGTCTCCCTCATAGAATAACATTGGTCCGAGTGAAATGCAAGATTTTCTCTCATTGAACTCTTCCAATTCATATGCTCGTGTGAGCATACCCTTCCTTGTTTCACATGTTGTGGGTGAGTCAATCACATCTGCTCCACTTCTATATACGCTGGCTAGATCATACTTCTATGCTAGCTATGGTCTATATAAGCTGATCTGGGGAGGTGTTGTGATCCAGACTAACTGTGGGTTTAAGTAGTTGTTGCTTTGTGTGGTTTTAGACTTAAGCCTTGTTGTCATGTTGTTGCTACCTTCCTGCTCTTGCTTTTCTCCTGAGTTTCTCATTGTTTATTCCTTTGAGTATGCAGTTTGTCAGTGTTTTGGTGTTTCTCTGTCTGTCTTTATCTGTGTTTCCATCTCACTCCTGCACTTTTTTCCCCAGTGGCAGGGAGTAATACTAATCAGTTTAAAAGTAGTCATGGCACAAGACTCAGTCATCTCCACCATCGGGGGAAACCTAGGGACCCCTAGCATGAGGGATAGCATAGGAGACCCTGTCCCTCTCTTTCCTACAGTCACATGGTGACACCAGCTACACCATATCAGTGTTATGATGTGACTACTGGGATTCCACCCAACACCAAGGAATCCCTATTGAGCGCCACCACACACAGGGTACACCTGGGACACTTTAACAACATTGAACACTGTTGCTAGGAGAAAAGTGGGGAGACACCTCCTGAAGTCACCTGAGCTGTTACCTGAGCTCCGTAGCATCCCTATATGAGTTCTTTTACCCCGTCGCTGAGCAGGATACCCAATGCCCTCACTAGCTCCACACTTACCCTCACTAGTGATATGGCTGGTGAGAGATACTAGTCCCACTGCTGCACTAATACAACATAAGGGAAGGTAGACAAATAGTGGAATCAACATAAAGATATAACACCAAACTTTACTGCTGCAGCTAGACACCAAGGTTGCAGCCAGGAACACTTCCACCAACAGGACTACAAAAATCAAGGGCTCCAGCAGCAGCTACCTTCCTCCTCCAAGGCTAGTGTCAGAGTGTGGATTCTGTATACCCATCACCATTTGGTGGTTCATGACACTATTTAAAGGCGACAGATGTGGTCATAACCGAATGCATATGAGGAGAGGTAATCACAAGGTGCTAGCAAAGAAAACTTACATTTTGCCCCTGGAGCATGAAAAGAAAGGAAAACACATTTAATCTCTAGAATCTCACAAGGCTAAGTGAGACTCTGGGCCCAAACCTGTCACAAGTCTCCTAATAACGGGAAACGTCCGTGACAATCAGTGACCAATCCCACTAGGTCTGGCATTGCTACTTTTACTGCTCCTTTGTCTCTTTTCCCATATCAATTTAATTCTCTGTATTACACTCATCTTCTTCGGTGCTGCAGTTGTGCAACATATTATTGTCTGGAGTATTTATTCAATGTTTTAGTCACATGGCCGCAAGTATGCAATATGTGTTTTCCCTTCCAGAATCCAACTAAATGGGAATGACCTTGCAAGTGTATTGAGCGAGGCCACACTCATCTAATCGGGATCTGGCAGGGAGAAGGCATATCACAGACTTATGGCCACGTGACTGTGGGTTCCAACTCTAAAGGCCCCGTCACACACAGAGATAAATCTTTGGCAGATCTGTGGTTGCAGTGAAATCATGGACATATTGTTCCATTTGTACACAGCCACAAACCTGGCACTGATTGTCCACAATTTCACTGCAGCCACAGATCTGCCACAGATTTATCTCTGTGTGTGACAGGGCCTTAACAACGTATAATCGTCACAGTGCACAGTTTGTGCAATGTGAGGATTCACAAATCTGCTGCAGTCATACTTTAGACCAGAGAGCCCTTCAATACAATCACAAGATCAGACTATAACTAACTACAAAACACAGACCAGACTCCCCTTAAATACAGTCTCCAGACCAGTGAAGCGATGAACAGAGGGCCCTCCGCTCTGCAGAGCAAGTCACGGGATCAGATGGATTAACAGGTAAACCAGGGAGAATGTTTATTTACAAGGAATACCAAACACAGCAGGAGGGGGGAAAAAGGTGTAAAGGGGGGAAAACAACCCACAGTACAACAGTATACTCTTTAGTTGAAGCGAACGGCCCAGGTCGCCACAACTAGTATAACATACAATGTAGTTTTAACAGCAGTAAAGCAATATGTATATATTCAGCATTAAACAATCTTGCTCTGTTCTCTATACTAACTAGTCTCCTACTAAAGGGACCTTGCAGATACCTCACTCTGACTATGGACGCCTACTATGGTTCCCTAACCGCTATGCCCTGGCGTACACTCATGGCACTGTATGCAGTAAAGGTCCGCTCTGAGGCTTCACAGTATGGTGGTGGACACTTCACTCTGGGAGGGCGATGCAGGACTTCTCTTTCAATGATTTATTGGACAGCTGGGCTCCTTAGGCCGGTTTCACACATCCGGCTTTTTGCCGGTTTGCCGGATCCGGCGCTCTCCCATACAGTGACTACAGGACAGTGACAGCGCAACAAGCGCCGGTCACGTGCTGTCATGTGACCGGCGCATGTGACCCGGAAGTTACAGCGCTGTCACTGTACTGTATTGTCTGTACGGGAGAGCGCCGGATCCGGCAAACCGGCAAAAAGCCGGATGTGTGAAACCGGCCTAAGGCGGCATCTTCTAGCAGGCCAGATACCGACTCTCCTATGTGTGTCTATTTGCACATCCGGGAGATCTCTCACGCTGTCTGCCCCTTCCTGCTTCTCGAGGCACTTTTCTCAGGGCAGACCAAACAAACACACAGCAGCAGGGGAGATGCGGGACATTCCATTGTGTTCTGCAGAGGAGCCAGTCTCTTATAGCGACAGTACAACAAAGTTTTAAAGTCTCATGGTAAAGCAACATCCTTAGTAGGAGCTGCACTCCCCTACACCGGAAACAACTCTTCAGCCACCACAGATAAAGTTCTAATACTTGTAGTTATGTCAGAACATTGCATGTGTTGGCACCCAGGAGGAGAGAAATGAGATGTATACAGTACTATGCAATAGTTATAGGCAGGTGTGGAAAAAATGCTTCAAAGTAAAAATGCATAAAAAAATAGAAGTGTTTATAGTTTATTTTTATCATTTAACAAAATTCAAATTGAATAAAGAGAACTGTAAATTACATCAACCTTTGGTGAACAAACCTTTTCCTTTGAAACATCAATTTTGTAGGTAGACGGCAGACTCTACAAAAGAGCCTAAGGTTGGTTAATGATTTCCTCTGCTAGCAAGGACCCGAGATAAGACGGCATGTTAAAGGTTTATTCTCATCTACACAGAGTTATAAAATAAACATTATTATTGTGCAGACTTCTGCACTATATCCATTTTTCTATGTAATTTGAGGTACATGTAAATCATATATTTATGATTATTAGGTTGCAGAATAGTATACTAGCACTACAGAACGTGGTGTGTCTTTAGATAATAGCACAGAACGTCATGATGTTTTAAATAGGCCAATGCGTTTGTATTCAAGTAATCCTATCATTGGAACTAACTCTATTCCTTAAAGTGACATTTATTTTCCGGAACAGTGTTACGAGTCTAGTTACGTTGTTACAGTTCATTAGCTATAAGATTTTTTTGTTCTTAAGCACACTACATATCATATAATTAAAATAGTCATGTGTAATAAAATTCACTCATGTTCTTTTGAAATTCCAAAACCTATAGAGAAAGCGCTCGGATAATTTGCATTTCTGTTGCTGGAAGACTAATTTCCCGGAGCCCCGATGTGAGGCTTTGAAATCTATCACTTCACACTCAGGGTTTGCTATTTCTGGTCTTGATTTTATTGCCGTTTCTAAAGTTAACTTAAAATCTAATGTATTGTTAGAAGTCAAATAGTTTCCAAGAGTTTTTATTTGCGTCATTTTCTTTTATCAATTAACAAGTTCTATTTAAGATTTAGCTGAACATGAAGCGAAACAGTAAAACCTCGTCCATTTCAATTATCTGAATATCTTCTTACAAGCAGAAGATAATTGAAAATAAAATGGAATTAGTGACAGCCGTGTTGTCCGCTGCTCTGAATAAAGGACACTGTCATAATTGGGATTTTATACTATAAAGGGGGCGAATATGTGAAAGTGATGAGAACTTAATATTTATCTAAAATTAAAGGGAAGCTTTGATCATAAAGTGACCTATTGGTTAAATCAGGTGTTTTGGTACATGTTTTACAACATTTTTTTTTCATATCATGATGTTTATTAAAAAAAATTATCAGTCTTGAAATTTTCACGGTATATGTACAGTATATACGTTAACTACTATATATCTAAAGCTGTATTCAGCGGGTGGAGAACTTCAAATGCAAAATAACTTGTTTCCTAAGTGTCCCCAAAGGACTGGCTATGCAGAATCAACCTAATGGTGCCCATACATGTGAGAAAATTGCCAGGCGACCCATGCCGGCCGACTCCACCACATGGTTGGGGGAGTGTTCATGTGTTTTTGATAGGAAGAGGAAAGTACATCACTGCCTTACACCTTCAGTGGCAAATTGATTCTCCAGAGAACAAAACAATAGAGTGTTTAAAAGGGTTGTCCAGTCAATATCAGATCGGTGGGGGTGCGACATACAGCACCTCCATCGGTCAGCTGTTCTCAGTGCCAAAAGTGCCAGAAGTGGAGCTTAACAGCAAAGCTCCGTCAGTTGTATAGTGGCCACAGTGAGGTACTGCAGATTTACCCCTATTCATTCATATGGGGGAGGATATGCAGTACTCTAGGATGGCCACTATACATCTGACGGAGCTTTGCTGTTCATCTCTACAACTGATCACTTCTGGTTGGCACTAAGAAACGCTGGAGGTTCTGGGTTTTGTACCTGATGAATCTAATATCGATGACCGTTTTTAAATATAGACCATTATACAGTAATATGAAAAAGTTTGGGCACCCCTATTAATGTTAACCTTTTTTCTTTATAACAATTTGGGTTTTTCCAACAGCTATTTCAGTTTCATATATCTAATAACTGATGGACTGAGTAATATTTCTGGATTGAAATGAGGTTTATTGTACTAACAAAAAATGTGTAATCCGCATTTAAACAAAATTTGACCGGTGCAAAAGTATGGGCACCCTTATCAATTTCTTGATTTGAACACTCCTAACTACTTTTTACTGACTTACTAAAGCACTAAATTGGTTTTGTAACCTCATTGAGTCTTGAACTTCATAGGCAGGTGTACCCAATCATGAGAAAAGGTATTTAAGGTGGCCACTTGCAAGTAGTTCTCCTATTTGAATCTCCTATGAAGAGTGGCATCATGGGCTCCTCAAAACAACTCTCAAATGATCTGAAAACAAAGATTATTCAACATAGTTGTTCCGGGGAAGGATACAAAAAGTTGTCTCAGAGATTTAAACTGTCAGTTTCCACTGTGAGGAACATAGTAAGGAAATGGAAGAACACAGGTACAGTTCTTGTTAAGCCCAGAAGTGGCAGGCCAAGAAAACTATCAGAAAGGCAGAGAAGAAGAATGGTGGGAACAGTCAAGGACAATCCACAGACCACCTCCAAAGACCTGCAGCTTCATCTTACTGCAGATGGTGTCAATGTGCATCGGTCAACAATACAGCGCACGTTGCACAAGGAGAAGCTGTATGGGAGAGTGATGCGAAAGAAGCCATTTCTGCAAGCACACCACAAACAGAGTTGCCTGAGGTATGCAAAAGCACATTTGGACAAGCCAGTTACATTTTGGACGAAGGTCCTGTGGACTGATAAAACAAAGATTGAGTTGGTTGGTCATACAAAAAGGCGTTAAGCATGGAGGCAACAAAACAACGGCATTCCAAGAAAAGCACTTGCTACCTACAGTAAAATTTGGTGGAGGTTCCATCATGCTTTGGGGCTGTGTGGTCAATGCCGGCACCGGGAATCTTGTTAAAGTTGAGGGTCGCATGGATTCAACTCAATGTCAGCATATTCTTGACAATAATGTGCAAGAATCAGTGACGAAGTTGAAGTTACGCAGGGGATGGATATTTCAGCAAGACAATGATCCAAAACACCGCTCCAAATCTACTCAGTCATTCATGCAGAGGAACAATTACAATGTTCTGGAATGGCCATCCCAGTCCCCAGACCTGAATATCATTGAACATCTGTGGGATGATTTGAAGCGTGCTGTCCATGCTCGGCAACCATCAAACTTAACTGAACTGGAATTGTTTTGTAAACAAGAATGGTCAAATATACCTTCATCCAGGATCCAGGAACTCATTAAAAGCTACAGGAAGCGACTAGAGGCTGTTATTTTTGCAAAAGGAGGATCTACAAATATTAATGTCAGGGATTTTAGCAAATTACCACTAAATTGAATAAAGAACGCCTAAAATGTACCTTTTAATTTATACTTCTTAAAACCATATATTGTAAAAAACACATAACAAAAGCAAATGCCATCGTATGGGAGGATGGGAGAATCCTTTAAGGATATTCTGTCCAGAGTTCCCCCTCTCAAAAAAGCCCCATACACTCAAATAGTAATTTAGATATACCAACCATGTGCAGTATGCACCTCCTCAAATAGGGGAACTGATATTACAGGACAAACGTCTAATCCCTATATCAGAGAGCTCCCCGTCAGGGTATATCAAATTACCATTTTATACCAGTGATACACAACCACTCATGATTTAAAATATTAATGTCACTTTTATGTTGAGGTGCCCATACTTTTGCACCGGTCAAATTTTGTTTAAATGCGGATTGCACGTTTTCTGTTAGTACAATAAACCTCATTTCAATCCAGAATTATTACTCAGTCCATCAGTTATTAGATATATGAAACAAATAGCTGTTGCAAAAACCCAAATTGTTATAAAGAAAAAAGGTTAACATTAATAGGGGTGCCCAAATTTTCATATGACTGTATAAAGTAGTGGACAACCCCTTTAAATTCAAACTACCACATCCTTCTTTTCCTGACTTCTGTCATCGAACAGTTGAAAGCCCCCCCATAAGCAGCTGATAATTAGCTTGTACCACCAAATCTGGTGGGTTCTGCAAACGTTAATACGGCACTTATGAGGGCCTTAAGTGTGAAATAAAGCTTCAGTTGCCTGGGCCACCAGGGATCTTCTTATTGATTCATTCTACACTGAATTGACGTTTTTAGAGCACTGTTATTGAAACATTTGGCAGTCAATATGGCAGAATTTCTGCATACTGTATAGAAATTTTATATACTATTATATGTCAGTGTTATGTAATATATTCAATATAAAGTATGTTCTGTGTATTGGGTCTATCCAGTAATCTTGGAATAGTGGACAATTTCAATTGCAATCCAGCTTTAAAAATACAAATAAACAAATTATAATCCCCTCACTATGTGCTTTTGTGAAAATCAACCTACAATGCAACTACAACCCACACATCATCTATTAGTTATAGGATTTATTGTTGAAGACCAAAATGTTTGTAAAGCACAATGAATGTCCCTTCCTCTGGGAAGTCCAGATGTAGTAACCAAAAAGTAATTTTTTATTACATAATACAATTTCCTAATCTTTTGCACACAGCTGTTTTCCCATACTCACTATATGTAACATGTCTTTTTTCTGATTCTTTCTTCTGCACAAATTGAATTGATTTTCATTACACAGATTTATTATAAAACAACAGCTGTAAAAATGTAGAAAGACATGTACGGAGGGATTTGAAGTCAAGCAACTTTCTTCATAAATGTAGACTACAAATGAAATTTATTATTGTCTTGAACAATAGGGGAATAAAAATTCCCCATACGTTTTAAATTGTAACATACTTTTCGCACAGATGTAACAGTGCTGAGCTTATTATTTCAAGTGAGTAGATCACCAATATATAATATTTATGTAGCTATCTATATTATAATATATAATAAACTACGAGTATATAAAACTACTAATTTATATTATTGTAATGGTTAAATTTACAATTTACCACACATATTCTAGTGTTCCATAATTTCTGCACTGTTGAGCTGCAACTATGTTTAAAGGGAATGTGTCAACAGGTTTAACAGTTTTTTAGTATGTAATCTGAGAGCAGCATAATGTAGGAACAGAGACTCTGATTCTAGTGATATATCACTCACTTACAGAACTGCTCGTTGTCATTTTGAAAAAATCACTGTTTTAGACCTCCTCCATACATCGCTGCCTCTAGTATGTGTGGTGTCCATTTTCACACGTACCAGAGGCATGTTTACAAGCATATTCATTCAAATTAATGGGGATCTTCATACCTCTGTATTTTCACATGGACCGGATGTCCCTGTGAACCACATATCATTTTTTTTTCAGCAGCACAGATGAAAAATGGACATCCCACAGATTGCATCCTGTTAAGGATTAAGAAGATAAGAAGATATCCAAAATGGCACTTGCACTGCATACCGTACCCATGTTATACTCAGACATCATAAGACTTTTTGGGACTATCTGTGATAATTCAGCTTTTTCTAAAATTATGATATATAATATAAATATCTCTGTAAGGTTCTTTCTGCAGCTTAACCAGTAACCAATAGTAAAGAAGATGCACCCTTGGAGGGGATTTCCAAGAGACGACTATAAAAGTTTGTTACTTCTCCAAATAATTTAGTCTAGTTCTGCTTTTGACTAAGAAATTTAGTCAGTGTAGTTCTTTTGTATGCATGCATATATTTGACTCTTAATTTGGTGACAGACTATTAAGAAGGTAGTGCACCCCTAGAGTGCACCCCCAAATCATTTTAGCTCCCAATGTGGGGCTAGAATGAGATGTCCAGATGACAAAAGCTGTGACATCCCCTCCATTTCCCAAACATACCACACATGAGGAGGAAACTGCACAACTCAACAAAAGGTAAGAAAATTATTTTATGTTGCCTCTAAATCTCATGTGTTTACGAGTAGGGAAAAAGGGTTGTCAGTTGCAGACTCAGACACCAGTTGGCCAATCTCTGACAAGTCCTAGCCTGAACCCAGTTATAACAGTTTCCTTAATTGTCTGCTTTAATGGTCTGGTCATTTGTGTCTATGTAAAGACATTGCTGTCACTCTGGTTACAGCCTCTGATATGGTTGATGACTTTTTGTTTTTTACGCCACCACTCAACTAAAGGTTTGTGCCCCAATTGTGGTGACAGAAGTATTTTCCCTACACTCTGTGGAATAGAGGATAATAAGATTATTGATCGAAGTGACTGGTCCATCTCCCTGAGCTGCAAGTAGACCCTTGAACTGCCTATCTCTGAGCAAGGTTGAGGGACAATACGCCCATCTACAATGACAAGTCCATAGTTTTGCCTTGGCTGGTAATCCAAAGCAGAAGTCACCCCATGTTAGGCACCGAGGGTTTCCTTGCCTCGGACGCTTCCTGTCAGCCTGGTACCCTCTCCGAGGTCTTCTCCTGTTCTGCCCAGATGCCGATATAAGTGTATGGAGGCTAAGTCCCAACTTGCCTCTACTGCGCATGTGCGGGTAGTAAATGCTGGTGCTCCTGACTCTAAGGGGTACTTTGCACACTATGATATCACAGGTGCGATGTCGGTGGGGTCAAATCGAAAGTGACGCACATCCGGCGTCGCTGTCGATATCGTAGTGTGTAAATCCTTTGTGATACGATTAACGAGTGCAAAAGCGTCGTAATCGTATCATCGGTGTAGTGTCCGACATTTCTATAATGTAGCTGCAGCGACGGTACGATGTTGTTCCTCGTTCCAGCGGCAGCACACATCGCTGTGTGAGAAGCCGCAGGAGCGAGGAACATCTCCTACCTGCGTCACCGCGGCTCACACTGGCTATGCAGAAGGACGGAGGTGGGCGGGATGTTTATGTCCCGCTCATCTCCTCCCCTCCGCTTCTATTGGCCGCCTGCCGTGTGATGTCGCTATGACGCCGCACAACCCGCCCCCTTAGTAAGAAGGCGGGTCGCCGGCTAGAGTGATGTCGCAGGGCAGGTGAGTGCATGTGAAGCTGCCGTAGCGATAATGTTCGCTACGGCAGAAATCACAAGATATCGCTGCTGCGACGGGGGCGAGGACTATCGCGCTCAGCATCGCAAGCATTGGCTTGCGATATCGTAGTGTGCAAAGTACCCCTTAGTGTGAATTCAGCACTACTGTGCATGCACGTGATCTCACCGATGACGTGGCAGTTCCAGATTGGCTGGGTGATGTCATCAATGACGTGGTGGTCCCCGATTCGCCACTGGTGACGTCATTGATGATGTGGCAGCACGGGATTGGCTCCTATCGGCGCCATTCCTGTTTGCTTCATGTTTGGGGCCGGCCTTAGGTTGTAAAAGGTCCTGAACTGAACATCATGGTGCACACTCATCATTTGTTGTATAGGCATATGATTGCTACCGGTCTGTTTGCTAGTTAGGCAGGGATAGGCATCTTGGGTCTCACCATGTCTGCTTGTGTGAGCTGTGGCAGTAGCTGTCGTGGACCAGGTACACAGCAGACAGTTTGGTGGCGTGCCTGCCAAGGGTCAGTCTGTCATAGAGACTGGAGTGTGCCTGTGCTCCTTGATAGGAGACCGCGCCTCTCCTATCTGTGTGCGGTTAGCACTTATTACCACACCATGTGTGCAGTATATTGACCTCTGTTCCTAGGGTTCCTGGTAGTACTTGGGTCGCCGCTGTGCTGCCTTCCAGCGGCTAAAGTAGTACCAGACCCCGTACTCCTATGGAGTAACAGGAGTGCAAGTGTGCACAGCTTCCTCCTTGAGTGCCAAGCTCCACTCTGAAGCGTGTCCTAATTTACCCTTTGTATTTATACCTCTGTGCAGTTAACAGAGGTTTCAGTTGCATCCTGGGAACTGTGTGATGGTTAACACAGTCCATGTTGTTCTCCCCTAGTATCTGCTGTGATTCATCTGCCTGACCCTCAGGTTCCAGCAGCGGTTACCACCTCTGCACGTGTGTCGCCCTGGGCAACCCAGGGGACACAGATAACAACACACACACGCACCCCACATTCCCTGCAGGTACACCAGCTAACCCACAAATCCTTGTTGCCTTCCTCCAGAAGCTGATGATTCACACCAGGGAGTGGAGCCAGGCGGTTGGTGTCCGCCCACCAAGGAGATCACAGCTCTGGAGGCAGGAAGTACCAGGCAGATAGGGTTTGGAGGAGAAAGGAGTAGGAGGTGAACAGAGTGTAGCTCAGGAGGGAGCTAGAGTGAAGTGAAACAGCAGTGAAAGTGACAGAAAGCCTGAAGTTAGTCTGTGGCTGTGTGCCCAGACGGAGTCAGCAAGGTCAGCAGACAGTGGTGAAGATCTGCAGTGGGACTGTCTGGAGGTTGCTGGAAGGGCCACGGAGGCTGTGTGTATCCGGGGGTCTGGAGCAGTATACAAAGGGCAGTCAGCACCAGAGCAGGGGCTTTTCGGATCCCAGCAAGGCTTGGAGTCGCTGTAAATTGCTAAATCTGTTAGTGAAGGGGACGTAGATCCCCCAACAAGCAAGTCCTGATTGACGGCAAAGGTCCAACCACAACGGGGAAACACCGCCACCGCCAAGGCACCAGTTTCCCAGGGCCGGCGCCTGCGGGCAAAGTGTGGAGCTCCTCCGGCACAGATTGCAGTCGGGGAGCGGGTAACCGGTGGGAATCCACCGCTACCAAACAGACATTTCAAAGGTGCAGGGAAGAGACCGTCACCGCTAACTGCAGGGAACCGAAGCACCGTGAACCGTCCGAGGGACCCGTCCAACCAGCCGTTTGTTTACCGAGAACTGTGTCGTGTTTACTGGCTGAGTGAGTACCTCAGTGCCGCAAGGCACAGCGCTGCCCCTGCGCCCCTGCACCCCACTGGGCCCCGGGATCACCAACCCCTACCCACGGAGGGGCAACACAACAACTGGCTGCTCCGCATCACCATCCCCGGGATCCCCATATTGAGCAGCGGTGGTGAAATCACCACAACCGTGGGTGGCGTCACGAACTATAACAATCCCCACACCCAACCACAAAACCCCCCTTTCACTCACGGGCGAGGAGTGTCGCTTGAGAAACCCCGGGATCCGGCCCACCGCTCGAGCCACCACTGAGCAGCTGCCGGACCCGAGCAGAAGGGGTGAGCGCGGTGTGCTGACACCCTCCTCCCCGCCCGCGACAACTTGGCGTCACGAACAGGATCCTACCGCTCTGCCGTCAGGTAGAGGTGCGCCTTGTTACCGCCGGAGGTGTCCGGCAGAAAAATTTCAGAAGCCGCCATCTTTGGCGCGAAAAGTTCCTGCTCGAGCGTCTTCTCGAGCAGTAGAGGCGCGAAGGCCAAAACCCCGCCCCGAGAGAGGAGGGGCCGGAAAGAGCTAAGGGGGACGGAAACAAGATGTCTGCGCCCGACGGAGCCGCTGGAGGAGCGGTGGTCGCAGCCGCAGCGGCACCCGCAGATGGGAATGGGCCTGCCCAAGTCCCGGCTGTACCAGCGGGAGGTGCCGCGGCCCCCGCGCTCGCTCAGGTCATGCCGTTCTCCTTGCCCTATGCGCCCGGAGCTGCCTGGCTACCGCAGTATGACGGGAAACCGGATGCCCTACAGGCCTTCCGGAAAAAGCTTAACCCGTTGCTAGAGCTGTACCCCCTGACTGATAAGCAACGTGCAGCGATAGTGCTAGGCCAGCTAACCGGTGCGGCTGAGCAGGAAGCGGAGACCTGGGCCGAGGGGGACCGGCTCTCTGTAACCACCATCTTTGAGAAGCTACAGACTGCCTTCGAGACCCGGACTGAAGCTGAGCTGAGGATGCAGTTTTACCAGTGCCGGCAACGAGCTGGGGATAGCATTCGGGACTATGCTCTACGTCTGCAGACCGCCCTCCGCACGCTGAAGCGGGTGAACTCTATTAATGAGGCGGATAGCAACAAGATGTTAGTGGAGCAATTTGCGCAGGGGATGAGGTCCCCTGAGGATCGTAAACAACTCCGGCTGTGGGCCCTGGAACACCCTGATGTGGACTTTGCTGTGTTAAAGGAGCGGGCTAGCAAAGCACTACAGCCCCCAGCTGCTGAAGTTCTGGAACCCGTCCCGTGGCCCGTCGAGACAGCTCCCGTTGTGGCGGCCTCAGCCAAACCAACCTCTTTAATACCTGCAGCACCGAGCAGCACAGTAGAAGAGCTGGCAGCCCAGGTCCGTCGCATGGACGGAGACCTTGCCAAAATCCTTGCTGCACTGCAACCTCTGACCAGATCTCAGCCTCCAGCGCAGATACAGCTTGCTGACAGTCCCGAGGATGTTCCCTGGATGCAGCGGAGAGGCGCTAACAACCCGCGGAGCCGACCTCCAATCTGCTACAAGTGCCGTAAGCCGGGCCATTACTACCGACAGTGCCCGTTAAACGAGCAACCCCTGGGGCCCCGGGCCAATCCTCAGGAGTAGAACACCGTGGCCCCCCGGACTGGCGAGACCGATATATCGGAGCCCGCCCTATCATCCCCGTGGCTGTGGACGGCATACCAGTGATGGCTCTCTTGGACACTGGATCACAGGTAACAACCATACCGTACACGTTGTATCAGCGGTATTGGGCCACAGACGAGCTGGCGCCTCCAGACAATAGTATAACGTTGATTGCCGCTAATGGACTTCCATTGACCCAGGTGGGGTATAAACAAGTGGCTATGACAGTGGGGCAAGCTGAACTGCAACACCAGGGTATGATTGTGATCATGAATGAACCCAGTGATCATAACCCGAAAATAGTGCTGGGAACCAATGTGATGGAACACTGCATGGCTGATGTGTTGAACCTATTGCAACAGCTAGCCGCCACAGCGGCGGGGAGCCGGCAGAGGGCTGTGCAGCGTGAGATCCGCGCCCTGATGTACCGCCAGCATGTAAGCTCAACAGGAGGGGAGATTGGTGGAGTGAGAGTGATGGATGTTGCTCCATTGACTGTGCCCCCTAGGAGCGAGATGATGATCTGGTGTAGGGCAGCAGTAGGGCCTCAGGGGCGTGACTACCCTGCGATGATGGAGCCCATGCCTTCCGAGCACTGGCCCACTGTAATGGCCGCCCGAGGGGTGGTGGATGTGAAGAAAGGGAGAGTGCCTGTGAGAGTGTTGAACTGTGGGGAGGAAGAAGTCAGGCTCCCCCGGTATGCCACCATTGCCAAGCTGCTCACCCTAGACCCTCACACTATCCATGAAGCCAGTCCATCCACACTCCCACCTACCGCCAGCACTTCCCCACCCCAGGGGGAGACAAAGGAGTGGCACCAACAGCTACATGTAGGCACTGATGATACCCCTACACATCACAGGGCAGGGGTACACAGGGTGGTGCAGGAGTACGAACAGGTTTTCAGTCAGCACCCCCTAGACTTTGGGCAGATCAAGGGGGTCCAACACCACATTCCCACGGGTGAACATCCCCCTATCAAAGAGAGGTATAGACCTATTCCCCCTGCACATTACCAGTGTGCCAAAGATTTGTTGAGGAATATGAGGGAGGCAGGGGTTATTCGGGACAGCTGTAGTCCCTGGGCCGCTCCGTTGGTACTGGTCAAGAAGAAGGATGGTACCATGCGGATGTGTGTGGACTACCGGAAGATCAACCAGATAACCCATAAAGATGCCTATCCATTACCTCGTATTGAAGAGTCTTTGGCTGCACTGAGAACTGCAAACTACTTCTCGACCCTTGACCTCACCAGCGGATACTGGCAAGTGGCCGTGGCCCCAGAGGACCGGGAGAAGACCGCCTTCACCACCCCGATGGGGCTCTGCGAATTCAATAGCATGCCGTTTGGGCTGTGCAATGCCCCCGGAACCTTCCAACGGTTGATGGAGTGCTGTCTGGGACATTTAAACTTCGAGACCGTCCTGCTGTATTTGGATGATGTGATTGTTTATTCCCAGACGTATGAAGCCCATCTGGAGCACCTGGCCGAGGTGTTCGCGTCCCTTGCCAAGTACGGGATGAAGTTGAAGCCCTCAAAATGCCACCTGCTGAAACCCAGGGTGCAGTATCTAGGGCATGTGGTGAGTGCGGATGGTGTCGCCCCCGACCCTGAGAAGATTACTGCCATCGAGAGCTGGCCGAGACCAACTACAGTGAGGGAAGTAAGGCAGTTTCTGGGTCTGGTGGGGTACTATCGGCGCTTTATAAAGGGGTACACGAAGATGGCTGCCCCCATGCAAGATCTCCTCGTGGGACAGACCAAAGGTGGTAGACCCATTGGAGCCCCACTGTCGTGGGAGGACAAGCATGAGGAGTCCTTTTGCCAGTTGAAGGCGGCCTTGACCGGAGAAGAGGTCCTGGCGTACCCTGACTATGGGCGCCCGTTCATCCTCCACACGGACGCCAGTAACGTGGGGCTAGGAGCGGTCCTATCCCAGGTCCAGGATGGAAAGGAGAAGGTGATTGCCTACGCTAGCCGAAAACTCCGGCCGACCGAAAGGAACCCCGAGAATTATAGGTCCTTCAAGCTCGAGCTATTGGCGTTGGTATGGGCTATCACGGAGCGGTTCCGCCACTACTTGGCGGCAGCAACCTTCACCGCGTTTACGGACAACAATCCGCTGACTCACCTGAACACGGCCAAGTTGGGCGCGCTGGAGCAGCGGTGGGTAGCCCGGCTAGCCAACTATGATTTCACCATAAAGTACCGAGCTGGTCGTGTCAACATAAATGCTGATGCACTCTCCCGGATGCCCCATTTGTCAGAAGAGGGGTGCGAGGATGACAACCTCGAGGAGATCGAGTTGCCTGCGTTTCACCAGCCGCCTACTGAGAGGGTACAAGTATGCCAGCAAAGGGTAGATCTGGACACGCGGCCCAGTCAAGAGTGGCAGGACGCCCAGGACCAAGCGCCGGCTGTCCGCCTTGTCAAGACTCTGGTGGAACAAGGTGCTATGGGAATGGACCCTGGCGCTCCAGCCGAAGCCCAACGCTTGTGGAAAGAACGAAAACGGCTTTACCTACACCAAGGGAGGCTGTACCGTGAGCTGATCAACCCGAAGACCCATGAGAAAATATGCCAGTTGATCGTTCCTCAAGCTGAGGTCGCTACTGTCCTGCGGGCATACCATGATGGTGCTGGCCACTTCGGGTGGAAGAAGCTGGAGATGCTGTTGAGGGAGCGGTTCTATTGGAGTGGGATGCGTGAATCGGTGGAAGCCTGGTGCCGAGAGTGCGGTCCTTGTACACTGAGGAGAAAGGACGAGACTAGCCAGAGGGCACCGTTACATCCCATCGTCACCCATCAGCCGCTGGAGCTGGTCGCCCTGGACCATGTCAAGCTCACCCCTAGCCGAAGTGGGTACACCTACGCATTGACCATGGTAGACCACTACTCAAGATTTATTGTGGTAGTCCCCGTTAAGGACCTAACTGGTCGAACCGCTGCTCGAGCGTTCCAGGCTTATTTCTGCCGACCCCATGGGTACCCCGAGAAGGTGCTGACTGACCAAGGCCCGGCTTTTGAAGCAGAGGTGTTTCACGAATTCTGCCAGTTGTACGGCTGCAAGAAGATCCGGACCACTCCGTACCACGCCCAAACCAACGGCATGTGCGAGAAAATGAACCACTTGGTCCTGGGGCTCCTCAAGACGCTACCGCTGGAAGAACGGAACATGTGGCCGGAAAAGCTACCTGACTTGGTCGACATGTACAATAATATCCCGTCTAGCTCGACGAAGTGCACCCCAGCGTATCTGATGAGGGCTCGGCGTGGCCGCCTGCCGGTGGATCTGGAGATGGGGTTGGAAGCCCCGGAAGCACTCCCTTCAACGGCGGAGTGGGAAAGTCGGAGGAGGGCACAGTACCGGCAAATCCAGGAGTATGTGGAGAAAAACCTCAGTCGAAGTCGAGAGCAGCAAGAGCACCGGTTCAATCAGAAGGCGCCCGCAGGTCCTTTCCAGCCAGGAGATGTGGTGCTGAAACGGAAGAGAAAAGCCCACAAGCTGGATGATCAGTGGGAGCAAGTCCCTTACGTCATACAACCCACAGAATGGGGAGATGGGAAGACCTACCAGATCAGTCGTGACCAAGGGGGCACCCTAGCCACAGTTTCTCGGGACCATCTAAAAAAATGCCCCCCAGCGTTGAAGGCAGAGGCTGAAGTACCGGTTCCTCCACCAGTGGAAAAGGCAGCAGAGGTAATCCACACTGTAATGGGTGACTTCCCAGCAAACTGGCCTACACAGAACGGCGCGGTGATTCTTCCAGTGATACTGTTCCCACAACCCGTGGATGAAGAAGTAGTGGAAGCGGTTAACCGTGAGCCAGAACCAGTGCCAGTGCCCAGGGATGAACCTGTATCCAGCCCCCCTGCACCTCCGCCTGCTCCACACTATAGCAGGGAGGAGGAACCGATTGTTCCCTCTACCCCACTGTCTAGCACCACTGACACCGGGCCCCGAAGGTCCACCCGTTCCAACCTAGGTAGACCCCCACTTAGGTACAGGGAGACCGTTCTATGAGTAAAAGGGGTCCGCAAATGTAAATTTGTGTTTGTTTGTTGTTGAAAAGTGTTAAAAGTTGCAAATGATAAGAAAATGAAAATTACCGAACAGTTACCTGATTTGCTTTTGTGATTGCAACTGGCCGGAGCCGGCACCGTTGTCCCCGTGGGGACCGTTTAAGTTTTGCATGGGAACTATAAATGGACAAGCCCGTGAACTTGCAGGGCACCACAAACGTTAAGTGGCTTGTAAATATGTTGGGTACCGTTACCGTTTCCGCAATGCCGCCTCCGGAGAGGCAGGTTGGAGGGAGGGCCCTGAGCAGAGCAGGCTGGGGCCCAGCCACCAAAAGAGCCGGTGGCTACCCTCTGGAGGGAAGGACAGATCCCGCTCGGGTGACTTGTGCTGGACTGTGGGTCAAGGGGTGCTGCCTGGGTTTTAGGGGCAGCATCAGGGCCAGGTTGCTTGGGTGGGAGAGAGCGGAAACCGTGACCGTACACCGTTGTAACGTTAAAAGAAATGTGCCTCCCGTCTTGGGAAGAGTTATGATTAAAAATGTACATAATTTACCGTTTATTATGTTATACCTTTTTACTTTACAGAAAAACAAAAGGAAAATAAAACCGGTGTTGGACGGGCAGCCCGAGGACGGTCTGCGTTTTGCTAAGGGGGAATGTGTCGCCCTGGGCAACCCAGGGGACACAGATAACAACACACACACGCACCCCACATTCCCTGCAGGTACACCAGCTAACCCACAAATCCTTGTTGCCTTCCTCCAGAGGCTGATGATTCACACCAGGGGGTGGAGCCAGGCGGTTGGTGTCCGCCCACCAAGGAGATCACAGCTCTGGAGGCAGGAAGTACCAGGCAGATAGGGTTTGGAGGAGAAAGGAGTAGGAGGTGAACAGAGTGTAGCTCAGGAGGGAGCTAGAGTGAAGTGAAACAGCAGTGAAAGTGACAGAAAGCCTGAAGTTAGTCTGTGGCTGTGTGCCCAGACGGAGTCAGCAAGGTCAGCAGACAGTGGTGAAGATCTGCAGTGGGACTGTCTGGAGGTTGCTGGAAGGGCCACGGAGGCTGTGTGTACCCGGGGGTCTGGAGCAGTATACAAAGGGCAGTCAGCACCAGAGCAGGGGCTTTTCGGATCCCAGCAAGGCTTGGAGTCGCTGTAAATTGCTAAATCCGTTAGTGAAGGGGACGTAGATCCCCCAACAAGCAAGTCCTGATTGACGGCAAAGGTCCAACCACAACGGGGAAACACCGCCACCGCCAAGGCACCAGTTTCCCAGGGCCGGCGCCTGCGGGCAAAGTGTGGAGCTCCTCCGGCACAGATTGCAGTCGGGGAGCGGGTAACCGGTGGGAATCCACCGCTACCAAACAGACATTTCAAAGGTGCAGGGAAGAGACCATCACCGCTAACTGCAGGGAACCGCAGCACCGTAAACCGTCCGAGGGACCCGTCCAACCAGCCGTTTGTTTACCGAGAACTGTGTCGTGTTTACTGGCTGAGTGAGTACCTCAGTGCCGCAAGGCACAGCGCTGCCCCTGCGCCCCTGCACCCCACTGGGCCCCGGGATCACCAACCCCTACCCACGGAGGGGCAACACAACAACTGGCTGCTCCGCATCACCATCCCCGGGATCCCCATATTGAGCAGCGGTGGTGAAATCACCACAACCGTGGGTGGCGTCACGAACTATAACAATCCCTACACCCAACCACAAAACCCCCCTTTCACTCACGGGCGAGGAGTGTCGCTCGAGAAACCCCGGGATCCGGCCCACCGCTCGAGCCACCACTGAGCAGCTGCCGGACCCGAGCAGAAGGGGTGAGCGCGGTGTGCTGACACCCTCCTCCCCGCCCGCGACACACGGTGGTACTCGGCTGGAGATTGAAGTATCTATCATCTCTATTTCGATCCACCAGCTCCCCATAACACCCCAAGCTGTTTTTCAAATGTAAAAATATATATATAAAAAAATTGTATAAGCAGCCAAGGTAAATATGACAGCTGGGGTCTGTTATTTTCAAGGTGGGAAGGCCATAGTTATTGGTCCCTTCCCAGCCTAAAAATAGCAGGCCACAGCCGTCCCAAGTCTGGCGCCTCCATTAGATGCTCTAATTCTGGCACTTCGCCCCGGTTCCTCCCACTGCTCTGGTGCGGTGGCAAATGAGGTAATGGTATTTAGAGTATGCCAGCTGTGTAATGTCAGCTGGCATAAAGCCCATTGGTTAGTAATGTTGAGGCATCTATCAGATACCCAACACTACAAAAAACAGTAGTCCAGGGATTCCGACAGTCCACTGAATCAAATAGGAATAACGTTTGGAACACCATTCTAAGTCCGAACTGGGTGCAAAAACCTAAAAAAACATCACTATGGGGAGATAAGGTATGCACACCAGTGACTATGTAAGGGGAATACATGAAATAGCAGAAACTGCTGTGTGAATACTGACTTGAAAAATCCAATAGCTATATGCAAGAGTGAAAATGTGAAAAATTGAATCTGCATTACTGCCATGAACATATGAATCAAGAGAAATTTAGCTACTGAATTGATCAATGCAATAGAGCCCCAACACTACGCCAAAGTATTTCTCTACGTTGGGGTCCCTAGCTTGTGTGTGTCATCTCATGCAGTTAAAAAACTTACCGTGTATGGGAAGCTGAGACCCAGGCTATTTATGCGTATGATATGGATTGGCAATAGGTGTGGTTGGGGAGGGTTCACAAACGAAAAAATACTAACAAATAGGAATAACGTTTGGAACACCATTCTAAGTCCGAACTGGGTGCAAAAACCTAAAAAAGTTTTAACTGCATGAGAGGACACACAAGCTAGGGACCCCAACGTAGAGAAATACTTTGGCGTAGTGTTGGGGCTCTATTGCATTGATCAATTCAGTAGCTAAATGTCTCTTGATTCTTATGTTCATGGCAGTAATGCAGATTCCATTTTTCACATTTTCACTCTTGCATATAGCTATTGGATTTTTCAAGTCAGTATTCACACAGCAGTTTCTGCTATTTCATGTATTCTCCTTACATAGTCACTGGTGTGCATACCTTATCTCCCCATAGTGATGTTTTTTTAGGTTTTTGCACCCAGTTCGGACTTAGAATGGTGTTCCAAACGTTATTCCTATTTGTTAGTATTTTTTCGTTTGTGAACCCTCCCCAACCACACCTATTGCCAATCCATATCATACGCATAAATAGCCTGGGTCTCAGCTTCCCATACACGGTAAGTTTTTTAACTGCATGAGAGGACACACACAAGCTAGGGACCCCAACGTAGAGAAATACTTTGGCGTAGTGTTGGGGCTCTATTGCATTGATCAATTCAGTAGCTAAATTTCTCTTGATTCATATGTTCATGGCAGTAATGCAGATTCCATTTTTAACATTTTCACTCTTGCATATAGCCATTGGATTTTTCAAGTCAGTATTCACACAGCAGTTTCTGCTATTTCATGTATTCCCCTTACATAGTCACTGGTGTGCATAGCTTATCTCCCCATAGTCCACTGAATCAGACGTAGTCCACAAAAGTGAAACTGCAAAAAAATTAGTCAAAATAAAATAAAAAAAAAGAGAAACCCACATTCACCAATTTATTTCACATCCAGTTCCAGAGCAGGTCCGACCTAGTCCCATGGAGGTCCCTCGATGACTCAGTATCCCAGCATATGGGGACACTCTCAGAGAGTTCATCCCCACAGGGTTCACTCTACCGTCAGGCGGACAGAAGTGGACAAACCACAGACCGGGGACCCCCAGTGTTCCATACCACGGGGACCCACTTACCAGAGGGGCAGGGGAAGAAGGTATCACAGAACAAGACTGACACTGGGACGAAGTGGACCTGGAGGCGAAACCAGCCAGCCTCGGGCAACCTGTTAACATCCAAAGTGAGTAAACCAGTTGCACTGAATACCTGTCTGGAGTCCTTCTTCCGATGCCCATTTCACCATACACCCACTGGGGAAATACCCTACTTGCGGAGGGACTACCATACTAGCTACTAATACCATCAGCCCCAGTAGAGTCATTCTGCAGCGGCGGCTCCCTGCACTTAGCCGCAATATCACAAGTGGCATCACGAATAAACTCTATTCAGAAATCCCACATAAATATCACCTTTAAATATCCCCAAAAAGGGCCCAGGCCATGAAACCGGGTAACGGCCACCATCGTGACATTCCCAGGATGTACACTACCCGGAACCGAGTACCCTATATCCGTGGGTGCTACATTTAGCCTTGTATTTAGTCACAAAATAAATAATTGAAAGCCTGCAGTTAGCTTCACTTTGGCTAGTAATCCAAAACAGAGGTCACCACATGCTGTTTTTTTTTTCTTTTTTTAATTTAAAATTTATTAAAAAAAAAATGGGGTCTCCCTCAAATTGGATCACCAGCCAAGGCGAAGTTGATAGCTGGGGTTTATTATTCTTAGGATGGGAAGGGCCATAGCTATTGGTCCATTCCCAGACTAAAAAATAGTAGGCTGCAGCCGCCCTAGAACTGGCATCTATTTTAGAGGCATCAATCCCGGCACTTTGCCTTGGCTCTTTTTGTTGCCTTGGTGCGATGGCAAACGGGGTAATATATGGGATTGATGCCAGCTGCAATTCACAGCTGGCATCAAGCCCTAGTATTAGTAATGGGTGGGAGTGTCAGACACCCCTATTGTTTATAATGTAACAGCCGCAGGTGGTTGCATGCTACTGTGACCCACTTGCTGGGACCTGCGGTGAACTCATGAAGGAAGGTGAACTTATACAAGTTGGTCACACAATAGTGTGCAAACCGGCAGATGCTGTGACCGTGGTGATGTCATGAATTTGCTGCAGGTCAGTGCTGCAGTTCTCACACAAAGTATCATGCAAGCCAGCAGCAATGAACTGCTGAGAACTCATGATGTCACAGCTGAAAGGCTGGGGGAGAACCCCCTGCGTAAGTTTGACCTATGGGAAGCTCACTGAAGTCACTGCACGTCACACTACTGGCACAAGCAGGATGCAGCATGAGAGTCAGGCAGTGCCTGCTCTTCAAGCCTATGGGGTTGGAGTCTCTAGTCCTGTCCCCGGTTCTCAGCTACTGAGTCTTCAGATTTTTAGGGTCAGCAAGGTCCTTGATGGTCCCCGTTGCTGTGCAGGTGTTAACAGGTCGGCTTGAAGCTCTTTCCTGTCCTAGGCACCTGTACCCTGTCGGTGCATAGTTCCGGGAGTACTCCACCGTATTCCACCGGCAACTACCTCTCCTGGGTACCAGGTCACCGTCAACCCAAGTCAGGATGTTGCTGAGTCACACCTTACACTTCCACTGTCAACTCTTGCCTCACTGTGTCTGCTCTCTTTCACTGCAGACTCCCTTCTCCTCCTGTCTTCCTGTGTTCCCGACTACTTTCCACAGTCTGCCCCTCCCACCTGGTCAA
This sequence comes from Anomaloglossus baeobatrachus, assembly GCF_048569485.1. Taxonomy (NCBI): domain Eukaryota; kingdom Metazoa; phylum Chordata; class Amphibia; order Anura; family Aromobatidae; genus Anomaloglossus; species Anomaloglossus baeobatrachus. The sequence continues at coordinate 136,824,774 of NC_134355.1, forward strand.
CTAGTGGACTGGAGTAGCTCCACCTCTAGGTGCCCAGCCATTGTCCCACCCTAGCTAAGTACCATTGTATGGAGGATTGTTGGGAACAACTGGGATTACCTGGGTTTTTGTTGGCACTGGGACTGGGGTTCTGGGTACCTAAGGGGGTAGGCCCTGCATGCTGGTGGGGATACAGAACCTTGTAACACCCTGATGGTCTCAGGGGCGCTACATTCCCCCTTTAATTCCAGTACGTCCTCGGGCTGCAACTGGTTGCACATTTTTTTTTTATTTTCAACAGGTAAGACATAACAGGTTTATCCCACACAGGGGAGGTTCATTCCTTTAACGTTACAACCTGGGTATCTGTGGCGCCCCTGACCTGGTCAGGCACCACAGAATATTGCACCCATGCGGGAGCAATGCTTCCAGGTAATCTCCAAAGGCCAGGATGAGGTGCACACACAAACATATAGTGATCAGGCCTCCCACATCACCAGAGGGGACCCTTGGGTAGCCAGAAGGGGTTAACTTTCAATTCCCAGCTAGGGGTGTGTTCAGGGGCTGGTTGCTAGGAAGCAGGGCAGAGAGAGAGAGGAAGTGAGGGAGTCGAGAGGAAGAAGTTGAAGTGTATGGAGGGGGAGCAGAGAAGCTCCCGTGCAGACAGGTCCTGAGGAGTGCTGTAGCTGAAAGCGGAGGAGAACGGAGTACTGTGGGTCGGCCTGAAGAGCATCCAGAGAAAGAGGGGTGGCTGAGTACGGAGATCCCGGTATCCGAGCACACAAGGGGAACTAGGTCCCCAGTACAGGCAGCAGATCATCCAGAGCTGCTTAACCTACAGGTTGGGGGGGTACTTCATGCCCTCACCACGACTACACAGAGCTTGAGCCAAGCAGCACACCAGGCCCATAAGGGGACAGGGCCAGAAGCCATCCCACCAAGGCCACGCTGCCGGCAGACGAGCCAGAGAGAGGGGAGCAGGGTGGTAACAGCTTCCCTGGAGGGGTCCTACCACGCTTCAAGCAAAGGATCCTCCTAAAACAGAAAGAGTGCAAGGAAGGCGAGTGGACAGCTACCCTCAGAACGGCCTCCTGGAATTCCTGGTTCCACCTGGTTATCACAGTGTCGCCCGGGCATCTCACCGTGACCTCCAAACAGTGAGTAAACACGTTAAAAGACTTCTTGGACTGTGTTTGAGTCATTCTGCGACTTGTGGTACTACAAACTCACACCGGGCCCTGGGGCTTGCCTCACTCTCAGGAGGCTACTATATCCGACTGCACCCACCATCAGCCCCAGGCGTCCCCTAACCTGCAGTGGCGGTCCCCACTGACCGCAATACTGAGAGTGGCGTCACGATCAAAACGGAAGATTCCCTACCTGTGACCAGCACCAGCTACGTGGAGTCCCTGAAGGTATGCACCGATACAACACCTGTGGGGCTTCACATATCCCTCCCTGCACCCACCACCCAAAGATCCTGGTCCCAGAACCTTTCTAAGGAGGCAGGTCACTGGTTTCATTAGTGACCAGGTCTTGGTCGTCTCTGCCGCAGACCTTTCCTGCACCCGGCCTCTCCTGGTGGCGGTGCTCACAGCAAAGTCTTCTGGATGGGTGTACCCTGGTGGGGCACAACTGGTGCAACTATTTACAGGAACACAAGTTTGTGTTGGCTGCTGCCAGTCCTGCAGCCTGGGTCCATTTTTATCAAAAACATGAAACTGGGAACTTTTTCAATTTTCCAAAGCATTTTTAAGCACACACATTAACTAGAACAGTCAACAGTAAACAGTTTAACTGGTAGCATTCAGGTCATGGCTAACATGGTGCTGGGTAGGGGCCATCAGGTTCACCTGGCGTCCTGGGATCAGCACTTAGAGTCTGCGTACACTAGTCCCGTGCACCCGCAGTGCCTCCTGGTGGCAGCTGAGGGACTGTTGCTGAAGTGGGTGCTCTAGTGGGAGCAGGGACTGGCTTTTCAGCAAGAACCTCCATCTCAAGGGCATACCAGCCCCACTCTCCATAGTGCCGGGTGTAGGCAACCTTATCACCCACATGCAAGTCCTGATGGTCCCCGTTGCTGTGCAGGTGTTAACAGGTAGGCTTGAAGCTCTTTCCTGCCCTACGGTCCTGTACCCCGTTGGTGCGAAGTTCCGGGAGTACTCCACCATACTCCACCAGCAACCACCTCTCCTGGGTACCAGGTCACTGTCAACCCGAGTCAGGATGTTGCTCAGTCACACCTTACACTTCCACTGTCAACTCTTGTCTCACTGTATCTGCTCTCTTTCACTGCAGACTCCCTTCTCCTCCTGTCTTCCTGTGTTCCTGACTACTCTCCACAGTCTGCCCCTCCCATCTGGTCAACTAGTAGACTGTAGTGTTTCCACCTCTAGGCGGCCATCCATGGTCCCACCCTAGCTAAGTACCATTGTATGAGAGATTGTTGGGGACAAATGGGATTACCTGGGTTCTTGTTGGTAGCGGCACTGGGGTTCTGGGTACCTAAGGGAGTAGGCCCTGCATCCTGGTGGGGATGCAGAACCTTGTAGGACCCTGATAGTCTCAGGGGCGCTACACTAAACATCATTTACTGCCACATGAAAGGCACTAAAGGGTGCCACCTTGAATATGGGGGGTCGAGTATTATATAGGTGTTTGACCTTTATCCATCTATCTATATATTGAGTCAAAAGACACGACAAGTAACTGACATTAACTGACTTTTCTGGTTGTGAATCTCAGTAAGTCGAGATATGCAGATTTAAGCAAATCTAATTTCTCACATGCCACTGGGTAGCAGAATCTACAGGAGGGTTAATCAAATATTTGATTGGGTCCTTGCATGCATTCCACAAAGATATGTTTGACAACTAAAATGTCTGCATACCCACAATGGGGCTTGACTATTTGAGCAACACCAACAAAGATTAAAAAAATAAATAAATAAAAATGAAGAAAACAGGATTTTCAACAGAAACATTTTATTAACGCACACAAATGAACTGTGGATACACACACACACACACACACACACACACACATAGCTTCACCTGCTGTGGTAACAAGAGGAAATTACAATGAAAATAAATTGCCCCGGTAAATACCTCCTGTGTTTGGGGGAGTCGGAGGCCTCCACCTCCCGTTTCAAACTGTGTGTAAACAAAGGATACTGTGGCCTTTGCAGGTTACTTTGACCTCTTGGGCCAAAAGCAGAGATAATTGTGGGTGGGGGGACAACAACTTGAATACAGAAAGTATTGTGGAGCAAACATCCACTGCCCTTGTGATGTTTGATTTGGATGGGCATATGTGACCCACTGTTGTCCATCATCTGCAGGAGTAGCCCAAACAGCTTGATGAGCAGCAGCAAGGCCACAAAAAAACTGCACTGGTGGCAACACCAGCAGGAAAAGGACCACCAAAAACAGCACGAGTAGGAGCAGTAGCAGCTGCATGTTGACCTGGGTTAGCAGCTTGAGGACCCTGGGAGTGGTCCTTAATGTGGCCAAATTGCTGGGTGGGGTCTTCGCCTGTGTTCCCTGAATCAATGATTAACTAAGGAAGCTCGCGAACAAGCCTGATGATGAGATGTAACCTGCTGCATAGGGTCAGCTAAGGATGCAACAAATTTGTTAGTCTCATCTTCATCGTTGACACTCTGGATGAATTGCAGCAGAGTGTGAATGTGATATGTGACTGAACTTAAGCCATGGCTATAGCGCCAACATCTACCACGGGATATTGAAGGCAGGGATAGAGCTGCTTTGGCTCTTTCCATGTTTGTTGGCGTGCTAGCCTACGTGTACTGTATGCAGCTAGGTCTTCTGCTGTATTGGTGGCCTGTGATGCCACTCCTGCATCCCCCGAATCAGTGTCCGTTGCTGGCTCGGTCTGGACGAATATAGTGCTGGGTCATCCTCTTCCTGCTTCATCCTCAGTTTGATCCAAATTATTGTAAGCCCTTTCAAAGTAGATAAAAACCAAGGTCAATGTGTTTTGTCTTAAGAAAATCAGCTTTGCAAAGGTTACAGAACAACATAAAATAAAAACCAATAAATTAAATCGTGTCTCCAGAGCCAAAATGTTGGCATGATTATTGATGGGATTGATTGGATTGGATTTGGATAGATGGATGGGATTGATTGGATTTGGATGGATGGAATTGATTGGATTGGGATGCATGGATGGGATTGATGAATGGAATTGGATTTGGATGGGCTGGAATGCATGGATGATGGATGATGACTATGGGCCTACTTGCCATTCTTTACCTGCTTGGAGTGCACATACGTGGCCTAAATTGTCTTCCCATGAAATTCAGCCACAATTTGGTACCAGGCCCTCAAAAATCAACAACCGGTCCTGGTAGTACTTCTGACTCATGACCCCAGCTCGGGGTGCTGCCGAACTAGCGCATTTAGGTGTATCAGTGTGGTAAGTCAATTTAAAGTGAAAAATGGTCCCTGACAAACTGATCTTCCCTCTCACAAAAAGCATTCTCTCCACAACCAGGAAGTGCTACTTTGTCAATAAGGGTCAATTACAAAAACAAAGTTTCATGGATGCCATATGTGTTTCACACGTGTGATGCCCTGGCCTAGCAGGTCGTCACAGGGTATTGTGCAATATGCCCTTCTGCACAGTATCCACCCTCCTTGGTTAACGGATCCCAGTCCTTTGGTGTTGTAACAGCTTGTCCAATCAAAATCCTAGGAACACTTCCCACTTGAACTTACCAGACACACCATGGGAGGTTGGTGAGTAGAAAGTGAAGACAGTGACAGTTGAGAGTGGAGAGTTGAGGGTGAAGGAGAGAGGAGGTGAAAAGGCTCGCGTGAGAAGAGGCCACGGAGGAGAGCTCCTGTTTGCTAGGTGGCAGACGTTGGTCTGGGCCTGACAGGAGCTGGAACCCGGTCGCAGGGGACAGTGTCAAGGAGCACGGACTGCCAAGAAGGGCAGCCGGCGACCTTGAGCTATCACCGGGCGGGGGCCAGGGCACGACGGGGTACATGGACCCTAGGCTCGAAAGTAGCTTCTCGCATTCCAGTAATTTACCCAAGGGGGTAAAGACTTCAATTGTCATCCCCAACCCGCTCCAAAATCAGGGTACTAGCGCACCGATGGGATAGGACTTTCCCACTACAGTCCAAAGAAATCCTACGCGTGAACCCTGATAGCAAGCTCACTCCGTTAGCCATACGGGTGAGCGGGGCCCAGAGAGTTTCATACCAACGGGCTCAATCGAGACTAAGGTGCTAGGAATAGGGCCTCGGACCAACAACAACACCAAGGGCACAGATCCAGGCGTGCTCCACGCAGACTACTGTGGTGCTCAGAACTTTGGTTTACAAGCTGTTGGTGTGGTTATTCTGGGACTTAGTGAGTACATTGGAAACCCCTGCACCTATTCCCCAACGGCACCCAAACACCATCCGTCATCAACGGGCCCCGGGACACAAACCCCCTACCCACGGAGGGGTTAAACATCAAGCTGCCGACGGCAATGTGAAGAGACGTGTTTGTGGAGCTCTCCTGCAAACTCCCTTGATAAATCCCTGAATACCGCTGTTATCACTGCCTCAGCCTGTCAGGAAGATAAGGTGGTGAGGACTTATCTGGAGTGAGTCTGGTGGATGCAGAGAGGTGCCATGGTCCGTCACAGGCAAAAAGATAATGGAGGTGGGAAAGTCCCCAGCTCTCAGGATGGTGCCATGATAAGGCAGGAAGCTGAGAAAGTTAATGCAGCCTGTCAGGAGAGGATGCAGGTCGCGGCAAGGCTGGAGAAATTTGCCCGGACTTCAGAGAAATCACATCAGCATACAGATAACAGAGGTGAGGAGGGAGAAGACAATGCCAGCTCTGATGAGATGGGGGATGGTGAACAGCAGCAAGATAAGACAGGAGAAGTAGAGGAAGCACATAGTGCAGACCAGGCTCCAGAAAACCCCACTTTAAAGGACATTTTTGCAGTGGTGTCTTTTTGTAAAGAGGCTCTGACTTCCCTGACGAAGCAAGTTAAGGGATTACAGGCAGAGGTTGCTGACATTAAGAAAGACCTCAAGAAAGCAGACCTGAGAACAACGGCTGTAGAGGAGAGAGTGGGGATAACAGAGGATCATATTACAAAACTACAAAAGTCTGAAAAAACATTTGCACAGCAGATAGCTGAAATCATGGCAAAAAATGATGATTTAGAGAACCGCTCTAGAAGAAATAACATCCGAATTGTCGGCATCCCTGAGAAAGCGGAAGGAAGAAACCCCACTGAATATGTAGAAGACTGGCTCAGGGGGAAAATGGGTGCTAATGTCTTATCCAAGCTCTATGCTGTGGAACGTGCACACAGAGTCCCGATGCAGCCACAACCAGCAGGCAGGGGCCCTCGCACTATGCTAGCCAAGCTCCTCAACTACAGAGACAGGGACACTATACTGCGAAAGGCAAGAGACATGGAGGATCTTATGATTGACGGCCAGAGAATTTCCATATACCCGGACTACTCCATTTCTGTTCAAAAGCTACGTATGACTTTTACAGGAGTAAAGAGGCGCCTGCGAGAGATGGGGGTGCAATACTCAATGATGTTCCCGGCAAAGCTAAGAGTGACGGCGTTGGAGCGGGTGCACTTTTTTACAACTCCAGAGGAAGCCATGCAGTGGTTGGACGCAAACGAAAAGCGGATCCGTTTGAAGGAATGAGCTGACTGTCTGAATCTGCAGTGTGTTGGAGAAGGCCGGCTGAGGCTCTACAACATCCTTAGGAGCTTACAGGGGACCCTTCTTGTTTTTTCTTTTTTTTTTTTTTTTCTCCTTCCTTTTGGGATTGAGGTAGTATGCAGGGGGAATGCGAAGGGTTTGATGTGAGCTTCGCAGGACATGGGGACTGCCTAATTTGGCGCGGTGGTGGTATTTACAATTTGAGATTCCAGTTTAATTACTGTTCGCCATTTTACTGTTATATTGGTTGAGTGGAATATGATTATACATAGAAAGGGGGGGAGTGGAGAATTGTTGGAAAAGGGACGAGTTTTAAAATGTGTCTAAGAGGGGAAGGCGAGGGAGGTAGGGGGGAATTTAGTAGGGATTATGGACCAGGTTTGGAAAACCCGATGCTTCACGGGAGTACTCGAAAACAGGAAGTGGTGGGGAGTAGGAGGGGAGGGGAGCAGGGGGGGAGGGGGGAAAGGGGTAGGGTAGAGGCAGCATTGGGAGATACTACAAGGTTTGATGGTTTTACTGGGTGGGATAATGGGGGATAGAATTAAGGTGTTGAGTTGGAATATTAGAGGGTTATCAGATAGGTCTAGGAGAGCGGCAATAATTAAATATGTTCAAGACCAGAACCCGTCAGTAATATGTCTACTAGAAACGCATCTAACAAAGGAGACAACACATGTTTTAAATAGGAGATGGGTGCAGAAGGCCTATCATTCCACCTTTTCCAACTATGCAAGGGGTGTATCACTGCTGATCCATAACTCTGTGCAATATGAAGAGATAGAAGTGTATGTGGATAAAGAGGGACAGTGTGTGGCCGTCAAGTGTAAAATATTTGGCAGACTCATGTGTATAGCTGCAATATATATACCACCTCCATATAAGTGCACCAAACTAAGGGAGATAAGGGAGTTCTCTGAGAAGGGGGGAGTAATCCCTTTTTTACTGGTGGGGGACTTCAATAATGTGATAGACCTGTACTGGGATAGGAGTAGTAGACCTCCAGGTATTCAGGATAGTTGTATGACTTCGTTTGGCACTCTTATTGGGGAACTTGGAATGGTGGATGCCTGGCGAGTGAGGAATGGGAGGGTATCCTGCTTCTCTTGTTATTCGGCTTCGCATAACACTCTGTCCCGCATTGACATGGCTCTAGCTAGTGATCTGATGGATGCAATGATAAGTGACGTGCAATATCTGACAAGAGTGATTTCAGATCATAGCCCAATTCTAGTGTCCATACGACGGGGGACCCTGACAGGGGGAAGGAGGGGAGAGTGGAAGCTTCATCCAACATGGATCCGTCATATTAATATGGGGAATATAGAACGGGATCTTGGGGATTTCTTTATCCACAACGAGGGTAGCACTGGTCCGCTGGTGGTATGGGATGCGATGAAGGCATACCTCAGGGGGCTCCTGTTCAGGAATATCTGTAAACGTAAAACACAGACGAGGCAGGATGAGAAAGATAGGCTGGAGGCCTTAGATAAGGCAGAGCTGGAAGCAATCCGGAGTACTACTACGGACGCGAAGCAAAATCTTAGGCAGGCGCATGAACAGGTTAATAAGATGCTTTTGGAGAAGGCGGCAAGGAAGCAGGCATTCCAAAAATTGCATTTTTATGAGGAGGGGGAAAAAGTTGGTCATCTATTATCGGTCATAGCTGCAGCTCAAAGGAGTAGTTCATTTGTGCATGGTATGGACACGGTGGAGGGGACACAGGTCACTGAGGTTGAGGCGATCCTTGAGGTCTTTAAAGATTTCTATCGCACGCTATATTCTTCTAGCGGAGAGATGAGGGTGGAGGAGGTGGACTCATTTCTTGAGCGAGGTGAGCTTCCGGTGTTGTCTGTGGCGGATAGAGATAAACTGGAGTCACCTATTACTATTGATGAACTGGAGGGCGCTCTGCATGGCATGAGCAATGACAAGGCACCGGGAGCAGACGGGCTACCAGTTGAAATTTATAAACAGTTAGAAGAAATCCTATTACCCAAACTATTGAAAGTCTTTGAGGTGGCGGAGGGGGAAGGTGTATTGCCTGAATCTATGAGAGAAGCAATAATAGTAGTAATTCCTAAGGAGGATAAAAATCCGAGGCTTCCAGACTCATATAGACCCATCTCGTTATTAACAGCGGACGTGAAGCTTCTGGCTAAGGTGTTGTCAAACCGGCTGACTGGAGTTATATCTAACCTAATCCATATGGACCAATCAGGGTTCATGGCCAATAGGTCGACAGCTGCTAATATCAGGAGATTGTACCTTAATCTACAGTTGCCGCCTGACAACCCTGGCCGGAGGGTGATCGCTTCGTTAGATGCCCAGAAAGCGTTCGATAGTGTTGAGTGGGGGTATCTGTGGAAAGTGTTGCAGCATATGGGTTTTGGCCCACGGTTTGTAAAGTGGGTGCAGCTGTTGTATAATAGGCCTACTGCTAAAGTTAGAGTTAATGGTATGACCTCCTCAGCGTTTGAGTTGCACCGGGGAACGAGGCAGGGCTGCCCACTATCGCCGCTCCTATTTGCTATTGCAATAGAGCCTCTGGCGGCGGCCATTAGGAAAACAAAGGAGATCCATGGATTTAAGTATGGGCATTTAGAGGAGAAAATAGCTCTTTATGCTGACGATTTATTACTTTTCTTGGGGGATCCATCAGCCTCATTGGATCATGCCATGCAGATAATAGAGAAATTTGGAGAAGTTTCGGGACTGACCATTAATTGGTCTAAATCGAGCCTCTTTAAGGTGGATGGGGAAGTAGCCTGGACAAATGAGGATACTGGGGCTAACAAATTGAAGAATGTGGACGAATTTAAATATCTAGGTATCCAGATATCTCTGCCAGTAGAAAAATACATACAGGTGAACTTATGGCCGCTCCTTAAAAAATTGAGAACCAAGGTGGATGCCTGGAACAAGCTACATTTGTCAGTTGTTGGAAGGGTTAATTTACTAAAGATGGTAGTAATGCCTAAACTCCTATACATACTGCACAATGCCCCTGTTTGTATTTCAAGGAAAAGATTTAAAGGGATAAACTCGCTGTTTAGGGACCTGGTGTGGGGTAAAAAGCAGCCTAGGGTGCGATTAGAGACTTTACAAAGGCCGAAGGATGAGGGGGGTCTAGCAATCCCAAATCCGGAATTGTATTATATAGCGGCGCAATGTCAACACCTCAGGGGTTGGTCTGATCGAGAGAAAGATGGGGGCATTAAAGAAGTACTGGAATACATAGTGGGTAGAAGTCCATTGGTAATGGGACTAGAGGATGGTGCGGTGGGGCTCCTGGGTAGAACATCTCCTACAATGGCACTTATAAATAAGACCTGGGATAGGCTGAAAAGGGTGAGAGGGGTGACCCGGTTAACTAAGTTTACACCTATCTGGGATAACAGTAATCTCCCGGAGATTCAGAAAATGGGGAATATTGAGGAGTGGAGACGCAAGGGTGTGATATACATGCATCAGATATTGGACGGAGGAATTGTGAAATCGTTCCCGCAGTTACAGAGTGAGTTTCAGTTACCGGCGTCCGGCTGGCTCCACTACAGACAATTAAAACATGCGATTGCAGCCCAAGCGGCTAAACAAAGTGTGGCCATACAGACTGACCTGGTACTGGAGTATGTGTGTAAGGGCGGAGGAAGCACTAAAGGGATCATTTCTGGCACGTATAAAGATATACTACATACCTTTCTGTTAGAATACCCAATTAAAACTAAATCTAAATGGGAGGAGGAAGTTGGGCCGATAACGGAGGAGGTGTGGGAGAGTATCCTGGAGTATGTCCCTAAACTTTCCATGAGCGAACCGGCCAGACTGTCTCACCTATACGTGATTCACCGGGTATATAGGTCTCCCTTACTGATGTTTAAAATGGGGTTGAAAAGGAATTCGGAGTGTCCAAGGTGTCAGGGATCTGACGCAGGTATTTTTCACATGATGTGGTCTTGTCCGAGACTGGTCTCCTTTTGGACTAAGGTTATCCACAAGATAGGAAGAACATATGGGTGTGTCCTCCCCAGGGAACCAGTGATCTGCCTATTGGGATATGTTGAGGAGCTTGGGGTGGAAAATACTATGAAAATTGTCATTGCTAGGCTGCTGTATGCGGCAAGAAAGCTAATCGCCAGGTCCTGGATTAAAAAAGACCCCCCGACCAGGGGAGAGTACATTAAAAGGGTGAAATGTATTCTTCAGCTGGAACGGGGAGTGTATGAAAGAAGGGGGAATGTTAAAATGTTTGAGAAGCTCTGGTCTCCTTGGCTGCAATGCGAATAAGACGAGTGATGGACCAGTAAACTGATATGGGACGGGGATAGCCGTCTGAGACCTCTGATGTGTATGTTTTGTTTTATTTGTGTTACTAGTTGTTCCTCCTGCACAACGGGATGGTTGCTATACTACAGTTGAAGGGTATTATAAGTGTGTACTATATGGGATGTAGTATCGGGGAGAAGTGTTGCTGCCGGGGTGGGGGAGGGGGCGGGAGGGGGAGTTAAAGGGGTAATAGATGTGATAAATTTAATTTGGATGCCGATTTGTTATTCTGTTGTATGTACTCTGTTTTAATAAAAAAGTATCTGATTAAAAAAAAAACATCAAGCTGCCACACCATCGTCACCGGGTTCCCCAACGGCAGCGGTGGTCCCTCACATTACCACGTACCGTGGGTGGTGTCACAAACTTTCCGAAATTCCCCCCCTCTACATATCTAAACCCCCGCTTCTTCCTATGAGGTAATTTAGACACGGAGTCCAGTTTCACATTTAGCAGTTTTTTATATAAGATTTCCCACAATTTCTCTGGAACATATTCCCTTGTGGTCACAATTCTTTAATGTTACAGACTTGGCACATTTTACTTCCATTTCACAATTTACTACACTGCTGCCTTGCATCTAGGACTGCTGTTAGTCTAAAGCGGGCTTTACACGCTGCAACATCGCTAGCATTTGCTGGCGATGTTGAGCGCGATAGCACCCGCCCTCGTCATACGGCCGATATGTGGTGATCGCTGCCGTAGCGAACATTATCGCTATGGCAGCGTCACACGCACATACCTGCTCTGAGACGTCGCTCTGGCCGGCGAACCGCCTCCTTTCTAAGGGGGAGGTTCGTGCGGCGTCAAAGCGACGTGACACCGCAGGCATTCAATAGAAGCGGAGAGGCGGAGATGAGTGGGACATAACATCACGCCCACCTCCTTCCTTCCGCATTGCCGGTGGAGGCAGGTCAGGAGATGTTCGTCGCTCCTGCGGTGTCACACACAGCGATGTGTGGTGCCGCAGGAATGAGGAACAACATCGCTAATAAGCAGAAAACGATTTTTTGTTTCAGGACAACCTCTCCGCGGCAAACTATTTTGACCGCTTTCGCGATCATTTAAGGTCGCTCATAAGTGTCACACGCTGCAATCTCGTTAATGAAGCCAGATGAGCGTCACAAACAACGTGACCCCGACAATAATTCATTAACGATATCGTAGCGTGTAAAGCTCACTTAAGACTGTCTACCTCCATCTTTAACACTACGGTGGCAAGCAATAAATTCAAAATCCCTTTTTTTTATTGTAGTACAGTTGGAATAAATCTGTGAATTTTCACTTTTTATATGATGCATGCCAATTTCAGATCGTGCTGGCTCCCCTCTCTCTCTGTTTGGTCGTAGTTATGCTACAAATTCTGGTGGCCGGTCACCACCATGCCATGCACGCCTGATTTTGGTTTGCTATGTATTCCTCCTGTTGGTAGCTGTTCAGATTCAGTTACCTCACCCCTTTCCACAGGCAATGCTAATTAAGCACCATCTTGGATCTGGTCCGCCTTTATCAATGGTTGCTGTTTGGCACTGGGAGGATCAGTTCTGATATAGTCCTGGTATGGTGCAGAGCTTGCTCCACATGCTGGGACCTGGGCTGGTCTCTATCCACAAGTGCCTTTTTTGCAACATAGAAGCGGTTATATACAGGTTACAGGTATGTGTGCTCTATTATGGTTCTGCTTTTAACTTTTTAACACTACGGTGGCAAGCAATAAATTCAAAAGTCAGCATGGCTCTAGCCTCGTCCACCCACAGGGATTCGTTTCACCATCAGACAGAGTTCCTTCACCACTATTCCAATGATGACCTGTTCATCTGAGTCTTTATTAAATTCTCTCCTAGTCAGTCCTGCTTGAGTTGGTCGCAACTCCGTAATCCTCCTCAGAGATAGGGACTGCTACTCACAGTTCATGTAAGAGACCTTTCCCCTCCCCCTCACACTTGCTGCAGATATCTTAGGGTGACCATGAGTCTGGCCGAATTACTGATAAGGGCCCTCTCCTTTCCACACCTCCCACAGATACAGCATGTTTCTTGTTTCTATTCCTACTCCTAACACTAAAATGGAGTCAGCCTGTTTTACTTGCTGAACTCCTCCCATACACTGTTCCCACAACATGTTAAACTGTTTCCCACCTATAAGGATACCAGGGAGCAGTACCTAAAATCGGCCATTAAATGGCCACATCAATATATTACACTCAAATACCAATAAACAATTCAATCCTGGATGTCTTCGGGGAGGTACACGACCATAGGTCATCCTCTTACATGTTTGCTTCACAAACACACTGTCCAAGTGATAACATGGACATATGGAGTATAACCATAGAATATAGTGGGTACATGTGGCATCAGTGCCATGAGTACCTCAAGCACAGATGTCTGAAAGAGGCGATTCATGGATGGACAAAACAGACCAAGCAACACGTGCGGGTTTTTTAATGGACTTGTGAAGGGGGCCTTACCTGCTCCAGATCTAGCTGTTCTCTGAATGCTGAACTTTGTATGACACCACCGACATCACTGAATGGCAGCTTCTTGTGTACACTGTACACTAGAAAGCTGCCAATCAGTGGTGGGGGTGGGGTTATACAGAGCAGTAGGACTATATGGCATGGTACAACTAGTCCTGTAGTGATAATCTTCTGCTGCTAAAACATTGATTTTATTGAAACAACAATAAGCAACAAGCAGCCAAGTAAATGACAAATCCCTGAAATCAGGATCTGTGGCTACATTATGCTGCTCTCAGATTAATTAGCAAAACCTTGCTGACAGATTCCCTTTAATAAAAATTCTATGCCACAAATACTTCTGACTTATTGTCAGAGCGACATCTAGCTACCCCAACGATCTGCCTAAAAAAGGTGCAATAGGGACATCACTATACACATGTAACGACATACTGCAGCTCAGTTATGTTCAATTGTGCAATATCAAGGTCATCCACCAATAAATCTATGGCTCTGCACCTTATTAAGTTACAAAATCGTCCTTTTACTGTGTTGATTAGCAGCAGTGCTTAAATATAGATGGCTCATCCTATAAAATAAATCAATTACAGAAAAAAAACCTTAATAACAAGAATTTGCAGTCAACAACTTGTTTTTAGCTGCACATCTCTTCTACAGCTTAGTACACTACTGGGGCATTGTCAATATCTTTAACTTAAGAAATTGACTGAAAAACAGGACTGAATCAATTCTGTAAATCTATTCCGGTAAAAAGTCCTAAAAGTGACCTGTAAAATTTGTACTCATTTGTTCCATTGAGAATGTTCACTGATGACCTCTAAAGACATATCACAGTAACAAGGAAAACACCGTGGTCCCATTATCACATCCGCTCCTTTATTTTCCTCTTTGTACATGTCTCTTTTGGTTTGGAGAATGATGGAGTGCAAGTTCCATTTCATATCTGCAATACAACAGAGCTTTGTAGCCATTAAAACAAAGCTATAGAAGAAAATTGTTACTTTCCCTGAAATAAGTGACTTCAGTGCAAAAAGTTGGAAACCCTGCTATTAAGTATCATAACACGCTCCAGTAACAGACAGTGAGAGCAGCTATTGTAAATGCATAAAGCCAGTGTTTCACATACTGATACCAGGAACGGAGACGGGTGGTCAACTACCTGGTCTAAATCTTTCATAATAATAAAAAAATGTTTACAGAGCTGTATTGAATAACCAGGAGGTGTATCTAGGCTTTCCAGCACCCGAGGCAAGAATTCAGTTTGGCACCCCCCCCCACCGCCTCCACCAAGCACTTTGGGTGGTCGTCATGTGACCAATCACTCATCTGTGATTTGCACACTTACAGTCACATGGTAGCGAGCTTCTCTTAATAATTCTCTCAATGTTCAATGAGAAACGTATGAAGAAAAGCTAATTGTCACATGCAAGTATGAAAACCACATATGAGTGGAGTGGCCATGTGGTGACCAGCGAGCAGAGCTGAGTTGTGACAGTGGGTATATTGCACATTCTTAGAACTGAGGATACTATACTACTTAATTTTGTAATTAAAGGGATTGTCCAGATTAGAGATGAAAGTCTGCAGTGACTATTCGTGACTTCAGGCTTCTGAATTTTTACAATGCATGCTCTGCACACTTTTAGGATTCTTCAGTGCCAGTGGAGAGAGTGGACGATCATGTGAGCACAAGTATGAGATTTGTAGACTTCTGGCCACATTCTGATATAATGTGTCCAGCCTCAGTCAATTCACTTTCATTGAGCATGTCTGTTCAGCACATGACCACATCTATGTAAATCGCATACTTGCAGCTTCATAACTTCCCACTCTCACCACCGGCATCAGAGAATCCTGACAGCGTGCAGTGTGCACACTGAGAATTCAGAAGGCTGCAGTCACATAGATTGACACACAGAGTGACTGCAGACTCATCACAAACTTGGACAACCCCTTTAATGCTCCCTAACAAAATAAATAAAAACATAGTAACCCTTAACTTGTCAGACGACACAAGACTTTATTAAAGAGATTGTCCAGTACTTTAACACTGAAGGCCTTTCCTTAAGGCTGCTTTACATGGTACGACCGATTGTGCGATTTCACAATCGATCGTACCCGCCCCCGTCCTTTCTGAGTCACGGGCAAATCGCTGCCCGTGTCGCACAAAGTCAGTAACCCCCGTCACACATACTTACCTCTCGTGCGACCACGCTGTGGGCGGCGAACGTCCACTTCCTGGAGTGGGAGGGATGTTCGGCGTCACAGCGACGTCACACGGCCGCTGGCCAATGGAAGCGGAGGGGCGGAGATGAGCGGGACGTAAACGTCCCGCCCACCTCCTTCCTTCACATGGCTGGTGGCGGCCGCGTGACGCAGGTGAGCTGCTGTTCATCGTTCCCGGGGTGTCACACGGAGCGACATGTGCTACCCCGGAAACGATGAACAACTAAATTAAACGATATTATGGAACCTAACGAGCAGTACACGACTCACGATTTGTGAGCGATACTGCGTCGCTAGGAGGTGTCACACAGGCCGGCATCGCCAGCGATGCCGGATGTGCGTCACAAAAACCGTGACCCCGACGATCTATCGCACGATAGATTGTCTGGTGTAAAGCAGCCTTTAGGATAAGTCACCAATGTCTGATTGGTTGGGGTCCAGCACCTGGCACCCCACCAATGACGGTGACGGTGGTGGCAGGTGACCGGAAGTGCTCAGTTCTGGATCTGCTCCGTCTTCTGATAGTAGCAGCAGTCTCCTATTAAAATCAATGAGGTGTATGTGCAGTACCCGGCCACGGACACCATCAGAGGACGGAGCAGATCCAGAAATAAGCATTTCCAGCCACCTGCACCATAATCAGCTGATCAGTGGGGGTCCCATTGCGCTCACATCAGAAGCAATGCACACGTGGGACTAATGCCTAATGATGGGACATAGTCAGCATCACAAATAAACATTTACATTCAGTTACCTTATAGATGATGTTGCCTCTGAGTTGTTTCTCTCTATTTACCTTGTCCTGATGCCATGATGACTTTTTTAAAATATTCCTATCTCGTCTCTGCAGATTTCCATCTTCTCCGGTCTTCTCCAGCACATCCAGACACGATGCCCCTAAAATAGCAGAATGATTATAATACTTCTATTTAAAAATATCTGCCTTACACTGTTCCCCAGAATAAATAATGGCCCCTCACTGTGTTCTCTGCACAAAATATGACAACACACTGCCCCTCTTATCTTACATTCCCCACACACTCCCTCTCCTTTCCATACTACTCTTCACACTGTGCTCTCACTGTATCACCCTATACTGCCCAGTCTTTATACTATGCCCTCTCATCCCACCACCTCCTCGCTATGGCCTCACACTGTCCTCCAATTCTGCCCCCTCTCCATACCACGTCCCTCCACTACCCAGTCTCCATTCTGTGCCCCCTCACATTTTTCTCATCCCTTACTGTCTTCCTCACTACCTCCTACGTGTCCATATACATTTACACCTCACTCTCCATCCTGCCCACTTGCTCCTCATACCATGTCACTCTTTATTCTGCGTCCTCAAAATTTCTTTCCCCTTTGCTCCCCATACCATGTCTGTATACGTCACCCCTCCCTCTCCCCATACATCACCCCTCACCCTCCCTCTCCCCATACATCAGCACTCACCCTCCCTCTACCCATACATCATCCCCACCCTCCCTCTCCCCATACATCACCCCTTACCCTCCCTCTCCCCATACATCACCCCTCACCCTCCCTCTCCCCATACATTATCCCCACCCTCCCTCTCCCCATACATCACCCTGCATCCTCCCTCTCCCCATACATCACCCCACATCCTCCCTCTCCCCATACATCACCCCGTATCCTCCCTCTCCCCATACATCACCCCGCATCCTCCCTCTTCCCATACATCACCCCGTATTCTCCCTCTCCCCATACACCACCCCTCATCATTTCTCTCCCCATACACCACCCCTCATCATTTCTCTCCCCATACATCACCCCTCATCATTTCTCTCCCCATACATCACCCCTCATCATTTCTCTCCCCATACATCACCCCTCATCATTTCTCTCCCCATACATCACCCCTCATCATTTCTCTCCCCATACATCACCCCTCATCATTTCTCTGCCCATACATGATCCCTCATCATTTCTCTCCCCATACACCACCCCTCATCATTTTTCTTCTCCCCATACATTATCCCTCATCATTTCTCTCCCCGTACATTACCCCTCATCATTTCTCTCCCCATACACCACCCTCATCATTTCTCTCCCCATACATCATCCCTCATCATTTCTCTCCCCATACATCGTCCCTCATCATTTCTCTCCCTATACTGTGCCCAAAGATTCTTCCCCCTCCCCAATCTCTCTTCCAACCATACTGTCAAAAGATCGTTCCCCCTTACCTCTACTGTGTCTATACCTCTACTGCTCCCTTCCTATCCTCTCTCCTCCATACCTTCTTTAGATACTGCCCCTTCCCCAACCTCTATCCCCTCATAATGTGTCCACTAATAGTTCCCACTTCCCACTCTCTGTCCCCCCATTTCATGTGTATAGATACCTCCCCCCTCACCCCATAATGTTCCTCCGTCCATGTCTTCTTCAGCTCCACAGTGGAGCACTTATCAGCGCTCTCTGCCGCCCCTGCGCTGCGGTCCTGACTTCCGGGTCAGCAGTGTGATCAGCTGACCTGATCACGTTACAGCCGTCGCTCTGACCCGGAAGTCCGCGCCGGCGTCACCGCTCCAATTGTCCTCGCGTTTGACAGATGCAAGGACAATTGAGCAGTGGGAGCCGCGTGCTGCAGATTCTATGAGTGCGGCTGTCAGCATGACAGCTGCGCTCAGAGAATGCCGGCTCCCACTGCAGAGCGGCAAACGCAGCCCCCAGGGAGACTTTCACAGCGCAGCATCAGGCGGCCCGACAGCGCCCACTCACAGTTGTACCCGGGGCAGATGCCCCGCCAGCCCCCCCTAGATACACCTCTGTAATAACCCTATTAACATAATGAAATTGTAAGAAATTTATCAAAAAGTGCAATGATGTCAAAATCCCCATTAAAATATGCACACTCTTCAAGCCCAGTCACAAAAATGCGTTCTATCAAAATCTGTCAATCCCCTTTACGCTACAGGAATTTCATCATTCTTTTAGAAAAAAAAAATCATCAAGCTTTGTCTGGAGTCCATATACAATAGATAATATAACCTCCACAATAGTAACCAACTTTGAGATAGAATTCCGCTCTTGGTTGCCAATGGAATTCCAGAATGACAAACCTTTGGATCATTACACTGAGACGCTGCAAGGTGGAGAGAGATTCAGAACACCCGTGCAACGTTTCTCAAGAGTTTCTCCTTCCTCAAGTATCTCAGCCTGATGGAGATTCTACTGGAAATCAAGCGCAGATTTAGATCACAAAGTCATTGACAATGGTGGAAGTTATATTCGATTATGTATGTAATGCAGACTTAGGGGTACTTTATATGTTGCGACATCGCTAGCAATTGCTAGCGATGTCCAGCGTGATAGCACTCGCCCCGTTGCACATGCAATATCTAGTGATTGCTGCCGTAGCGAACATTATCGCTACGGCAGCTTCACACGCACATACCTGGTCGCCGACGTCGCTGTGACTGCCGAACAATCCCCCGCCTGTCCCAGTATTAGGGCTAGAACAAGTAGCCGAGGCAGCAGACTACAGTATATTTGATATGATGAATCAGATGTTTTATCTCTCGCTGCACCAACCTGATGCACTTCAGACACAGAATTAAACCACTAGAACATCCAGGTTCAGTTTTACTTGGACAGTATTTTTTCTCCATGTCATGCTCTACAAAGGAAACACATGGCGCACAGAAGGAAAGGGGTATACAGTTACTTGTAATAAACAAAAATGACTATCCCTGACACTTACCCAAGGCAACCCTGAGCTCCCTGACATCCCAAAATGGATTTTTTTCACCTCGAATGGCAATAGCGTTCCTACCCCTATTTTATTCTAAGCACAGTCCTGACTAGAGCGCAGGGCAGCAGGAACACTAGTCCTGCTCAACAATAATGACAGACACAGGGAATAAGACAGACAAGGGTAAAAGAAACTTCCAGGCATCTATTTGCCGAATGGAAGCCATGCCGACTTTTCTTTCCACAGCTCACCCTTCCACACCGATTTCAAGGTATAGCAGGCTATCACTGGCAATTACACAGGCTACGGGGTGAGCGTTTACACCAGAGGGGAGTAGATAAAATAGAACAGCTGAGAGAGGCTAGAACGGAAAGCCTTATGAGACAAAAGAACAGCTTTAACCCTTGCAGCATTAGCACAAGGTAAATATGCATGGCTAACAGAAAAGCCAAGCCGCTCCAACCAGCGCAAGAGTGCATGTAGACACGTGCTGAGACCTTCTAACCCCTAGAATAGCAGAGGCCGCTTTTTGTTGTTGTAGCCCCATGACACTCTGGCAGTGCTCTGTTCCCATGGACTTTTTGATCAGCAGATTGGACCAGGGGCAAGAACTCTCCCAATTTTCTCCAGTGTACAGTCAGAGAGTATATTCAGCATATCCAATGGCTTTGTTACGCCCAAGTAAACCGAGTTATATTCTGCAAGTTTTCAAAGCATTCGATTTGTCAGAATGAATCAGGCATAGATCAGTGCAAACTGATACCAATTATTTGATTAACTTTATAATCTGCCTATCTATTGTGTTTTACACTGTTCTGCTGCTGCCAGTGCTGATGGCCCCCTCCCAGCCTGGCATCCACGGCCTGTTCATCATATAATGTGCTACTGCTGCCAGGGCTGCCAGTACTGGATATACTCTACCAGACATTTCCTTGCTTACCCATCATATTTCTATACTGTGCAGCTTTGGACAATGCCACTGCCAATAGACAGCCACGCCAGCTTACTGTGCTTTATAGTGCCTTAATCCACGGAAAGAAATTGGCCATGTGCAGCGCCTTATTGAATAACCAAAAACACGGTTATCCGCACGAGCCCTGATTCGTGGCAAAACAATTTGCTGCTAATTTTTGAAAGAAAATTGGCAAACCTGGCAAATTCAAATATCAAAATATTTGTCACAGCAACTAGATAAAATGTATGCCGGTGCTGTATTCCAAAATGGATGACACCATCACACATTTGATCATCTCTACTTGCTGACTATGCTTGAAAGCGGTTACAGAAATTGAAACCGGTGATAAAATAATCTTCACATTTGTGAAGTCATGATTGATATTCTTGTTTCAATACAAACCAGTTTTGATAATTAAAGTAATGGCTTGTAAAACTATTCCCTCTATGCAAAATAGACAGCACCTCTTACACTTTGTTGGTGCATGCAACATATTTTCTGTGTAATATGTAATTGAGTAAAGCCTGCTTTACACGTTGCAATTTCGCATACGATATCGTATGCGATTTGCAACGCCCCCATCGTATGTGCGCCACGTTCAATTTGTTGAACATACGATTAACCCCCGTCACACATACTTACCTTCCATACGACCTCGATGTGGGCGGCGAACGTCCACTTTTTGGAGTGGGAGGGACGTTCGGCGTCACATCGACGTCACGCGGCAGCCGGCCAATAGAAGCGGAGGGGCGGAGCTGAGCGGGACGTAAACATCCCGCCCACCTCCTTCCTTCCACATTACCGGCCGGGAGCCGCAGGACGTAGGTAAGATCTGTTCATCGTTCCCGGGGTGTCACACACTGCAATGTGTGCTACCCCGGGTACGATGAACAATCTGACATACAATTCATGAGGAATGTACGACGTGTGTGCGATGAACGTTTTACCGTTCAATCGCAATCGCACGTAGCAGTTACACACTGCAATGTAACTTACGATGCCGGATGTGCGTCACTTACGACGTGACCCCGCCGACACATTGTAAGATACATTGCAGCGTGTAAAGCGGCCTGCTGCCAAGAACTTCAGACAGAAATGCAAACACTATTCAAATGTTTCATTGCAATTGTTAGTCTAATGCTTAACCAACTGAACTGCTGGAAGAAATATAACCCATAGGAAAAAATCAGTAGTAGGCTTTTTATCCAGAACCGAGATCCGACAGACAAAACAATGGGATTATCCACATCAACCATATCATGCTTTTATTTAGATGAAAAGTGCTAAATCAAGCAGAGAAAATGTCCACACAGTCTGAGAAGTATTATAATGAAGGTCTCACTTGTTTAGATCTGAAATCCCCTCTGCTTTGCCATCGCACGGATATTTCCACTAACGGTGCCATCTCTTGTAGCTTTCCAAGGGACACAGGAAATAGCAAGGATATTTGTGTGTGTCAGAAAATCGTGCAGTATACTGTACTTCACTAAAGATTTCCGCTCTACGCAGGACATTTCAGCTTGACTGATAGAAAGCGAGGTTCATGACCGTGAAGGCTACCTGTGATCCCAGATAATCAATAGAAGTTATTGCCAAATAATAAAAACTGGCTCACTAATCTTATACTGTTATATGGCTTCAATATAAGAAAATGTAAAGTTCTAAAAGAAAACAACAACATGGAAGTTTTTGTATTGTGAAGGCCATTTATTCCAAAAGTTAGGAAAGAAACAACATTACCACTTGGTAGAACTGAAGGTTAGTGGGGTGGTAGAACATTAAAGGGAACCTGTCACCAGATTGGATGACTATAAGCTGCGGCCACCACCACGACTGAGCCCTTCTATACAGTATTCCAGAATGCTGTATACAAGTGCCCAGGCCGCACTGTATAATGTAAAAATCACTTTTATAATACTCACTTAGGGGGCGGTCCGGTCCGATGGGTGTCGCTGCTTTCCGGTCCGGCACCTCCTTTATGCTGCAATCACTATTCTCCTTCTGCGCAGCCCAGTATGGATGAAGTGTCCAACGTCATCCGCACAGGCCGGCTTTGCAGTCCTGCACAGGCACACTTTGATCTGCCCTGCTGACGGCAGATCAAAGTACTGTAATGCGCAGGTACGAGGAAAGGTTAACAACCACCTGCGCATGCGCACTACAATACTTTGATCTGCCCTGAGCAAGGCAGATCAAAGTGTTTCTGCACAGGACTGCAATTCCAGCCTATGTAGATGACGTTCGACAAATCATCTATACTGGGCTGGCTAAAAAAAAGGATGGTGATCACTGCATAGAAAAGGTGCCGGATCGGAGAGCAGCGACAACCATCAGACGGACTGCTCCCTAGGTGAGCATTATAAAAGTGATTTTTATAATGTTTCATTATACAGAGCGGCCTGGGCTCTTATATACAGCATTCTGGAATACTGTATATAAGGCGGGCTTTGCACGTTGCAACATCGGTAACAATGTGTTACCGATGCTGCAGCGATAGTCCCGCCCCCGTCGCACGTTCGATATCTAGTGAAAGCTGCCGTAGCGATTATTATCGCTACGGCAGCTTTACACGCACATACCTGCCGTGCGACGTCCCTCTGGCCGGCGACCCGCCTCCTTCCTTAGGGGGCGGGTCGTGCGGCGTCACAGTGACGTCACACGGCAGGCGGCCAATTGAAGCGGAGGGGCAGAGATGAGCAGGATGTAAACATCCCGCCCACCTCCGTCCTTCTCATTGCAGCCGGCGGCAGGTAAAGTGAAGTTCCTCGCTCCTGCGGCTTCACACACAGCGATGTGTGCTGCCGCAGGAGCGAGGAACAACATCGTACCTGTCGCTGCACCGGCATTATGGAAATGTCGGAGGCTTCAGTGATGATACGATAACGACGCTTTTGCGCTCGTTCATCGTATCAAAAAGGTTTTACACGTTGCGATATCGACTGCGACGCCGGATGTGCGTCACTTTCGATTTGACCCCACCGACATCACACGTGCAATATCGCAATGTGCAAAGTCGCCCTAAGAGTCAGTGGTGGTGGCCGCAGCTTATAGTCGCCAGATCTAGTGACAGGTTCCCTTTAAGTCACAAAACATAAGTTTATCAATGAAGAAACTCCATAAAACCTGCTATATACAAATATCACTATGCATTAGAGCTGAAGTAAAACAAACTTTTACATTTTCAAAGATTAAAGGAAACATTACATATATTTTGCAATAATTAATGCCAGATAGTTAAACCTACTGCTTTTTTTAATAGTTTTTTTTATTATATGCAGATTTTTTTAAGTCTGTTTTCTGTGTATACAGTAAAGGAGACAGCCAACCTGCCAGAGCTTCTGTTAACAGCATATAAAGATATACACGTCATCAAAAACATGGACCACACTCAGCAATAGTAGAAATCATACTCATTCACTATGGGAGACTGCAGGCATCCTAAGTAGCATATTTTATTAAAGGGAATCTGTCACTAGATTAGTCCCATATAAGCTGCGGCTGCCACTACTAAGCCCTTAAATACATTATTCTAGAATGTTGTATGTCAATATCCAAACCAATCTGTATAACATACAAAAGACCTTTTATTATACTCAGGGGTGGTTGGGTCCACTAGACGTCTCAGGTCTTGGTCCGGCGTCTCCTCTCTTCTTGTGATCACCGTCCTCCTTCCCTACTCTGTGTGGATGATGCGTCCTATGTCATACACACAGAGTCCTCCATTGCACTCTTGCACACTCACACTTCTCACTTCTCTCTGCCCTGTTGAGAGCAGATAAAAGTATTGTAGTGTCAATGAGCAGGCGGTCTTTGACCTTTCCCCATGCCTGCACATTACAATACTTTGATCTGCTCTCAGCAGGTCAGAGAGAAGTGCACATGTTTAGGAGCACAATGGAGGACTCCATTGTGGATGACATAGGATGGAGCAGGGAAGGGGGACTGCGATTGGAAGAAGATAGGAAGCGCCGAACTGAGACCAGCGTAGCCCATCGGACTGGATCGCCCCTTGGTGAGTATAATAAAAGCTGTTTTTTATGTTATACAGATCAGCCTGGGCACTTATATACAGTATTCTAGAATGCTGTATATATAACGACTTACTGGTTGTGGCCGCAAGTTATAGGGGACATACAGTATCTGGTGACAGGTTCTCTTTAAAGAAGTGATCCACAACATGTATAAACTGTGCGTGGGACTGTAACTTAAACAATTGTAAAGGTGTGTAATGTAGTCACTGGATTCATATGTTTGTACACAATAAGCAGCTTTCATTTGACTTCACATATGTGATTTGCATACTTGTAATAACTTGCTTTCTCTTTGCTCTTTGGTAATATGATGACCACTAAAGTGTAGAAACAGCAAAATCCTGACAGTTACTATATTGCACACTTCCAGGATTCCTCTGTGTGTTACAATCTCTAGCAAATATTGTACATATCCCAAGCAAAATCTTTATGCTTAGTTTCCAGAATAAGTATTTGGACCGTTCTTCCACTGTACATAAAATGCTCTAAATTTAATTCTCACTGTGTTTTGTTTTATTTTAAACAATGTACTGTACCACTGACCTGAGGTGCAGTTATAAAATCCACAAAATGTTTAACCAAGTAGAGTGAGTTACCTTGAGACCAAAACCAGCTAATTAACATACAAAAAATCCTAATTAAATGATACATTTTAATAGATATACATTAAAAAAAACATATGATCCAGAATACCCAAAGAGTGATCCCATAAAAATAGTGCCCACGGACACAAAAGGGTAACAAATTATCACATAGGGGTTAAAAGGGAGATAGGGATTATGATATATAGTGACCGAGATGCCCCTATAGTGTCCCTAAAACAATTTTGAGGGGAGGAGCCATAGCGTTTTTCCAGAGCCTTTTTGTTATCAATAACGTGGAAGCCCCCTATATTTCCATTAAAATATTGATAGACCTGAGTGGGGGGACTTCTATTTTGTGGGTTGAGGTGAATACTATTTAATGGCAATTTGGAATAGGGAACATTCTGGATAAGTCCACATTTATCATGTACTCTTTGCTGAGCGCTTACATTTGGGTTTCCATAGACATATCCGAAATACGTGATTCAGGTGAAACCCCCGACGGATCCATTCACTAATGAGGCAGTAGAGTTAC
This sequence comes from Anomaloglossus baeobatrachus, assembly GCF_048569485.1. Taxonomy (NCBI): domain Eukaryota; kingdom Metazoa; phylum Chordata; class Amphibia; order Anura; family Aromobatidae; genus Anomaloglossus; species Anomaloglossus baeobatrachus. The sequence continues at coordinate 136,850,323 of NC_134355.1, forward strand.
TCTGGACTCTGTTTGGCCTTTGTTCAGCTTGCCCGTTTGTTCAAAGGTGAACAAAATTGTTGATGATCGCACTTTTTAGCACGTCTAAAAAGGCGCATAAAAAGATGCCCACCACCGGACCACAGGCCAGATGTGAGGTTAAAGTGACCCACTCTGCCTCATTACAGTGAATTTTCTGTTTGAAATTTTGTCTGAATCACATTTTTCACACGTAATCCCCGTTGTAAGTGCTCAGCATACAAATATGAGCCGTGCCATACTGCGATCTTTGGGAGGCATTATAAACAAATCAACAGCATTTGAAAATTTGGCTTTATTTATTTACTAGCTGTAGCAACCAGCATTGCCTGACATAGTAATTAATTGTTCTTAGCTATAACAAAATAGAATGGGTTAACAAAAAATCATTCTGCATCTGCACATAAAAGTCACAAACTAAATAGACAGAAATTTTATTACTAAAAATCAAAAAATAAAGTACCGTATTTTTCGGACTATAAGACACACTTTTTTCACCCAAATGTTGAGGGAAAGTGGGGGGTGTGTCTTATAGTCTGAATGTAGGGCTACGGGGAATGAGGGTGCTGCGGTGGAGAGGGTCATTGGCGGCACGAGCAGGCTGTAGCAGCGCCTGTCGTGACCATGTGGGCCCACTCAATTCATATGCACGCATGCTCCCGCCCATCATCTCTCAGTGTTGAAGCCGGCGCTGACAGGTGGGCAGGATGATGGGCAGGGGGTGCATGCATAGTAAAGAGCCGGCCCGCGTGATCACCCCTAGCAACTACAGCCTGGAGTGATCATGTGCAGCTATATTCACTGTCCCCGGCGCATCATCATCAGTGCGGGGTGCAGTGAATAAGTACGGTATACTCACCTTTCCCCTGCAGCATTGCGATGCCCTCCTGTCTGCCAGCCAGCTGATCTGTGTAGAGAACGATGACGTCATCCCTGTCCGCACCACTAGTCTCCACACACATCAGCGAGTCAGGAGGACATCACGATGCTGCAGGGGAACAGCTCCACACAGGTCAGTGGTGCTGCTGACACAGAGAGGAAGATGATCGATGCTGAAGGGAGTGAGGAAAGGTGAGTGTAAACGTTTATTTTTTCTGTGCCATAAAATACAGGCTATATAGCAGGATGGGGTATATAGCAGGATGAGGACATATACCAGGATGGGGGTATATTATGAGCAGGATGAGGGTATATAACAGGATGGGGGTATTTATCAAGATGGGGGCTATACCAGGATGAGGGACATATATATACAAGGATGGGGATCATATACAAGGCAGGAGGATCATTACCAGGATGGGGTACCTTAGTAGAGAATTTGGGGACATTACCCACATAACAGTGTCAGCAGCAGATTCTCGCCCCATAACAGTGTGTCATGACCAGATTTTTTGCTTAAAATTTTATTTTCCTATTTTCCTCCTCTAAAACCAGGGTGTGTCTTATGGTCCGGTGCCTCTTATAGTCCGAACATACGGTAATTGAAGCATTTCACATCATATCTTTAACACCATAGATATGCAACACAAATTAACTAAATGATTACCCAAGAAATGTGAAGTACTTTAGCTGCAAGTCCTTATTCGAGAGCCTTTTGACAAACGACATTCTTCGTTTTTCCTTCTGTGCAAATGTGGCGCCCTGGCCTAGCCAGGTCGTCACAGATAACATACAAACACCCCCCACCCCCATTAGACAGGGACACCAGCCAAACAAAAATGCTTGTTGCCTCCCTCCAGTGTCTGATGTCCACACCAGGTGGGATGGAGCTAAGCGGTTGGCTCCATCCACCGAGGAGTTCACAGGCCTGGAGGCGGGAAAAGTGACAGTAGTTGAGTGTTGGAGTTTGTGGAGTGAGGAGTAAGCACTTGGGTGACTGGGTTTGTGGCCCAGGCACTGACAGCAAGGTTGGCAGACGGTGGTGGCCGTCTGCAGGGGTGGTGGAGCAACGCGGAACCGTAGGACCGGGGTCGGGTGATGGCCCGCCGGTACATACCGGGGAGCGAAGTGAAGCCAGCACACACAGGCAGGGCCATCGGACCCCGACCAGGCTTGGAGCCGCCGACAATTGTCAGATCCAAATATGACTGGAACCCCAGGGGTTTCACAACAGCAAAAGTCCTGATTGAAGGCAACAGCCCACACCGTGAGGGTATACAGCTACCGCCTAAGGCTAGAGACCCAAGGACTAGCGCCTGCGGGAAAACGGGCTCCTCCGGTACCCATACACTAGGGAGCGGACTACTGTTGGGAATCCATAGTAGTCAGCAGAAGAACATCAAGGTGTACGGAAAAACAGCCACCATCACCTATCCGGGGAGAAACACTGCAGTGGGTTGCGGGACCTGTCAATCCAGCCGTTTGGTTTACCGAGGACTTTGTACCTTTCTTGCTGAGTGAGTAAACCCGTGCCATCCGGCACTGTGCCGCACTGTCCCTGCAACCCTGCACCTCACCGGCCCTGCCTCCCCGTCACAACATCACCGGGCCCCGGGACCACTGACCCCTACCCACGGAGGGGGAAAACAACATCCCAGCTGCTCCCTACCATCACTCCCGGGATCCCCGTCACCAGCGGTGGTGCCTATCTTTACCACGACCCATGGGTGGCATCACGGACTAAATCCCCCAAACCAACCACTCCTTTCACTCACGGGCGAGGAGCGCCGCTTGAGTCCCCGGATCCGGCCCACCGCTCGAGCCACCGAGCAGCAGCAGCAGCGCCGGGGGTTAGCGAGAGCGCAGTAGCGACGGCGTCCTCCCCGCCCGCGACACAAAGTTGAACAGATTTTTGGCAGTTTCAACTCTTGAGCAGGCAACGTAAAGTTGACCACGAGAAAAGCATGGAGATTGCAAATCAATTCCTGCTACTTTCAAGGACTGTCCCTGAGCCTTGTTAATGGACATTTCAAATGCCAGTGGAACTGGAAATTGGAGGCGTTTAAAATCAAAATATAAATCTGATGGAATGAGTGAAATTGTTGGAATGAAAACATCCTCTCCTTTGGCACATCCTGTCAAAATGGTTGCTTCAATTACATGTGAATTGAAGCTAGATCCAGAAAATACTGGGGGCTAGCTAATTCACTGATTGCGGCCAGGACTATAGCCATACTATAAAGTATGGCTGTGCACTTCTAATTGTTTTTTCTTACAAACTTAACCACGACTCCGGCCGTACACCTACGTCTCCTAAACCGCCAGCCCCTTTCAGATCGGAGTGACCACAGGACCCCAGGGCTCGAGCCACGCACCAGCAAGCCCGGATCCGAGCGGCTCGGCTGCAACCGAGCACGGGGCGGTACATTAATGTATATCTATTCAAATTGATCATTTTATTGGGATTTTTTGTGTGTTAATTGAATCCGCAACATGTCAATTTCTCCTACAGTAAGTATGCATCTTTGCAGATATTCCTCACAGACGTAATTGGGAAAATCCACAGAGTAAAAATACATGCACATTGTCCATATCTGGATTGCACTGAAACCACATTTAAATTGCACATGATATTATCAATAAAGTTTTAACAAAGCTAAAAAACAGGAAATATCCAAAACAAGTCAATCAATTTTATTTAAGGCATGACATATGTATATATATATATATATATATGGATATATATATATATATATATATATATATATATATATATATACTAGCTGTACTACCCGGCTTCGCCCGGGTTAATGACTGCTGTTAACAAAATAGAATGTATTAACAAAAATGTATTCTGCACACAAAAACCACAAAACAAATAGATATAACTGTAATTGTAATGTCTGTCTCCCCCTCTGTATATATCTCTCTGTCTCTCTCTCTCTTTGTCTGCCTGTCTCTTTCCCTGTCTGTCTCTGACTGTCTCTGTCTCTTTTTCTGTCTGTCTCAATCTCTTTCCCTGTCTGTCTATCTATCTCTTTCCCTGTTTGTCTATCTCTGCCACTTTCCCTGTCTGTCTCTTTCCCACTCTTTCCCTATCTGTCTCTTTCCCTCTCTGTCTCTTTTCTTCTGTCTCTTTCCCTGTGTCTGTCTCTTTGTCTGTCTCTTTACCTGTCTTTCCCTGTCTGTCTGTTTCCCTGTTTCTGTCTCTTTGTCTGTGTCTGTCTCTTTACCTGTCTGTGTCTGTCTCTTAACCTGTCTCTCTCTTTCCCTCTCTTTCTCTGTCTGTCTATATCCCTGTCAGTCTGTCTCTTTGTCTGTCAAATAAGGAATAACGTTTGGAACACCATTCTAAGTCTGGGTGCAAAAACCTAAAAAAACATCACTATGGGGAGATAAGGTATGCACACCAGTGACTATGTAAGGGGAATACATGAAATAGCAGAAACTGCTGTGTGAATACTGACTTGAACACAAACGAAAAACTACTAACAAATAAGGAATAACGTTTGGAACACCATTCTAAGGCCAGTTTCACACATCCTTCTTTTTGCCGGTTTCGCGGATCCGGCACGCTCCCGTACAGTGAATACAGTACAATGACAGTGCTGTAACTTCCGGGTCACATGCGCCGGTCACATGACAGCACGTGTCCGGCGCTTGTTGCGCTGTCATTGTACTGTAATCACTGTAGGGGAGCGTGCCGGTTCCGCAAAACCGGCAAAAAGAAGGATGTGTGAAACTGGCCTAAGTCTGAACTGGGTGCAAAAACCTAAAAAAACATCACTATGGGGAGATAAGGTATGCACACCAGTGACTATGTAAGGGGAATACATGAAATAGCAGAAACTGCTGCGTGAATACTGACTTGAAAAATCCAATAGCTATATGTAAGAGTGAAAATGTGAAAAATGGAATCTGCATTACTGCCATGAACATATGAATCAAGAGAAATTTAGCTACTGAATTGATCAATGCAATAGAGCCCCAACACTACGCCAAAGTATTTCTCTACGTTGGGGTCCCTAGCTTGTTTGTGTCCTCTCATGCAGTTAAAAAACTTACCGTGTATGGGAAGCTGAGACCCAGGCTATTTATGCGTATGATATGGATTGGCAATAGGTGTGGTTGGGGAGGGTTCACAAACGAAAAACTACTAACAAATAAGGAATAACGTTTGGAACACCATTCTAAGTCTGAACTGGGTGCAAAAACCTAAAAAAACATCACTATGGGGAGATAAGGTATGCACACCAGTGACTATGTAAGGGGAATACATGAAATAGCAGAAACTGCTGTGTGAATACTGACTTTAAAATTGACTTGAAAAATCCAATAGCTATATGTAAGAGTGAAAATGTGAAAAATGGAATCTGCATTACTGCCATGAAGATATGAATCAAGAGAAATTTAGCTACTGAATTGATCAATGCAATAGAGCCCCAACACTACAAAATAGAATGTATTAACAAAAATGTATTCTGCACACAAAAACCACAAAACAAATAGATATAACTGTAATTGTAATGTCTGTCTCCCCCTCTGTATATATCTCTCTGTCTCTCTCTCTCTCTTTGTCTGCCTGTCTCTTTCCCTGTCTGTCTCTGACTGTCTCTGTCTCTTTCTCTGTCTGTCTCAATCTCTTTCCCTATCTGTCTATCTATCTCTTTCCCTGTTTGTCTATCTCTGTCACTTTCCCTGTCTGTCTCTTTCCCACTCTTTCCCTATCTGTCTCTTTCCCTCTCTGTTTCTTTTCCTCTGTCTCTTTCCCTGTGTCTGTCTCTTTGTCTGTCTCTTTACCTGTCTTTCCCTGTCTGTCTGTTTCCCTGTGTCTGTCTCTTTGTCTGTCTCTTTTCCTGTCTGAGTCTGTCTCTTAACCTGTCTCTCTCTTTCCCTCTCTTTCCCTGTCTGTCTATATCCCTGTCAGTCTGTCTCTTTGTCTGTGTCTGTCTCTTTCTGTCTGTCTCTTACCCTGTCTATGTCTGTTTCTTACCCTGTCTGTGTCTGCCTCTTTGTGGAAAGAAGGAAAAGGGATCCGGCACAAAATCCTCTTGGGGTAAAATCATCAAAGTCTTTATTGTAACCATTAAAAGAACACCGTGAAGACCAAATAGATGTTGTTACATGAGAACTTTACGCGTTTCGGACTTCAATTTAAAACCACGAAAGAGTCCTTAGTCATAAGTATCTCAAGTTTACCACAGGGCTACTAAAATAGACTGACCTGCTGGCTGGATAGGAAGGAGGGGCAGGAATGTCTTGATTGTTTACAATAAACAGGTGAACACCGTAACATATACCATCCCAAGAAAACATTGCAACAACCCACATTAATGGTAACAACAGGGATAATAAATAATGCGACATACATCATCACGTTTAGAAATCTGATCCCATCATCAGGAGAGTCGATTAGACACTTTACATAGGTATATTTATGGTTGAATGTATATCTGTGTATGCAAAATATAATTAACCTATGAACGCCGAAAAAATATATATAAATGTATGTACTATTATATGGATCAAATCCTACATAGGACTAAGTAGCAGCATAAATCACCCATAGATCGTTCATCAAAAATTATATATGAATCTAAATATGAAAGAATAATAATGAGAATGGAATTAAATACAAATTTGTCAATTTTAGCTTGAAGGGATAAATAAAATCGCTCTTCCGATAAGGGGATCAAAAAAATCTTTTAATTTTAAATGCACATCAAATTCCCTGTTGACTATATCGATTCAAAAATTCAGGAACCTTAATGTCACCATAATATAACCGTACAAGATATCACCAAAAAATCGATATAAACCGGCTAGATTGAAAAAGTAACCATGGTTAATGAATAAAATATTGCACCACACTGAATGCACAGAAAACCCTCCACCGCTATTACCATCAAAAAATGAATCGTAAATCAGAGCGGTAATTAAAGCCATTGGGATATCTCGAATCTAGTTTTAGGATCCATTTAGCCTCTGCCAAAAGTAGGGCTTTGAACCAGTCTCCTTAACGAGAGGGTCTAGGGACAGACTCAATGCCCGTAATAATCAGAGATGAAAAGTCTGCCGAATGACATTCAATGTAGTGCCTTGTCAGGCCAGATAAAGAACGCTTCTTGACCAGTGCAGCATAATTCAAACAAGATCTATCCTGGGCTACCACAGGTATGTGAACATGTTCTGAAATTCTGGTCCTTAGTGCACGAGAAGTGCAGCCGACATAGCCTTTGCAGCACAGTGTGCACGTTGCCAAATAGACAATGTGCGTAGAGGAGCAATTAATAAATGAGTGGATATTAACATTTTCCCCATTATTACTCAGAAAAGTTTTTGTATTTTGCATGAATCTGCAAAGGCCACATCGGCTGGACCCACATTTATAAGAACCAAGGACACTGAGCCAGGTCCTGTTAGATTTTTTGGGGACATACATACTGGGTGCAATAGGAATTACTATAGTGCACGCCTTTTTAGCCACTACAATCACTCCCTGCTGGAGAATCGTATTCAATGTAATGTCCTGACATAAGAGAGGAATAAACCTCTGAATAGTTTGTTTAATCTGAAAAAAATCAGTACTAAATGGTGTTGAAAAGGTTATTCGATCTCTAGATATAGGACGATCCTCCAAAAGATTGGTTCTAGTCCTATTTGCGGCAATGGAGGAGGCTCTGTTCAAAACCTGGTTAGAGTATCCTCTCCTTTGGAGTCTTTCCTTGATGCGAGCAGCTTCACCCTGATAAGAAATTTCAGAGGAGCACAAACACTTCGCTCTTAAAAGTTCTCCCACAGGCAAGTTTTGTAAAGTGTGGGGCATGTGACAGCTGCTCGCATGAAGGGAGGTATTCCCACATATGGGCTTCCTATATAGAGTGGAGTGTATGGAACCAGTCACTGGATCGCCAGACAGTAGGATGTCCAAAAAGGGAGCTGAGTCTAAGTATAAATTCATTTCAAACTTCAAGTAGAGAGTTGTTATTAAAATATTTATTGATAATCTCCATGGCCTACTGGGGGGTATCAAAATTACCAGATTTGCATATTAATACCTGGTCATCAATATACCTAGCATACCAAATAATAGAATCCAAAAATGGATTATTCTCTGCATAGATATATTGTTCCTCCCAGTAGGCCATGTAAATATTTGCCAATGCGCATGAAAAACTCGCCCCCATGGGACATCCGGCCGTCTGGAGATAAAAAAATGCCTTTGAACTGAAAAAAATAGTGTGTTAGTAAAAAGCCTGTTACTTTAAGGATGAATTCTTTGAATATATCATCCCATGGACTATACTTCTCTAGATGGAAATAGAGGGCTTGGAGGGCCTCACTGTGCGGTATGCTAGGATATATTGAAACCACATCACTCATAATCCAAAAAGAATCACTTTTCCAAGACATTTTCTCCAGGTTCTGTAATAAGCTCTTGGTGTCCCTAATATAACCAATTGTGCGTTTCATTACTGGCTGGATATGATGATCCAGCCAGTCGCTCAAATTACCAGTTAGGGAACCAGTGCTAGCCACAATAGGTCTCAGTGGGGGAAAGAAAATGCCCTTATGGATCTTAGGAAGACCTTGAAAAATGGGGCATACAGGAGAGTCCACATAGAGATACTCTTGAATTTTTTTATTGAAAATTCCCCATTCAAAACCTTGTGATAGAAGGGCTTGTAGTTTACAGGAGAAATCAGATGTAGGATTTCGTGACAATTGTCTATAGGTAGAACTGTCACTCAATATGGTAGTGATCTCCCTCTCATACAGTTTGCTGTCTAACACCACCACTGAGCCCCCCTTATCAGCCCCCCGAACAATAATGTGGCTGTTGTTCCTCAGATCCTTCAATGCTCTTCTCTCAGAAGGTGACAGATTGTCCTGAGTCCGAGATTTTTTGGAGAGTATACTCCTAATTTCAGATTCTATGAGGTCCTGAAATGTGTCCATTATAGGGACGCTGGATGCAACAGGGTAAAAGTTCGGATTCCTGGTG